>NC_067142.1:21115400-21837900 GCF_903995435.1 Acomys russatus
CAAATGTGGAGGCAAGCTCCTAAGCGACAGTCGCTTTCTACCACGACTCCGCTGGCACTTGAAAAGAGCATCTACTTTCATGGACTCAGATCCAGTGTGGGACAAAAAGACACGTCTTAGCCAGCTGGTCTCATCGCCTTGGCGAGTAGACATCTAAGGATCAAGGTCCTCTGGCTTTTACAAGCACGCACTCACATGCACGCACACATGTATGTGCCCACATACACAGACACCCACGTACACCTGTATGCCCTCACACACGTGTACCTCCACACTTATGCACCTACAAACACATGTGCACCAATGACGCACACATATGCACACAGCAAAACACACATATGAAAAAGAAAAACGAAAGCCACTGATGGGAACATTCAAAGATTGTAGCAGAAGCCAGTGTGAAGCTGTGGTCCACGGAGCTCCAGCTGCCTGCTGGGCATGATGGCAACAACCCCTATTAACCGTGCTGCACCGAATCTATTGCACAGTATTCCCGCATCCAGGCTGGGCTGCAAGGCCCAGAGGTGGACCAGGGACCCTTAGTTATGAAGCAAGAATCTACACAGAAGCCCTCACCTGCACGACAGGGAATATGTGAATAAAATCCATGCCCTGGATCTGGTGGGGCTCCAGCTGGTGAGGACACTTCATCCTTGGGAGAACCGAGACAATCTTTTCTGATAGGGCTCTGTCCAGGAAAACAAACAAACAAACAAACAAAAAAACAAGCAGAGTCAGGACATATTAAATGGCTCTAAAGACATCTCTAAAGACACCCCAACCTAGTCAGGGTGACAGTGACTAACCTGACCAGGCTCATGCCGGTAGACCAGCATGAGAAACATCACTCAGCTGTGTGTATGTAAGCATTCATTACTATTTCTTCCCTTTTTTTTTTTTTTTTTTTTTAAAGGCAAGGTCTTGTGCAGCCCAGGCTGGCCTCAAACTTGCTAAGCAGACAGAGCTGATTCTCCTGCCTCCACCTCAGTGCTGGTATTACGGTGTGTGCCACCATGCCCCGTGTGCCATGTGGTGCTGGGGGTCATCTACCCAGACTCCACACTAGGACAAGCATCCCTGCTGGTTCCAGGTCCTGGCTCAGTGTGGCTCTTCACGATCAGCAGGCCACCATTCTGACCTTTTTTTAGCAGGAGGAGTGCTCCCTCTAGTGGGCTCGAGCTTAAGCTTGCAAAAGCACCTTTCAGTAGGTAGCTTAAAACCCAGAGGTTTAGACTCCAACAACACACAGCCAACCTTCTGCCTTTCCAGAGGGTTCTCCCCAGCCACTCCTCACAGCTAGCTTAATCAAGCAATTCACTGACGCCCGGAGTGGAGGATACAGCAAGTCATTTTTTGGGTTTATGAGCCTCTTAAAGCAACCTCCCAGAAGCTCCAGCCAAATGCAGTCTCGGCACAAACAGGAGTGGCTGCAGCTCTAACCCTGATGGCAAGGTGGCAGGAACAATAGGGACAGAGGAACAGGGTGGGGGATGGGGGAGTCAGGAAGACTTCTTAGAGACTTTCGCCAGCCACCCTCTGCTTTGCTCAGGAACTCAGACTTCCTAAAGACTCGGGAGAACTTTTTCTGAACAGTAAAAACTTCCTAAAAAAATTCTAGAGAGCTTTGTCAGCGGGACACAGCCTGGAGCCATTTGAGTGAGATCAGACTTGGCCTGCATGTGTGTGGTCAGGGGATTGTCTCGTTAATTGCTACCAAAGCACCCAGTCCATGATGGGCAGTGCCATCCCTACGCAGGTCACCCTGGGGTGCCTTAGAAAGTTAGCCAGGCCTGAGTCTGAGGGTGAGTGAGCAAGTAGGACTCCACCAAGGACACTGCTCCAATTCCTGCCTGAGTCACTGCCCTGACTTCTTCAAAACAGAACAAACTCTTTTCTCCACTTTTGATCATGGTGTCTACCACGGCACCAGAACAAAGTCAATAAAACAAGGGCCAAGGGTAGGTCAGCAGGCAAGCTTCCTAGCTTGAGATTTTGGCACGACCACTGCTGTTACAGATTACGAGGCTAGCGCTTTAAAGGGTATTTTCTTTTTAGATAGGATCTTGCTATACAGCCGAGGATGGCCTCAAAATTGTAATCCTTCTGCCTCATCTTCCCGAATGCTTGGATTACAGGTGTGCACTACCACAGCTAGCTGACTCTTTTAAAGTTTTAAATCTTAGACACACTATTTCCTCCTCCACAAGAGTCAGTTTGTCCTAGATCTAAAGCCCAGCTCTACCACCACCACCACTGGGACTTCCGGCAAGTCACCAGCTCCTTGGGCAGACACACCCAAAAGAAAATGAGAAACAACTGAGGCAGCAAGATGGCTCAGAATGGAAAGGCATTTTCAGCCAAACTTGAGTACAATCTCCAGGATCCTAATGGTGGAAGGAAAGAAGCAACTTTCATATGGGTCCAACTCCATATGTGAGCTATGGTACACACACACACACACACACACACACACACACACACACACACACATCAAAGGCAGGACAAATGATAAAGGTCACACATGCTGCTGGGAAGAGGTTCTGTCTGTGGAACCCTCTCCCCTCAAGCCCAAGTCCCACAGCACCATCCTGCGTCATCTCACTTAAAATGTCTCCCACAGTGTTCCCCCCCATACTTTGCCCAGCTGTAACTGTTCCCAGTCCTTATGCAGCTTCATATATATTTTACTCCTCCAAGATTTACTTTTTCATTTTTAATTATGGGTGTGTGCATGTGGCCAGAGAAGGGCATCAGATCCCCGGGAGCTGGAGTTACGTATGGGCTGTGCTGGCTAGTTAGTTTTATGTCACCTTGACACAGCTGTAGCCATTTTGGAAGAGGGACCATCAACTGATGAAAATTCAGGCACTAGAATGGCCTGTGAAAAAGCCTGTGGTTCTTTTTCTTAACTAGGTATTTATGGGGGATGGGAGGGGCATAACCATTTGTGGATGGTGGCACCCCTGGGCTGGTGGTTCTGGGCTGTATATGAAAGGAGGCTGAGCAAGCCAGCAAGCAGCAACCTTCTAGTTCCTGCTTCCAGGCTCCTGCCCTGACTTCCTTCTAAGATGGACTGTGATGTAGAAGTGTGAGTGAAATAACCCCTTCCTCACCAAGCTGCCTTTGGTCATGGTGTTTATCCCAGTAATAGGAAAATAACTAGGCCACAGACAGTTGTGGACTGCTCAACCTCAGGGCTGAGGACTGCGCTCTGGTCCTCTTAACTCCTAAGCCATCCCCCCAGCCCCACAGTTTACCTATTTGGTATCTGTGCTATGCTAATATAAGCTTTATGGAGGCAGGGCATCTCTCCTTAGTGTTCGCAAAGTGCCCGAATAATGTCTGACCCACAGTATTAGCACAGACTTGATAAATATTTATTGAAAGGACTAATGGGGACTCTTTTCACCTGGTACTTTGAACTTTCTCTTTTAAGAAGTACCATCTACACTGGTAATCTGGCTCAGTGTAAGAAGCTTGCTGCCAGGCCTGACAACCTGAATTTAATCCCTGGGACTTAAATGATGGAAAGAGAGATTGACCCCCTCAAGTTATCTTCTGATCTACACACACACACACACACACACACACACACAATTCTTTTAAGTACCATTAAGTCAAAAAGATTGCGTTTTCTTTTTTTTTTCTGATCTTATCCCTGTGTTTAGTAGTCACTATAAAAATGATTATACATTTAAGAATCTACCTGCAGATAAATCAGAATAACTGTTATCATAAATCTTATGCCCTTACCATTTTGAAGGCAATGTTACGATGGTAGCTGGAAACAGAAGGCCGTACGAGGCATTAAGAAGTCTACTCTGGATACTTAGAGACCAGGAGAAACTAATGACGTTAGTGGGTTAAGAAACAGAAGCTTCGGCTGTGGGGATGGCTCTGTGAGTAAAGGGAAGGTCCCGCAAACCCAAGGACCTGCTTAAAACCATGGGCGTGGGGGTTGGGGGAGGCGGACATGGTGATACACCACTGTAATCCCGGCACTGGATGAGTGGGGACAGACAGTCCCCTGGGGCACACTGGCATGTCAACCTAGCCTAGCTTGCAAGCTCCAGGCCATGAGAGACCTTGTCTTTAAAAAGGTAGACGGTGCTTGAGGACCCAGAGCTGAGGTCATGCCCTGGCCTACACACACACACACACACCACACCACTATCTTGACAGTGAAAACTCTCAAGCAGGTTCTCTGAGAGGATGCTGGGATGCAGTCTTGTTTCCCTTCTCTCCCAGATCACACTCTATGGCACATCAAAGAGCATCTCTGCGGATGGAATGGAAAGAGACATGAGAGGGCAGAATCAGGGGCTGGTGGTCCACAAGGAGGTAGAAGTGAGCTGAGCTGAGCACTGCCTGGTTAGTTCTTTCTGCTTTGCTGTTTGTTTGTTTGTTTGTTTGTTTGTTTGTTTGTTTGAAATAGGCTTTCTCTGTGTGGCCCTGGATATTGTGGAACTCACTCTGTAGACAAGGTCGGCCTCAAACTCAAGAGAGCTTTCTGCCTCTGCCTCCTGAATGCTGGGACTAAGGATGTGGGCCGCCACACCTGGCTACATCGTTAGTTCTCATCTTCAATTAGACACAACATTGCCCCACATGGGAAGGGGGCAGCACTGGATTGTGTAGGGCAGCTTGGCCTGTGGGTGTGTCTGTGAGGAAGTGTCCTGATTGCTGTAATTGATGTGGGAAGACTCAGCCTGAAAGTGAGCAACACCTTTCCTGGTTTGGGTCCCCGACTCTATATGAGTCGAGAAAGCTATCTGAATACTGGGCATGCGTGGATTCCTTTCTCTCTGCTCTTGCCTGTGGATGGGATGAAGACTAGCTGTTTGAAGTTCTTGACTTGACTTCCTCACAGTGCTGGACCATAAGCTGTACTTGTGAGATGGAATAAACTTTTGCTCTTCTAAGTTGCTTTTTGTTGGGATTTTCTACCACAGCAACAGAAAGGAACTAGGACAAAAGAGTGTGATCCAGGCCCTGGCTCTTGGTAGGAATGGAGGAGGCTCCAGTACAGCCTCTTTCTGCTCTGTTTATGATTTCAGTCAGTGTCCAGGGTCTCTGGCAGTGGGCTTGGTGGCTAGTAACAGAGGAGCATTCTTCCTAGCCTATACACAGCACACGGGTGTATCGGTGGTATACGTGCTGTGCAGCATGTTATTTTCATGAAGCCAACCTATTTTGGGCAACTGCTGCCTAATGATGTCTCTTACCTGTGCTTGCTGCCTTCTGAGCAGGCCTAATGTGAGTCATTGAAATGACCTAAATTCAGAAGCCATGTGGAGGTGGGAGAAGAGAAGTGACTCCACAAAGTTGTACTCTGACCTCCACGTTCAAACCACGGCATGTGTGTGTGCACCCCACACACAATCAATCCATAAAAATAAGCCATAGAATGTCCCCATTCCTGCAGGGGTACCTTGCTGTGGGCCACATTTCTAGGTACCTAGGCAACTGGACCTGGCCATGTATGCTATGAGCTTCATAAACCATCACTGTCTCTAAGCAGCTTTGAGGATGTAGGCGTTCTCTCTGAGGAGGGACTGTCAGCTGTGACAGAAGGGTCTCCTTTCTCATATGTTCATGAATGAGGGAAAGAATGAATGAAGAGCTGGAAGAAGAAGCAGATTCCGTGTGTGTGTGTGTGTGTGTGTGTGTGTGTGTGTGTGTGTGTGTGATATGTGCGTTTCTGTTTGTGTATGTGTTATGTGACAAAACTTTTTCTGGGGGACGTACCACATATGTCTGCTCACCTCAGATAGGGAGCCCATGACAGACCAAAGCAGAGATACCACCAAAGTCCAACCTGGTAAACCGATGGGTTTTATTCGAGTTACTTACAGGAATATGGATGAGGGGTTACTTACAGGAGCAGAAATGACTCAAAGACAGCTGGGAACCTGGGGCACACAGCCTGCTGGCAGCTCAACAGGTTGGAGAACTTTCCAGGTGTACACCTCTTCCAGGCAGCTCCTCTGGTTTCTGCCTCTCCTAGGCTGCTGGTCTGGCCTCAGTGTCTTTGTAGCTTGGCTTCCTTCTGCTGAATGGGATGCTCAGCTTTTATTGCTTACTCTGGCAAGGAAGGGCCCTAGTGAATCTGGTCCATGGACTTCCTGGCGTTATTTTGAGTTGTTTACTTTTCTGTTTAAAGAGCTTCCCCATTGCAATCTTGGAGGAAAATGTTACACAAAAGCATGTGTGGGTTTTCATTGCATGGAGGTTTTTATGCAGGGATTCTGGCTTCCCTAGGCAATGTGTGCGCATGGTGTGTAGATATGCTTGCAGGCGAAACACCCGTAGACAAAAATTGCAGAGAGAAAGAGGAGAGAGAGAGACAGAGAGAGAGACAGAGAGAGAGAGAGAGAGAGAGAGAGAGAGAGAGAGAGAGAGAGAGAGAGAGAATCGGAGCAAATCAGGGAGCTGGGAAGTGGGGATGTAGTTTGGTTAATAGAGTTTTGCTTGGCATGCAGTAAGCCCTGGGTTCCATCCTTAGCAAGGCAAGGGATGGATACATGCCTGGTGTCCCGGCACTTGGGGTCATCCTCAACTACATAGCGTGTCTGAGGTCAACTGGCTTCTAGCTTTCAGATGCTGCATGGTTACTTATGGCTGGTCGCACAGGTCACTGAATCTGAGCATCCCAGGTGCCCAGCTGGGCGCTCTTGTCATGGAACAGTTGAGCTCATGGTTTTTCCCCACTTGGTCAGGTTAGTCCTGTTGATTTGCGTTCACAGGCTCCCCAGTTTCACTGCAGTAGGAGTCAGCTCCTCTCCCCTCACACTTCCTCAATTTCTTCCCCAGTGGCTGGTGAAACGAGCTATCGAAACAAAGGAGGAAATGGGCGACTATATCCGCTCCTATTCTATATCCCAGTTCCAGAAGACCTACAGTCTCCCAGAGGTCAGTGCCCTGCGCCACTTTCTTCTTTTATTTATTAGGTATTTTCGGTCCTGGTATGTTTAATTTCTTGTTTAGATTTGTTTTATTTGAATTGTGTTGAAAGATTATTAATATGTAATATTGCTTTATTATTTTAGTAAATTAGTGGTTACTCCTTAACCAGCTGTATCTCCACATAACCACACAGAGAGACTAGGATCTGTTTAACTAGTTTACAGCACAATGCTGCACAATAATTACTCCACCCTAAACCTCCAGGCTAATATAGCTTCTTCCCATTCAGACTTCTGGCATTATACTTGCTTTTTACTAATGTCCTAGGTCTGGTTCATTTTTCCTGGTGTTTCCTGGTCCTCTCCATGTGGATCCCTTCTGTCCTTCCTGCTCGTTTTCCTTCTCTCACTTGACCAGGATGTCCTACCTATTGTCTATATTGCTCAGCATTGGCTAATTGGCTTTTATTGGCAACACAGAGAACAAATGGTGGCATGTTTATACAAGCTGGAGACAGGAGATGCTTAGAATAAACACCACAATGTCTAGATTGAAACCAGATAGTGGGGTAGAGAAGTCAGTATTTGAATGAACAAGGGTAAACTGTACACAGTCCACTAGAGCATTATGCCAACAGAATTGTGTGTGGTTTTTGTGCCTGAGGAGTTCCTTGGTGCTAGAGTTGGTAGTAGGTTGTGAGGCCCTGACTGGCATGCTAGGAAGCTAACTGGTGTCCTCTGTAACAGCAGTAAGAGCTCTTAACCACTGAGCCATCGTTCCAGCTTGCTGGGATTCTTCTTTTAATCTTTAATTTTTTTACATGTAGAAGATGTGTAGATCATATCTACTTTCAACTCCTTCCTGCCCACCCTGGACAGTCTCTAATATGTTACCATCCCACACTCAGGCCCTCCTTCCTTGGTCTCTACTACCCCATTGGTTCAGTTAGTGTGGCCTGATGGAATGTTGCCTCCTCGTTCGCAGGAAGCCACAGACGATGCAGTGAGCTCCTGAGTGCAGAAGCCACACCATGTATTTCCCAGCTCTCTTCCTCTTGCTCCAGCTCTTAATTTCTTTCTGTATTCTCTCCTCTGATGTGCCCTGAGCCACACAGCCATTTGTAGGCATCCTGTTTGGGGCTACTTTATTGGATTCTTATATCTACCGTCCTTCTCTGCCCCCAACCCTTCTCTACGACCCAACACTAGGAAGGTGAGACAAAGGTTAGAGGGGAAAGGGGATATAGACCTCTTTCGACGACTTCCTGCTGCTCAGGGTCATCAGGTTCCCAGGGGCAAGTCCAATCTCTACCATGAGACTATCCAGCAATCCAGCAGACCAGCAACAGCAAACGCAGTAGCAGGGACCAGCAGCGGCAGGGGGAGCAGCAGCCGCCACAGGCCCTCTCAGGACTTCCCCATTCATACCCACTCTAGCAGTTGGCATACATGGCCCGTTTAGGGGTGAGCACCAACAGGTCCTTACTCTCGGCACTTTGGCTGGTTGTGATTCTCAGTGTTAGAAACTGCTGTGCACTGCAGATGAAGCATCTCTGGCCAAACGTGTGTGCGCTCTTCCTTCTTTGTTTTCTGATGGTGCATGTGTGTCCTGAGAGAGTCCTGGGGGGGAGTGAGTACAGCTCTCCTGAGCCCTGCCCTCCACCTGGCACTTCAGAGCAGCCTCATGGTTCCTTAGAACTGCTCTTTAGATGGCTATTGCGGATAAATATCTACAGTTTTATTGTTCTCAAGCTTAAAGGTTGACTCAGAACTTTTACTAAATTGCAAAAGCTTGTGTATATGTATACATGGGGTGTGTGTGTGTGTGTGTGTCTGTGTGTGTGAGTATGCATGTGTAGGCCACACTTGACATCAGATACTTCCCTCTGTCACTATGTACTTTTTTTCCTTTCTGTTCTCTTTTTTCTCTTATTTTTGGGGATAGGTCCCTCCCTAACCCTAGCCATCTAGACTGGCTGATCCTCCTGTCTCTAGCTCCCAGTGCTGGAATTACGAGTGTGTGCCACCCTGCCTGGCTCTTTAACGTGGGTCCTGGGTGTATCCAGCTCAGGTCTTTATGCTTATGGGACAAGAGCTTTACTGACAGAACCATCTCCTCAGCCCACGATTCTATTTTTGTAGAACAGACTTGTGTAGCACATTTCCTGTAGGCACAGTTTATAGTAATTGCCACAGTAAGAACACTAATCACCACCAAATACTCTATTTCCATCCTGAGAGCCGCTCCTGCTGTGGGTGGGGGTACTCCACGTTTCAGATGGGGTTGAAGCTTACAGTTGAGGTCACTCGCCAGAATGCTCAATGCGTTGAAGGCCTGGGCATGATGATGTCTGTCTTTCCACTGCTCTCTTCCTCTCTGCCTGTAAGGCCCTGTGGGTGCTATTTACGGAGGTTCTAGCTTTTTTTCCCCCTGGGAGGTACATTCCAATTAATAAGAAAGATGAGAGCTGAGGAAGCTAGCATGGTTTGTAAACCACCTGCCTTGCAAGCAGGAGGCATTGCATGTGATTCCTGAGTCAACATTTTAGGCTGTAATCCCAGCCCTGGGGAGGTAGAGACAGGCAGGTCCCTAGGCCTCCTGGGGTACCCAGCTTAGCTTACTTGGCCAGCTCTAGGACAGTGAGAGGCTCTCTCCAAAATAATAATAATAATAATAATGATAATAATAATAAATAAAGACTGGATAGCAACTGAGGGAGAATAGTTTTGGTTGTCTTCTTGCCTCCACATACATACATGCACCTGTGCATACACAAATGCACACATACATATACACAAACTTTTAAAAAAGCAAATTGGGACTTCTTCATACACAGCAGCAATGAACGATTTTCGGTAAGGGAGATTGGCATGTCCAGCTGACTTAGTCCCCAGGAGAATTGGCAGAGTTCTTGTGTTCTGTCTTCCAGGATGATGACTTCATAAAGAGAAAAGAGAAGGCCATCAAGACCGTTGTTGACCTCTCAGTAAGTCCCCTTGTCCTGTGTGTGCCTCTGCCCCGGTACTGCATAGCCTTCACACATCCCCTATAGAAGTCACACGCCCCCCAGGAACTGTCAGTGAAGAATGTGTGCGAGCACACTAGCACACATTAAAGACGGTAAAGAATGCCTGCTTTACACACTCAGCACCGGCACACAGGAGCCAGCCCCCTGACATCCCCCGAGTCCTCGGTTTCAGTTTTAAAGGATAAAAATCAGAATGCAAAGCTCCCCTTCCTATGCCAGTGTCAGGAGCAACTGTACAGCTCTAGAGAACAGATGCTGAACTGTGGATGGTGAATGGAACGCACTGCCCCGCCCCGTCCCCAGCGGCTTTGGGGAGACAAAGTAGCTTTGAGCTCATGCAGGAAAGCCACCATATGTGGTGCATTCTGATCACTGGAGTCTGTGCACATGAGCTGCTTCCCCAGTGGGGGTGGGGAGCTTTGTTAAGATGCTGTGAGCCGGAGCCAGGAGGCCGCAGCCTCTTGCCTTGAGCTGAAGAGAATAAAGCCTCTATGCCTGGTACACAGTCTCTTCTAGCAGCAGCATACAGGGAGGGCATTGTGGGTCTTGTTGATGACTTCATTGTATTTAGCATGCCTGACGTTACATTAACATGGTATCTAGCATGCCTGACGTTACATTACATTAACATGGTATCTAGCATGCCTGACGTTACATTACATTAATATGGTATCTAGCATTCATGATGCTACATTAACATGGTATTTAGCATGCCTGATGTTACATTACATTAACATGGTATCTAGCATGCCTGACGTTACATTACATTAACATGGTATCTAGCATGCCTGATGTTACATTACATTACATTAACATGGTATCTAGCATGCCTGACGTTACATTACATTAATATGGTATCTAGCATTCATGATGCTACATTAACATGGTATTTAGCATGCCTGACATTCTACTCAATCTGGTTGGCAAGGATTCAGCCAAGCTCAGGTGCTAGTCCTCACCTCTCATCTTGTTTAAGATGGGATATTTTGGTTCGTTTTTTGGCTATGTACAGCAGGCCTGAGAGTTTCTGGTGATGCTCCTGTCTCCACTGCCTATCCCCCCCTGTACAACCGCTAAGATTGTGCTCATATTATGCTTTTTGAAGTGTTTTTTGTTTTTTGTTTTTAACAGCCCAGGTCCTTTTGCCTCCGTGGCAGGTGCCTTTACCCACGGAGCCCTTACCCCAGCTGAGCTACTTACTTTGGTGTTTAAATTAGCGTTGTTAATAACAAGCCACCCAGCTTAAACATGGTGTGTGTTTGATGCAGATGGCAGGGTTGGCCCGTATGGCTCTGTGAGGGGCTCTGGAATCTTTGCACAATAGTAATTCTGGCCTTGAATCTGTGTTGTCCCAAAGGGATGACGCTGAAAGGCACATGCCACTTGATGGTAAAAGACATAAAGACTTCAAGTGAGGCAGTCTGGGCCACTTTACCTTCTCCTTTGTGCTGTCAGCTCCATTCCGTCTAGAAGTGGGAAGTGAGAGAAAGCCTTGAGAGCTTTGTTTCTGAGACAGTTTTACTATGTACCCCTTGATTACCTTGAAATTGCGGTAATCCTCCTGCCTCAACCTCCCAAGTGCCAGGACTACAAGCCTGAGTCCACCATACTCAGCTTAGTGACACAATGGGGTACAGAGCCTGGAGGTGGCACCCCTGCTGGATCCATGAGAACAAGGTAGGGTCCACAGGACAGCTGAGCTCATGGGAAAGATAGTCATGGGGAAGGCTGCATCTGTGTCTGGAGCAACATACACAAATGAATACTGCGCATTTGTCTCCGCATCTCCATCACTTAGTATCCGGGGGACCCTGTTGGGTTTGCTGCTTTATTAATGTGAAAAATTAGAAAAGAAGGAAAGTAGCCATAAGCTGCAGTTGTTTGCTTTGGGGGTAGGCTGTGGCACTTGGTGTAAGCACCTGTGGAGCCCTGGTAGGTGGCTGGGACGCACAACTATTTACAGCTCCTAGACTGAAGAATGTCTGTTAGAGATGCTGCGATGTCAGCTTCTATTGTCAGCCTGACACAGTCTAGAATCACCTAGGAAGGCCGCCTCTGTGAGGGATCATCTAGAATGTGGGGGATTGTCTTAATTATGAATTGATGTGGGAGGACCCAGCCCACTGTGGGCAGCGCCATTCTCCAGAAGGGTTTCTGATCTGTGTAAGAGTGAAGAAAATGAGCTGAGCGCAAGCAAGCGAGATGCATCGTTTGCTCTGACAATGGATGTGATGCGCTCAGCTGGCTTGACTTCTCCGCAGTGGTTGGACCATGATCGAGAAGATGAGCTAAAGAACTCTTTCCTTCCCTAGGTGCCCTTTGTGTTGTCACCACAGCCACAGAAAGGAAACTAGAACAGTTCGGTTAGGCTGTGAGAAGGAGTGGCTTATGGTCAGTGGAGGCAGCTTCCCTCTTGAGCAGGGAACGGTGTGACCCGCTCGGGTCTTCCGGTCAGAGCACAAGATTGATAGTGGTGCTTTACTTCTCTGGCTTTCAATAAAGAAGTTGTCCCTGGCTGGGTGTGGTGGCACACACCTTTAGTCCCAGCACTCAGGAGGCAGAGGAAGGTAGTTCGCTCTGAGTTGGAGGCCAGCCTAGTCTACAAAGTGAGTCCAGGACAGCCAAGACGGAGAAACCTTGTCTTGAAAAAAAGAAAAAAGAAAAACAGAAAGTTGTCCCTGGAAATTGTGAAGGCAGTGATCACAGGTTTGACACTCCAGTGGTAGGTGTTTTCTCCCTGCCCTGCCATTTCGCATGTGGACTCAGAGGCATCACTGTGACAGGTGAAAGCAATTGTAACCATTCCTTTGAGGAAAACTGCTCTCAGACACATTGCACTTCTCTGTTTTAAGGGTCACCTTAACTTTTTAATGCCATTTATTTGTCCTTTATCACTTGCCAAGGCAAAATGTCAGAACCCACAAGGAGAAGTGATGAGAGTGAGGAAGAAGGTATTGGCAGAGTCCGTAGTCTGGTGTCATCCTGTCTCTGTCACTTAACGCCTCGTTAGCTAAGGGTGGGTTATGTAAGCCAGGACCAGTGACATGGCTCTGTGGATAAGGACGCTTACTAAGCTAATAACCTGAGGTTGATTCCCAGCGCCTGAGTCCACATGATAGAAGGGGAGAATTGACTCCCACAGGTTGTCCTCTGACCTCTGCACGTGCACCATGGCAAACGTGAGTGCCGTCCCAAAGCCATGCACTAAGATAAATAGTGTGATAAAAATGTAAACTCTGCAGGTTTTATCTATAAACAGAAAACAAGAATGGGGGCAGTATATAGGGAGTAGCCAGTGCTGGCCTGGCATGTGCTTATAGCAAGACAGTATGGCTGGGGGAGATGCCATGAGGGCCTGAGTCTGATAGATGAACCCTCATTAAAAAAAAAAAAACAAGCAGGGTAGCATGAGCTTGGAGTCCAGTTGGCAGGAATAGGACAAGAGGAGCCCTGAGCATGCTGGCAGCCAGCCTAGCCAAGTCTGTGCATTTTGGTAAAAGTGAGAGACCCTGTCTCGTAAAACCTCCCACAAATTGTCCTCTGACCTCCGAACCCAGGCTGTGGCACATGCCTGTGTATGTACGCAGGCACATGCACACACACTGAATAAGCAAACAAACACATAAGATATACATTTTTTAAAAAGAAAGCAAGGTAGAAATGGACAGAGAAGGACACCCATGGCCAACCTCTGGGCTCCACCATCAAGTGCACCCTCAAACACACATAGGTACAAAAAGAAAGTGTAATAAGTTGGTTCTGTATAAACTTATTGTGTGTGTATACAAGTGTGGGTACTCACATGCCAGTGCACTCCTTCTACAATGCGGGTCTCGGGGATTAAACCCTAAAGTGAACATAGTCATATGTCAAACACAGTATTGCTTGTTACTCTCAGATTTGAAATTGACACAGTCATGTTAACAGTGAACAAGACCGTGGGCATATCCTGTAAAATCTGTTAGCTCACCCTAGTTTCACAGACAAGGAAGCTGAGGCCTGTTGAAGCAAGCTCACCATCACAGGAGCAGTCCGTGGCAGAAATGGGGCGAGGCGCCCATTGCTCTGCAGGGTGACTTTGCAGGAGCTCTTTCCAACCAGCTTGAAGTAGCTTGTGTTAGGTCTTTACCACTCAAGCAAATCATATCTCAGCTGCAGATGGTACGATGAGTCACGTGCAAGGCCAGCTGGAGAGGCGCCCAGGAGAGCTAGAGTGACCAGCACAGTCAAGTTAGTGGAAAAGCCTTGAGGATAGAAGCCAAGACATCCGAGGCCTAGTGCTACCCTGGGGTGATGCTATCCTAGCCCAGTGCTATCCTAGGCTAGTCCTAATGTTATTGTAGGCTAATGCCATCCTAGACCCAATATTATAGCCCCAGCATCTTGGACAAATTATTTCATTTGTTGGGAGTTTTTGTTTTGTTTTGTTTTTTTACTGAAACAGGGACTCATGTATCCCCAGTTGCCCTTGACGTCACTCTATAGCTGAGGATGACGTTGAACTTGCAATCTTCTTTCTCTTCCTTAGGAGTGCTCCGTTACAGCCATATTCCACCACACCCTGTCTATGTGGGTATAGGCTTAGATTTTTCACAAACCTATCTTATTTGGGGTTCTTAAACCCCTTATCTCCCTTCCAACTCCCCAACCCTAGATAGGTGAGAAAGAAGGTTAGAAGGAAAAAAAGGGGATGTAGGTCTCCTGACTTCTTCCAGCTGGGTAGGGTCATTGGGCTCTTTGGGGGGCAATACCAGTCTCACTTGTCAGGATGTCCAGCAGTCCAGATAACCAGCAAGCCAGCAAACGCAGCAGGCAGTCCACACCAGTCTCCTCCAGGCTGCTGGTGCTCCCCCTCTAGGCTCTTTTTATATCCTCCTCAGAGTCTTCAGAATTCAACTAACTCCGACTGCCAAAGACCATGCCCCTGCACAAGGCAGTCATCTGCTGTCGACAAACTAAAATCCCACACTTGGGATTAAAACAAAAACATGTTTACATAGCATAACTGAGTTTTTAAAGAAAGCAGCACTTCCATTCCATGTGGGTCTGAGGATGGAACCCAGGGCCTCAAGAATGCTAGGCAAGCGCCCGTCAACTGAGCAGCATCCCCAGGCAAGAATGCTAGGCAAGCGCCCATCAACTGAGCAGCATCCCCAGTTCCTGCCTCAGGAATGCTAGGCAAGCGCCCGTCAACTGAGCAGCATCCCCAGTCCCTGCTTCTTTAGCATTAAATTGAAATTAATAGTATGTGCCCTGCCTCTGCATCATAATGGTTTCAGAGTGCCAACGGTAAGATGCCTATGGAGGAACATTCTTGAAGGGTACACAGAGCCAGCCTGCCATCTCTGAGCAGAGCGAGCGGTCCCCTTGGCTCTGGGTCTCCCTCTGCTATTATTTTGAAGTCTTTTTTTTTTTTTTTTTTTTTTTTTAGAAGAATCCAATTTCCTGTCTTGAGTCATTGGCTCTTTCAATGGTAACTGAGGAGAATAGCAGTTAAGCCCAATTATGCAGCACTATTATAACACGAGAGCTGGGTGGAAATTAAATTACACGCAGGCACAGTGTCAGGGGTTCACTCTAGTTTTCATTTCTGTATAAGTTTGCCTTGTGTTATTTATAGTTTGCTATTTGTATAGACACTGGAGGCTAACTAGGGAATATTTGCTGCAGAACTTTATGAGAACAGCCCTTAAACATCGTGCCAGATATGTTCTGCAAACTGAGGTGGGCTGGTGAAGTGGCTTAGTGGGAAAGGGAGCTTGCTGCCAACCCTGAGAGAACCGGCTCCCACAAGTTGACCTTTGACTTCTACATGCACAAGCATGAACACACATACAATAAATATATGTTAAAAAATTGAGGTTATGTGTGTTACAGATACTCGAAACTTTTTATAAAGATAAGTAAACTAAGCTGGGTCATCCCCAGGGAGTGGTTCTAACTGGAGTAAAATGCTGCTGTTGGAAGGAGCTTATCATGCGCTCCGCCAGAGACAAGGGTGCACCGACAGGGTCCACAGTCCACATACGGAGCCCCGAGGAGGACTTACTGAGCGATTCCTGACTGCCATCTTAGCAGTCAGGACGGACATGTACTGGGGGTGAAATGACAAGTCAGGCCACTAGTGATTAATGACCATGAAGTATATGCCACACATTTTCTTCCTCAGCACATGAGGCTTGTGGTCCTCAGCTCATCACAGGTGTTAGAGGCAGCTCGCGCAGGGCCTTGCACCGAGTCTTCCTAAATCCCATATTCTTGTCTCCTTTCTGTAACTGTGACGAAACACCCTGACCAAAACAAACAGAAACAACTTAGGAGACTAAGAGAATAAGGCTGGAACTTCAGGGCCACGGGCCATTGTTGTGGGGCACTCAAGGCGGGAACTGAAGGCAGCCGGTTCCACCACAGCAGAGCAGGAAGAACGCTTAAAAGCATGGTGCACAGCGCTCAGCCAGCTTTCTCTTCTCTTTGTCAGTCCAGGCGGCAACCTCAGGGACCCGTGCCCCCCACTTCCAGGCTCAGTGTTCCCACACCGATTAAGGCGATCCAGACAATCCCCACGGACTTGTTCACAGCCCAGCCTGGTGTAGACTCTGTCCTGTGGCCCCTTACGTGAGCTAGCCGGGCGCCCACATCCGGTAGTAAAGGTCTACTCCCCCGAAATGGCAGGAGGCACCCAGCCGCCCGGCCAAGGGGAGCCTCTCATGCTCCACACCTTGCCTCTCTCACCCCCTTAGGAAGCCTACAAGCCCCGTCGAAAGTACAGACGACAGCGGGGAGCAGAGGAACTGCTGGACGAGGAGTCCCGAGTCCACTCCACGCTCTTGGAATACGGCAGGTATGGAGTGCGTGCTGGTCGGCACCTACTTTTTGTTTTTTTGTTTGCTTTTTGTTTTTTCGAGACAGGGTTTCTCTATATAGCCTTGGCTGTCCTGGACTCACTTTGTAGACCAGGCTGGCCTCGAACTCACAGCGATCCGCCTGTCGGCACCTATTTTCTAACGCCATTTTGGAGAAAAGCTAGGGCTGGGGTGGCCACTTAGTCGAAATAGTGCTTGCCTTCCAGCATGAGGAACCGAGTCCAGTCCCCATCACCACATGGAAAAAGTCCACAGTGGAGACACACACTTGTTCTCCTGGGGCCGGGGAAGTGGAGGCAGGGAGTTCCTGGGGCTCCGTGGCCAGCCTGCCTTAAAGTAAGCCTACTGGGTGAGCGCAAACCAATACAGACCCTGCCTTGAAAAGAGAAGTGGACCCAGTCCTGAGCAAGAAGGCTGTTCTCTGGCCTCCACTTCCCTGTATACAGACAAAAAAGGAAAATAATATAATGGCTTTTTGAGTTTTGGTATCAGCTTGCTAGAGCTCTCCCATCTGCAGGAGTGCTTTTCCTTTCTTAACTAACTGTCTCTATTCTTAAAAGAAAGAAAGAAAAAAGAGAGAAAGAGAAAAACAAGCAAGCTACAATCCATTTCCTTTGAATTAAAATTGGACAGCTGCTGGAGTGGTGATTCTTGCTGGGAGTCTGAACACTTGTGAGGCTGAGGTGAGCAGATCTCAGTGAGTTTGAGGCCAGCCTGGTCTACAGACTGCATTCCAGGACAGCCAAGGGTATATACCAAGACCTGTATCCAAAAAATGAAAAAAAGAAAGAAAAAGAAAGAAAGAAAGAAAAAGGCTAGCTTCTGCCCGATTGAGTCAACAGTTTGCAGCTGTGACATACAGGGTGCATTTCCAAGCCTGGCCTTTGCAGTGCATGAACTCTGACCTCCTTAGGGAACAGGTGCAGAGGGCAGGACTGGGATGCATTTTCTGACCCTCTGTTTAAACAGGCAGTCCACAGAGCCCCTGCAGCTGTCTCATTGGGCCCTGCAGTAATCCTGTGGGGCAAAGACTGCCGACTAGAAAAATGAAGGCCTTAATAGCAAGCCTTATTACTTCTTAAAATGATTTTGTCCTCAAGGAAGAGTTTGACGGTTATAGCCTCGCTTCTTTAAAACCATGAAGCACAGGCTTCCTTTGGAATGTTTTGGTCAGTGCCGGATATTAACTTTCCCCGTGTCCTGCATTCTCTACCCAGGGTGACCGATCCCTTGATGTGAGTATGTGCCTTGTGCTTCCTGCCCTTGTGTGGGGATGGTGTCCAGGCCTTGTTGTGTGGCTGACACTAACTCTCTCTGACTTGCCTCACCCTGAGTGTGTCATGGCACCTTCCTCTGGGAAACAGGAGTAAACAAGAGGAACTTAGGCTTCACTATTCTAGCTTTTCAGGCAAAGGCAGTGCTTACTGGTGTGTGTGTGCGTGTGTGTGTGTGTGTGTGTGTGTGTGTGTGTGTGTGTGTATGAGAGAGAGAGAGAGAGAGAGAGAGAGAGAGAGAGAGAGAGAGATGAGGGTTCTTGGTCCACTTTTATGTGGGCTCTAGGGCTTGAACTTGGTCTTCCGGCTTGCATGACAAGTACCTTTACCCACTGAGCCACCTCACCTGCCTCTTGTTTGGCCTTGTTTACTTGTTTGTTGTGAGGTGATTGTCTGAGGTCATCTCTTTCCTTCCCCCAAATGAAACGGGTGTGTTTCAGAAGCCACTGAGTTCGTTCTGGTGTTGAGCCATGTGTGATGGTGCCCCCCCCCCCCAGGCTCATCTTTTGCTGCTGAGAGTTAAATATGTTTTCCAGTACAGAGACTATTCAGATGAAGGACATTCCTTTGAGAAGGGTCAAGGACTGTACAAAATTAAAATGCATGGCCTCCTGTTGAAAATTATTAGCGTGGCCCATTTGGTAAAGTGCTCTCTTTACCATCATGAGGACCGAAGCTTGGTCCCTAGGACCCGCAGTACAAAGCGGCATGTGGTAGAGTTCATTTGTAACTGCAGGCCTAGAATCTGAAGGCAAGAGCATCCCTGTGGTGCACCATGGCCAGCCTAGTCTAAGGGGTGAGCTCCAGGCCAATAGAAGACCCTGCCTCAAAAATAAGTGGATGGACAGACAGACAGACACATACACACACACACACACACACACACACACACACACACACACACACACACACACAAATGATAAGGGAATGTGATGGAAACTGTGATGTAGCCTCTTGTCTGCACTGGGGTATAGATGGGAGCTGCACCCAGGAACTGAATCATGGGATTCTGTCATTCAACCTCCAGACTATGACCTGGAACCTCAGATTTTTAAGTCACTCCAAATTCCCAGTTCCAGTGTGGAAGCAGATTATGTCATAAATCAAAACACCTTTCATATACATTGATGGAAACATTAGGTGGCTGTAGGGTTACAGCACACCTAGAGATGCCAAAGTCATAGGCCTGGATGTTATCTGAGGACTCTTAGCCTTTTGGTTGATGGAAAAAGATGGTGTAAAGTAGTTTTTTTCTTGAATCAAATATAAGTTAATAAGGCCCAGGAGCCTGGATTCAGGTTGTCCAAAATAGCTATTCCTAACCGGAAATGGCTTCCTGAAACTATAGAACGAAAGACTTTTTTCCCCCAACTACATCAGATACATAGGCATTTTAACAAAGCCAGGGGGTGTGCTCTGGGGCAGGGATGCTGTTGGTGACATTCTTAGCTGCTGTTGGATAGTGGGAGCCAGTGGTATGCTGATTTAATCCCAGAATTGCATCAGGCTAGAGGTGGGCAGTGACTGACTGTTAAGGGACTAAGGCTAGCCACACGGTAGGTGGGTTCTGGATCAACAACATTCCAATTCTCCGTGTAAAATGTTACCTCTGATGTGCTTTTCCTGTTAACTTGGCAGTACCGCCTAAGCTGCAGAGGCTACCATAAGGTCCTTTGCAGGATTGTGTGGAGACCCACACTTTAGCCTTAGATTAAATTCACTGTTCTTTGGCCCACTGCCCAGCAATGTCTTTTTTGGTCTTTTCCTGTCCCGTTGCAGCCTATTGCAAAGTTGGACATCTTAACTTCCTGCATTTTCTCTCACTTGTATTTTTTTCACACAACAAATGTTAGAAATTCAAGCTGTGGAAGCATTCCCCAAAAGGCACAGACTTGCGCTCAGGAGATCAGCTGTAAGTGCCACTGTGCAGGGTGGACAGGTCTTGGCTCTGTATGTGTGCACTTGCACACAGAAGCTTTGGAGACATACCTTAGAGCAGAGAGGCAGATGAAGTGGGAAATCTGGTCTGACAGTGAGGTTCTGTGCGGACAGTAGGTGGAGCAAGAGCTGCTCCCGTGAGGAAGCTGAGGAGCAGGAAGGCTGCTCAGGAGTGAGATTGCTGGGATGGTGAACAGACGTGGGGGTGGGGGGTGGGGTGGGGTGGGGGTGTATGTGTGTGACCAGTGAGGGCTGCACACTGATCCCACAGGCAAGGCGTGTCCTGAGCAAGAGCAGAGCAAAACCTAAACTTGTTTTTTTCTTAAATGCTTGCATGTTTGACTTCCAGCCGAGATCTGCAAGGCTTGTTGTTTGCGTTATGCCTTTTGTTTTTGGTTGAGTCTTTTTTGTATTACTGTGTTTGCTTTATTAAAAAATAAGCATCGTTTTTGTTTTAAGCCCAAAAATAAACCAATTTAAGCCTAAGTGCACCTGTGTGCCTCTTAAAGTTTCCGTGAGATGTGTACACATTACTGACATTGTGTCTGGGTTGTGTTTGAAAATACAATATAGGTGTGACTTGAAGTCATTTAAGTCTATATTGGCCTTAAATACATGGGTTTTCTACACCAATATTTTTAAGGTTTTAGCTTGCAGTGTGGCTCTGAGATGCAGTTCTTGATTCGGAGAGTGATGAGGGGCCTTAAGGGACACTGTGTTATCTTAGCATCCCCTCTTATAGCATGTGTACACCGGGTAACATATTCAGATTCAGACAGATTATGCCTCTGGGTAAAGTACTTGAAATATTCTCTCGAAGCCCTAGATAGCCTAAATCTGCACTTTTCATAGAATAATCTAACCAAGGATTGGGGAGACGGCCCACTTGGTGACTAGGCCTGGGGAGACAGACCACTTGGTGACGTGCTTGCCACACCAGCACGAAGGCCTGCGCTCACAGTCGTGCACCTATGTAAAAGCCAGCCGTGAGGGTGTGCCTGTAACCCCAGTGCTGGGGTGGGAGTGGGCAGAATCCGGAGGCCTCAGGGTCTCACCGGCTAACCATTCCAACCAAGCTCCAAGTTCACTGAGCGATATTGTCTCAGAAAAATGTGTAAAGTGACTGAGGGAGACATCCAATGTTTTTGCTGGCCACTACATGTATGTGCATATGTGTGCACACATGGGGGTACACACACACACACACACACACACACACACACACACACACACACAACACACACACCACACACAGGATCCAATAAGAAATGCATTTGTTGGAGTTTACTGTGATTTTTTTTTTTTTTAAATAGTAATTAAAGTCTTTCTCGTGGCTTACAGGAGATACGGACTTAGCCGCCAGAGCAAAACAGAAAAGGTAAGAAATACCTTGACCGGGAGGGGCAGCGGCTGTACGCAGGGTAGAGACAGGTCCTGGACGGGCAGGGGCCCTGGGAGTATACCAGCCACCTTTGTTCCCTGCTTGTTTGCTTTAGTGTCACTAGCCTGCCACCACTGCAGGCCAGGAACAAAAGCACCCCAGAACTACAGAGCAAGGATAATCCAAGTCCGGCAGATAGATGTGACGTGGCACAAGCCAGGCCTTGCCAGCCCATGCCTGACTGGCTTGCCTCAGAACTGGCTGCCACTTGACCTTTCACCTGGGCTCCAGATCTGTTTCCTTCCCCAGGCTACCTCTCTGCAAGCCTGCTCATTTCTGCTGAGTCTCCAGCTCTGATGCTCAGTGTTTCCTCATCTTCTCTGCTAGGCTGAGGACAAGAAGACGGTGCTTGCTGCAGGGCTGTCAGCTGCAGAGAAAACGGATGCTCGTGAAGAAGATGAGCTCCAAGCAGCCGAAGAGGTGCGTGGCATGTGGTGGCCCACTGACGTTCCAGTTCGGGTCATTTGAGGGGAGAGGTCGCTCCCATCCACAGCTCTCTCAAGCTGCCTTCCAACGCTCACAGTTCCCTCTTTTGAGGTGTTATGAGGTCCGCTGTGACCCCACATTAAAGCAGAAGCTCTGAGGTTTCACCACGTGCTTCGGTCTTATGGTCAGAACCACTCACCACGATTCTCTTCTGTTTCAGCAACGTATTCAGTCACTGATGACCAAGATGACCGCTATGGCAAATGAAGAGGTGAGGGGCAGTAGGGATCGGAGTGTAGGGCAAGCACAGCTATGGAGACTTGGCCCCACCCCATCTGCTGTAGGGGCCTGAGACAGGGCAGCGCCATATTCAGAACCCTGTCTTCAGCAGGAAGCTCTTTATAATGCCTAGCATTGTCATCAGGGCCTTCTAAGGGGGGCAGTTTAAGGAATTTATTGGGGCAATATGTCCCTGTAAGGGTGGCTTACTGGTCTCTACAGAAGAGCGAGGGTCCGCCTTGCTTCTCTGAAACCCCTGAAGCCCCTGTCTTCTTCTGAAACCTGCCATGTAGAAGCTCTGAGTTGCCAGCGAGCCCTGGCACAGGTCAAGGCCTGCCCAGAAGGACTGGTTGTGTCCTTCAGTGAGATCATT
Organism: Acomys russatus; assembly: GCF_903995435.1. Taxonomy (NCBI): domain Eukaryota; kingdom Metazoa; phylum Chordata; class Mammalia; order Rodentia; family Muridae; genus Acomys; species Acomys russatus. Next base: position 21,137,929 of record NC_067142.1, read on the forward strand.
TCTTTCACAACCAGGAAAGACCTGTGGGGATAGAGATGCTTTAGGGCCTGTGGCTCCTTTTGTTATTTCTCATCTGAGTCCCAGGCCCCCAAATGTCTGGACATGGGGGTAGAGAAGAAGAAGAAGTCCTAGGGGTACCCTGGGCCTGAGGGAAAGCTAATAGAGGTGAGCAATGCCTGAGGGGAAGTTAACAGGGGTACTCAAGGCCTGAGAAATGACTCAGGAAATGGAGAGGTGGTTCTGGGGTACCCTGGGGCCAAGAAGCTAACATAGCCAGCTGAGTGAGTGAGGAGACGGGAGGTGGGTGGCTCTGACTCCTGTCCTGAGCCTTGTCGGTGAGTCAGTGGTCAAAGCCACGTCACTTTCCTAGGGCAATGCTGTGAATTTTATGTGACAGTTCTGCAATGGGCACGGGTCCCTGAGAATATACCTGATTTCATTACAGAGCCGTCTCACTGCAAGCTCCGTGGGCCAGATCGTGGGTCTCTGCTCTGCCGAGATCAAGCAGATAGTGTCTGAGTACGCTGAGAAGGTACGTCGCTGCCTGTCAGAGCCTGGGCCTCAGGTCACACCTACGGCTTTACCCTCCCAGGTCCTCGCTCCTTCCCTAGGCAATCCTGGAGTCTAGTTGGAATTCGCTAGTCACATTTGTCAGAAGTACCAACGCCAGGCTTGCCCCTGCACAGCCATCTGCACTTGGCCATGAGCTAAATTCATTTTGTTCCAAGTTGCCTATTTTTTTCTATAAACATTAAGGGAAAACTGTGTCTTGAAATAGCGACCACATCTAATATATGTCGCCACCTGCAAGTCCAGGCAGTCATCCTTCCTTCCCTGTCAGGCTGCCTACAACTCAGGCCTGACTTGACAAGTGAGCTGAAAAATGGTGCCATTTGCCATTTAGGAGGCAGACTCCATAACTCAGCCAAGCCCAAGGCAAAAGTTCCTGTTGCACTTTATTAAAAAGTATGTAGAATGAACAAAAGCCTTAGTCATATTTCAGTGTTACTTTCTTTTTCCAGCCTAAGAAGAGGCCAGGGGACCTTGAATATTCTAGAGATGCAGTGATGATGAACAGTCTTTAGTTCTTAACTTTTTATTTACTATTGATATGTTTATATGTAGGTTACCACAGTGCACATCTTGGAGTCAGAGAACAACGCTGTGGAATAGATTTTCTTTTTCTACCTTTATGTGGGTTCAGGAGGTCAGACAGACTCCTGCAAGCACCTTCACCCATTGAGCCAACTGGCCAGCCCAGGAATAAGTGATTTCACACATTACTGAGTCTAGTATGGCTGTGCTATGGCCTGGGTGACGTCTCATTTACAAGGCTGTCTTGGTAGTTTTTCCGTTCCTGTTGCTGTGATAAATAAAATACCCCACAAAAGCAACTTCCGGGAGAAAGGGTTTCAGGGTTCTAGCTCATCCCTGCAGGGCGGTGAGTCAGGAGGAGTGAGTCACAGCCACAGCCAAGAACAGAGAGCAGGCGGTTAGTGCGTGCATGCTAGCATTCACCTCTCTCCTTGTCCTTCTGCCCAGGGCCCCGCCCCTGAAATGTCACCTGCATGCATTCCCCACTCAGTGAACCCCTCACAGTCATGCCGGCAGGCCAGCCTGATCTAGACAGTTCCCTACTGAGACTCCAAGGAGTCTCCTCCAAGGACAGTTTAGATTGTGTCTATAAAAGCAATGAAAGCCACCATGAGAGGGACCTCGTGTTCTCACCCCTCCTTCTTCAGCTCTGCTCTGAGTGTCACTGTGGAGCAGGTAGCTCTGATCTTCTTGTCTCTGCACTGAAAGCTTCTATAGTGATTGTGAGGGTGGCGCTTGGGGAAGAGCTCTCCCCTAGTGTCTGAGTGGAATGTCAGTGTGTGTCTGTGTCTCTGTCTCTGTCTCTGTCTATATCTGTTCATAATGTATGTGTGTGCATATGTGTCTGCATGTGTGCTTGTCTGTGTGTGTGTGTACACGTGTGTACATGCGGGCACTTGTGGGGTGTGCAAGTGGAGGCCAGAGGTTGAAAAGGACTTGTGGGAAGTGTTCCTCCCCTCACACCCTGTGGGTCCCAGAAATTGAGCTCAGGTTGCCAAGCTTGGCTACAAGCATGTTTCCCCCCTGAGCCAGCTCACTGGCCCTCAGCTAATCTCTTATTGTTAATGCTTTAACTAAATCTCACTGATTCTGATGTACTATGGGTCTGTCCTGCCACTCCTATTTGTATCTACGTGCCCTAATGCTATCTGTCACATTATATCTTTGTTTCACCGAGACACACTTAAGCCTTTCCTCTACTTTTGCATTTTCTAATTTAAATTGCAAACTGACCTTTGCTTTATTATGCTTCTGCTTGGTTCATTTCCCATCTCAAAACCTTGCTGTTGCTGTGTTTGTTTGCACCTTACTGTCTTGTGAGTGCTCCAGCCAAACCCTACTTGCCTCCAGCCTGGACCCAGCTGTGGTGGGATGCACTGGGATTACTGCCTGTGGTGAGGAAAGTCACTCCTCAATGGAGATGCACAGCAGCTAGTTAAGGCAGCGTTGGAAGGTGTAACACACCAGGATGATGGTGCAGGAGCGTGGAAAGTTTGAGGCCAGCCCTTACTAAGCGAGACCCCCTTTAAGGAAGGCAGGGAAGAAGGCAAGTGAGAGGAGGGGAGGATGGAAAGGAAATGGAAGGGAACAGGGAGAGGGGGAGCACTCATCCTGCGGTCTGAGTTTGGGGAGAGGGGGAGCACTCATCCTGCGGTCTGAGTTTGGGGAGAGGGGGAGCACTCATCCTGCGGTCTGAGTTTGGGGAGAGGGGGAGCACTCATCCTGGGGTCTGAGTTTGGGAAGAGTCTGAGTATGTGGAACTTGGCTCTGCATTAGATGCTACAAGGAAAGTCCTGTGACCATAACTCACAGCACAGGCGCACATGCACCACACCCCTGCTTTGCTGTCTCCTGGCTCCAGCACCATGGGTTGGCTCCCAACGGGGCTTTAGGGTTTCCTCTCAGATTGGCGCTGCTGCTCTCAGTTACTTCATGAGCACCACTGCTGAGGGCAGAGATGAGGACGGAATACTCCAGGGAGCCCCCATTAGTGCTGCTTGAGAAGACCCCAAGCTGGACTGTCACCTGTGCGTATTTCTCCTGGGTGAGGAGAAAGGACCCACCCACTTTCACAGGGCAGAGTGTAAAAAGATGTTTATGAACAAGGCCTAAAGGGAACAGCCTGCCTGGAGCAGGTGCTGGAAAGTGCTGGGCTTTGAGATAGAAAAACAATGAGGAGGAAAGAAATAAAGAAACAAAGAAACGCCAGGGGGATCTCTCAGCTGTAAGGTTCACAGGTTCTTCTGACAACGTAATGGGATAAGTAATCCATGTGTTTCAAAGCCATCTGTGGGATATGTAATTCAATTTAATATGGTCCCTGTAAGGCAGCAGGGGGAGGATGTGACGAAGCCTTAGTGGTTTATAATTCATGAGCATCTGGAGGCTCTGAGCTTGGGAGCCTTGTCTCCCTATTCCCAATGCCCACCACTCTCAAAATGTCCTAGAAGGTCTCACAGAGCCTTTTAATGTTGATGTTTAACTTTCCTAGTACGTCAGTCTTTGTTTTGCCGTGATTTGCAGACAACATAACAGCTTGACCATCTAGAACATCTCTGACCCCACTAATTCCAGAAGCCTCTTTAGAAGTCAGAATAAAAGAAAGAAGTTAGGCCAAGGCATGCACACCCTGGAAGCTGCTGCTAGCCCACCACCTGCCATCTTAACACCTTGGTGCTTAGCCAACTGAGTCAGCTCAGCTGATGTCTCTGGTAGGTCCTCAGGGCATCCTAGAGGATTCTGTAGGTCTGAAGGTGTAGGTAGATCCATCTTCCAGAAGGAGAATCCGCATGTCCTCTCTTGTATGTATTTAGTAAACTGTTAATTCACAACTTTCTTTTAGTATTTGTGTGTATGATGTGTGCACAACATGTGGGGGTCAAATGACCACCTCAGGAGTTGGTCTTTACCCTCCATGTTGTTTGAAGTCTCTCTTGGTTTGCTCAGCGCTGGGTTCTACAAGCCTCCTGGCCCATTTGCTTCCAGAATATTCTCTTGTCTCCACCTGAAAGATCATATTTTACCCTTTATGTACTTGTGTATGGTGGGGGGGGGGGGGCAAGCGTGTGCCATGACTTAGTTGTGGAGGTCACCAGCAGCCTGCCAGGCTTGATTCTTTTCACATCAGGCATGGTGGCAAGTGCCCTTAGTCACTGAGCATCTCGCTGGCCCAAAGTAATCAATTCTTTCAAGCTGTCCGCTTGCTTATAGCCTTCTGCCTCCCTCGTCTTTATACTTACTTGTTCTTGTTTGTTAATGTTAACATGGACCACCACGCTCTATTGTTTAACTGGGCAACTCACTGAACAGTACAAGTTTTGTTGCTGGGAAAATAAGTATATAATGTTCTATCCATTTTGCAGATGAGAAAGCGTAGGTTACGGAGGCTCAGTCCTTCCTGTGTTCCTGGGCAGCTCTAGCACTTCTGGTTCCGATGTAGAGTCACCAGCCTGTACAGCCTGACTGCTCAGCCAGCTGGAAGGCCACTGGGAAGAAGTGGAACCGTGTGTGCCACCATAGTTCTGCTTCTGAGCCTGCAGCAACCATATGGCTTCTCCAGCATGCTCACCGCCAGCCACCAGCTGCCTTGGGCGCTGTATTTGAAAGGGTTGAGTGTGTGAGATATGGACCACAGAAGTAAACCTGGTACAGCCTGGGCCTCAGACAGCATCAATCGCAGCAAGGCTGCTGGGTGCTGAAGCTTCACTATTAGTGTGTGTGTGAGTGTGTGTGATAGGAAGCACACCTGCATGTTCTACGTGTAAAGCCAGAGGACGACTTTGGGGAGTTAGTTTTCTTTTTCCTCCTTTAACTAGACTATGGGTAAAGCCAGGTCTTTCAACTTGCATGGTAAGAGCATTTTACCACTAAGCCATCTTGTTGGTCCATGGAAGCTATAGAAGTTTCTTCTGGGGCATCCAATGACTTTTGATGTCACCACAGAACACATTATGACATTCTAGGCCAGTGAGATAGGTCATCCAATGAAGGCTCTTGCTACTATGGTAGAAGGAGAAAACTGCCTTCCACAAGTTGTCTCCTGATCTCCATACATGTGTACACATACACACACGAAATAAATAACAGTTCTGAAATAAAATAAGACAGAGCATCCCAGCCTGGGTGCTGTCCCCTTTGTCGTCTCATTTCCATGGGGAGACGTGTTCTGTGCCCTCAAGAGCCCTATTTATAGAAGGCATTCTTTCCCTAGCCGGTGTTGGAAGGCTCCACCACTCCTGACCTTTTGATTCTGAGGACTGCACTCTGGCACCTGGTCCTGAGAGCGCCTTTGTCTCAGCAGATAATTAGACCTGGGCCTGGTCCAAGGGTACACATGCCAAACTACAAAGGAAAGAACCCTTCCTCTGGAGAATTCAGATGCTGAAGTAGCTCAGCATAGGTTTGCAGCTGTGATACCCCCCCATACACACATGCGTGATGATTTTTTATATTACATTTTCATAAAATACATCATTCTTATATTTGTATTTGACAATATCATACAGGGATATAACCTTTCTTGGTTATTTTCATCCCAATTACCCTGTCATCCGTCTCCCACTGAACCCTTCTTTCCAACAAATCCTTCTATTTTTGTATGTTTTGTGTTTTGCTGCTGCTACTGCTGTTGGTGGTGGTGGTGGTGGTGGTGGTGTGTGTGTGTGTGCGCGCGCGCGCGCGTGTGTGTGTGTGTGTGTGTGTGTGTGTGTGTGTGTGTGTGTGTGTGTCCCTGTCCCTCCCACTGAGTTTAAATAAGGCTATTTGGATAAGCCCAGGTAGGACTATTTACTGTAGCCTGGGCAGAACTTACCAATGGCTACACAACTGAAGAGAGTGACTGTCCCTCCCCCAGGAACCATCAGCTGCTCTGTGGGTCACCAGATAAAGGCTCATGAACGCCCCTCCTCCTGGGGGGATGGAAAGTTGACTTGATCTTATGAGGGTCTTATGCAGGTGATTACAGCCATCTATGAGTTCATCAGTGTGGTGGCTATGTCATGTCTGAGGGATAGTGTTTCATAGCCCCTCTTGCCAACCCCTGGCTTCTGCATTCTTTCCGCTGCCATCCCCCTGCCTCTAGTGCACCTCAAGGGATCTGATGCAGTTGTCCCATTTAGGGCTCAGCACTCAACAGTCACTTATTTTCAGTACTTGGACCACTTCGCATGACAGTGTGAACTAATTGGAACGGAGTGCCTCTTCAGTTCCGTCATCCACTTGCCTGGCCAGAGTGTGCGTGACAGCAGCTCTGCTGCCGGAGCCTGCAAGGGAGAGCCTTGTACTGATTGGCTGCTTTCTGGGGACCCGGGACTCAGCGTTTGTGATGGCCCTCGACCTGTGCCTGCCTTTCTCTTAAAGTCTTCGCCTGGAGGCCTGGCCAGAGACGGTTTTAGTCCTACAGGCTCTTCCCATATCTCTGTATTCCATCCCGAGAGAGCTTCATCTCTGTTTGACAGGCTCGGGTCGTTTTTTTTCCCTCACTCAGGCCATTTGTTATATCCAAGTTAAGACCATGATTGGCAGCACCTCTGTAGACTGGGGATGGTGTTTTCCCACAGGAACAGGCTGGTGTCATTAAATTAGCACACGGTGCCTAGCACCTAGAGGCCCTCGGGACATTTATATACTAAATCTAATAGGATGGACCCAGAAGAAGAAATTAATAGTTGAGGCTCCTGGCTTCATGTTATGTAACCCCCCCAGTTTTGTGACTTGGCCACTGTTTTCTAGGTTATGTGTAAAGCTTCTTAAGACAAGTGTAACAACAACTAGGGGATTATGGAGATGGCTCAGTCGCGCAAGCATAAGGACCTGAGTTCAGTGGTCAAAACCCACAGAAAAGATGGGTATGGTGGGCACATTCATAATCTCCATGCTGGAGAAGAGAGACTGGAGGAGCCCTGGGGCTTGTTGGCCCCTGGGTCCCAGGGTCCAGTGAGAGGCCTTGTCTCAAAGAATAAAGAAATGAACATGTCCTGAGTGACACTCAAGAGTTGATCTGTGGCCTCCCCTCACATGCATCCATATATACACGTGTGCGCACATGCGTGTACACATACACACATACACACAAAGCAGAATGGATTGGGGAGAGTAGATGGTCACCTTCCGTGACTTCAGGTTACTTACACGCTACTATATGTCCAGAAGACAGCAAGCAAGGGCGTGAGAGCCACTGGCGTCCCGGTGTGGAAGAACTGTAGTCGCCCCTACGTAAGCTGACTTGTCACTTACACATGCGTGTGTTTCAGAGTTATCAGGCTTGTTTCCCTTGTCTGTTCCTGCTGGCTTAGGTGTTTTGACCTCTCAGTGTTCTCTGAGGGGCTTGAAATTACACCCACATTTACATGCTAGGTGTGGGTGCACACAGCATGGTGTACACACAGGAGTGACTCATATGGCGGTCAGAAGACAGCTTGCAGAAATCTGTTTTCTTCTTCCACTGTGTGGGTCCCAGGGATCAAACTCAGGTCATCAGGCTTGGTGACAGGTGCCTTTACCCACTCAACCACCTCTCCAGCCTGTTCTCTGTGGAGATTCTTAGAGGCAGACTTTACAGCACTGTTTAAAAAAAAAAAAACAAACCTACCATGTTTTTTGGCTTATAAGACGCACCCAGGTTTTAGAGCAATAAAACAAGAAAAACAGTAAAAACAGCAATTGGACCATAAGGCACACCCTAATTTCACCACCACCACCATCACCACACACACACACATTTTTTGTGGGGAAAGTGTGTCTTATGGTCCAAAAAATGTGGTAGTTTTACTTCTCAGACGCCTGGGGACACCTCAGCACTGGTCCACTTGAGAGTCCTGACTGGCAGGTGATTTCTGTGGGATTTTGAGACCGTCTCGTGGAGTGCAGGCTGCTTCAACCCACTGTGTATCTGAGGTTATGAACTCCTGGTCCCAGCCTCCCAAGGGCTGGGATGGCAGGTGTGTGCCACTACACGTGGCTTCAGGCCTGCAGTTTTGTAGGCATGCAGGAAGTGTTGTGGATTTAGATGACAGAACTCTATATAAAGCTGGTCAGTTGGCTTCAGGACACTTCATTGTGGACCTTGTCCTCTTACACTAAAGCCGAGGCTAATGTGGGGCTTTTTTTTTTTTTCTTTTTTCTTTTCACTAATTTATTCAGATTACAACTCAATTGTTGTCCCATCACTTGTATCCTCCCCTTCCTCCCTCCCTCCCACTTTCACCCTATTCCCCTCCCCTAGGTCCATGACTGAGGGGTATCTCCTCCCCACTATGTGGTTGCAGCTGTCAAGTCTCATCTTGACAGCCTGCTTATTCTTCCTCTGAGTGCCACTAGGCCTCCCCACCAAGGGGAAGTAGTCAAATATGGAGTACCAGAGTTCATGTCAGAGTCAGTCCCTGCTCTCCACACAACTGTGGAGAATGTCCTGTCCATTGGGTATATCAGAGTAGGGGTTCGATGTTTACTATTGTATTGTCCTTGACTAGTGCAATAGTTTGAGCGGACACCCCTGGGCCCTGATCCACCCCTTACAATGTTCTTCTTCTTGTAGGTTTCTAAGATCCTCTGGATCCTTCTATTTCCCCATCTCCTATATTTCTCTTACCTAGAGTCCTAGGAGGATGTCTTCTTATTAATCAACTGTAAAATCAAAGCTAGACACTACAGGGCTTTGGAGAATACCTCCAGACAGCCCAGCCTGCTTCACTGAGGGCATAAAGCCTTCTAGATCCCCACATTTGCTTGCATTCTGGCCTCCCAGAATTCCATGCCATTTGTCCCACCTCATAGCTTTGTTTTAGGAGCGAATCTGAGCTGTACTTTGTCATCCATTTGCGTGATTTCAATTGGAGGCTTGTAAGATGCTGGTAACTGAAATTACCTGGGTCACTATGGAGAACTTTTATGCCGTGTGAGGCAGGCCCATAGGGGTCCTCCCTTTCTCATCCGAGAGGCTGTTTTGTGGCTGGAAGAAGGAATTAATAAGGGGAGCTCCCTGAGTTAGAAGAAAGCCAGGACGCAGCTCAGTGGCAGAGCACTTTCCTATCATGCACAGCAGCCTGGGTTTGATCTCTAGTGTGGAAAAAAGAAAACAGGGATAGAGGTTAATGCATAGGTAACCTTCAGGGGCTCGTTCGATTCAGAAGGGATATTGTTTTAGGAAATGCAATCATTTCAATTTCTCTTGGGTGTTTAACATTTTGAACTAGCCTAATGCCATCAAGTGACATTTAGAGCCATCTCCCCTAAGAACAGGTGTCATTTTTATCTGTCATATTAGAAAACATGAGCTCTGCAGCAGCGTCTGCTAATCCACACCATGGCTTTACAGGCACGTTCTTAATCTGCAATTGTTGTACAAAATGAGGCCAGCATATTAACCCTTGCTCCTTGGTGGGCACACGGGGCGTGTCTGTCATTGGTTAGCCATTTTGGACAGATGTTGTATTTTATAAATAGACTGTTAAGATACTCGCAACTTAAACTCTTTTCCATCAAGGGTTGGGCGTCAAGCCCCATCTTGTCTTCTCCATCTCACCAATTTGTACTATTGTTAAAGGTGCATTTTCGCCCTCTTCAGCCTCCTCTCCCACTGTAGCTTTCAGTCAGCCGGTGTCGGATGAGCTTGGCTGCTCTAGGGCCTTTCTCTGCCTTCATCCTGGGTTCTCTTGGCTGTTAGGAAGATAATTTGAAAGAAACATTTAAATTTTTAAATAAAAAAGTACGTTTGAAAAGCAGTCAAACTAAGAGCACTCTTCAATTAGGATTAACTGCTTGTTCCCAGCTGGAAAAACAGCTTCCTGAAGCCTCACATCTAGACTCAAAAGCTAGAATAGTGAACACATACATCATTTCACGTAGACTAGAGAAATACATCAATACAGATATATATTATACTCAGACTCCTGAATTAAATTGAGCTAATATTTTATAAATGAAAATGTAAGAAACTACAGGGGTTAGCGGGCTGGCTCAGTGGGTAAGGTCTTACCACACAAGCCTGAGGACCTGAGTTTAGATGCCCACCATCCATTTAAAAGGTGGGATGCAGCTTCACATAGCTGTGATCCCATCATGGGAAGATGGAGCCTGGAAGGTCTCCGGGACCACTGGCCAGCCAACCTAGTGGAATCAGGGATCTCCAGCTTCCGTGAGAGGCCCTGTCTCCAAAGATAAGGTAAAAAATAATTGAGGAAGACTCTCAAAATTAATCCCTGGCTTACACACACACACACACACACACACACACAGAGAGAGAGAGAGAGAGAGAGAGAGAGAGAGAGAGAGAGAGAGAGAGAGAGAGAGAGAGACACGAGCGCGTGTGCACACACCCTTATGCACAGGTGCACATATCCACACAAACATGAACACACATGAGAGAGAGATTCCGCAGACTGTCTACACTTAGCAGTAACAGAAGGATTTTGACACCCTTGTTTCTTGGAGCATATTTAACATGGATCTGAAAAGACTTCAGGGTTCTTCTTTGTGCATGCATTTTCTCCCCATTATATGATTCTCAGAGAGTGGGTTGCAGAGAGATCTTTCCCTTCTTCCTTAAACTCTTAGTGGGCCCTGCAATTTATTTACTCTCCCAAACAGTGGGTCAGTTGTTGAGTTCCAGGCACTGAGTAGATTACCAAGTGTAATAGTCAAGGTTCTCTAAGGAATGGAAGTGGTGTGTGTGTGTGTGTGTGTGTGTGTGTGTGTGTGTGTGTGTGTGTGTGTGTGTGTGTGATTTGTTCTAGGCTGTGATTTAGCTAATCCAACCATGGCTGTCTTTAAATGCAAAATCCAAGAATCCAATATTGTTTAGGCCATGGGTAGATGTCTCAGCCGGTCTTCAACGTACATCAGAATCCCAAAACAGTAGGCTCTAAGAGCAGTGAAGGAATGCCTCAGCAGCAAGGCAGATGAACTTGCCAGTGAGAGTGAGGACTAGCAGGCAAAAGCTTTCTTCTTCCATATCCATTATATAGGCTGCCATAGCAAAGTGTAGCCCCAAAACCCCATCGAGAAAAACCCCTCACAGGTACACCCAGGTTCTTGGGTTTTTATTAAATTCCAGATGTCATCAAGTTCTTGATAACCAAGAACGGCTGTCACAAGTGAGCCAGACCCTTTGGATGTAAGTCATATTTCTCACCGAGTTTAGCTTCAGCACCCCTTTTAAGGGTCTCTAAAACCTGAGGACGGAGAGCTTATAGGCTGATTCGCTTACAGATAATAATCAATGCAGTACATGCCCACATTACAGCGCCATCACATGTAACAGGCTAGGAAGTTTCACTGCACAGGTATGACAAAATGAGTGTGTGATGGCACGTAACGCCTCTTTTTATTATTACTATAAAAAGAAGCTATGAGAGCCCCTTACAGAGTCGTGAGGATCTCTGGCTCAAAATTCAGTGTGGTTGGTGAGAACAGGGCAAGATAGAGACAGAGACTAAAGAGCTTGAAAATTGTTTTTCCAGATACTAAAATATCTACTTGTTTTCCTTCAAGAAAAATTCTTGTAAATAAATCTCCAGGGTATATTTTAGCATATATATGCTATAGATATGTGAGGTGCATGCACTGGAGTAAGGGAGCTGTGAGAAAAGGGAAGTTTTCAGTCTGGAAACTGACTGTAAAAGCAGTTGATGGGAGGGAGGAAGGTTGCGAATTTGAGACCAGATTGATGGAGTAAACCTCGTGCTTGATCGCCAGCATTGATTACACCGAGCATGGTAGTGCGCTCCTATGACCCCCAGCACTTGTGAGGTGGAGGCTGGAGGTCACCCTGTGCCACAGTGCCAGTTCTAGGGCAGCCTGAGCAAACATAGAGCTATGGCGTACTGAGAAGAGCTGGGAATGGGAAAGGAATTGCTCCAAAGAAAACAGCAGGCTGATCTGATAATGATGTGCAGTGTTCTCAGCCTGGTGTCAGGGGCGAGGTTGCATATTAAAAACGTCATTCGGAAATGAGCTGCTAGCTACAAACAGGGCCAAACTAATAACATTGTTAAGGATGGGCCAGCCAAAGCAGATAAGGTTCGTCAAGTTCCTTGTAACTGGCTTTGAAATGATGGGGGATGCAATGGAGGTGTGCTCTTTACTCCTGCCCTTTTTCTTCTACCTCCAAGTAGTTTTTGGAAAGAGTTTATCCTGCCCCAGGCTATCAGTTATACCTTGGTGTATACAAAATTGATCTTAAAATGTTATCTGCAGTTTCCAGAAATCCAGCAAGCTGAGTGTCCCCTTAGCCCCTCCCAGATGTGCCTGGGGGCTTGCCTCCTAGGTGATCCCAGAGCCTGGCAGGTTGACAGTTAACACAGCCACCACACGGGCACATTGGTGGGCAGTTTCTAAAGTGCTGGCATGTGGTGCCTGACGTTTAGTTTTCTATCTTTTCAGTTGCATGTGAGCACACACATGTGCATGCAAGTGCTCTTGGAGGAATTTAGCAATGGTTGTGAGGCACAAATCATGTGCTGCAAACTGTATTCTGTTCCTCTGAAAGCACTTAGCTGCTGAGCCGTTCCTCCAGCCCCAGGGGTTTCTATTTCCTCTGTGGCTGGTCACCCCACAGTCTACAGTATTACTCCTGGCTGTCTACCACAGCCATACCCAGCCCACTGTTGCCCAACTCCAGAGTCATTAAGCGGCAAAGCAAATCCACAACAGCCAAGGGAACCCTTTACCATCTGTTAGCAATGGTGTAAGCTATTCAGGGAAAACCTTACCAGGCTAAGGAGAGCTTATGCCTGCGTAACTTCTACTCCACTGTGCTGCCTTCTTTCTTCCCTGGGCCTGCACTTCCCAGACTTTCTAGAACATGCAGGGACAGTTTACTACCCCAGAGATTTGCCACACCCAGGCTGGAAATCACTGACTAGCTTGGGCTTGGAGTAGCAAAGGGCGTTTGGCTGTTGAGTATAGCTATCTATTATAAGGACTGCTGCCACATCTATTTCTTCTCCCAGAGTTCCCTTTTAAAAAGATTTATGGGTGGTTTTGCCTACATTTTATATGTGCCTGGTAACCATGGAAACCAGAAGGGGGCACCAGATCTCCCAGAACAGGCATTGCAAGCAGTTGTGAGGCACCATCTAGGTGCTGAGAACTGGCTCCGGTTCAGGGGTAGTAAGTGCTTTCAATGGCTGAGCCATCTCTCCAGGCTCCTCCACTCCCTACCAGGGTTATTGAGGAAAAAGTTTCTATTAGCTTTTTATACCAAGATGTTTCTTTTCTTTAAGGACAAAAAGAAAAACAAAAAGCAGACAAAAATATTTCTTAGTGGGACTGGCAGGAGTGGGGTAGTACACATGTAAATCAGATGACAACTTTTGGGAGCAGATTCTCTTCCTCCGCCATGATGGACCTGGGGCTTGTTGGCAAGCGTATCTGCCCCTGAGCCATCACACTCAAGCCCTTGCTTCCATGCTTGCATGTTCCTTAGACTAGTTATTTCCTCTTTAGAAAATGTCAGTCGTTCACCCTGTGATGCTACACCTGGAAGTCTCTACTGTACCCGCCTCCAGCTCTTAGTGTCTACGACTGTCTGGCCTTTTTCATCCGCTTCCTTACTTGCCCATTTTCAAAGGGTTACCGCATGCCTTCTCTTGGCAACTCTCTCCTTCTTGACCTGCCTTCTTTTAAGACAGAAGAACAGAAGGAGGAAATAGTTAAGAGGGCGGCACGTGAAGGGAGAGAGATGAGTGGACTTGCTGCTTGTCATACATGCTCAGAAATGACTAGACTCCACAACTGTATGGTTATAGAATGTTGAAAGTGAATCAGCCTTTTTTCATTTTTTATTACACTTATTTATTTACTGTGTGTGTGTGTGTGTGCGCGCGCGCGCGCGCGCATCTGTGTTTGCACATGTACCACTGCACACATGTGGAGATCAGAGGACAGCCCATACCTATGGGATTCTCCTTCGGCCATAGTTGTGGGGGAGTCAAACGCACCAGGCATGGTGGCAAGTACTTTTACCCCCTTAGCCATCTCGCCAGCTCCAGATTGTAAGTCTGAGTGATTCCAGGTGGTCTTCTGAAGAAACCACTAAGACCTCTGAGTGTCCCCCTCAGGGCCCTCTGCTGCCTGGATGACTCAGCATGACCTTAACTGGGTGGCCTGCACCCGTGCTTCCCCCTGCTCCAAAGCCGAATCTGCCAGCTGGAACCTCAGTTGTTGGGCAGGACATCGTAGATGCCATGCTGCGTGTGACTGGCTGCCCAGAACCGCTTTGCTTAGACTGAATGGAGAACGGAGGTGAGCTCACTGTCTGCTTTGGGTTTTCCCACAGCAGTCAGAGCTGTCGGCTGAAGAAAGTCCAGAAAAATTAGGAACCTCCCAGCTGCATCAGCGGAAAGTCATTTCCTTGAATAAGCAGATTCTGCAGAAGACCAAACATCTAGAAGAGGTGAGCGTTTTTATGATAAACTCGATTCTTCCAAGAGGGGGAGGAAACGGGAAGATGATGACTGAAGGAAGAGAGCCTTGTGGTGGATTGGTCAGAGGGGGCTCTGGCGCAGCCATACTCCAGCCGTCGGTCCAATCTAGCTGCATGTGACTTTGTAAATAAAGCGGATGTGTACGATGTGGGCGTGTATGGGTGTGGGCAGGTGTGTACCAGAGGCCAGTGTTGGATGCCTTCCTTGGCCATCGTCCTCTGTATTTCCTGAGGCAAGGTGTCTCTGCACCAGTCTGACTAGTCTAGCTAAGTTGCCAGGGACAACGCTTATCTCTGTCTCCTAAGCACTGGGATTAAAGCGAGGCTGCCTCCCTCATCCAGCTTCGCACATGGCTCTAGGGCTCCAGGCTCCCAGGCTCCAGTCTTGCACAGTAGGCACTTTGTGCACTAAGCCTCTCTCCATCCCCGTGAGTAAAGGGTTTTTGTTTTGGTTTGTTTGTTTGTTTGTTTGGAACAGCTAAACACTCATTACCTATTTTCCTGTGACTGCTCTCAAGCTACTGTAACAGAGTGGGATAGTTGTAGCAGAGACCAATTGACCCACAAACCTAACCTAGTTCCTGCCTGGCCCTTTGTAGGAAACGTTTATTATCCCCTGTCACAGAAGATACAGGGCAAAGCAGGTAAGATGGCGTGGCCATCAAGAGCTCTTTTTGCTCTTGCAGAGGACGTGTGTTCTAGCTCCCAGCACCCACGTTTGCCACTCACAACTAGCTGTAACTTCAGGAGGCCTGACCGCCTTTTATTGCCTCTGCAGGAACCTATGTGTGTGCACAAGCATGCTAGCATGCATGCACACAAGCATGCACACACACACACACACACACACACACACACACACACAAACATACCGGACCAGAATGGTCATTCCTCACAAATACATAGTGTTGTGTGTGCTAAGTGCTGAGCTAAACCACAGGAGTGAATGAACAACGGGTAATGGCCTTGCCTGAAAGGACCCTAAGGTGTAATGACACACCATCACACTCACCATTTAGTTACGGTTGTGATGAGGGCTTGAAGGGGAAGTCTGGGAAGCTAAGTGAGCCCGCAGTCATGGCTGACTAAGTCTGGGAAGATGAATGGCTGTTGGCTGAACTGAAGAGCCTCGTGGAGATGTTGAGGAGCCAGGTGGAGATTGATGAAGCAACATAAGCAAAGACAAAAGGAGGAAGAGCTGGCCGGTCCCAGTCAGGTGTGTGGTTGAGGAGTCCTGTGTGAGGTGTGTCGTGGGCAGACTGATGACAGAGCACCTTGTCCACATTGGCGCTGTGGAAGCCTCGGAGGGTGGCAGCCGGGCGGGAGCATGCTGCTGCCTGTGGTTCTGCATGACGTGTGGTAATGGCCACAAAGGGTCAGGGAGGGCCTGGCTTTAGGGAGGCAGCTGTAGAAGCTAAGCTGGTGACGGCAGGGAGTGGGAGAGCCAGATCACTGTGTCCCGGCTTTGTACGAGGCAGGTGCATATGTCATGGAGAGTCAGTTCTTTTCCTTCTAAGAAATGAGTCCTGGGGATTGAACTCAGAGTACCAGGCTTGGTGGCAAGTGCCTTACCGCCTGAGCCATCTCACCAGCCCCAAATTATTTGGGGGCTTGGTGGCGCGGGGGGGGGGTCCAAGCAGGGTTTCTCCATGTACCCTTTGTTGTCCTGAACTTAATTTGTAGACCAGGAGGGCTTCAAAGTCATAGTGATCTGCCTTTCTCTGCCTTCCTAAGTTCTAGGATCAAAGGTGTGCACCACTACACCCAGATTTTTTTTTTTTTTTTTTTTTTTTTAGAGAGCTAGTGGGAAGGTCATTTATAGTTCTTGGTGACAGGTAGAACTGTTTTGGAAGACCTTCATACATTCTCCCTGGAAAGCAGACAAAAGAGAAGGCAGACAGTGGGACTCAGGGACAGTCTTTAGATGATAAAAAATGCTACATGCCATCTGGGAACATGGCTCAGCTGGTGAAGGGCTGCTGTGCAAGCCTGAGGCCCTGAGTTCAAATCCCAGGGCACATGGAAAGCCTAGAGTTGCAGTATGCACTTATAATCCTAGCGCTGGGGAGGTGCCCCACACTAGTTCATGGGTGTGGCTTATTGCCTCTTTCCTGCCGTCTAGGGCATCAGGCCAGGGGAGCCACACTGGCTTATAGGTATAGCTCAGTGGTAGACTCCATGTTTATTTTGCATGGAACCTTAGGTTAACTTCCTAGCACCAAAATAAGTAAATATAGAACTGTTCAAAAAACTAAAAGCGAAAGTCCTGCAGTTAAATCAGATTCAGCCTTTCTGGGCTTCTACTTTCTCGTTGTTAAAAGAGGGATCCCATCAATGTCTTTGCCAAGAAAAGGATTCCATTCAAGCAAATGTCCTTTCTCTCTCCCTCACAGCTGCAAGCAAATCATACCAGCCTTCAAGCCAAGTACAGTGACACGAAGACGACACTGGCAGAGGTAAGCAGATCTCCCCCTCATTTACAGTGACCTCAGGGCCCGCAGTCACCCCTCCCGGGTCACATCACAGCAGTGTGGGTAAACTGATGGTGTGGGCCAAGCACCGCCATGCCACGTACCTTCCCTGTGGACTAAACTTTGAGGCCAAAACCTGTCACTTCCACAGCAGCTGAGGAAAGCAGCATTCTGCCAGCAGCGCTGCTCAGACATGGGCGCTCTGAGCCCTCTCATGACGCAGACCGAAGTTTCATCTCTGCGAAGCCTGCTCCTCCAGAATAACTTGATGAAAATAGACAGGATTTCCCCCTTAAGTGAAGCAGGGCATGGAAGGAGGCAGAGAGACAGTAACAGCCACATGGCCTCCCCAGGAAAGCCGGGTCAGCGGTCGGTGGGCTGGTCTGCCAGCTCTAACCTCTCTGTGTCGCAACCCTCCCAGTCACAGCTGTGATTCCCGCATGGAAGGCTAATTCCTTCTGAATGAGCCCTGTCTCCCCGGGTCTCTGCGGGCAGACACTCCTCGCCTCCAAGGCCTACATAGCGCTATGGTTAGCGCTTTGGCCACAGCTCATCCACAAGTGGCTACGCCAGGTTTTGCCTGTGTTCAGATGTTTGAGGTCATATGTTCATCTGGTTTAAGTTCCCTCACACCTCTCAATACCATATACTCTTCCCAGATACTTGACTTGTTGCTGTCACAAAACCCCTGGCAGGAAGCAGATTAAGGGGCACGGCTTCAGTTTGGCTCAGGGTTGAGGCATGGAGCTCTCTGTAGTGCAGAAGTCAAGGCAGCGCCACATCCAGTCAGGAAGCAGGCAGATGAAAGCTAGTGCTCAGCTCACCTTCTCCTTTTCCCGCAGTTTAGGACACCAGCCTGGAGGGTTGGGGTGGGGTAGGGGTAGGGGTGCTTCCCACTGGTAGAGTGGGCCTTCCCAGCGCAGTGAACCCAGTTAGCTCCCAGGCTTGTCCAGAGCTCATCTCACGGGGGTTCTAGACACCAGAGGGGTCACAGTACTGACTGTCATGGCAGCTTGCTCCCGTTGTCTCCTGGGAAGGGTGCTGCCGCCTTCCATGTGGGAAGTCAGCTGATGGCAACAGATAACCAGAGCTGGGAACCTTCCCGTTCTCTTTGCTACTGCCAGCCACCTGGGGCGCTCAGATGCTTCCTTCTGTGCAGCGGAGTCGGGCTTCATTGCTCTGTCAGCCTCGCTCTCCTAATGCAGGCCTCAGCCCTCCAAGCCCTATTCCCCACCTCCGCTGGCTAGTTCTCCATAGCTGTCTTCCGTCTGTTCTCAGCTGCCAGCGCTCTGTCTTTTCCCGTGAGCTAGCCACGTTCACGCTCCAGCATCTTAGGCTGGATTGTTTGCAGACCTGAGGTGACAGGGGTTTGGTGCGACACCTGGCCGTACTGCCATTTTCAACTAGGAACTTCTTAAATTTGCATTTTGTTTGAATGGGTGGCATATATGCGTGTGCGCACTTTCTCTTAAAATATTTATTTATTTATTTGCTTTTGTATTCATTTATTTCGTGGGAGTGGCAGAAGGCTGGGCTGGTAAGTGTGCCACAGCACATGTCTGGAGGTCAGAGGACAACTTGTGTAAGTCATGTGGATTCCAGGGACTGAATTCAGACTATCAGGCTTGGTGGGGCGGGTGCTGTTCCCGAGCCATCTTATCAGCCCACAGGTGCAGATTTCTGTGCCATGGAGTTTGCCATGGTCAGGATTTTAGATCTTGCTTTCTAGATGGGTAAAGTGCTGCTGTGTAAGCGTAAGGACCTGTGTTCAGAACATGACTGTCCAGGGAAAAGCCCGGCATGTTGGTGGCAGCTGCAGCCCCAGCACTGTGCGTGAGGACAGATGGATCCCAGCGGCTCCTTAGACAGCTGGGCTAGCAAAACCTTGGCCTTCTGTTTCAGTGAGAGATCAGGGCTCAAAAAATCAAGTTAGAGAAGCAGAAATTGAGACAGACGTCTCAGCATCAGTCTACCTCCACATGCACACCACGCACAGGCAAGTGCGCATGTGCACACCCATACATCATGCACAAAAGTATACCACTATGCACTGAAGTCTGCATTCTCTTAAAGATTTTCCCATTTGTCTTAGTTAGGGTTTCTGTTGCTGCTGCAGTGAAACGCCATGACCAAAAAGCAAGTTGGGGAGGAAGGGCCTTTTAGCTTATACATCACATCACTGTTCCTCATCAAAGGAAGCCAGAGCAGGAGCTCAAACAGCGCAGCACCCTGGAGGCAGGAGTGACGCAGAGGCCATGGCGGGATTCTGCTTCCTGCCTTGCTCCTCATGGCTTGTTCATCCTGCTTTTTTATAGAACCCAGGACCACCAGCCCCGGGATGGCACCACCAACAAGACACTAGGCCCTCCCCCACTGGTCACTAATGAAGGAAATGCCCTATAGGCCTGCCTGCAGCCTGGTCTTATGGAGGAATTTTCTCAATTGAGGCTCCTTCCTCTCTGATGTTAAGTTGGCACAAACCCAGCCAGTACACTGTTCCAGAGGCTGGGAAGTGCAAGCCCTGCAGTGACAGTAGAATTCTAATAGTTATTCTTCCTCTCCCATTCTTACTCTCCCTCCCTGTTTCTGTTTCTGTCTCTGTCTCTGTCTGTCTCTGTCTCTGTCTGTCTGTCTGTCTGTCTGTCTGTCTGTCTCTCTCTCTCTCTCTCTCTCTCTCTCTCTCTCTCTCTCTCTGTGTGTGTGTGTGTGTGTGTGTGTGTGTGTGTGTGTGTGTGTGTGTGTGTTCCTGCCCCCTTCCCTACTCCAAGACATTGGCTCTCGTCGTTGCCTTGGGTTTTCCTTCTGCTTTCTGCTGCACTGTGAAGTCATCGCCAGAGCAACAGTTAGCAGATGTTGACTCTGCGCTCCCTGCTGCCTCTCTCCCTCTTTCCCATCTGTCTGGCACATCTATTTTCTCTGTGCACAACCAAATCCAGTGGGCTTGGTCATCTAGCCCAAGTGAGCCAGGAAGCAGGGTAGTTTCATGGAGCACAGCTTCCTGTTTGCTTTTAAGTCTCTGTGGTCAGCGATGCCCCTGTTCTCTCCTGCAGCTGAAGAGCCATGCTGAGAAGCTAGACAAAGAGCAGGCAGCCCTGGAGAAGCTGGAGGCCAAAGCTGACCCGAGGTAAGGGCTTCAGCTTGTGCAGTCATCCCTTTGAGGAAGCTGTGTGCATGCAAGCGAGTGCGTGCATGCATGTGTGTGTGCGTGCGTGTGTGACACTTGATCAAGGGACAGAGTCTGAGGTCATGGACTGGAGCTCCATGAAAATCAGATACTGTCACATGATCATCCAGAAGGGACTAGCAGTCACCCTGATGCTCACCAAGATCCTCGGGCTGCACTCTGTCACCAACCTCTCTTCCTCCTCTCCTTGCCATCAGAGCAGCATTGATCTTCTGCCTCTGGTGGTTGATTTTTAAAAACAATGAAATAGGGCGCAGTAGGCAAAGCACTTGCTTTTTAAACGTGAGAACCTAAGTTTGGCGTCCCATATCCAACCTGAAAGGCTGGGCGTGGTGTACACACTTGTAATCCTAGAGCCAGGGAGCCAGAGACCAGGCACTGGCCAGTGAGAATGTGAGGAGGAGCCAGCGGCGGCAATAGCTCCACATGGTAAGGTGCTGGCTGTGACGTCTGATGGCCTGAGTTCAGTTCCTGGATCTCACAGGTTGTCCTCGGACCTCCACACATGCTGACCAGTACGCTCACACAAAATAAATAAATAGATGTAATAATGTAGGTGTTAATTAAAATAGGACTAGCACCTGAAGAACATGTGAGATCATCCTCTAGCTTACACACACACACTCACACACTCGAGCACACATGCGCACGTGGGTTTTAATAGTGTGTTTACTCTGAGTACAGTTAAATACATGATAAGTGAGTTTCCCTGAAGCTCACAGATAGTTCCAGAGTTCACAGTCTCATTCTAGATTCCTGTCATGTGTGTTTTGTGTCGTCATGGGCTTGAGGGTACAAACACATAGTCAGACATGGCACTCCCCCCCATTACAGCCTTGGGGAAAACAAAGGAAATTAAAAAGGAGCTCTTCATATTGTCAATGTGGCCCTAGCAGTGATTCGTAAAATCACATCGTAATGGCCCACCCATGCAGTTCAGTTGTCTGATGTCTCCTCAGCATTCTGCAGAGCCTGAGAGCCCTCGTAGCCATGAATGAAAGTCTGAAAAGCCAGGAACAGGACTTTAAAGCACACTGCCGGGTAAGTGCTCTGTGGTGTTGCCGGCCAGGCAGGGACTCCACTAAGGCTGTTGGGTTGTCCTGTCACCCACCCCCGCACTCCTCACCCATCCCGTGCTGCTGGGTGGGCGTGCCAGCCAGTGCAGTGTGAAAGGCTGACTTGGGCTCTGGAGGGGACTCTGTGGGTAAAGTGCGTTCTGCTCTTGCAAGCCTGGGAGAGCTCTTTTACTCAAAGGATGAGCTTGGCCATGAGAGCAGAACACCCCCTTCCCTGTCAGCTTTTGACCCCCCACAAACTAATGAAAGAAACGTCTGCATTGAATAGTTAAGTTGGACAGGCAAGATGGCTCAGCTGGCAATGATGCCACCAAGGCTGACAACCTGAGTTCAGTCCCTAGGAGACACACTGTGGAAGGAAAAAAAAAAACTGACTCCATAGGTCGTCCTCTGCCCTCTACACATATGCTGAGGTGCACTGTGTGAGCACGAATACACACATGTGCACATGAACATAATTGTACAACCAAGCCACTCGTGGTTGGACAGCTAACCTCCGGTTGTGGCTTACCTGGGCTTTGTAAAGGTTCATCTTGCTTTTCCAGGAGGAGATGGCCCGGCTACAACAGGACATTGAGACCTTGAAAGCTGAGAGAGCACCAGGCGAGAAGGTAAAGGCTTCAGTTAGCCCTCAGTGCCGTCAGCTGCCTTCTGGCTGGTGTGTGGAAGGACTGTAGTGCTTCGGCAGCATGACCTTTCCGTCTCCAGATGGAGAGGGCACGAACAGCCAGGCTGGGGGAAAGATTCTCCCTAAGCCCGGCTTGGTGAGCCAGTACATTTAGTGGGGTTAGTTCCAGGGCCTTAGGAGATTCACAGGCAACTACCCAAAGTGGAATCCTTGGCAACTTTTGGGCAGCTGTGCTGCTGAGAGCCTATGTTAGTCAGTAGTTTCCCTCTTACATATCTTGGGTGGGGGGCTGTCTATGGTGCTCACCCCAACTACTCTGTTTAAAGATGGCAACAGCTAAGCCAAGCCTAGAGTAAAAACAACCATGCTCTTGGCACCAACTGTTACTCATGCTCCGAAGAGCACTGCAGTGTACTTGAGATGGGCAGCCTATAGGTGCGCATTTCCCAGGGCTGGGGACCAGGCTCACTGGGTGGGAACACTTACTGCACAGGCGTGAGCGCCTGAGTTCAAATCCCCTGCACCCGTGTAAAAAGCTTGAGGGGTTGAAGATACAGTAGGCTAGTCAGGTGCACTCATTTGATTCCCAGTATGCACAGGGCGACCCAACCTTCGGTAACTTCAGTTCTAGGTGGTCTGATGCTCTCTTCTGGCCCCCATGGGCACCAGGTGGTACACAGGCATGTAATGCAGGTGAAACACTCATACACATAAAATAAGAATAAATATTTCTTTAAAAAAAAAGGGAAATGAGGAGAAGGTAGTGGTGGCACAAGCCTTTAATCCCAGCACTTGGGAGGCAAGGGAGACAGATGGGTCTCTCTAAGTTTGAGACCAGCTTAGAGAGAGTTCCAGGACAGCCAGGGCCATAAGAGAAAACCTGTCTCAACAAAAGAAAGCAACAACAAAAGCTAAAAAAAAAAAAAAAAAAAAAAAAAAAAAAAAAAAAAAGGAGGAGTGCAAGCATGACTGCAAGGCCCTATAGCCCATCAGTGTAGTGGGTAGAGACAGGAGGATTGCTGGGACTTTCTGGCCACCAGCCTACTTCTAGGCTCAGGGTACAACTCTGTCTCAAGGGAATAAAGCCAAGGAAAACAACAGAACACTGTAAATCTTCCTGTAGCCTCTACACACGTGTGCACACCTTAACACACACTGCACTCAACATGCATTGCATTTCTCCTGGGATTTTCTTGGCTCTCATCTTCTTCTGGGTGTGGAAGGGGCAGCTATAGGCACACAACGCCAACCCCTCTCCATAGGAGATGTCTGTGCTGTTTCCCACTTAGACTGTTTTTAAAATTTGTCTCCACTTTATCTGTTTTCTCCCTCCACCCCTGCTTAGGAATGTACTCTACTCCTCAAAACCAATGAAAAGCAAACACAGAAGAGGTGACCAGTGCTGTGCTGACTCATGTCAGAGGCCAGAAATGTACAAGCATTCTGGCTTACGCGTAGGTCTGACTCCCTGGGTCTAAGCTTAAGCCTGTTGCCCGGGATGTTTGCTTTCCCAGTATCCAAGTTCTTATGCATGTTAGGCAAGCGCTGTGCCACTGAGGCACATCCCAGCCCCCCTTTTTACTTATTTTGAAACAACAACTCTCTGCTTTACTCAGGGTGGCCTTGAACTTGGACCCTTCTACCTCAGCCTCTGAGTAGCTGGGATGACAGGCCTGAGCCACCAGAGCCTGTGGATCTCTTGGATTTCGATTTCCCTTACCACACTTCATTCAGAGCTTACCTCCTGAGGATGCTTGTGCTTCTGGGGTGTCATGGCCCTGGAGCCTAGTCACTGAAGCCACCTTGCACTTGCAGCAGGGGAATGGGAAAATCAGGCAAGGAAAGATGGAGGTTCCAGCTGTCTTCAGGTACTTCTCCAGCTCCAAGCCTTTGAGGCATCGTCAGATCCCCAGGCTGGGCCCCATTTCTGTGTCATCCCACCAAAGGGGTTCTTCTATTGAAAATGAGCTACAAAGGGTCTGGGGAGCTGACCTAAAGGAGAAACGGCTAGCTGTGCAAGCTCCAGGACCTGAGTTTGGATCCCAAACACCGGTGTAGATGCCAGGCAGTAGGAGGTGGCCCAAAAGGTTCCCTGGAGATCCGTGGCCAGCAGGTCTAGCCACACTGGCTGAACTCCAGGTTCAGTGAGGAGAATGAGTCTCAACAAATAAAATAAGGCAAGATGGTTCAGCCGGCAAAGGTGCTACCACCAAAGCCTGTTGACCTCAGTTTGACCCCTGGGTCCCACAGATAGAGGGAAAGCACAGCAAGCCGTCCTCTCTCTCTCTCTCTCTCTCTCTCTCTCTCTCTCTCTCTCTCTCTCTCTCTCTGACACACACACACACACACACACACACACACACACACAAACACACACACAAGCATTTTAAAAATAAATATGGTAGATAGTGACAGAGGAAGACAGAGACACGGACACACAAACCCTTGCCCATGCACACACTCAGAAGAGCTACAGTGGAGTTTGTTGGGGTACACCTGGCAAATATAAGATCTGGGCTTCTCAAATGATCTGGCCACTCTTTAGAAAAACAAGGTACATTTCAGCCCCTCAGTTGCTCCTCACGGCTCCTGTCTGTGGAGCCTAGGTACTCAGGCTCTGTGTGCCCCCCTTCACTGAGCAAAGGTGCTGACCCTGTTTTCACCCTTTCAGACTCCCCCCAACGGAGAGCCACAGGGTACCCTGACCTCCACCATGACTCACAATGTAAGTATCTCCTCATCCCTGGCGCTGGCCTTGTCCCAAGAGAATGTGTCAGCCTCTTTTCCATTTTCCTTGCACACTTTCCCAGACAACTGTATAGTCTGTATCTGTCCCGCCTCTTTTGCTGGCCTGCTGGAGGCATGGGGCCATTTTGGACCTTTCACTCCTCAGGTAGAAGAGGCCTCTGTTGGGCACATGAGCCCTGAGGAGCGAGAGGCTGGTGCAGAGGGGACACTGCCTTCTTTGCCGTGTTCTAGCAGGCGATTTCTCTAGTTGTCA
This sequence comes from Acomys russatus, assembly GCF_903995435.1. Classification (NCBI taxonomy): domain Eukaryota; kingdom Metazoa; phylum Chordata; class Mammalia; order Rodentia; family Muridae; genus Acomys; species Acomys russatus. Next base: position 21,162,807 of record NC_067142.1, read on the forward strand.
TATGGGCTGTATCAGCTGGGCCCAACCTGCAGCTCAACACAGAGCTCAGCATAAACTGACTTAACATATTGTGAGGCCTTTTTTTTTTGTAATTTAATTGCATGTTTTTCAAGAATGAACTTTGTAAATGATGACAATGTTGACACATGTATTATACATGAACGGGCATGACTATATTCCAGCTCAACTCTATTTACAGAAAGAGGCAAAAAGTCAGACATGGCTCAAAGGCTGCAGGCTTTCCGTGGCATGCTCTAATTTGCTGAACCCTGATATGAGTTAAAATAGTACTTGTTGCGTGTAAAGAGAAAGGAAGAGAGAGGGCCAGGTAGGAAGCAGCAACTGCCAAATGGGCCTTCTGTAAGGGTGGTTCTTCATAGCCTCCTTGGAGGCTGAACAAGGGACTCCTCCATTGATACCTATTAGGTGTTACCTGTAGCTAAGCCCTGTGCAAGAGACTGCACATGTGTTCTTGTGCGTGCATGCCCCTTCTGTAATGTGCACATGTTCTATATGTGCTCTTGTGCACACATGCCCCTTCTGTCATGTTTTCTGAGACATAGGTTGTCTAGCCGTTTTCCTGTGTTCAGTGTAGAGCCTAATCTACACATTAGCTCTGTCCCATAAGAACCTTCTGTGATGATGAGGATGTTTGCACAAGCATCCCTCCCACACGTAGTGCATGGCTACTGAAATTGAGAGACTGGTTTCTTTGTCGTATTTTACTGGTTGCAAGGTTAAAGAGACATGGAGGGTTAGCCGTCATTTTGGAACCCTCATGTCCGTCAGAAACAGGGTTAGCTGAAAACAGATGCAGAGCAAAGACTCGTAAGGTAGTGCGTGTTTCCCTTTTGTTGTATGGTATTCTGAGATATGGGGGTTTCAGGAACCCATAGGAAGGACTCACTTAAAGACATTTGATTTTAGGAGCTGGTGGGGTGGCTCAGCAGGTAAAGTAATTGCCTTGCAAACCTGATGACATGAGTTCAATCCCCAGAACCCACCTGAGGTGGAAAGAGAGAACCAACTCCACAAAGTTGTCCTCTGACCTCCACAGTTCACTCACCTATATGCCCCTCCCCCACTAATACCAAATATTTTTTCTTCTAAAAAGAACATTGGATTCAGCCAGGATCCCAGTGAAAGGAGAAGTGTTGGATACGGTGTGGAAGTGTCTCACAGGTGTAGGGTTCTAAACTTGCCGTTTGGGAGAAGGAGTTTGAGACTCAAGCTGGGGGATGCAGTTAGATGCACTCAACGGCCAAAGACAGCCAGAGAACAGAAGGTCCACTCTAGGTGACCGGGTCCCGCCTGTTCTTGCTCGTAGGAGGACCTGGACAGACGGTACAACATGGAGAAGGAGAAGTTGTACAAGATTCGCTTACTGCAGGTGAGTGTCCACCAGGACCAGGTGCCCAGCTGTTCCTGGCTGGTATGAATGTGCTGCGACTGAACGGAAGGTCTTAGTCTATGAGAGCCAGAGTCAGCAGGCTCTGCTCGCTGCTCCCTGTGTATCCAGTCATGCCATGACTTAAGTGTCCTGGAGGTTCTGATCCACAAATGACCCTGGGCTGGGTGTTACATGTTGGTTAGGGATACTTTCCCTTGCCCTTTTTTTAGGGGGGCAGCAGGCAAGCTTTGGTAGGAATGACTTGGGGGTTTAGGGGCCCGTGAGAGGTTATTGTCATCTTCCTGGCTCTTAGTTATTTTGTGAGCTAGCTGGTTAACCTCAGATGAGTTCAGTGTGTCCCTGGGACAGGAGCAGTAGTCTGATTTTCAGTGTTTTGAGAGGGAGTCTTATATCTCAAGCTTGCCTCAGATCCTATGGAGCCCCAGCTGGCCTTGAACTTCTGATACTCCTGCCCCATCTCCCACGTGCTGGAATTATAGATATGCACCACCATGCATGACTACCCTTCAAATATTTAAAGATGGCTTCTCAGCCTTCAGCAAGATCAAGAGCAAATATTTAAAGGTACATAGAATTAATACAATCCGGGCCCTGCTGTTTGGAAACCCTGACTGGCTACTTCCTGCATATTCAGCCATGCATCAGGTCCCAGTAACAAGAACTGGGAAGGCGTGCCCTCTGGGAACTGGCTATTTGAGGACCAAGATCTGCCCTTATATGCCAAAATACAAGGCTGTTTGTGTGGGAAATGCCACATAGAGTACTAGTAAGGCAAGACTGAGCCCAAGCTAGAAGAAAGATGGCAAGGAAGCCTGTAGCTTGCTGAGGGCCTGGCCCAGGCAGAGGCAGCAGGCTCTGAGTGGAGCTGGCAGCGGGAAATGAGGCGCTGTCTAATGGAATTTAGTGATGACTGGATGAGAAGAAGAGGGGGATCGAGGCTGATGCTCAGGTGTCTGACCCAAAGGTGGATACATGTGGAAGAAATTGGAAAACAAGCATAAAGGAGAGAGATCCAAGTGGCAATATGAGGGGAAGTGTTAGTAAAATCTCCCAGCTGGGTCTGCAGTGGGTTTGCTGGAAGACAGCAAGCACTTTCAAAGTGCTTGCCTTACAAGTGTGAGGACCAGAGATCACATCCCTGGAAGCCACGTAAATTACAGGTGGACGTAGTGGCCCACCTGTCATCCCTCCCTCAGAGGGAGCCAGAAGATGGCCAGAGCAGACTGGCCACCAAGACTAGCCCCGTCTGAGCTCTGCGTGAGATTGAGAGACCCTGCCTCCGTGGATAAGATGGAAGAATGGCTGAGGCTGATTCCTGCCGTCACCTTTAGGCCTTCATGTGCACATGTACATATGTACACAGGCTCTCCCACACATGCAGAAATGTTCATACACCACAGGTGAACACCATACATGCACACATAAAAGAATGGAGGGGCGCAGTAATCCACTAGGTGACAATGTGGGAATAATGATGAGTGTTGGCTCCAACACAAAGGAGTGTGGGCTGGAGAGCGTGTTCTGCGGTGTGGATGGCCACTAAGGAGTGTGGGCTGGAGAGCCTGTTCTGCATGTGGATGGCCACTAAGGAGTGTGGGCTGGAGAGCGTGTCCTGCGGTGTGGATGGCCACTAAGGAGTGTGGGCTGGAGAGCGTGTTCTGCGGTGTGGATGGCCACTAAGGAGTGTGGGCTGGAGAGCGTGTTCTGCGGTGTGGATGGCCACTAAGGAGTGTGGGCTGGAGAGCGTGTCCTGCGGTGTGGATGGCCACTAAGGAGTGTGAGCTGGAGAGCGTGTCCTGCGGTGTGGATGGCCACTAAGGAGTGTGGGCTGGAGAGCGTGTCCTGCGGTGTGGATGGCCACTAAGGAGTGTGAGCTGGAGAGCGTGTCCTGCGGTGTGGATGGCCACTAAGGAGTGTGGGCTGGAGAGCGTGTCCTGCAGTGTGGATGGCCACTAAGGAGTGTGGGCTGGAGAGCGTGTCCTGCGGTGTGGATGGCCACTAAGGAGTGTGGGCTGGAGAGCGTGTTCTGCGGTGTGGATGGCCACTAAGGAGTGTGGGCTGGAGAGCGTGTCCTGCGGTGTGGATGGCCACTAAGGAGTGTGGGCTGGAGAGCGTGTCCTGCGGTGTGGATGGCCACTAAGGAGTGTGGGCTGGAGAGCGTGTCCTGCGGTGTGGATGGCCACTAAGGCTGGGCACATGTGAACAATACAGCAAGAACAAGAGAGAGAGGGAGATGGGAGAGGAACCGAGGGTTGTTCCCAAAGCCTGAGCAGACAGCTTGAGTTGCCGTAGCCAAGTTCGATGTGACAGTTTTTGCTTCATATTTTACTTAGTCATGTTTGGTTGTTATCACTTAGACACCTGCTCTTTTCTAATGAGAGACAGAAAGGGAAGCTGGGTGAGGTGGCGCACGACTTTAATCCCAGCACTTGGGAGGCAGAGGCAGGTGGATCACTGTGAGTTTAAGGCCATCCTGGTCTACAAAGTGAGTCCAACTCTGGCTCAAGAAAAAAAAATTGTTTTTGAAAAAAAAATTAGAGGGAGAGGAGAGAGAGAGAGAGAGAGAGAGAGAGAGAGAGAGAGAGAGAGAGAGAGAGAGAGAGAGAATGAGAGAGAGAACGGGAGTGGATCCAAAGGAGAGAAGAAATTATACTCAGGATAGGTTCTATTTTTTTTTTTTTTTTTTAAATCTATTTTCAATATGGGAAGTGGTTGAGGACTGGAGGAGCTAGAAGATCAGACGCCTCAATTTAACATGTCCCAGGAAGTTTCAAAGTGAGATTGAAGTCATGTGAGACTTTTCCTGGCTAGACAGAAGACACACACTCCCAATCTCTGCAGTTAGGGAACTCACGACCGATCAAAGTAATGGTCCCACCGAAGTCGTCTTGGTGAAGCAGTGAGTTTTTATTGGCATTTCCTCCACCTGTTGGTGAGGGATGACTTACAAGGAGCCGGGATGACTCACCAAAACGCCCTCCCTATCACAAGTGACAATGAGAGACAACTGCATCCCTGGAGCCCCTGCAGCACTTGCAGGTAGCTAGGCAGGTGGGGGTCTCCTTGACATCTCTTCTAGGCATCATGGCAGGTCAGTGTCCTCCCCCAGCAGTTATTTGCTGCTCCCTTGGGGAGGGACCTAGTGAGTCCTGTAAATTTCAGCTTTCAGGGAGGGTAGAGTTTGTTGACTTCCTGAGTCTCCTGATCACCCCCACACCCAACCTGCCCTCACTTCTTCCTGAAAGGGATGGTTCCAGCTGGGAAGAAGCTGGGGTACAACATTGTAAGTGGAGAGGCCTAAGGCGTGGCAGATGGAGGCACTAAGTGTGCCTGGCTGCCAGGGCAGGAGCCTGGTGGTGGAATGGCGGTGCAGCTCAAGAAAGAGTTATTTAAAGGGAAAGACTTGAGCAAATTTAATGAGGATGAGCAGCCAGTGTGTCCACAAGCACCCTCACACATGCAGAACATTCTAGAAATGAAGACACAATAACGAGGTGGCATGAATGCTTGTGTGAAATGACCCTAGGGTAAAGATGCTTGCCTCTAAGTGTATGCTGTGTAGGGGTGCGGGAAGGGGTTCAGTTCCTCTGCCTATTAAAGTTAGAAGGAGAAAAAAAAGAGTTAGAAGGCAGAAGAGAAGTGTCACTAGAAACCTTGGGGAGTCCAGCAGAGCCATCCCGTGATGCTAGGGAAATCGAGGTTCCCTCACAGGGTTCTTGGCTTTATTAGTAAAAGGATTATGAGCAGACTCAAACAGAAGCTCAAGAACAGTTTATTAATTAGAGCTTAAAGGGAAAACCCCAAGGCAGGCAGGCTGTGAATCAGAGCTGCCTGGGAGGAAAGGGAAGATGAGCATGGAGGTCAGGCATGCAGGACGAAGGGGAGCTTTAGGAAAAGAGCAAAAACGCCCTTGGCATTAGTTAACCATGTCACAAGTATATTGGGCTCGTTCCAGCATTAGAAAGAAAAGAAAAAAGAAAAGACTAGTTAACACTCTTCTGACTCAGTAGGCAGACCCAACCAAGCATAGTGGAGGCTCACAGGGACTGCTGCCCTGGGAAGCAGCCTGCTCCCTGGCTTGCCCCTAACCCTTAGGGGAGGAGACAAGGGCATGTCTCCACCTAGAGGTAGATTGCATCCTCTGCAACCCGAGTCTGATCACCAGGACCCACATGGTGGAAGGGTAGAACTGCCACAGATGTGTGTCCTCTGAACTCCACCACCTACCATGGTACATACAAGCAAACACCTACCATGGTACATACAAGCAAACACCTACCATTGGCACATACAAGCAAACACCTACCATGGCACATATAAGCAAACAAACATGTAGTTTTTACAGATTTTAAGGGTTCAGTGCTCATGCCTTAAGGTTCCAATGAAGAAAGTAGAGGCCAGCCCCAGCACTTGCACGGAGCAGTGCCTCGGCTGTGTCCTTCTGCCCAGAACAGTGTAGTCTGCACTTACGAGCTGGTTACAAGGGTGGGTTTTCTGCCTAAAGCCTATAATTCCTCAGAAATTTAGAACTCTATACCTGCTGCTGAAAACGAAGCAGGCCAGAGGACTGGCAGTGCCACGGACAGGAGGGACAAAGGCTCAGGAAAATGGCAGTTCTCAGCCCACATCCTGAGTTCCAGACATAAGCCATGTGGAAGCTAAGTGATGTGGCCCTCATGCAGCAGCCCACTGTCTCCTGTACACCTGATAGGGCGGACTCTGTGAAAAGGGGTTGAGGAGGTAGCTGTGGGCTTCCAAGTAGAGGAGCTGGGAATACATACTGGAGAGGCAGCAGGAGGACACCTGTCATCTGGGACTCTCCTTTCACTGCCTGTCCGCAGGTCACTCAGGATCCTACGTGAGGCCCTCCAGCCAGTAGCCCACTGTGTGTCTTTGTGGCGGGCTCAGCATGCGGGGAGCAGACAAACACAGAGCACCTTTTACCAAACGTCCTGTCTCCATCTCATTGCATTTAGGCACGAAGAAATCGAGAGATAGCGATTTTGCATCGCAAGATTGATGAAGTGCCCAGTCGAGCAGAGCTGATACAATATCAGAAGCGATTTATTGAACTCTACCGTCAGAGTAGGTGCATTGATCAAACACAGAGGCTATCGGACCTCGGGGGCCGGGGGGGCGGGGGGACTGGCTCCATCCATTCTAGTATGGTGCAGCATCGGTCAGAGCACAGCCCACAAATGCCACCTTGAAAAGGACTTTAGTTCATCCCCAGGCCTTCTGAGCAGCCCTGGGAGCTGAATTCTGGTGCTCTGACTGTCTGCTCCAAAGATGAGCTCAAGATCTCAAGAGTCAGCTTCAGCCAGCTCTCACAGTGGTTAGCCACATGCCGTCACCTGAGTCCCCTCCTCTTTCCCACTTCTTATAAGTCATTCTCACGCCAGCATCTCCAGGTGGTCCTTGGTCCTGCTCCAGAGTCTCAGTGGAGTTGCTTTAGAGCATGTCCTCCCCATAATCCAGGACCTGTCTCCCCCTAGCCAAAACAGGGGCTGCATCATGTCAGGCTCAAAGCCACCATCCAGGCCTAGGGAGATGGTTCATTAACAAAGCGCTGCCTTACACGCATGTGGGCCTCGGCTTGATCTCGATCCCAAGAAGCATGTTCTTGTTGTTGTTTTAGAGGCTTGTGAGATGGTTTAGTGGTTCAGTACGTGTTTTTGCAGAGGACCATGATTAAAGCCCTAGCCCCCACAGACAGTTCATAGATGTCCATCACTCCATCCTCCATGGTCACCAGGCACACAAATTGTGCACATACATGGCAAGCAGACAGAGCATCCACACATTTCCTAAGAAGTCAGGTAAGCCACACTAGAGGCAGGTAGAGTCCTTGAGACTCACTGACCGCCCAGCCTAGCTTAGGAAGTGAGCTCCAGGGTCATGAAACAGCTTGTCTCAAAAATCAAGGTGAAGAGGGATTAAGGAAGATACCCACTGTCAATCTCTGACCTCCGAATGTGCACATTCATACGTACATACATACATACATACATACATACATACATACATACATACATGAATACATGCAGCCTTTGTCACACTCCACATGGGGTTGGGATGCTGTAGCTCAGGTACTCCTGTGCTACAATGTTGCTCTCTCTGCAGTTTCCGCAGTGCACAAGGAAACCAAGCAGTTCTTCACTTTGTACAATACCCTGGATGACAAAAAGGTTTATCTGGAAAAGGAGGTAAGAGCCTTTGTTTACTGATTTGTTTCTTTTCTTAGTACATCTTCAATTTTGTTGCCGGGGGGGGGGGGGGGGGTGCAGAGCTGCGTTGTACATGTGTGGAGGACAGAGGACACCATGTGAGCTCCAGGACTAGAACTTTGGTCCTCGGGCTTGGCAGCAGGCACCTTTACACTGAGACCTCGCACTAGCCCTAGTTAGAGCCTTTATGGAAAGAAAGTAACAGATGAGCCACCGACAGCAGGTTAACTCCAGAAGATTCAGACGGACCTGGAGCCTGAGATGAAGGCGTCTAGTGGAAGGAGAGAGAGGCTGCCTTCCTGTGCCAAGGGCTGGGCTTTGTCACTGCAAAGCAGGAGATTCTGTGGTAGTTCACTGTCGTGAAGTGAAGCTGGTGTTCTCCCATCCTGTAGTATCACGTGAGAAACACCATCGTGAGGGCCTGGGAAATGGCTCAGCATGTAAAGCGCTTGCCCTCCAAACATGAGGTCCTGAGTTCAATCCCCAGAGCCTGCAGTAGAAAACAAAACAAAACAAAAACAACTGGCATGGCACTGTGCTTATAATCCCAGCACTGGGTAGGCAGAGATGGATGCATCACTATGGATCACTGCCTCGCCCCCATCAGAGCCTCCTGGAAAAGCTTCAGGCCAGCGAGAGACCCTCTCTTAAAAAGCAACATGGGAGCTGGGCGTAGTGGCACACGCTTTTAATCCCAGTACTCAGGAGGCAGAGTCAGGTGGATCATTGTGAGACCAAGGCCAGCTGGGTCTGCAAAGCAAGTCCTGGACACCCAAGGCTACATGCAGAAACCCTGTCTCGAAAAACTGAAAAAGAAAAAAAAAAAAAAAAAGCAAGGTGGATAGCATCATGAGGAATGGCAGCTGAGGTTGTCTTCTGGCCTCTGCATGCTAATGCACATACAAACACATGAAAAACAAAACAAAACAAGAAAAGCAAGAACAAAAACTACCACACCTTTCAAAGTATTAAAGGTAACAGTGCCGTCCCTATCTTTTGTACCCTGAGTCTGAAGTCCAGGCATACCAACTGCTCATGGATGAGCCAACAGGTAAACAGTGCATGTCCCACATGGGCAGATGGAGGCTCTAGCTGTGAGGGCAGAGACAGTTTCCATGGGAACAGGACTGTGAAGCCCTCAGGACCACATAGCCCCAGCCATATTGGTGGACTTAGTGGCTTGGTGGTGGGAGTTGGGAGTCGGGCATAGAGGATGGGCAGCTTCTCCTCTGTCTCCACCTGACTGGCCCACCCTGGGATGACAGCCTCATCATGGAGTGGTGTTTGGGAAGACCAAAATTATCTGTGCTGGCAGTTTGTCCAAGGAGCCCTGCTGCTAGGGCCCTCACAGCTGGCGAGCAGATCCCTTAAAGAGCCAGCCTTCCATATTCTCATGCATTCCAGGGCAGGTAGTTTAAGTAGACAGTGATGGGTTCTCTGAGGAAGGCTATGCAGGTAAGAACATGGTGCTCTCTCTTTCGTCCCTCATGTGTTACTTTGACCTGCTTGACAAGGTATGCATTCTCCTCAGTGGCATTGTCCCAGCCACAGGCACGCCTTCCAGCAGTGAATCAAGTGGTGTAGAGACTTTACTTACACGGTTCCTTTTCACTCCTCCAGATTAGCCTGCTTAACTCAATTCATGAGAACTTCTCACAGTAAGTACTGCCACCCTCCTCCCTAGCCACCCTCCTCCCTGACCGCCCTCCTCCCTGGCCGCCCTCCTCCCTGGCCGCCCTCCTCCCTAGCCACCCTCCTCCCTGACTGCCCTCCTCCCTGACTGCCCTCCTCCCTGACTGCCCTCCTCCCTGACTGCCCCTCCTCCCTGACTGCCCTCCTCCCTGACCGCCCTCCTCCCTAGCCACCCTCCTCCCTAGCCACCCTCCTCCCTGACTGCCCTCCTCCCTGACCGCCCTCCTCCCTGGCCGCCCTCCTCCCTGACCGCCCTCCTCCCTGGCCGCCCTCCTCCCTAGCCACCCTCCTCCCTGACTGCCCTCCTCCCCGACTGCGCTCCTCCCTGACTGCCCTCCTCCCTGACTGCCCTCCTCCCTGGCCGCCCTCCTCCCTGACTGCCCTCCTCCCTGACTGCGCTCCTCCCTGGTCACCCTCCTCCCTGACTGCCCTCCTCCCTGACTGCCCTCCTTCCTGGCCACCCTCCTCCCTGGCCGCCCTCCTCCCTGGCCGCCCTCCTCCCTGGCCGCCCTCCTCCCTGGCCGCCCTCCTGGTCTTGTGGTGTGTCTGAGAATGTGTGATGCATGTGTGACCAGGTACTGGGACATGGTTCTCTCACTTTCCCTGTCCACTGAGGGCAGACATGACTTAATGGAAGAGTCTGCAAATTACAGTGCTGTGAGTAGAGAGCCTGCCTTGCACAAGGACCCGAATTTCATCCCAGAACCCACAGAAGGAAAAGTCAAATGTCGTGTCATGACTGTAATCCCAGAGCTGGGGGTGGAGGTGGAGGGGATAGAGGTGGATTCTTACAATTCAGTATCCAGCCAGCCTAACCTGCTCGGTAAATCCCAGGCCATTGAGGTAACTTGCCTCAAAACTTCACAGTAGGTGGGCCCTGAGGAAGGATGATGCCTGAAAGTGTATTTTGTAAGTTAACATCCATCCTCTAAACTGGGCGTGTAGCTCAGTGGTGGAGTGATGGGTACAATGCATGAAGCCCTGGGCTCATTTCCCAGCACTGTGTAAACTGGGACTTCTTGGCACAGTTCGGGCACAATCTAGGTACATGGCTGACTTCTTGGGGTCCCCCACCCCCTTTCTAACAGTCCCACGTGCTGGACATAACTCTGCTGACTTCCCTTTCAGAGCCATGGCCTCCCCTGCTGCCCGGGACCAGTTCTTAAGGCAAATGGAACAAATCGTCGAAGGCATTAAACAAAGCAGGATGAAGGTCAGCTGGCTTATATTCCGGCCCCGCAGGGTCTGTGGTGGCGAGGAGGGCCTGGGCGTAGGCTCTGTATCATTCTGCATTGCCTCCCATCAGGCACGAGACTCTCTGGTGGGGTAGGCCTGAGCAGGCATGAGCACTCCCATATGCCAGACATGTGCTGCCCGTCCGTGTCCCCCCCACCCCCCGCCCATAGACAGTATTAAATGAGTGGTGCCACCCCCTCCCCTAACTTTCCCAGCAGCCTTCCTCTCTTGTCTAGCCCCCTCCTTCCTGGGCATATACCTCATGGCATTTCACCCCTAAATCCACTCTTTCCACATAAAGTGCTGGCATGTGCTTATGATCCACATGCAGGGGGGTGGGGGGAGGGGGCTGACGGGGAATCCCAAGGGCTCAGTGGCCAGCCAGCCTAACCTGCTTAGCCAGTCTAGGCCAGGTAGAGACTCTTTCTCCAAAAACAAGGTGAGAGATAAAAACCAAATTTAATCCCCTGGCCTACACACATGCACATGTGCACATAGATCCATGTAACTTACACATGCGTTCAGGCACACGCAGGCAGCACCTGCTCTTCCTGCCTTCATCTCCTGCATGGCTGATGGTCTCCATTTAGCTTCCGAAAATACTGCACACAGCAGCACCTGGTCCTGCCGAGTTGCCTCTCCTCTCAGAGGCCGTCTGCATCACAGAGTCCACATGCCCTCACCAGCTGCAGCTCCATCCCACTTCCCTTAGCGCTGGTGCTGCTGATAACTGGGACGTGCATTTTTTTTGTCAGGCACTTGTTGGTCAGGTCTGGTTTGGTTTGGTACCAGTTGCCAGGATGTGCCCTGTGAGAACAAAGACTTTCCTTGTTCTGGTCTAACTTGAGGCTCTCTGTAGGTGTTCAGTACTGTTTGTCAAGTGAGCAGCCTCTGGGACCCTGAGAAAATATCAAGTGTAGTGGTGCTAGTGCACGCTTGTGTTCCTAGTGCTGGGGACCTGGGCCTTAATACCCAGCCAGCCTTGGGTGTTTGGGAAGTTCTAAGCCACTCAGTGTTCCTGTCTCTAAAACAAGATCAGGCCAACAAGGCAGCTCACTGGGTATAGGTACATGCTGGAAGGAGAAAGCTGGCTCCCACAAGTCGTCCTCCAGCCTTTGAATAGCTTAGAAAAATCTCCTTAAGTCAACACTAGTGACTCTGCATAAGATCAGAATCCTAAAACCAGCCTACGACAGTTAAGACAGTTGTAGATAGCTTATACCATGACACAGTTGTGATAAATGAAGGAGTGATACACACACACACACACACACACACACACACACACACACACACGATTCTATCCATCAGGGTTACTCAGCCAGAACACAGCTGACATTCTGGGCAGATGACTCTCCACCCTGTCACTGTCCTAAGCAGCAGCCCCTTGCCAGGACACCTTTCTTGCCATTGTAACACTCAAAACCCCTTGCCAACTCTCATAAGTACCCTCCAGAGACAAAGTAGTCCCCAGTCGAGAACGACCCAAAGATACATTCTGTTCCTCTAACGTGCCAGAAAAGTTGAGCTGCTGAATAGATTATAGAGCCTGCAAATGACAGCGTTCAAGAAAACAGGCCAACTGAGAAGTTAGGTTTAGAAGGAAGTGCCTGGAAGAAATGCTAGGAATGCTAACCAGGGCTGCCTGTGTGGCCGCTGTCCGAGTGCCTGCTCATCCACCACCGTTTGCCCCAACGTTCCCAACAGATGGAGAAGAAGAAGCAGGAGAACAAGATGAGGAGAGACCAGCTGAACGATCAGTACTTGGAGCTCCTGGAAAAGCAGAGGCTCTACTTCAAGACGGTGAAGGAGTTCAAGGAGGTGAGAGGGCACGGGCTGGGCAGATGGCAGCCAAGAGCAAGTGCACAGTCCCCTCTAGATGCCAGCAAAGGCTGGCGCTGGGAGAGGGCGGGGCTGAAGAGATGCCTTAGTCAGCAAGGTGCTTGCTGTTAAAGGGGAGTACTTGAGTTTGAGCCCCAGAACTCACAGGGTATGGCGCCCGCTTGTGACCTCAGTGCTGGGGAAGAGGCCAGGGGACCTGTGGGTCTCGTTGGCCAGCAAGCCCAGCCCACTACTCCATGAGTTTCGGGCTAGTGAGACACCCTGTCCTGAAAAAGTAAGACAGGGGCCAGCAAGGTGGGTTAGTGAGTAAAAGCACTTCCTACCAGGCATGATAACTTGGGTTCAATAGCCAGTACCACAGGATGGGCAGGGGGAGCCAACCCTGACAAGCCACCCTCTCATCTCCATGGCGGGCACACTCGTACACACAAATTAAATACATAGAATTTTACAAAGAAACAAGGTATAGACAATGCCTGAAGAGCAGCTGCTAATCCTGACCTCTGACCTCCATAGGTACATATGCACACATGTGCTCAAGCAGGCACACACGTACACACATGAACAAAGTAAAAAGAAGCTGTCCCGTGCTGATGCTTTAAAGATTGTTCTGTCTTCTCCTTCCACCTTATTCTTCTCTACCTGCTCTGCTCTTTGTTTTCTGATTTAACTTTTGGCACCCATGTCCGTGTCTGCCTCTCACCTTTTCAAATGTTCCCCAGCTCTGGCTGTGCCTCTGGCGTAAACCAGGCCATACACAGATCTGCTGTCTGTCCCCAAGGAGCCTCACTGTGGTGAAGGAGGCAGGCCAGAAGCTGAGACACAAATGAGCAGAAGGCCTAGTGAGCAGGAAACAATAGAAGCAATAGTCTCAAACTTTACCATGCGGGGAGACAAGTGCAGATGTGGTCAGAGCAGGTTCCACAGGCTGAGCCGGGCCCCGGGAGCCCATCAAGGGACAGCCAAGGCCCTGAGGCACAGCAAGAGCCCAGCACCTGAGGTGGAGTCTATAGGTGACACACATGTGTATGCAAGTGCATGTCCATGCAGACCAAAAGAGGCCACTGGCCGTCTGCTCTTCCATTCTTCTGCTGTATTCTCTTGAGACTAGATCTCTCACTGGATCTAGAGCTAGGCCAGCAGCAAGAAAGTCTCACCAGTCCTTCTGCCTCACTACCCACAGCACCGGGGCTACAGGCATGGCGCAGTCACACCAAGCTCTCTGTGTGAGTGATGTGGATTCGAACTCAGGGCCTCATGCTTGCCCAGCCATCTCCCCAGCCCCTCAGCTCTCTTTTGGTTAGAGTCATTAAGAAGCCATGGGGAAAGCCTGGGGTTCTTAGAGGTTTGCTAACAGAAGTGTCTTGAGCTGTTGTCACCAGAGGAAGGGAATACAGGGCTGGTGTCTCAGGACACTGGACACCGCTGGCAGGGTGATGTCCCTCAGTGACAGCCTCAGTGTATTTAGTCACAGCCCCGTCCAGTTCTCAACGTGTCTTCTGTGCATTTATTTCTTAAGGCTGTGAACACTCAGCATCTTTGCTGTTAGAACCTCTCATGTTTCATCTGCTGTGTGTACACTAGGCCTGCCTTACTCACATCTTAGGGTACAGTGTCCAAGGCCCCTTCTCTACTCTTACACCCCCAAACAGACTGACAAATACGTGTCTGCTTTCTGCTTCTGTCCTCTTGGAGATTTTAAGAAAGTTCTGTCTATAGAAAAGATAGAGCCTGGTCTCCTGTCTTCAGCCCAGGGGCTTCATTCATCACATCTGTCTTGACACAGAAGGTCAGTAGGCCACCAAAGAGTGCTACAGTGCTGGTGGCTTCATGCTAGGAGACTGACTGACTTGTCAGAAATGGCACTACGACTGGAGAGAGGGCCCAGGGCATCTTTGCAGACCCCCACATGAGTACCAATGACCAAGAGTTACTGTTTCTCTCTTACTCTGCTTTTCCAGGAGGGCCGAAAGAATGAGCTATTGCTGTCCAAAATCAAAGGCAAGGCCTCCTGAAAACCCGTCTCCATTTCTGTACGTCGCTGGTATTTTTTTAATGGCATGTATAGACTACAAGATCCTGAAACAGTTCTGAAAATGATGGTGGAGAGATCCGGGAAGATTCATCTCAGCTCTCCGGACACATGTTTTCCTTCTATTTGTTTCATCTCGTCTCTCCTGGCTGCGGCTGGTGGATGCAGATAGGCTAACCCCGTGGCTCAGATGGCACCCGACCCCTAGGAAGAACTGGGAGCCATGTTCACGCACTCTAGCCATTCAGTTTTCATTTCTCCAGGAACACTGCATTTCTGAAGGCACCTGCATCTGTGCGGGTCCTGAGAATAAAGAGCATTATGTTCAGCAAGTATTAATTGAGCAACTGCTGAGAAATAAACCGTGAGGTAAATGTAGCAGCACACTCTCCCTGCCCCTCTGGCATCTAGGAGGGACCCGGAGAGCAGATACAGCCCACTTAAGCCCCAAAGCTTGTGCCCTGGACTGCTTCAGAAGGCTGCTGGGTGAGCAATCAGCCCATTCTCCTACCGTTGTGCCTTGTGTTCTGGCTTCTCACAGTGTGTACAGACTACGGGCTGGGCTGGCATGCAGAGCAGTCAGCCCTCAGGTGTAGAGACAGAGGCAGCTGAGGCTCGGGGGTACTAGAGTCCACCTGCTTACGTTGGAAAGACAGATAAAAGTGACCATGATGGCTTTTTGGAACTGGGAATCCTTCAGCTAGAGCTGTGCTTCTCAGGCATTTCCTTTAGTGTGGCTGTAGATGTGTTATCCCCGCACCCCAGGCTGCATGTGGTCAAGGATAACTGTGAAGGTGGCTACCTTGTCACTCCTATAACCCTGCACACCGCCCAGGTTCACTTGATTGAAATACCATAAATGCACCTCTCACTGAGGACACTTCAGTAAGAGTTGAAGCTCTCTAGAGCCAGATGGGCCCTGGTTGGAAGCTCTGCAGATGTCAGGGTTCCATCTAAGATTAAGATGTGCACACTAGTTGAGTGCTGTCAGGACAGACATGGGGAAAGGCAGCAGGTGCTGTGCATGGAGGGAAAGGAGCCATGTGCACAGGGGCATGAAGACTCCATGGCGGAAACAGCACTTGGGCTAGATCTGAACAGGTGTTACCTGAGTTCGGAAGGAGAGCCTTTGTAACTCCTAAAGGGTTGGCTTTAACCTCAGGAACCGAGCAGACCAAAACAATCGCAGAGCACCCTCACCCCCACCCCATCCCCACCCCACCCCCAGCTGTCAGGAACCTAGCAACTGGGTCATGTTCAGTAAACCCAGTGTGAGGCCATGCTCCATTCTGCATAAACTTGGCTCACACATGATCTGAGCAGCGCGTTGGGACCATTAAACAGAAGCTTAAATATGTTGGCAAGTGGGGCACTGAGCAGGCACAGAAGCTCCCTAATGTATGTGATTAAGAGGCATGGGGCATACAGACTTGGAGGACGACGAGGTGCTAGGGCTCAGTTGGTGGAGTGCTTGCCTAGGTTCCATCGCTAACATCATAAAAAACAGACACAGTAGGACACACTTGTGATTCTCCCTCTTAGGAAGCAGAGGCAGGAGGATCAGGAAATCAAAGCTCTCCTGGGTTAAACAGCAAACTGGAAACCAGCCTAGGCTACATAAGACTCTGTCTCCCACTCCCACCCCTAGAAGAAAAGCCCTTCAGGCTTAGTTACATCATCAGTCCCTGGACCAGGGCCACTGAGCTGTGATGAGCTGGGCTCACAGCAGCCTTAAAGCATCACTTCCCTGTGCCAGCACACTTCCTAGTGAGTCACATGCCCACCGCTGCCCCTACTGGGACCTGCAGGGTAATGGGAGCTCAGTTGAAAGAAATACGTATAAAATAGTAGTAATGTTAATAAAAATAAAGCAGTACTTTGGGGGGAAGCAGCAGCGTTTTGACTGTTAGAACTCTTCCTGCTCAGGGGAGGGGTCATCCAGCTGTGTTATCCTGAGAAGTAGCCCATTCATCCAGAACTCTGGTGAACGTCAGTGTTTGACCACAGGTGTAGGGAGGTCGGTGGAAGCCGGTGAGGCTCATGGTTACTGGGGTCCCCCTATCTATGTCTGAGAGAGCTGTGGGGTAACTAACTGCTCTACAGCAACTATGATTGGCTTTGGGGATGGGAAGCTTTATATGCAGTGCTGTTTCTGGGGAGTTTCTTTCGGTGTGGTTATAGGCATGCTCGGCTCCAGGCTGCCTGTAGCCACGGATAGCTGTGAGTGTGGCCCAACACAAAATTGTGAAGTCATTTAAAACATGGATTCTTTTTTGTTTCTTGGTTTTTGTTTTTAGCGCCATTACACTATGTACTCTGTGTAAACTTTGTAGATAGATGTCAGTGTCACGTTGTAACAGCAAAAGGTTGCTCGCTCCTGGTAAGGAGAGACTGGTAGATACTTTGTCCCATTTTTTAACCACCAAGGCTTAATACAGATCCATGAGAGGATGGAGTTATTAGTTTTAACAGTACCAAGTGTGAAATACCTCCTGGGGAGCAGACTACCAAGCTAAACAGAATACAGTTGGTATTGCACCAATGCTCACCCTTGCAGGTGGGTATCATAGTGTGCAAGTCCATAGTTGGGTAAGACTGTTGCTAACAACCCCCCTTCCCCCCACCCTCACCCTGACCCCAGCTGCCGTGTAGCAACAGCTGATGCTGTCAATGCTAGCCAACAGGGAAGAAGCTTCTAGCTCAGATCTATTTTGATTTCTCTATGTCCTACATTCAAAATATGTGGTATCGAAAACAGTCATGTCTTCTTATCTGGTTCAGGTAGGCAACCATGACCAATGGCTAACCAGTATTGCTCTGGAGCCTTCTGGGTAGGTTGTGTTACTTGAACATTCTTTGAATTAGGCTACACAGGCTGGCACTGAGAAACTTGCATTTGCTTCAGGCATCCCTGAAACATAGACAGTACCTTTGTGGGTAATCCCAGCATGAAGTGGGCTGTGCAGTCTGACCTTATTATAGGCTGAGGGGATTCCTGAGGCCCCTAGTCATTTCAGAATCTGCCTGGAGACTGGTGGAAGGGAGGGGCCTCCCAGGGCGTGTCTTCTGCACCCAGATATAATATATAGCAACATAATAATAGTAATTGTATTGAGCCTACTGGCTTTTACCAGGATTATAAGATACTAGTAGAACATATGTAAATGGCTTTGGTGTGTGTGTGTGTGTGTGTGTGTGTGTGCACACGCACGTGCACTTTAAGAGAAACCAGATTCAGAACAGTGAGCTTCTTCACAGGGCTTGCTCTCAGTGCCATGCACTCTTAGGACCAGCCTCCCGATCAGGAGGCTACCTTCCCTCCCTCTTACTTTTCCTGAAGTACCTGAGGATTCCTTGGCCGAGACTAAGCTCAGACCAGCCATGAACAGAGAGAGGCTAGGGTGATGGTGAAAGCTCTGGGAAGGTGTAGGGACTTTCTACTGTCCTCCTGTGCTCAGTGGTTGGTCAGCTCGCACCACAGGGGCAGCGCAGAGTAATTTCAATAGCTGCCAGCCTGCATCCAGATGGGTGCTGGCGTTTCTAATGAAGCAGAGCCTGGGTTGGGCATAGGCTCCTTTAGTCTGATCTCCTGGATGGAGGTCTGGTTTGTAGCCCTTGGTCCAAGAACAGTGAAGATGCAGGCTCATGGTGGGATCACACCAACACTGGTCACCAGGCAGGGCTCCCCTTCTCCAGACACTTCCTGGAGACCTCTCAAGACCTTGAACAAAGCATGAGGCAGGCCTCCCAGGAGCCCTCTCACCACCTCTCCAAGGGCCATTTCCATGGACTGTCACTTTGGCAGACTATCGTCTTTTCTGTCTTGAGTAAAGTAGACACTAGCTGACGGGACCCCAGCCTGACCTGCAGCATGCAAGCTCTGCATTCCATCTGCCTCCCTGTGCTTCTGCCTTGCCTACTCCCCAGGTGATGGGTGGTCAATTTAAGGGAGCTGGGCATTGTAGCAATAACTTCCGACAGTGGCTTTGCCTTGTGAAGGTTCAGGTAGTTGAGTTGAACTATGCTCTGAGAAGCACAGAACTGAAGTGTTTTGTGATGTGTTCATTGTCACCGAGCACCCTAACGCAAGCACTACAGTGAAGAGCCCAGCCACATGGGTGCCACTGTCCGTTCTTGCAGCTGAGGATGGCCAGAGGCAGAGCCTTATGAGATGCAGCTTGGAGTTTCCCGTGCTATCCTTCCTAGCAGCAGGTGGCAGTGGGCCAGAATGGGAGGCAGGGGAGTGCTTGCCTTGCAAGGGTGAGGGACCTGAGTTAGGGTCCTCAGCACCCATGTAAAAAGTCAGGCATAGCACTCTTGTGTTCCCAGCACTAGTGAGGCCGAGACTGAAGGCCCTCGGGCTCACTGACCGCCAGACTCGCTGAATTGGTAAGTTCCAATCCAGTGAGAAACCTGTGTCACGTAATAAGATGGAGAGCAGTCAGGCCCTCTGAGTTGAACTCTGACCTTTACATGCACAAGCATGTACAAGCTCGTGCACACCCCCACCCGTACACATATAGGAACATGCACATACAAAAAAGTAGCACGTCTTCCATCTTCTCAGAATATATATGATGTGTAAGATTGCGAGCAGGGCTTCAACACCCCATCTGCCATGCGTTTGACACCACAGGGCGTCACCCCATCTTTATCTTCATCAGCTTGTGTCAGTTTGCCAAATGGGCCAAGCTCACCCTCCGTAGGTATTTTCCTCATGTGTCCCTCTCCACAAGCTCAGGTAATGAGTTCACATTGGCCTCCTGATCATATCATTCCTGTTGTTTGTCCTAATGGCACGTCACCACTTAACGTCCCTAGTCCTTTGCAAGGTCTACATCTTCCCCGTTTGGGATGTGTAAGGGCGGCAGGAGCAGGGACCTTGCCCAACTTGATGTGGCTCCTCAGACAGTCAGAACATTCCAGTTACTTAAGTTGGCTCCCAAATTGTTATCTTTGTGTCCTACAGTAGCAAAGTACAGACTGAACCTTATCTGTGCTCAGGTTGAAGCAGGATGGCAGTTCTAGGCAGCAGCTCTAAGGCTGGGTTCACTGGTCGCTAACCTTAAAGAGTTTTCCAGAAGCTTCCAACCTTTAACCAATGTCACCTTTGGGAGATGTCCAGTATTATGGCAGCGAGGGCACAGTGATGTCAAACAGGATCATGAGTGTGTTCTTCCTTCAAGTGTGGTAGATGCATCGTAGCCACATGAATCCAGGAACACAGGTGGTGTCACACAGCTGTGGGCAGTAGCACACCACACAGTGATGGCAGGGCTGCAAACCTACAGACTCCTTGAAGGACAATTGAATAATATCAGGAATCCACGTGTACCGCCTTTTGAACCAGCAGTGCCACGTCTAGGAACTTTTCTTATATACAGAAACTTTTAGTAAAACAACGTTTGTAATAGCAAAAAGTTCAGAACTACCAGTCACTCAGAACAGGGGTGAAAAATCATCTCCACAATGGGATGTTTTGCAGACAGTTAAAAGGATAAACTTGCTATGTGTATTGCCAGGGAACATTCATGAGATTTTGGAACCACATGATTAAGGGGGAAGAAAACATGCATGAACATGCATAAAATCCTAGTGTATGGAATAGAGATAAATACATGTGTTGTAGGTGGGTGTATGCACATGTGTGTGTGCATATACTCGCACATATGCTTGTGTTGTGTCTGCTAGCCTGTTCCCAGAGTGTGTCGGAGAAGTGGCACAGTAGCCTGGCAACCTTGGTTGCCTCTTGGAAGAGGGTGGGAATGACTTTTCACCATTTGTCTTTTGTACTCTGGAATTGTGTACCATGTACATGCATTATGTACTAAAAAATAAATAGTTTTTGAAGTTTAACTTGGTTTCATTTTTTAAAAAATTATGGGCAAAGATTCCACTTCCACCAATCTTCTGTCTTCTTCTTCTTCTTCTTCTTCTTCTTCTTCTTCTTCTTCTTCTTCTTCTTCTTCCTTCTTCCTTCTTTTTCTTCTTCTTCTCTTCTCCTCCTCCTTCTTTTCTCTTCTTCTTCTTCTTCTTCCTTCTTCCTTCTTTTTCTTCTTCTTCTCTTCTCCTCCTCCTCCTTATCCTCCTCTCTCCTCCCTCTTCCTCCTTCTCCTCTCCCTCTTCTTCCTCTTCCTCCTCTTTCTTTTTCGGTTGGGGGAGGGGGCAGGTGGACACATGGTATTGAGACAGGGTCTCCTGTATCCCAGACTGGCCTCAAACTGTGTGGCAAGGGTGAGTTTGAACTTCTGAGCCTCTGGCCTCTACCTCCTCAATGCTGGGATTACAGGTTTGTCACCATATCCAGTTTATGCAGAACTGGCATTGAACCTAGAGCTTCTTCCTTCTACCAACTGAGCTACCTCCCCATCCCTCCATAAACCTGTTTTTACCCTTTGGGGGGTATTTTCTTTGGGGGGGTGTATTTTCTTTGGGGGTGGTGAGTTTTTCGAGCCAAGGTTTCTCTGTAGCCCTGGCTACCTGGTACTCAGAGATCGGCCTGCCTCTACCTCCCCAGGGCTGAGAGTAAAGTCTTGGACCACCACACCCAACTAATCTTTTTTCTTAACAAAAGCAAAGCCATGGGGCCAGAAGCAATGTGGTAGCTGTTCCTGGATGTCAACTTGACCACATCTGGAATAAACTAAAACCCACCACTCATACCTGAGAAGGACTTTTTGTTAGTTAAATCACTTGAAGTGGGAAGACCCACTTCCTATCCAGGTCTTTGAGGTGGGGAAATAAACCTTTAATTTCGACCACAATTTCTGCCTGTAGTCTATACAATGGACATGGAAGAAGGGAGCTGTCTTCCCACCCTCCCTCCGCCTTTTTTCTCTTTGCCTGCTTGCTCTCACTGGTAAAAACGATTCCTTCACTGGCATTAGAGCCTATTTCTATGGGATTCTGCTATATCCTGAAGACCAGCTGAGACATCCAGCTACATGGACTAAGCAACTGCTGGATTCTTGAACCTTCCATTCTTAGGCAGCCATTGTTGGACTAGCTGGACCACAGCCTGTAGTTTATTCCAAGTGTGTGTGTGTGTGTGTGTGTGTGTCCTGTGTACCAGGAGAGAACACTAGATAAACCCCAGGAGCTGGAGTTACAGGACATGTTAGCCACCTGACATGCAAGACCAGAAATCATCCTTAACCTCAGACCCTCTCCAGCCTAAATGCTACTTTTCAGAAGCAGGGGAATCCTGTACTTGCTCAGTTGCTGTATAAACAAATGTCCAAAGCAGCTGTGACATGTTGGGGGACACTGCTAACACAACCCCAGCAAAGACAGGATTCCCCGCTGCATAAGCAAGAGAGGCATCAAGGGAGCTCCCTCCACCCTTCCTGTTTTTTCCAAGGGGTAGAAAGAGAGAGGCAGAACTTGAGTAGTATCAGTCATTCAGAGACTGAGCAAGGACATCTTGACTAGGAGCTTGGCTGAGTTAAAAGATGGCAGTCCAGGATTCCCGGAGGTGTGGTAAGATTCCGAGCCAACCAGGGGACCGTTTGCTTCTGTGCTCCTGCTCAGTGAGGCTCTTCAGTATTCACCAATCCATTCAAGCAGCAGTGTCAGGCACTGGCACAGTGGTGAGGAGGGCAGACAAGAACCTGCCTTCCTGGAGAGACCACAAGGAAGTGAAGGCACGCATGAAGAAGGCGCTCCATCAGCCACTTTGATGTGATGGTTAAAACAAGGATCCTGGAGTGCTAGGGAAGGCCTCAGCCACTGACTAGGGACAGAGGTACATTGAGACCTGGTACCTCTCATGAGTAAAAAGACACATATTCCGGTGAGTTTGAAAAGCCACTGTGGGTTTTAAGAGGAAAGCAACTGTAGCGGGGGCTCTCTCTGGAGACAATTGGCTGCAAGAAGGTAAGAGCAGCTGTAGAAGACCCAGTGACTTGATCACTCTAATAATATAATTAATACAGCTAGACAACAGTTTCTTAAGACCACTTCCTGCCTGGTGTGTGTGTGTGTGTGTGTGTGTGTGTGTGTGTGTGTGTGTGTGTGTTTGAGACAGGGCCTCAGGCTTGAACTCCCTATATAGTTGGGGATAACCTTGAACTTGAGAAGATGAGAGGCTTAAAAGATTTTTGAAAATTGGCTAAACCCCAACATAGACAGACCTAGAAAGTAACTGGGGAGTGCATTCCCTTCCAAGCTAACACCTGAGAGTGCACCACAAATGGCCCATCTAAGGTTCACAAAGTTCTTTGAAGAAACAGACAAAAGGTAGGAAAAAAAAGATTTGGGGGGGAAATGAGATTCGAGCTCACAGCTGCAAGAAAAAACAAAAACAAAAACAAAAAACAAAAAACCCACCAGATCTTAACCATTTGGATGGATGTAAGATGGAATCTTGGAGTCGTTTTGATTTTCATTTCTCTGATGACTAAGGATGTTGAGCATTTCTTTAAGTGTTTCTCAACCTTTTGATATTCCTTTGTTAAGAATTCTCTATTTAATTCTGAGCCCCATTTCTTAATTGGGTTATTTGTTTGGTGGTGTTTAATTTCTTGAGTTCTTTATATATTTTGGATATTAGACTTTTGTCAGATGTAAGGTTGGTGAAGGTATTTTCCCAGTCTGTAAGCTGTCTCTTTGTTCTAGTGACAGTGTCTCCTGCCTTACAGAAGCTTCTCAGCCTCATGAGGTCCCATTCATTAATTGTTGACCTTAAGGCCTGGGCTGTTGGTGTTCTGTTCAGGAAGTTGTCTCCTGTGCCAATGAGTCCCAGGCTCTTCCCTACTTTTTCTTCTAACAGATTTAGTGTATCTGGTTTTATGTTGAGGTCTTTAATCCACTTAGATGAGTTTTGTGCATGGTGATAAATATGGATCTACTTGCATTTTTCTACATGTAGACATCCAGTTAGACCAGCACTATTTGTTGAAGATGCTATCCTTTTTCATTGAATAGATTTGACTTCTTTGTCAAAAAATCAAGTGTCCAAATGTGTGTGGATTTATTTCTGGATCTTCAATTCAATTCCATTGGTCACCCAGCCTGTTGCTATGCGAGTACCATGCTGTTTTAATTACTGTTGCTCTATAGTACAGCTTGAGATCAAGAATGGAGATTCCTCTGGAGGATCTTTTGTTGTACAGGATTACGTTAGCTATTCTGGGTTTTTTGTTTTTCCATATGAAATTGAGAATTGATCTTTCAATGTCTTTAAAAATTGTGTAGGTATTTTGATAGGGATTTCAAGTGACAGTGCATGCTGACAAGGATGTGGAGAAAGGGGAACACTCCTTCGTTGCTGGTGGGAGCGCAAACTTGTACAACCACTTTGGAAATCAATCTGGTGCTTTCTCAAAAAAACTAGGAATAGGTCTACCTCAAGACCCAGGTATTCCACTCCTTGGAATATACCCAAAATATTCTACACCACACAGCAAGGTCATATGCTCAACCATGTTGATAGCAGCCTTATTTGTAATAGCCAGAACCTGGAAATAACCCAGATGTCCCTCAGTCAAAGAATGGATAAAAAAACTGTGGTACATTTACACTATGGAATACTACTCAGCTATTAAAAACAAGGAAATCCTGAAAGTTATGTGCAAATGGATGGAACTAGAAATGATCATCCTGAGTGAGTTAACTCAGACCCAGAAAGACTCACATGGTATGTACTCACTTATAATTGGACATTAGCCCAAAAGGGATATTCCATGAAAGTCTTCACTTACCAGGAGATTGGGATAGATGCAGAGACTTCCTATTGGGACTCTAGGTGAGGGAAATATGGGAGAATGGGGGAAATAGAAGGATCCAGAGGGTCCTAGAAACCCACAAGAAAAACATCATGACGGGCAGATTTGAACCCAGGGGCCCCTGCTCAAACTACTGCACCAACCAAGGACAATACATGCAGTAAACTTTGGACCCCTATTCAGATCTAGCCAATGGACAGCACATTCTCCACAGTTGTGTGGAGAGCAGGGACTGACTCTGACATGAACTCTGATGCCCCCTATTGATCTCTTCCCCTTGGTGGGAGACCTGGTGACACTCAGAAAAAGAACAAGCAGGCTACCAGGATGAGACTTAATAGGCTGTGACCTTATGGTGGGGAAAAAGGTCCCCTTCTGTCACTGACCTAGGGGAGGGGAAAAGGGTGAAAGAGGGAGGGAGGGAAGAATGGGAAGATAAAAGTGAGGGGATTACAATTGAGATGTAATCTGAATAAATTAATAAAACATTTTTTAAAACACCAGAGATAGTGTTATCTGATAGCAACTGACCTGCACCCCCATGCCCCCATCCCCCACCCCGGGAGATGAGATTATTAAGAAGACACTTCCCTGAGCAAAATGCTGAACAAAGAGAATAAAGAGGGTTAATCCATGGGTGGTCTTGGTGCCTCTTTCTGTAGCCCTTGGACATCAGACCCCCTTCTGTTAACTAGGATCCCCCTTGCTTAGGGGGCACTGGGAGGTGAGGAACCTATAAAAAGTTCCCTGGCCAATGCCCAAGGTAGCTTCCTGATACTTTTGACTGGGTGTTGGGCACGATTCAGCTTGAGCTGAAACATTAGATTCCTCCTGTATTTACAGCGGGTTCGGGTCAGTCTTTCTGGTTCTTCTTGAGGATCTCAAGATCTGGGCAAAATCTGGATGCAGCAAACTCCTGATCTGCCTGTCTCCACCTCCGTGGGATCCTTGCTGTATGTGGTGATAGGTATAAAATGCAGAACCTGTGCATGATAGAAAAGCTCACTACTAACTCAGCTACATTCCCAGCCCCTAGTGTGCAAGAGGAGATGAGCACTTGCCACAGTGTATGCGGAGGTCAGAGGGCAAACTTGGATGCCAGCCCTCACCTTCAGCTTGCTGCCTCATACTTCAGGCTGGCTCACCTGGAAGCTTCCAGGGACCCTCACCATAGGAACGCTGGGATTATAGACACACTCTTCAGTGTTTAGCTTTATTTGGGTTCTGGTGATTCGGACTCATGTCCTTAGGATTTCATAGCAAGCACTTTGTCTTGAGCCATTTCCCCAGCTCTGTTTTCCTTACCTCCTACTATGTCCTTCTCTGTCCCACTTTGGGCTTCTGCCCCTGAGGCATCAGCCGACTTAATGTGAATTTTAGGCCTTTGGCTTTGTCGCTCTCTTGTGCTCTTTTGAGAACATGCCCTGCTCACACCAAGGAGGCTAAAAAGACAACCAAGAGTTGGAAAAACCCCACACAGACCACCAGCATCTGAGCACGGTTATAAGGGCTTCTTCTATGGACCACTCAGGTTTTTATAATTCCCCAGTTGATGATGATCCTTAGTGTCTTCCAGCCTGTGGGTCTCGACCCCTTTAGGTATGAACAGCCTTTTCACAGGGATTGCATGTCAGCTATCCTGCATATCAGATTTTTACATTACAATTCATAACCATGGCAAAATCACAATTATGAGGTAGCAATGGAAATAATTTTATGGCTGGGGGTCACCACGAGGAACTGTATTAAAGGGTCACAGCATTAGGAAGGTTAAAATCCACTGAAATAGAATTTTTTCTGGTGTGAATTATCACACGCCCAATCTTGGAGTAAACACTGGGAATAAATTGATAGGGGGCCAAGAAATGACCATCTTCAAAGTATTTTTGTTGGTTATATACACACAAACATGCATGCACAGGCACATAGGTGCACACACACACACACACAGGCACACACACATACATACATACACACATAGGCATACAGACACACAGACACACAGGCACACAGGCATACAGACACACAGGCACACACACAGGCACACAGGTATACAGACACACAGACACACAGGCACACAGGCACACACCCATGCACGTACACAGGCACAGAGACACACACCCATGCGCACACACAGACACACAGATGTTCAGCAGCAGTTTTTCACAGTTGTTCTTTCCTGTGATAGAAGAAACTTTACAGCAGGCCACATGGGGAGCCCTAAGGGCCCAGCTCTCTGGATCATCCCCCCAGAAATGCCCATTTAACTGGACTAAAGAGTAAAGCAAGGAGCTCGAGAGATGGCTCAGCAGTTAAAAGCACGTGTTCTTGCAGGGGACCAGAGTTCACTTCCCAGCATTCACATATGGCAGCTTAGAACTGCCTGTAACTCCAGCTCCGGAAGATCGGATATCCTTTTCTAGTCCCTGCAGACACCAGCACACACACATGCACATCGGTAAAAAATAAAACAAATTTGTTTTGTCTCAAGGTTTCTCTGGGTAGCCTTGGATATCCTGGGCTTGCTTTGTGGAGCGGGCTGGCCTTGAAATCACAGTGTTCTGCCTGCCTCTGCCTCCCAGAGTGCTGGGATTATAGGTGTATGCCAGTGTGTCTGGCTTAAAAATAAATCTTAAAGAAGTCAAAACTTTAAAGAGTAATGTAAACACTTGGAAGTATTTCACATGGACTAAAATGTTAAAAAGGGGGGAAAAAGCTGTGCATAATGATATGCAGACCTTTAATCCCAGCCTTTGAGAGACAGATGAAGAGAGGCAGGTGGGTCTCTGTTAAAGGCCTGCCTGGTCTCCATAGTAAGCCTTAGCTCAGCCAAAGCTACACAGGAGACCCTGTCTCAAAAAGTAACAACAAAAACTAGATAGAAAAACCCACCAAAACACTGCAATGCTAGACAGACAGACCTCTCTGGGAGTCTGATCAGTCAGTATGAATTACTGAACACTGTCTATTTTCAAATTATATGCATTATGTATTTGGTGTGCCCATGGCGGAGAGGGCCGCTGGCACATATCTGGAGGTCAGAGACAAGTTGCTGCAGTAGTTAGTTTTCTTTTTTTCTTTCTTTTTTTTTTTTAATTCTTATTTTTGGGGGGGAGGTTTCGAGACAGGGTTTCTCTGTGTAGCCTTGGCCATCCTGGACTCACTTTGTAGACCAGGCTGGCCTTGAACTCATAGCGATCTGCCTGCCTCTGCCTCCCGAGTGCTGGGATTAAAGGGTGCGCCACCACGCCCGGCTAGTTTTCTTTTTTTCCTTCCACTCCGTGTGGCCACCAGGCTCAGTGGCAGGCGCCTTCATCTACCGAGCCATTCTGGAGACATCCTTATGGAATGATTTTTAACAAGGCTTCAGGTGAGGCTCATCTGTTCCCGAACTGAGAGTCACTGCCCTGTTGAAGATGTGTAGGAGCCTAAGAAAGGTGAACTCAGCTTTATTCGTAATAACCAGCATCTGGAAACAACCTAGATGTCCCTGAACCAGAGAATGGATACAGAAACTGTGGTACATTTACACAATGGAATACTACTCAGCTATTAAAAACAAGGAAACTGCAAAATTTGCAGGCAAATGGATGGAACTAGAAATGATCTTCCTGAGTGAGGTAACCCAGACCCAGAAACACACACATGGTATATACAGAAGGACAAATAGAATAGATACCACACCGGGAGCAGCTGAAGAGAAGGAACAGGAAGGGAGCCTACCATAGATGTCCTCTGAAAGACCCCACCCAGCAGGCTACCCAAGCAGATGCTGAGACTCACAGCCAAACTTCAGGGTGGAGCACAGGGAGTCTTACGGAACAGTTGGGGAACAGAAGGACCAGGAAAGGGTCAGGAGCTCCACAAGGAGACCAATGGAGCCAACAAATTGGGGCAGAGAAGGGTTGTGCTGCAGGGACTGATGCACCAACCAAGGACTGTGCATGGTGAAGACCTAGACCCTCTGCTCAGATGTAGTAGATAGGCAGCTCAGTCTCCCTGTGGGTCCCATAATATGGGGAGTAAAGGACTACTTCTGATGTGGACTCTGGTGCCCACTCATGGATCACTTCCCCCTGGTGGGCAGACTTGCCAGGCCACAGAGAAAGAGGATACAGGCAGTCCAGATGAGACTTGGTAGGCTGAGGTCAGTTGTTGGGGAAAGAGGGCTCCTCTTTCTGAGGACTAGGGGAAGGAAAGAAGGAGGGAGGGAGGGAGGGAGGGAGGAAGGGAGGGAGGGAGGGTGGAACCAGGAGGCAACAAGGGAGGGGAATACAATCAGGATGTAAAGTGAACAAATTTTTTAAAAAAGAAAAAAGGAAAGGCTTAACTCCTCTAGGGGATAAAGGGTAGAGGAGATGCCACGTCAACGAGACAGTCTCAGGAAAGCCCTGAGAGACACAGTATTAAATAAAGGAAATGCAAATCAACTTTGTCACATGTCAAACTCTAACAAATTGTCACTAACACGGAAAATACATCCTGAAAGGGTTCGGCAGGGTTTCTGTCTGGTGCAGAAATGTACCACAGTTCCCCAGTGACATCTGTCCATCCCGTCCTTCTGTAGAAGGCATAGGCCTGTGTGCCAGACAGTTGCCACCTTCATGAGATCTCCTCAACACTCCAGGCCCAATGCTGTGACATTCAAAGTGCCATTAATGTGCCACGGGAGGAGAAGGCTCATTCTCTGGGGAGCTGAGATCCCCTTGCTCTCCCCAGGCCCTTCCCTTGTGTCTCCTCAACCCTCCTTATCTCTGCTTAGAGAAGAGGCTCTTGAAGGCATTGTTGTAGTTCTTATTAAAGGCTGTGTAAATTAAGGGGTTGAAGAAAGAATTGGAATATCCAAGCCACAGGAATATGCTTTTCCAGATGGGTGGCAGGCTGCAGGCACAGAGCGGGCCGATGAGCTCCGTCAGGAAGAAGGGAATCCAACATAGCACAAACACGCCAATCAGGATCCCCACCATCAAGGCTGCCCGCTTCTCCTTCTGCTCCCGCCACGAGTCTCCGCTTGGCTGGAAGGTCACGGTTGCTCTGCCGCGACTCGTGAATACCATCTCAGCCTCCTGAGGTGCCTCCTTTGCCTTGGGACAGAGGAAAGATGGAATTAAAATAACAGAGCAATCGAAAAGGCCGAACTGAAAAAAAAAAAAGTCAGCAATTTCTGAGTTTTGTCAGAGAGGTGAGGTCACAAGGCTCAGCATCTGCATAGGGAAATGGAAAGAGGCTGTGGCAAGCACTCACCACCAGGACTAAACGCCACTAATGCATCCTCACATCAACCCTGTATGATCTTACGGGACCACAAGCTCTACTGCAAAAACCCAAAAATCAAAATGCCCCTAAGTCTGAAACTTCATAAACATCAACACGACACCTCCATGTTGGGCTAGAGAGATGGCTCAGTGGTTAAGGGCATTGCCTGCTCTTCCAGAGGTCCTGAGTTCAATTCCCAGCATCCACATGGTGGTTCACAACCATCTATAATGTTATCTGATGCCCTCTTCTGCAGATAAAGCATTCATATACAATAAATAAATCTTAAAAAAAAAAAAGAAAGAAAGAAAGAAAAGAAAACTCCTGTCCTGACCTCCAGGGTGGGTAATCACCTACATGCAGGCAGGCTGAAGATGATACAGAAAATGGTCTGCTTGCTATATCCTGGTTTTTAAGTGGGTTTTTGCACTGACTTAGAGCTAGCCAAGTAGGCTAGACTGTCCAGCCGGTGAGTCCCAGCGGCCACTTGCCTCTCTCTTTCCTACCATTGAGATTACAAACGCACACAACTACCCTCAGCCATTTTTCATGATTCTGGGCGTCCAACCCAGGTCCCGGGCTTCTACTGAAAGCAGTTTATTGGCAGAGCCATCTCCCTAACCCCTGGAGTAGCTATTTGTAACCAGAGATGCCAGACCAAGGCTTGGCTCACCCAGGGCTTTGTCTGCTCTGCAACACCTGAACTCCAAGCTTGAAACACTTCATCCCAAAATATCAGCCATGATAAACAGAGGATGCCTAGCATGTCTGACAACCCAAAACAGGAAATTTTCTCAGCTGTTTCTCATGAGGAGAAGAAGGTATGCAAATAAGGATGTTTTCTTGTTAACAATAAAAGCAGAACGCAGTTGGCCTGATACAAATAAGTCCTCCTGTCAGTGAAGTAAAGCGCGCGCGCGCACGCGCGCGCACACACACACACACACACACACACACACACACACACACACACGGCTAAATTCTTGGATAAGGTACGCTTGTTGCAATTCTAATGATTAGATGGATTTCATTGTTGATGCTGAGAGCTGGTAGCTCTGCAAAGGCTAAAGATCCACGGGGTTAATGCTTAGGAATTCCCTTCCTAAGTGTCAGCACGCACAGTAACTGAGGTCAGGTCACATTTGTTTCAGTGTTAGGTTCACCTGGTCCCTGAATAAGGGCGGTCTTAGCCAGTTTAGTCAGCAAGGTACTACGATACTGTGGATCCTGGTTTCGTTTCCACTGTTGTCATACAACACGCTGACCAAACAAACAAAACCAAACAAAACAAACACACAAACAAAAAACAGGAAGGTAAGCTATGCATTGGTCTTATGATTCCAGGTTCCACCTGTCATAGTACAGCAGTCACAGGGGCAGGAGCTGGAAGCGACAAGCCACATCATATCCACAGTCCAGAGCAAAGACAGATAAATGCACGCATGCTTGCTTGCTTGCTTGCTTGCTTGCTTGCTTGCTTCTCTTTACACAGTTTAGGACCCCTGCCTAGGGAATGGGGCTACCAAAAGTGGCCTGTATCTTCCCACGTCAATGAGTTAATTAAGAAAATCTCCGAAAGATATGCCCATGGGCCAACCTAATCCAGACAATTTCTCAATTAAGACTCTCTTCCCATGTTATTTTAGGTAATATCAAAGTTGGCTGCTAAGAACTAACCACCAGCCAGATGTGGGTGGTGCACACCTTTAATCCCAGCTCTTGGCAAGCAGAGACAGGCAGATCTCTGTGAGTTCAAGGCCAGCCTGGTGTGCATAGACAGTTCCAGGACAGCCAGGGCTACACAGAGAGCCAGTATCTCAAAATTAACTAACAAACTGACTGACTGACTGACTAACTAACTAACTAGCTATCTAACTAACCATCATGTGGTATTAAATATATATATATATATATATATATATATATATATAGTTTGTTTGTTTGTTTGTTTCTCTGACCAAAATATCTCACAAGAAGCAACTTAAAGGAGGGGCGTTTATTTTTGCCTATGGTTCTCAGATGCAGTCCTGGCGGGGAAGCCGTGATGACACGAGTGGGAGGTGTCTGCCTCCCACTTCATCCTCAGTCAGGAAGCAGAACATGGGAGGAAAGCAGGGCTGGGAGGCCAAGGCCCATTTCAGGTGACCCATTTCTTCTAGGGAGGCTCTGTCTCTTAAAGTCTCCACAACCTCCCCAAACAGCATCCCCAGCTGGGAGCCGGGTGTTCAAACAGAAGAGCCTGTGGGGGACTTTTCCCATTCAAACCACACCAGAGAGAAGGCTGCGCCTATTAGAAGTTGAGGTCCAGCGTGAAGGAGGGTCCCCCCCCAGACCCTCCCACTAAAGAGTAACTCAGCACAGTGCTGGCCCTGCCGTCTGGAGTGCTTCCTCCTCCTCATAGGCTACTTCTAATGAGCTAGCCAGCTGCCCTTCCGCCTCTTCTAAATGGAATGTGCCAGAAGTAAATAGGAAGGGCTGGGGATGGTATTGAGTGGTAGTGTGTTTGCTTAGCATGTCCTGGGTTTGCTCTCCAGCAATGCAAGACCAAATCTAAACAAATAAATAAACAAACAAACAAATGCTGTTTCTTGTACCAAAATGAATAATAAAATCAGGCTTGGCAAGCCTTTCAGGCATCCATTCCACTGTCATTTTTTTCTAGGTGCAAAATTGGATTGATGTCGCTATTAAGTCAGCCCTACCCCTGCAACCAGACAGAAAAGCTATAATCACCCCAGGCATTTCCGAGGGACCTTTCAAAGAACATCATTAATTCTGAATAAAGCTCTCCTTTCCAACACTTTCCAATTATAGGCTTGACATTCCTGGTTTGTGTGTGTGTGTTTTTTTTTTTTTTTTTTTTAATTCCTCTGCCATTTAATTAAAATGAAAATGAATCTATTTTTAAAAGCTCATGTACTTGTCTGGTAGCTTGGTATCTGGGATAGTTTGGAAAAATAAAACAAACAACAGCCTTTCCTATCTCTTTTATTTTGACCCCTTTCCTGGTCCACAGATTGTATTTGAGTGTGTGTGCAGTGTACAGTATGTGTGTGGAGTCCAGAGTTCTGTGACATTAAATGTCTTCCTCAATTGCACTCCAACATATTTTTTTGATTCAAGGTCTCTCTTGGAACCTGCAGCCCCCTGATTCAGCTAAACTGGTGAGCTGTTGAGACATCCTTTCCTCACCCAGTTCTGCTACGTACCAAGAGCCAGAACTATATAGATATTTCTGTAATCCTTCAGTTTATAGAATCCTCATCGGGGTCTTATACAGTAGGCCCTAAGGCTAGGGAGGTGACTCAGTTAGTAGAACGCTTGCCCAACGTACATAAAGCCATTGGTTTCTTTCCCAGAATTACATAAACCAGGCATGGTGGTGGTACTGCTTTTTAATTCTAGTACCTTGAGAAAAGAAAAAAGAAGGATCAGAAGTTCAAGGTCATCCTTAGTTACTCGGGAAGTTCCAGGCCAGCTTGCAATACCTGAGAGCCTGCCTTAAATTTTAAATTAAGTTGAAAGTAGTAACTAATTTGTTTTAAGAAGAGAAGAAAAATGAAGTACATGGAAATGGAACTACAACTCAATTTCTCTCTCCCAAATCTCCAGGGGACAACTCTGGGATTGGGATAAACAAAGGGGAGTGACATTGAAGTTTTTGTTTTAAACACACACACACACACACACAGAGAGAGAGAGAGAGAGAGAGAGAGAGAGAGAGAGAGAGAGAGAGAGACAGAGACAGAGAGAGACAGAGAGAGAGACAGAGAGACAGAAAGAGACAGAGAGAGAGAGAGAGACAGACAGACAGACAGACAGACAGACAGAGACAGAGACAGACAGAGAGAGACAGAGACAGAGACAGAGACAGACAGACAGACAGACAGACAGACAGACAGACAGAGACAGACAGACTGGGAAGTGGCTCCTGAAGTTTCAGAACTGGACTGTGAGGTAGAGCTTGGAGTGGTAAAAAAAAAAAAAAAAAAAAAAAAAAGAGTGAAAGCAGCAGGACTGTCTTTACTTATATTAAAGTAAATGACATTCCACCACAGTCCAGGACAGTCTAATCTTGCAGAGATCAAGACGATGGCAGCTCCAGACCCGATGTGGATGGAGCCACTCCAGACTGTAAGGTGTGGCCCCCGTGGGTGGTCAGTGGACTTGTCTCAGGGATAGAACGCAGGCTGTCAGGGCTGCTGGAAGAGGCTCACCTGGTGCCTTTTCCACATGAGCTGTTTTGCTTGCCGGAGGCCAGCTAATAAGAAAGACAGGCTGGGGATGGGGCTGAGTTGGTACATTGAGTTGCCTCCCATGCAGGACACTCTGAGTTCCATGCCCTTCCTCTCCCTCCATTGCACACTCGGAGATCGGTGCTGCACGCCTATAATCTTCTACTTGGTTGGCGGAGGCCAAAGGGTTAGAAATCCAAAGTTATCTTTAGCTACATAAAAAGTTGGAATTCAGTATGGGCCTCATGAGACCCTGTCACAATACACACACACACACACACACACACACACACACACACACACACACACACTTACTTTTGAGATTTGGAGGCTCTAGCACCAGTCCTAATGTGCCAGTGAAGAAACTGTTTCGCAGGCGCATATCCCGCAGGTGGTTTCACTAGAAGCACAAGCGATAAGTCACCCCACGCACTCTTCGAAAAACCAGATGGCCATGTCCTCCCGCGCTCCAGATGCGACATTTTTTTCCCTCGCGCTCAGATATCCAAACTCTGTCGACTCTTCCCTTTTAAACTAAGTTGCTTTCTTTCCTGGATCCCCCATTCCCAAATCCACAACCAGTTCCTCTTACCTGCATGGTGGCGGTGGCGGGCAAGGGCACCACAGCTCGCCGTCTCCGGCCAAATCGAAACTTAGCGGCTTTGTAAATCTTCCAGTAGACGAAGAGCACCACCGCCAGAGGCAGGTAGAAGGCTCCGCAGGTGGAGAAGACAGCATAAGAGGGCTCCTGGCTCACCTGGCAACGCTGCTGCCGGGCATCGTAGGCTTCGCCCCAGCCAAAGAGCAGCGGGGCGAGTGCGATGAGCGCGGACAGTGCCCAAGTGACCGCGATCATGAGCGCAGAAGCTCGCCGCCGGGTGCGCAGCGTGTACTGCAGGTGGCGCGTGATGGTCCAGTAGCGATCCAGGGCGATGGCCGCCACGTTCCAGATGCTGGCCGTGCAGCACAACACGTCGAAGGAGATCCACACGTGGCACAAACTCCTGCCTAGGAGCCAACGTCGCCCAGCCGACAACTCGCTCACCAGGCTCAGTGGCATCACCAGAGCCGCTACCAGTACGTCCGAAACGGCTGTCGAGGCCACCAAGTTATGTGGCACGCGGTGGAAAGCGCGGACGCGCAGGATAGTCACAAGAACTAGCAGATTCCATAAGAAAGTGGCAGCGATCAGCAACACCAATAGAGTCACCACGAGCACGGTGAAGACGGAGAAGGGCGGCTCGCGCCCAGGCAAGATGAGTCCAACTGGGGTGGATCCTACGCCCCTGCCGGAACTTGGGCTGTCACTGCAGCTCTCTGGTCCCAGAGGAAAGCCGATGCCAGGGGTGGCGCCTGAGAGGTTAGAGACTTCCATCGTTCGTTCAAGGACTTGGGCTCTCAGGCAGGAGATGTGCGCGTGGTTGCATGGACTGTGGGTAGGTGGTTAAGTAGGAAGGGCACTGCATGCCCTGCAAGGCAGAAAGAAGTGTAAATCGCGCCACCCCGGTCCTTTTTCTAAACCGCAGCTTCCTTTTGGCGCTTCTTTGGGTGGTTTTCCTGGACTCTTTTTTTTCCAGTTGACGGGGGGCGGGGGGGGAGAATGAGTGGGACCCCTTTAGTCCAGCTTTGCCCAGGGCATCAACCTTCCCAGTTCCTTTGTGGTCTTCAGCGTAACCGGCTGCAGAGGGCTGGGGGCCGGTGCCTGTGGACACAGATAGCTCAAAGAGACCTTCCCTAGATGGTGGCTGGAACCAAGGGGCCGCGGGTGTGAGCTGAAGTGGGCGGAGGCGGTTTGGAGCAGCCACCAATAGGAGTAGCTGTAGCGGTCTCCGGCCGCGGTGGGGCGGAGAGAATTGCAGCCGCTGGCGCCTTCTGGGGAAGGTTGCTAACATCCGGTAGCTACCACCTCCGCAGATCCGTCTGGTGGTCTCGGTGGCTCTGTTAGAATACATTGGTGTCCCAGCCAAAGGCACTGTGGTTTCCTGGAACCCCGTTTCTACCTGTACCCCCAAGTGATGGAGTGCGTGAAATAGAAAGGCCAGCTCCGTTCCAGCTGCTTGGTCCCCAGCTCATAGGGAAGGCTTCCTGGGCCCTGAACTGTATTCCCTAGCTTTATGTAGAAAGCTCCAGGTTGAGCCGTTTGCCAGAGATCCGGAAGAGAGACGTTTCCAAGCTGCGTGGCACCCTTAACTCCCAGCGCTTCCCTCCGTTCGCTTTCTAATAGTTCTACTACTACCTCTTCCAAGTTTAAGCCGGAGCTTTTGTTGTCGAGACTTTTGATTTCTTGTGGCACTGGCGACGAACCCAGGGCCATTGCCCATGAATGGCAGGCGCCCAGCAGCTACTTTCATCTAGCCTTGGGTAAAGGATAAAAGCACTTAGGTGAAATTCTCTTCACCCTCCACCAACACCCCCTGGCCATTTTCTGTCTCATACTTTAAATTACTTTTACAGTGTGGGGGGGGGCGGGGGGGTTGGGGGTGAGGGTGGGTGGAGGTGCGAGGGTCAGGGAAGGTGGCTCATTAGGAGCTCAGAGAACAACTGAAGGAAGTCATCAGTTGTCGCCTTCTCCTATGTGGATCCCGGGGATGGAACTCAGACCTATGAAGTCAGATCTTCAGGCCTGGTGCCAAGGGTTTTTACCCAGCGAGCCATCTTGCAGGCCCCAGTCTCATGTTAAAGAGTGTATCAAGCGGGACGCGGTAGTGCACGCCTTTAATCGCAGTACTGAGGAGGTAGAGGCAGGAGGATAACTTTAAGTTTGAAGCCAGCCTGATCTACAAAGCCAGCTCTGGGACAGCTAGGACTACACAAAAACCCTGCCTCAAAAACAAATGATAAAATGCACATCCAGATATATTACATGAAAAATTCTTAAGTAAAAATAAATAACTATATCAAAAGCATAGTGAGATTACTCGAAAGCTGCATCTGTCAGGCGGAGTCAAACAGAAACTTAAGGAGGAAGCATCCTTAAGGTAGGAACACAGGCGAGATGGCAGGGCGGCCGCCTAGCACATCAGCCTGGGATGCTGGTGTGCATGTGAAGGTCCACAGTTGACATCAGCAGTGGTCTTCAGTCTCTCTCGTACCTTACTCACTGAGGCAGGATCTCAGAATACGGCTATTGTTTGTTGCCAGCTTTCTCTGGGGATCACCCGCTCTGCCTCTGGCATCTGGGGCTAGAATTGCAGGCCTTCAGACCCAATCTGCATTTACATGGGCTCTGGGTAATCCAAATTCCAGTCTTCAGAACTGTCACAACTGTGTGACTAATGCTTTAGCTGCTGAGCCATCTCCCCAGCCCCAGCTTAAACAAAACAAAACAAAATCAAAAAACAAACAAACAAACAAAAAAACCTTTCTTTTCTCATTTTTCCAGAAGCTTCATCCCTGGTGCCTGGGCTGCCCTGCAGGTGCCTGATCCAAAGACTTTGTGTCTGGACACATTCATAGCTACCCTGGACCACACACAGCCTATGACTGTAGGTTGGACACTGGGCAATTTTGACGAAACTACCGGAATGAAAAGAAGCCTTTAAGACAAACAGTGTTGCAATGGTATTCTATCTTACTGAACAAAGAGAGAGAATATTAAAAAGGTAGAAAATTCATCTCCCACCATATCTGTGACACGGTTGTATTCTTAGTCTTTGCTCCTCTCTCCACATACATTTTTCATGCCAAAAATCAATTTTTTATTTTCCTCATTTCCCTTAACATTTTTCATGTTACTATATATTCTCTTTGTAGTTTTTTAATGTCATGCCATTTATCACTTGAAAGACTTTGAGCGACTTAGGCTTTTTGAGGCCGACTTATCTTTTTAAAAATGGGGATAACTGGGGCTAGAAAGATGGCTTAGTTATTAAGAGCATTTGATGCTTTTGGAGAAGATCTGCATTCAGTTCCTATCACCCACATAAGGCATCTTACAATCTCCTGTAACTTCAGGTCAAGGGTCTCCATCACCCTCCTCCAGCCTCTGTAGGCACCTGCACATGGGCGTACACACACACACACTTTAAAATAACTTTAACAGGGCTACAATTGGGATATAAAGTGGACAAATTAAAAAATAAAATACAATATAAAAGAAAAAATACTTTAATGGAGGTTATAATCCTTCATGTGAGATTGTGATGAAGATAAAATTAGAGAAAGCTGGCAGCACAGGTGTGCAAGCATTCAGTAAGTGCTAACAGCCCCTGTTCTTTTGAGCTCCATGCCCAGACTTCATAATCAAGTCTCTTCTGATCTTCCGTGTGATTATGTTTTTATGTAAGTTTTTATCGGTCCAAGTATTTGCAATGACAAATTATTTCACATGCTATTAATTACTTTTCTGTTGCCGACCAGTGTCTTAGCTGCCTTTCTGCTGTTGCTGTAATAAAATACCTGCTAAAAACGACTGACGGACAGAAAGGTTTATGTTGGCTCAAGGTTTGGGGATAGGGACAGGCGTGGAGGCAGGGGCATGACTCAGCTGGAGGACGAGGAGGAAGAGGAGCAGGAGGAGCAGGAGGAGGAAAAGGTAGAAGGTAAAAGGTTAAAAGAGCCCTGACCTAATAGGGTCCTATAAGAGGAGACACCAGGGCTTGGGAGATCAGTTAGTGAAGTGCTTGCCTTGTAAGCATCGCCACCTGAGCGTGACATCTGAGAACCTGTAATCCCATCACTGCAAAGGCAGAGACAGAAGGATCTTTGGGGCTCGCTGGCTGAATGGGTGAGCCTGGTCTTCTGAGACTCGTGGCAATCTCTTAATTATAATCCCCTGTAAAATCTGAATCAAAAAGCAGATCACGTACTTCCAACATAAAATGGCACAGGTTATACACTGCCAGTCAGAAGGGAGGAAAAGGAGCACAGTGAGGAGAGACTGGACCAAAGCAAGACTAGAACCCAGCTGGGCACACCCCACACCCTGCCTCTCCACGTCTGATGCCAAAGCGCCCTTCAGATCTCCGACTCTGTTCAGCGTTGTGACTGCAACACCCTATATGGGGGTCATATAACCAAATGCCTGGCCTGTGAAAAATTTGGTGACATCAAACAGGTTCTGAACATGTGGCACACACACACAAAAATCGGTTAAAAATCAAACACACAGTAAAGCAAGATGGTCTCCGGCAGCACTCAACTGTGTTGCGCTGTGCTTCTCCACTGCAGCCTTGGTTCTGAACTCACAGCGCACACCACACTTCGCATGCCATCACACCGTGGCCGCGCGATACCTATGAGTGGTCCAGGTCTTCTACATCAAATGTCTTAATTATGACACACCAGGAATCCGCATAAACAAATATGAAGCTTTTACTGAGTAATAAGGTCCTTCACCTCTGACCCGGAAGTTGTCTGTCCTCAGCACCATACTGGAAAGAGGAAGAGAACCACCGTTCAGCCTGCCTCAGGGTAAAATCTTAACTGCCCAGCAGGCCGTGGCAGGCATTTAGCAATTAGATTATTGATTTTTAACATTACAATTAAAAATTTCCCTTTGGGGGTTATTTCTTTGCTATATTTCTTTCCAATTTAATAACTGACTTTCTCTTTTTCATATTTCTATATTATACCTGAGAGATCTGTAATAGATGGATGTTCCTTTAGCTCTGGTTTTTGAAGAGAGCGATACAGAGATAAAAGAAGAAAAGGAGAGGAAATTATTTGCAGCCTTGTCAAAATCAATTTATCATTAAAAAAAACCCATTTGTTTGCGGTACAACAATATATTTTTAACAGTCTAAATTTTAGTTTTTAACGGCTAATGGGAGTGCATTTTCCACGTGGATATGTTACTTATGTATTCTTTTATAGAAATCATCTACTTTTAAATTTTCATTTTTGTGTTTGTGTTGTCTCTCTCTCTCTCTCTCTCTCTCTCTCTCTCTCTCTCTCTCTCTGTGTGTGTGTGTGTGTGTGTGTACATGTGCTATGGCACATATGGAAGTCAGAGGACAACTTTCAGAAGTTTTTCCTCTCCTTTCATTAA
This sequence comes from Acomys russatus, assembly GCF_903995435.1. Lineage (NCBI taxonomy): Eukaryota > Metazoa > Chordata > Mammalia > Rodentia > Muridae > Acomys > Acomys russatus. The sequence continues at coordinate 21,202,452 of NC_067142.1, forward strand.
GAATTCCCTGGAAATTAAACTCCGGTCATCAGGATTCTGTGGCATGTCCTTTTACTAGCTGAGCCATCTCAAGGGCCCAGATTTTATCCATTTTTTGAAGTCTCTTAGTATTTGTCTGATTATATGCCAGTTTAAAAGCTTACCCAGTTTCCCTGTACATCCTAGACCACCTAGCCACGGAATGGGACTGCCCACAGTGGGCGGAGCTGGATCCTTCTATGTCAGCTAACAGTTGTGATAATTCCCCATAGACATCAACGGAATTCCTCATCTGGGGCTGTCCTCTCTGCTGATTTCTAGATTGTGTCAAGTTGGCTGTTAAAGTTGACTAGGACTCACTCTGCCAAGTCTGGGTAAGCAAGTCCTCAATAGTTCCTGCCCTGCGAAGAAGTCTGGCAGAGATATTAGGCCAGAAAGCTGAAGATGAGGCTCCAATGTTATACAGTGTATTGGGTGACAGGTTAGGCAGTAAACTGTCTTAAGTCAGTTTGTACATTTTGGAAGCTGCTAACCCGCACTGCTGGTTCACTCAGGAATTTAAGTTTTATTCCTTCTCAAGTCTCTGAGGGGCACTGAAGACAAGATAGTATAGTTTTACAGCCAAGTTTAGTCGGTTAGGGAACAAGATCATTTTAGATCAAGATAAAGAAGTTAAGCTATTAGAGTTGAGATAGGATAGATATTGAATCTCATTCGGAAATTTAGACCCAACAAGTCAGGAAAGACACTTACAGATGGCCACGTCACTATGAATGTAACATGTATAGAACTCATTATTCTCATGATTGTCACATGGTTCTCCCTGCTGTATGTAGTTTGTTTTATACATGTTTAATAAAATAAATGTTTTTTTTTTTTTTAAAGCTGACTAGGACAAGCACCTCCCACCTTCCAAAGTCCAACTACATTCATGGAGTAAGCTGGCTGCGGCAACATGTGCTCACGGTTTAGAGATAGTAACGAGGTGGCTGGTTCCTGGGAAGGGCGCTCTCCTTTGCTGAGGTGGGGCAGAGCTTGCCTTGGGGGGAAAGACAGCTTCTGACTTGGACATTAAGTGTAAGAATTTCACTGGGATATTGGAGGAAGAGGAGGTTAGAGCCCTGCCTGGCAGGAGGAAGAGAGTGAGCAAAAACTGCAAGGCAAAAGAAGACCAATTAAGGAGGACCCCGCAGAGGCCAAAGGTTTTATTTGAGAGAAAATTTAAAGTATAGAGGTATCTAAAAAACAAAACAAAACAAACAAACAAACATAAAAACAGAGAGATGGCTCAGAGGATAAACGTGTTTGCTGCTAAGCCCCACATTCGAAGTTCCATCACTAGGCCACACAAGGTAGAAAGAGAGCCCCAATTCCTGCAAGTCGTCCTCCAACCTCCACACAAGCACTGTGGCACCTGCATCCCCTCTCTAAGCCACGTATAAATAAATACAGATAATAACATTTCATTTCAATAATTAAAAAACAGATGTCTCTATGATCCAGCTCTACCATTTCTGAGTCCCTGACGGACGCTGTATTCTACTATAGGGATGCATGCTTATTATAATAAACATCCATGTTTATTGCTGCACTATGCACGATGGTAGGGAAATGGGACCACCCTAGATGGCTGTACGAGCTACTTTTCTGTTGCTGTGATAAAATATCATGATCAAAAATAATTAAGAAACAGTCTTATTTTAGCTATGGTTCTATGGGGCTAGAGGTTCATAATGGCAGGGAAGGCAGGGTGGTGGGAGCAGGAAGATAGAAATCACATCTCAATAGCACACTGGAAGCAGAGTGCAAACTAGGAATGGGGTAAAGATATAACCCTGGACACCTACCTCCAGTGCTGTGCTTCCTCCATCAAGGCTGTACCGACTGGAGAGTCCATAACTTCCCAACATCGTCACCAACTGGGGACCAAGAAGGGACCCGAGCCCATGGAGGCCATTTTACATTCACCCCGTGACAGTGACTGCCAACCGATACACAAAGGACTTGCTTTCAAATGTGAAGAAGAAGGAACTTTGCAGGAAAATAGGTGGCTCTGGAAAGTATTATATCAGGTGAGATGACCCAGACTAAGGAAGACAAAAATTGCCTGTTCTCTCTCATCCGTGGATCCTAGCTTTCAGTATTTACATGTGTGTTTGTGAGAAAGTGACTGTAGGCTAGGAAACTAAGCACAAGACCACAAGAAGGGGCGGGGGGGGGGGGGGGAGAGGTGTTACGAGAGAAAGGGGAGTGTTGCGAGAGAAAAGGAAACAGCTGGGAGGTGGCTGCTGGGAGTGGGGGGGCACGAGGGGCACAGGGTCAATGGGGAAGTTGAAAAGGAAAATCAACAAAATCAGGTTTTGTTGGATATACCATGATGAAACTAATACTTTGCTTTTTGCTTTATTTTTAAGGTGTGTGTGTGTGTGTGTGTGTGTGTGTGTGTGTGTGTGTGTGTGTGAACAAATGTATGCAGGTGTTTATAGAAGCCAGAAGAGGGTGTTGGACCCCCTGGAGTTGGAGTTACAGGCATCTGTGAGCCATCAGACACAGATCAGTTCTGGGAACTGGACGATGGTTTCTCTGCAACAGTGGCAGATGCTCTTACCCACAGAATGTCTCTCCAGCCTTAGAACCTACTCCTTTGTATACTAATAAAAATTAATAAAAAAGGAGACAAAAAAATGTGAGGAGAACATGTCTTCCACTTTTATTCAACTGGGCCTTTCATCTCTGCAGACCCCCGTGTCTCCTGTGACGATCTCTTGTGCCGTTATTAAAAAGCATTCATTGTTCCATATCGTTGCTCTTGTGTGTTCTTCCAGATGATTCTTAATATTATTTTATCAGGCCTGTTTCCCGTTTCATCAGCTCTCAGACAGTAAATACTTAGAGAAGCTGCCCCTGAGCTGTGCTTCTGGCCCAGGCCCAGTTCTCCTGGGTCCCCAGACTCATAAGCGATCAGGCTTGTGGGGGTATGGGAGGATGGGGGGGATGGGAGTGGGAGGTGGGGAGGGTGGGAGGGGGAGGAGGAGGATGGAGCACAAGGTGGGGGGCATATGGGAATGGGGATGGAACAGGACAACTACTTATGCACCCCACTAGATGGTAAGCTCCCAGTGAATGTGTTGGGGGGATGGTCTGGTGTGTTTTTATGCTAATTACTGATTGCTGTCTCTGTGACCCACCTTTTGCTAATAAAAAGCCGTCCCACCTGGGCAGGGCAAAGGGGACAGGTGGGGCTAGGAGAGAGGAATTTGGGGAAGACTAAAGACTGCCACAAGGAGGAAGAAGACCCGAGGGTCCCGGCGGAGAAGGGGATGGCCGCCATGAGTTAGGTGGATGAGAAGCACATGGCCCACTGCGTGGATGGAGATTCGGCACAGATGAAGAATATTAACAAGTATTTGGGATTACGGATGGGAGGTAGCTTGATAGACGTTATTAGAAGCAGGTGGCATGGGATTGGGGCAGGGATCCCATGCCTGCCCCACTATAAGAAGTAGCTTAGAGGATTAATGTCTGCCCTGCCCCAGGTTAACTAAGGCTATCTTAAAATATAACAAGTGTCTGTGTCTTCATTGATTGCTAGCTGGGTGTACTAAAGTAATAATACTGATAATACAGATAATTTAAAAACAATATGAATGTGATCAGGCTGTCCATGATGCTGTCTGCTGGAGGCCTGGGTGACACAAAGCAAACTAGAAAGAAGGAGAGAAAGAGAGAGGGAGGCTGGGAGAAAAAGAAAGAAAGGAGTGTGAGGCAGGAAGGAAGGGACCCAACACCAGTTCAATGAAGACAGAGACTATTTCTGGGTGTCACATCAGGGCATCAGGGCAGATATGTAGTCTTTGGGGTAGGGGAGAGGAAAATGTATCTCTGAGTATGAAGCCAAAAGAAGTAAATAAATAAAAAGGGACAGAGGGAGATGACACTCAGTCATGCACAAAGCCCTGGGTTCTGTTTCCATCACCATAGAAACTTGACACAGTGGCCAACATCTTTAATGCCAGCATCCAGGAAGTAGAAGCCAAAGGGCTGGGAGTTCAAGGTCATCCTCAGCTAGTTAGTTCAAAGCCAGACTAGGATATGAGACTCTGCCTTGGGCGAGGAGGGGAGAAGGATATAGAAGGAATATAGAATTCTCTTCAATTTCTTAATTTATTTTAACATTTATAGTGAAAAGAGACTTGGCAGGGGTGAGATTCACTCCTGCGATACAGCTGACAGATTCTCCCCAGGAGTCACAGGGTCCCAAACTTGAGTACAACGGTTACCTGGAGCATTGGCTAAAAGACAGACTTCTGAACCTGCCCCAAGTGGCTGAGGACCAGGAGTTTCTACTTGTAATAAGCACCCAAGTGCTGTTGCTGGTCAGGAACCCACATGACTACTATTGTAGGGTAGTGCTCCGAGCTGTTCACTTTCTACTTCCATCCTACAATTTTATTCACCCTCTCCAGATGACACTGTGTCAGTCACTGCACTAAATAGTACTTGCTCCATGTAGAACACTGTGCTAAGTATTCTGTGTCAGTCGCTGTGCTAAATATTCCATGGAAGTCATTGTGCAAAGCAGCCCAAGTAAATCACTTCCTTTTTCACAACTTTATTGGGTAGTTGTATCTTTGTAGACATGAACTTTTATTACGCTTGTTGTTCGACAATTTCAGACATAGAGTCCATTCTCATTTCTTACACACATGCGCGTGCGCACGGGCGCACACACACACACATCATCTCTCTCCTATTACTCCCCACCCACCCACTCCTTACAAGTCTCCTTTCCATATTCAGGATGCTCTGTTTCTGTGACATGCTGTGTTGAAAAGGGGCTGCCTCTCTGATCATGGCTTGGGATCTGTACATGGATGCCTGGTGAGCTCAGTAATGGCAACACGATTAAAGGAACTGGCTGTCCCTCTCCAAGAACACACCAGTTTCCAATAGTTCAGCAGAGAGAAGTCCTACCCCTGAGACCCATTGCAGGCCATCACAGCAGCTGTGAGTTCACATCTGCACTGTCTGTGCCATTTCCAGAAGACAGAATTTCACAGCTTTTCTCCAAATCTTCCAGCTTCCACATTCTTTCTATCCTCTCTTTCATGGAACTCCCCGAACCTTCGGTCTCGCTTAGAGCTGAGCACTCAGTGGCCACATAGTCTGAGCACCTCGAACAGCCATGCACTTCTATACCTACTGCCACGCTCCCATCAGAAACAGGGAGCCCTCCAGCTTTGGACCCTCCTCACCCAGACAGCACGCAAGCCTCCAGAGAAGCACATTTCCTGAAATCAGAGTTATTAAATCCACCATGACAGCTGAAATGAAGCTTCAAATAAGAGTGTGAAACTAAGGCACCGCATGGCACCATCCCGCTCTGAGCCTTGATCCAGTATTCCTGTCTCCTGAGCCGTCTGGCCAGCCCCCTGACTGTGGCTTTAAGATAGCCATCTCCGTTCACAACTCTTACCTTGTCTTTGTTGAGGTTTTAAAAATATGCATGGAAGCTAAACAAAAGAATAAATATATGTCCACACAAAAACCTACACCTGTTGACTATAGCACCATTATTTGTGATTACCTAAGTCCCAAAACTTAAGGCTATTTTCCCAAAATATGTCCTGTGGTCTCTCTTAGCCAGACACCTCCATCTCCATCATATCTACAGTGGAGATAAATGTAGGAGTGGATCTTAAAATGTTTTACAGTGATTTGCCTTCCCTCCCACCCCCTCCCTCCTCCTCCATCCCCCTCTGTCCCTCTCCCTCTTTCTCCCTCCCACTCCCCCTCATGTGTATGCATGTGCCACAGAGCACATGTGGAGATCAGAAGACAGAAGACAGCTTGTAGGAGTCAACTTCTTTCCTTCTGCCATGTAGCTTCCAAGGTCTGAACTCAGGTCATTGGGTTTGATGGCAAGTGCCCATCGAACCTTCTCATCCGCCCTTAAATGTGGCCTGCATCTTCTGTTCTCAGACACGTGCCCCAGCTTCCTCTGCCTTTATGTAACTATTTTAAGCATATTTGTTCAGATAAGTTTCCTGCTGAAATTAGTGGCTGAAAATATACTCTCCTCCTCTGTGGATAGATGACTGTTACTGATACTCAACCATCCAGAAGCTTGCTTTCTCTGTCTGAGGAAGCAGATCTCGATGTGGTACTGGGTCCCAGCCTCCTCGCCGCTGTGGTTTTGGCTAAGTTGAAAGGTAGGAGGAAATCATTCATCCAGATAAGCACCAGGCCTTCCTGTAACCCACTATCAATGTACTGTTTGTGATCAGACGGAGAGAGCGAACAGCCCAGGAAGCGTCTAAGCATAATTGCCACTTATTTTTCCTACTGTGTGGGTGTCGGAGCTAATTTGTTTGCAGAAATGCGGGGAGAGATAGTACCTCAGAGTAATTGCTCCCGCTCCTACTGCCTCCCAGTTTTAATTAGCAGAACAGCTCCTTTCTCTCCATCTCCTCAGCTGCCTTGTTGCATATATTCAAAGGTCATTTTTGAAATTTCCATGCACTCAAACACAGCTTTTAAATATGCTGGTTTCTCACTGAGATCAACGGTAGCCAAGAACCGAGGCTTGTCCAGAATCAATGATGGTAATAAAGAACAGCCACTTACTTTAAGAACCTCCGGTCCACTTGGGTCACCGTGACACACGTGTTCTCCCTCAAACCCTGCCCCCATCCCAATGTGCAGCAATTTCCTCGAAAACAAAAATTCCAATCTGGAAGGAAATGGCTCAAGACAGAGGGCAGCTCATGAGAAGTCAGGAAGCAAACAACTCAGTAGACTCAAGGAAGCCCCTGAAATTGGCCAGAGTCACTACAGCCTTCCCTACTCCCAAGCATATGTCAGCCTCTGTGGCGCTCTCTGCAAACACACGGCCAGCAGGCCAATGATCTGCATGAGGCAAGAGGAAAAGTCTGGTTCAACATGACTCAGTAGCCCGTGTTGGTTTCAACTTCTAGAGTCTGACACTGGGCAGTTTATTTTAGGCACATTTAAGTCCAGTACTACTTGGAGAGGAAGAAAAAAAGAAGTTTCCTTATGCAAAACAATGCCATGTGTGCAAGGAGATATAATTACATCAAAACTCTTTTCAAAGTACATGTACTTCTACCATGAAGATGGGTTCCATTGATAGTCTACGGGTGTTATCTCAAGGGCTTAGGGGAGAATCTGGCGTGGTCTCCATCACACAGATAGCACAGAGGTCACCTAGGTCCTTAGGCACTGCTAGTCCTGGTTGTGGGAGTTTGAGGGGAGCCTGGCATGGTGTGGTCCTACAGACAGCAAAAGGTTACCTGGGTAGGCTATTAGCCACCTCCATTCCTAGCCTTCTGGGTGAAAAACAAGTTATACATCCTTTTCCTTGTAAAGACAACCCTGCGTGTTTAACTCTCCCAGTTTCCCCAGTGCTATCTGTGAGCTGGAAGATTTTTTTTTTTTTTTTTTTTTTTTTTTTTTTTTTTTTTTTTTTTGTGCTCCCAACAAACAATAAGGACTGCTGAGAAACACTACAAGAACCTCAGATCAGCCTAGCTGCCTGGAAGAGGTAGAGACCAAACTGACTTACTTTCCAGATAAAGACACTTTCCAGCTTGTTGAACTGCCTAACAAATTCTGCAGTCTCATGAGGTTTCCAGCACTCAAGGGTTGTCACCCTTGCTGGGGTGGGCTTTTGGTAACACAACTGTCTTTGAACCATTTCTGCTTCTATAAGTAACTACAACGAAGCTCATTGGTACATACACTGAATGGGCTTAACACTGGCGATGCCACTTTGTCTCAGTCCACCAAGGAGATGCTAAGAGAGATGGGGTTTGACTCCTCCCATGGACACGCCCCCCCCCCCCCCCCCGGGAAAACAAAACCTATCTTCTTCTGAATTCACAGTTTTGCACCAGGCTGCATTAGACAGTGTGCTCCGGTGCGGTGCCCTTATTTGGAAACTCTTCCTGCTTGCTCCTATCCTACCAACTAAAGCTCACTCTGTAGCTCTCTCTCCTCAGGGCTGCTTTTTCCTGCCATCCGGAGTGCACCGTGGTGGATTTAATAAAGCCTGTCAGCACCTGGTTAGTTCCTCCTGGGATGTTTTCTGACATGCACCAGTGATATAGCCTTACTTTTGTCTGTTGTCAGTTCTGTGTCTGGGGTGTTTGTTCATGTTTCCCGAAGAATAATGTCACACAACAGCAATACACACACGCACGCGCACACACACACACACACACACACAAACATACGACAGGATGGGTGAGGGCCTGGAATTGTTTGTCCTAGTGTTTTCTGCATTCTAAGCAGCTCACAGAAGGCAAAGGTAGGAAGGCTGGCTGAAATGAAGCCTGGAAATGTTCTCCGTTGCCCTGTAGTTAATTTACATCCTGAGCCTCAGGTCATCAGTAAGGACCAGAGACTCGAGCCCCATATCCTCGAGCTCCACATCCTGTCACGGAAGCTGTGACCCTAGGAAGCCAACAGATTCCATTTCTAGCTTCAAAAAGAAAACAAGGCAAGTGATTCCAAGGCTTATGATTTGAAAACGGACATTCCAAAATGTCTGGGTTCTGTTTTTTGAGTTCTTAGTTTTGTTAATAAAAGAACTTAGTGCTGGGCATGGTGGTGCACGTTTTTAATCCCAGCACTTGGGATGCAGAGGCAGGTTGATCGATATGAGTTCAAGGCCAGTCTAGTCTACATAGTGAGTCCAGGACAGCTAAGGCTAACACAGAGAGACCCTGTCTCGAAAAACCTAAAAACAACAACAACAACAAAACCTTAGACTTGGACTCAGAGGGACACCAAGAACAATTTTATCAGTTCTTAAGAGAAAACAACATAGCGGGAAAGTGTGAACCTAGGCAGCTGCTGGGAGACAAAGAGGAGAAGAGAGAAGGCCACGCCGCTTATAAACAGCTACATAGTGGGCAAGCGGCTTTGTAATGGAAAGGTGCATGAGGATGGCTTTGGGGAAAGAGTGGGCAAGCTGTAAGTACTCGGAAAGCATGTCCTGAGCTCGGCCAGTGTCTGTAGGGACAGGAAGAGGGAAAGCAATGTGTCTCTAGTAGCTCAGAGAAGTGTGCAGACTCATTTGTAGTGCTACTTAATGGGACCCGTGCAAGTCGTTGCACGGAAGAGCGCTCTGCTGAGACAATAGCACAGTATCAGTTCTAGTTAGCACCATCAACTTAGCACATCCCAGAACCACCTGGAAACGGAGTCTCAGTTGAGCAATTGTCTCTATCAGGTTGGCTGTGGGCGTGTCTTGACTGTCTTAATTGATGAAGGAGGGCCCAGCCCACTGTGCATGGCAGCATTTCCATAGGCTCCATAAGAAAGCTAGCTAAGCCAGGCAGTGGTGGCACATGCCTTTAATCTTAGCACTCAAGAGGCAGAAGCAGGCAGAGCTATGTGAGTTGGAGGCCAGCTTGATCTACAGAGGAAGTTCCAGGCCAGTCAAGGTGACACAGAGAAACCCTGTTTTGTAAAACCAAAAAAAAAAAAAGAAGCATAAGTCAGAGAGTGGGCCAGTGAATGAGCCAACCAAGACGCCTCAGAGCACTTGGCCACTGCAGCAGGAGGAAACATGAAAGTCACGGCTACTTCTCCTCCCATCTCTACCTGTTCTCAGGCGAGTCAGCTTTACTGGGTCCTGGACTCCTGGTCAGGGGATTGACAGGTCCACCTGAATTACCTCTTAGGGGAGGAAAAAATAATGTGATGTTCCTCTACTCTCAGAATGCCATGTCTCTGGCCAGGGCCGAAGGCTCCATCCTTTGAAGCAGGAGAATTAATAAAGAGAGGAAAGGGTGGCGTTTACTTTGTTAGAGTACCAGGGAAACAAGAAGTGAGGTCCAACGCTGACTGCGAGGGAGGAAGTCATCCTCAGTGGCCTCAAAGGCTTTGATCAATACTATGGTTAGAAGAATAGAAACAACAACATAATATTTGGTGAGTTTCATGGACAGATGTATAGGCTTTCCAAGTGCTACTTGTTGCTCAGTGGTGGCTGTATTAAGACTTAAAGAAAAGCATAATGTTTTTAAAAGATTCATTTTATTTTATTTTGGGGCATAGTGTTTTTGCCTTCATGTGCAAGGACCAGACAAACTCCATTTTGAAAAAGAAACTCCATTTTGTGTTAAACCTAGCCAAGGGCTGAACCCAGATTCCAGAAAAACCACAAACTAGTCTAAACAGAAAAAGATTCCCTAGTAACACAATCAGCTCACCTTGGGAAAGTCCAAATATTACTTTCTGCTGGTCAAACTGCAACAACCAATTAGGAAAAGCCAGGCCAAAGTTCCTAACGCTGCTCCCCCCGTGTCTGCTTCAACCAATCTTTTCTATAGGTCAACTTGCCCCTACATCTCTTACCTAATCACTGTAACTCCCTGCTTGCAGCTTTTCTGCACAAATGCCATCCAATCATACACTTTAACCCCCCCCCCCTTTTTGTCTAAAAAACCCCTCTTAATTGAGACTCGAGGCCAGTTCCCTGCATCTGCTGTGTCTGTGCATAGGAAGTGTGGCCCGGGTTTAAACCTGCAATAAAGGCTTCCTTGCCATTGCATTTGGACTTGGCTCTTGGGTGGTCTGTTCGGGGAGTCTGTCAAAGTTTGGGCATAACACATGTACATAAGCGTGCTGTGTGTGTGTGTGTCTGGTTCCCAAGGAGTCTGGAAGAGGATGCTGAGTCCTTGGAACTGGAATTAGAAAACTCATTGGAGAGATGGCTCAGAGGGTGGGAGACCTTGCTGCTCTTCCAGAAGACCTGAGTCCAGGCGGCCCATAGTCAGTTGTAGTTGCAAGGGATCCCAGGCCACTATCCTCTGAAGGCATTTGCACTAATGTACACATGCCACCTCCATAACACACACACACACACACACACACACACACACACACACACACACACACACACACCAAATCTAATTAAAAAAAGAAAAACTTACCATTCTGCCTTACACTCCATGATGAATAATGACCCATCCCCTCCCTCTGCCCTCCCATCCCAGGTCTAGCCAGGATCCCAGAGGAAGCAGATGTTTGACTTCCTGAGAGCCGTAGAGTTTTGTCCATCTCCCTGGGTGTTTTCCAGAGTAAATTCTCATGTGAGATCTGCAGAGAAGGGCCTTAGAGAGTCCTGTTTCCTTACTGTGCTCCTCAGTCACAGGCATCACCCCTGCAGCTGAGCTGTCTCTGCACCTCCGCTTTCTTTCCCAGGCCTCTCCTGTCTGGTTCTGACCCTTGTCCTTGGAATCCGAAGGCTCTCCTGTAGGCATCTTAGGGAGCCACTCCAGGCCTCCTGCTGGAAACTTGCGTTATATTTACAATTTTGGAGTCTCACACATTCCAGGCATACTGTTTATCTTGCAAAGTCTGTACTTCTATTTTCCTGAGCATTTAGAGAAAGTTTGTCTCTGGGTTCTCTTCTTTCAGGCAAATTTTTGACTTTAAAAGTATGGTTTGGTGGATAAGAGTGTTTTCCGTTCTTACAGAGAACCCAAGATTAGGTTTCAGCTCTGGCCTTTCTGGGTACCTGCATTCATGTACACACACACACACACACACACACACACACACACACACACACACACACACACACACTTAAAATTAAAATATTTTTAAAAACATGGCTTGTGTGTCATTCCTTAAAAACTATGCTTTTCATTCTTTGAAAGAGGGTCACTTGCTAGCCTGAAACTCTAAAGCTTTTCTTTTGGTCTCTGAGAGGTACAGAAGATAGAAAACACTCCAAATTTATTGTCTTTGTTTGGCTATGCCTTTTCCCTCATCTCTTCCATGCAGTTCCTCAGCTCTGATGACACAGTGCTGTATCTTGACAGTTCTGAGTGCACAAAGAATGGGAGGGGGTTCTGGGAAGTTCCGCCAAGCTTGGGGGGCCAATGCTAGCTCAGCCCACACTCACAGCCAATGGAGCACTCTGAGGTCTAAGGCTCCTCAGCCTAGAGATGGTGGTACCCAAAGCAGGCTGGGCCCTCCCATACCAATCACCAATGGACGCACTCTCACAGAAATGGCTATGACACAATCTGATGCAGGCAGTTTTCCAGCTGGAGTTCCTTCTTCCGGGATGACTATATACTGTGTCCAGTTGACAATAAAAACTAACCAGGACACCCCCACCCCCCAGCCCCAAACAGCACTACCACCTTCTGACCACCTGTTGGGACCAGGGCCCTTTAAAGGGCTACATTGTATCTAAATTGTAACACACATGGCTTGCACTGAGCCATTTAGTCTCCATAGCTGTGATCAAAGTGTGTGAATGGGGTAGGATCTGGTGTGTGACCATGGCTTCAGTGGTATTAGGACCACCTCCGGTCTGGAAGATTCCTGTCTTTGTTTTGTTTGGGGAGGGGAGTGAGGGTTTCTGGGGATTGAGCCCCTGAACTCACACAGGCTAGGGAAGTGTTCTGTACCCCCTGGATTCCAAACCACCTCCATAGTGAAATCTAGTTAGAAATGATCAAAACCCAACGACCCTGAACTTGTTAGTGGCTTAGCGTCATTTCTTAGTCTGAACCTTGGAGAGGCTGAGAGTTTGGTGGCTGCCCAGGGCACAAGGCCCAGTACTATAGCAGTCATCATCTGATGCTGAAAGCCAGGAGGACCCCTGAGAACCACAGGCCGAGAAGAAGATACTCAGCAGCAGAGTGAAGATAGGCCACCACGCAGCCTTGCTTTCCCCTGGGACCTCTTTGTGTCTGAGCGGCCAGTAAGAGAAGGCACCCAGTCTTCCTCCCTCAGTGAATTCTTCTAGGAACCGCCTTACAACCCGCCCAGACATGTGGCTCTCAGTTGATCAGAATGTGTCACTCAAACACCGTAGAATATCTTCCCCCCCCCAAGAATCCCACAATTTTCTCTAAAACAAATAGATCATATATGGAAGCAACATATGGCAGGATCTAGAGTCACCTAGGAGACAAGCCTTTGGGCATGTCTGTGAGGGAGCATAGGTTGGGTTTGCTGGGGTGTGAGGACCTACCTCATGACTGGCATGATTCCCAGGCCAGAAGTCCCTGGCTGGGTCAAAGGAGAAAGCAAATTGAACTCCAATATCCATCTCCTTCCTCTTTCTGACTGAGCGTACTTAGTGGCCAGCTCCCTCACATGCCCGCCACACCTTCCATGGCAGGATGGGTAGCATCTGTTAGGTCTGGGGAAGAGTCTACTCACACCATGCTCACTTGCAGCAGCCTCTTTCTCTTGTCATCCTCATAGCTGGCCTAGTCTTTCCTGCTCCTATAGGGAAAAGGCAGGTACCCTACTGAGCGTCCCCTTGTGGGGCTGCAATGCTTTCTTCTTCTGGGGAAATTTACCAGCCCAAGGCTCCCCGAGGCCTTAAGCAATCAGGGTCTATAGGAGGCACATCTCATGGGATGAATGCACAGTAACTGAAGAGATAGATGATGGCTCTGCTTTCCTCGGTGTCTGGGAATCAGAGACAACCTGACTATAAGCGTGTACCACAAGCTACAAGCCAGCCACGTGGCACTGGACTGCCTCCTTCGCTCAGACCTCTAAGAGGGAAATCCTTGTGTAGCCTTGCGTCTTGTCACAGTAATGAAGAAGTAACTAGATGTCTTGTCATCCATCTATGTCATGAATGCCCATGGTTTCTTAATCTTTTTTTCTTGAGAATGGGCTTTCACTAGGTAGCCCAGGCTAGCCTCAACTCACAGGTCTATCTCAGCCTCCAGAGTAGCTGGAGTCACCACAGACTTATCTGTTTTTATATATGCGTTTTGCTCCAGCCTGGCTGCCATCAGCCACTCAGAATTCCTGCAGGATAGCTCAGTAAGACAGCCTTCCTTTACTTGTCCTGAGTTGCAAGAGCTTCCCCCACAATTTACATAAATCAACCGAGCAGCTTGGAGAGGGGTTTGGAGATGGGTAGGTGGGCACTTGAAGATAGAGTGTAGTTTCCCATGGTGACTTTTATCTGAGCTGGTGACATCAGCACTTCCGGGTGGCCTCAAGAACACATTCATCCTATGTCTGCAGCCTTAGGTTCTACTTACTCACCGAGCAGACTTTCTTAGATTACTGATATTTTCTCCTAGGCATCATCAACAGTGCAGCTCAGTTCGCCTACTGCTCAGAGCATGTTACCATGGTAACTCACTCTGCCATGCAAAACAGGTACTTAGAGTTGAACAAAAAGGAACTGGAGTAAAACTCTGAGTACTCCCAACTCTTATCACCAGAAGGCATTTGAGAGACTATTTTCATGCCAGGCCAGTGAGATGGCTCAGCTTGTAAAGTCGGTTTACTAGAGTTTGATCTCTGGGACCCACACGGAGGTGGAAAGAGAAGTAACTGTGCTGACTTCCACATGTGTGTCTTGGTATACACAACATGCACACACATGTGTGTCTTGGTATACACAACATGCACACACATGGCCACAACAAATTAATAAAAATTTAAAATAATATTCTCATTCCAAAGGAGTAAGAAAAATTGGAAGAGGAGGGAATGCTAATTATTTTATTCACTCTTTATGTAATGGATTGAAAGAGCAAACCCAGGGGCCTGGAAGGCAGCTCAGTGGAGAGGAGGCTTTGCTATGTACACATGAGGACCTGAGTTCAAACACACAGCACTCACATGAAAAGGCAAACATGGCAGCATGTGCCTGTAAGCCCCATGCTGTGAGGGAGTGGAGACAGGCAGAGCACTGGGCCTTGCTGGCTGCTAGTTTAGCTCCAAGGTTAGTGAGAGACCCTGTCTCAAGGTAGTAAGGCAGAGACAACCAGCCAACACCAACTTTCAGTCCCTGGGACCCACGTGGTAGGAGAGAACTGACTTCCTCTAGCTTTCCTCTTATACCACATGCATGGGATGGTGTACACACACACACACACACACACACACACACACACACACCCCTCTATCCTACCCAAAAGTCAGAAGATCTGAACTTGCAGTGGTGCTGAGCGGAGCCTGTTCCAGCTCCAGAGCACACAAAGCATGCCTGTGTCCCCATCCACCTAGTCAAAGGCAAATATACCATTTCTTCAGATCTCTCTGGTGCCGTATCTTGTATTCTGATCTTGATTTAAAAATTAGTTATTTATATGTTTGCGCGCGCGTGTGTGTGTAAATGTGTGTATGTGTAAATGTGTGAGTGTAGAGGTCAGAGGACAACTTGTGCAACCTGTGGATTCTTTCCTTCTACTGTGTTGGTAGATCAGGGATCAAATTCTGGTGGCCAGGCTTGGCAAGCAAGTGCCTTCATCTAGACATCTGGCTGGCGCCTTAGTCTAATCTTTCAGCCTCATCAAAACACCGAGATCGTGGTAGGTCCATGTGAACAGTGAATATTATCACCCAATATCAAAACCATTATTTGGTTTGTACCTCACCATAGCTTTTTCTTAGGGTGGAGGAGTCTCAGCTCTGTGGCCAGGGTACTTACCAGCTGTCATGGCCTCTTCTGACTCATATTAAATCCTTATTAACACTAGGGTGAGACCATGCTTTTCTCAAGTTTGCTCATGCTTGGTGCCGGTAAAGTGCAGGACGGGCTTAGCCCAAGAATCCAGGTGTGGGAGCACATGCCTGACATCCCTAGTGTTCCTGTGCGACACAGGAAGATCAGAGAAGCTCAAGTTTATACTTAGCATGGAGCCTGATCAGCATGGAGTCAGTGCTCTGAGCATGACAGAACCTGGCAGTACTTCACTGTTGCCTCTGCCAACTCAGTAGGCCCTGTCAAGGTAGCTGTCCTTTTTGGTTTGGGCAATATTGCAGACGCCCTCTGCTGGCCACATGGGGGAATCGTGGAAAACTGCATCGGCGCATGCATTGTGCCACAGTGCACATGTGGAGATCAGAGGATAATTTGTAGGAGTTGGGTCTCTCCTTCACTCTATGGGTTCTGGGGAATCAAACTCCAGTCATCAGGCTTGGCTACAAGTGTCTTTACCCACTGGGACATCCTGATCTCATGATGTCTTTTAGCAGCTTGTTGGCCTAAAGCACCCTAAAGCCTACTTTGACGGGGAGGTGTGAGGACCAGGACGTTTTCTGTTTGGCTGCTGATCTCGATGGTTTTGTTCTCCATGACCTCACCGTTTGACTATACATGTGATTCTTGGGGCTACGGTCCCTTCCCTCCTTCCTATGAAGAAACAGGGCCCAGAGAGGGAAAGCTACTTGCTCAATGTCTCACTGTGTAAGCTCTTCCAAGACCTACAAACTATCCTGGAAACTCAGATACTCACCACTCTGCCCTTCTCCAGATAATTGCCACAGAGGCAGAGAGATGGCAACATTCCCAGTAAGTGTTGGCGTGCAGGCAATTCAACTGGCCTGCGTCAGAGGCCTTCAGGGCCCTCCTACGTCATCACCTGCACCAGGTATGTGGGCTATAAGAAGCCTCATGCTCTTTGACGTGTACCTGCCCTACGCGTTTCAAAACCTGACAGCTTAAAAGTGACTCTTTCCCCTGACCTCAGGAACAAGAAGCTGTAGCCCCAGAGAGCAGGGATGCAGTGAACAGCTCGGTCCATGCAGAGAGCAGAGGCAGAGACAGAAAGCAAAACACAAGGGGCTGGAGAGATGGCTCAGAGGTTAAGAACTCGGACGGCTCTTCCAGAGGATCCTGGTTCAATTCCCAGCACCCACATGGCAGCTCACAACTGTCTGTAACTCCTGTACTGAGGATCCAACACCCTCACACAGACATACATGCAGTCAAAACACCAATGTAAAATGACATAAAAAAATAATTATATATATATATATATATATATATATATATATATATAAAGCAAAGCATAAGGATGAACAGGAAGCCAGCATGGTAAAAAAAAAAAAAAAAAAAAAAGGAATCCAAGGCTGGGGCGTGGCTCGTCAGTGGGTAGAGTGCTCCCCTAGTGTGCATAAGGCCCTGGGTTCATTTACCAACGTCATGTAACACCATGGAGCAGTTGTGGGGTGCATGCTTGTAATCCCAGCATTGCAGAAGTGGAGGCAGGAGGATCAGAAGTTCAAGATCATTGATGACTACACAGACTTTGGGGTCAGCCTGGACTACATGAGATCCTGTCTAAAAAAAAAAAATATTTTTTTAATTAATAAAAAAATAGAGAATTGAAAAAAATAATACTTGGTTGTTTTTGTTTTGTTTTGTTGTTTTTAAAAGAGATTCTCAGGTCGCAGAGGATGGCCTCTATTTCCTCAGTGCTGAGATTACAGCTGTCTGTCACTTTTGTTTATCAAACTATTGAATGGATGTAGAGAACCAAGGGGAAAATACTCGGGAAGGAGGGTGGACGGTTATGTCGGCTGCCTGTGTTGATGTCAAGTAGCTGCTGCCTGGACACTCAGTGGCTGTTCCCGCCCCTCAGAACCGGAAGAGTGGCTGTTCCCGCCCCTTCAATCTGTTTCTGATTCTGTCTGAGCAGATCTAGCTGGCTGACTCAGACCAGGTCACGGGCTGTTTGCGTTCCTGATGGGAGCTGTATTAGTTCCTTTTCTCCCTGGTGTGACAAAGTACCAGGCAGGATCAACTAAAGGAAGGAAGCGTTTACTGCGGCCGCTCACAGCTGGAGGGCACACAGTCCATCATGCTAGCGAGGCATGAGGCAGCTGGTCACACTACATCCCAGTGACGAGGCTGCAGGGTCCCCAGCCTGTGAGACAGTGCTGCCACATCCAGAGTGGATTCTCCCTCCTCAGTTAAGGCTTTCTGGAAACATCCTGCGGTATGTTTTCAGCGATTGTAAATCCCATCAAGTGGGTTGTCACTATTAACCATCACAGGTGGTGATCTCAGGCGCCCTCCAGGACTTGAACAGTATTATCTCCAAACAGGAAGTCCAGATGTAGCACAGCAACTCAACCCCAAAGCCGCCTTTGGCCCACAGACAAGCCGGGATGCTGAATTCAGCGGGGAGGACTTCCCTTTAAAGGGCACATGGCCAAGGAAAATGTTTTATCTCCTGTGTGGATACCAACCCACAGACTGAATGGGGTACAACTGAGCAGTCCCAGGCTGCCTATAGCACACTCCCACACAAGGCATTCAAACAAAGGCGCAGCTGCCTCCCTCTGGCAAGCCCGAGCTTCTGCCTCCTGAGGATCATGATCATTTTTGTGGATGACTTACTTCACATATTAACAGCATTTCCGGTGCTGGCCTTTCAGCTGGCCAAGAGCACAGCCAGGTAACTCGTGGCTGTGAGGTGAGTACGCAGGAGGCAGAGGCACAGACGCAAATGTGAGACTACCCTGAGTCAAGACTTTACACACCCAACTACACAAGAACCAATCAAGCAGAACCCCTGCTCCATCAGTGGTTGGACCACCTCATTGCCTTGTCTGCAAGAAGGCAACTGCACTCAAACATGCACACGCAATTACAAAACAAAACAGTTATTAAAAGCCAGGCAGTAGAAACCCAAGAAGCTAAGGAGTCAAAATTTAGTGGCGTCTGGCAATTTTGGATTTCAATGGCTGACAACAAAATACAACTTTGTAGTTAGATGCCACCCAGAACCCTCTAGAAAGATCGGGCTGAACCACTGTTTGCTTTGACCTCTGTTCACTTTGACCCATCCTTGTGATGGACTTTGTTTATAGAACCCTCAGGAAGACAGCTTTGACTCGGTGCCAAGCACTGTCATGAATTAGTCTCAGGATGGTCCCCTGCACCCTGAGCTGGAGAAGCCCCACCTCATGTTACTGCTGTCAATCTAAATGAGCATTGCCTTTCTGTTTTCTCCTTTTCATGTATGTATGTGAACGGATATCTGAGGTTGACACTCATTCTTGAGTGTTCTTCCATATAACTGAAGCAGGGTCTTTCAATCACACCCAGAGCTCATCACTAATGCTATGTGTAATAACAGGTGGGCACTTAGGTGCCCCAGGAATCTAGTGTGGCAAGTATTTTACATGTGTTCTGTAGGATCCTTTAGTTTTTCAAAAGTGGCTTTGCTGGCCAGGCAAGGTGGTACATGCTTTTAACCCTAGCATTCTTAGGCAGAGATAGGAGGGTCCTTGTGAATTCAAGACCAGCCTGTTCTATGTAGTAAAACCCTACCCAGAAGTCTTTGCTTAGTCACTCAATGGTATCGCTAGCTGTGAGGGTCAACAGTGTCTAACCTCTCCTTTCTTTCAGTGTTAAGACTTCCAGGGCACTTCTTTCAAGTATTTCTTGTTCCTGTAGATCTGTGTATCTACATGTGAACGTAGACACGTGTGTGTCATGGCAACCTATGTGCAGGGGAGAGGATAGACATACAGTCCACCTTCTATGTTGTTAGTGGTGACAGGGCAAAACAGTGCAGAGCTCCCTCCATTTTGAATTCTTGCCGAGGCCACTTCAGCTTTTAACTAGAATTTGATCCCTTTGATGTAGCGTCCCATGGAAAACTACCCAGTTCTGTTCCAGGAACCCGAGGCCAAGATGCCCCAGCTACCATCTCAGTATCTGTTAAACTGCTTGCTAGTACAAACCTCCCCCTGCAGCGGCAGGGCGAGATGGCAGCATGCACTTTCTGCCTTTAAATGCTTTTTACTCTAAGTGCTCAGACCACACCTGGGTCCCTGAATTCCTGAGTCCAGTCCCAGCTGGCTGGAATAAAGACTTTCAACTGGCTACACACTGTGGCTGAATGATCATCACTGGCGGGCTCCCCAAAACAGTCAGCCTAAGTCACCCAAGGAGTCACCTGTCTTTAGCTCCCATCTTGTTGTACAGATGCTGGGGTGGTGCAGCCCCACTGTGCCTGTTCTTAAAGCAGTTTCTGGGAATTTGAACTCAGATTCTTCATCTCCCAACCCAATTATATGTTCTTGAAAACAACCAACAATAGCCCATACTTGAAAGTCAGGACCACACCAAAAGGGAAAGGTGTAAAAGTCATTAAACCAATGTGATAATTTGTTTTATTTAAAAATAAAATATCATCATAGTAAAGACAAAAAAAAAAAAATTTTTTTTTTGAGACAGGCTTTCTCTGTGTAGCCCTGGCTATTCTAGACTAGATGTGTAGACCAGGCTGGCCTTGAACTCATAGATCCGCTTGCCTTTGCCTCCCAAGTGCTGGGATTAAAGGCGTGCACCACCACGCCTGGCCCTAAATATTTATTATGTATACAGTATTCTGCCTGCAGGCCAGAAGAGGGCACCAGATCTCATTATAGATGGTTGAGAGCCACCAGGTGGTTGCTGGGAATTGAACAAAAGTTCCTTTTTTAAAGAGAGGTGGGAATTAGGGCGAAGTCAGTCCAGAAGGAAGACCATTCCCCTCAGTGAGAGAACTGCCTGCGGTCTGCTGGCTTCTTGCTGATGTGTTTAAAGATCTTGGACTTCTCCACTTTCTTTGTTTTCTGGTAGCCGAATCCACCGCCGCCTCCTCTCTTTTTAAGCTTGCCATCATGGCTGCCCACGTCTACAGGGGAACGTTAAGGAAGGCAAACAACAAAGAGGACAAGCTGCAGGGGAAAGCCCAGCATGCCCAGCACTGCCCGGCCACACTTTGCCTGACCAGCGGAGACGTGGGGGCTAACACTGCAATAAAGCCGCAGGAGACCAGGTGTGACAACAGCAAAGTGAACAGGCATGACTTCAAGTGCAGGGACCACACGGACCAACACGCTATACTCATGGAGAGTAGAGTAAGGGAGTTCAGAGGTCAACTAGACACGACAAAACTATCCCCAGGGTCACTGTGACCGCCTCAGAGTCCAAGAGTCTCCTAAGCGACCCAGTGGTTCTTTTCCTCAGTTCAACATTCTCAGGACAGCTGACTTTCCCAAGGTCTAGGGTGAAGATGCTGATCACTCTGGTCCGGAGTTACTACAACAGCATTAAAAAGCAGCTTTCATCATATCTGGTCCTTTCTCCCGCAAACAGTCAAAACTCACGTGCGCGTGTGTATACACACACCCACCCACCCCAGACTACCTTTACCTGGAGCAAGGCTCATTTGTTTTCTGGGAGCCACCTTGCTGCCATTTCCGTGTAGCTAGCCATCCAGTGGCTACACGAGGCTCTCACCATCCTCTTCAGCTGCTATTTTCCACCTCTGTGTTTCTACCCTGAAGACACAACTGCATGCCTTCCACTGTCACGTGAAATTTAAACATTCCTCTGTGTGCAGGGATGTAGGCGTGTGTGCCACGTCACACACTGGGGGTCAGAGGACAACATTTGGGAATGTCTGGTTCTCTCCTTCCACTATGGGTCCTAGGAGTCAAACTTGGGTTGCCAGGCATGCTGGGTAAACACTTTTACCCACTGAGCCATCCTCAGTTCTTTAGAGACTTAACTCCTGAGCTGCCTTATTCTGGTAACTGCCACACCAGTGACAAGTCCTTGCCGACCTCTTCATCGTCCTGTCCTGTGCTAATGCAGGCACACAGACGAGGGCAAGGATGAGCAGCAGAGCCTTTGGCTGGCCGCGGAGGCACACACCACCTAACTGCTAAGCCCCGCTAAGCCCTTTAACTGCAGCACAGCGCAGTAACAACCAAAAGGATACTCAGATCAACGAAAGGAGGGACCTTGAAACCAAAAGACAGAGCGACCTGAGGCAAATTCAGGTTGTTCACATTAAATATCTGCTTGAGGGAGTGCGAGTCATAGGCTCGGATGTAGGACTTGTATGCTTCCTGAGCAGACTTGTGGAGGAAGTAGTTCTTTTCGATCAACTTTTCCAGCTGAAACAGAAAAGGCAAAAGCAGACCTCAGCCATTACAACAGTCATCCTACAGAAACACTTGTCCCAGCCCACTTGATCTGGCTTTGGCCTCTTGGCAAAACCAGGCGGCACCCGTGCAAGGCTGCAGACGGCAGGGCCACCTGAGAGGGGGATCCCTGTGGGAGGAACCTGTAAGGACCTCACAGCCCAAGCCAGAGGAGCTCGAGGGAGTGACTCCCAAACTCTTGAGAGGCAGCGCTGGGACAGGTGGTCTCTTCCCCAGAAAGAGAATAAAACAAACAGAAGGCATACCTGAGCCTGAATATCAGAAACTTTCGACCAGGAGAAATCAAACTGATTCAGTGGCACCTAGAAAAACAGAAGTTTAAACTCCATAAGAAGCTCAGTTTCAGAGCTACGGAAGGTGAAGTGTCCCATCAGCAGTGACAGCGGGGGCAGGGCTGGCTCTGAGGACAGAGACCCCTGGGCTGTGGAACCCCTTGCCTCCATCTCTGGCTGCTGAGTTCACACAAATCCTGTGTGGGAGCCTGCATTCTTAACCTCCTCAAAAGCGGAGGTGAAGAACTGAGTAGAGGCAAGTCGCTGCTATGGCCCCTGTCCTGTAGGACCCTGACATCCACAGGGAGATTGATGAACGATTACTTATGTTTTCCCTTATCCCTGACAGGGCTGGCCTTGATCCTGCTGTCATCTCCTTGCCTCTGCTTCTTGATTGCTAGAATTATAGATGTGTACTACCATGCCCAGGATGGCCACCTCTTTTCCTCTATACCAGGAGGGCCTTCAATACCACTGTCTGGTGCTTTTGGCACCACGCCCATGCCAGGAAAAATCCAGCTCCCCCAAGGATTTATTAATTATTTAGCACCTTAAATAGCTGGGGAAAGAGATAGAAACCTGTGCTTGTGCAAATGACTGGGGAAGCAAATAGGTCTGCAAGGACTGGCTCCTGCCCTCTGCTCAGAGGGCATGCTCGCAGCCCTACAGCACAGCCAGGGAAGTGATGGAGCAACCTCTCAAGGTGCATTTCTGCGCTGGGAACATAGAGGGCCAGAGATCAGACTACTCGCCCAAACAATGTAATGTGGAGATCTAGGAAAAATGCAGTGAGGCAAAGCCAGAGGCCTCAGGGCAACCTCAGGAAAATGTGTCACACCGTAGAGAGGAAATCCACGGACCAAGACTGTGCCAGGAGGGCGTCAGGGACAAGCAGGCCTGCCATGTACCTACTAGGCCTAGCGCCAAGGAGGCCAAATGCAGCCTGGATGCATTCTGTTCTGGCGAGGTGGAATAAGGGCAGAGCCAGGAAGGTTGGGGATTGAGTAGATGCTGACAAGAAAATATACAGACCTCTGTCCCCAAAAGGCAGACCGAGGAAGCAGAGCCAGCGGCAGCAGGTGGCCCTGAAGGGAGTGGCAGGAGGGTGAGTTGAGGGCCGAAGCCTTCGCAGGGACAGACTCGGGATGGCAAAGCACTGGCAGCATGGGGACCAGGAAGTGTGGGGAAAAGGAGAGAGAGGAGGAGGCTGACTGAGGCAGAGAACAGATCTGCTGCCTGTACTTCTATGGAGGAAGGTGTTCTGGACAAGAAGATGCACAGCAGGTTGCTGGGATGCTGAGGAGTGGAGAAGGGTTGGACAGGGCTGCAGAGACCAGAAAGAAGAGCCTCCAACAGGCACTGGAGACGCAGCCGGGGACTGAGCCATGGGCCTGTTCCTTCTGTCCATGCCTCCTGGGCAGAAGCGCGTTATCCCTTCACCCAGTGCCTTGCTGCAGCTGTTTGTCGTCACCTCAGCTTCAGCCAAGCCCTACTCTGCCATCTGTACAGCTGGTACCCGAGAAGGATGTAATGAGACGCGTTGCCTCCCAACGTAAGATTTCCAAACATTGGCCTTTACCTTGGATTGCTTCAGGTAACGCAGGAAACCCAACTCCTCCGGGCGCAGGATGAGCAGGGCGTGCCCACGCCCATTCAGGCCCCTGGCCGTTCTACCCACCCGATGAATATATTCCTGTGACAAGGCAAGAAAAGCTGCGTTAAGTGAGGACTTCTTTGAGTGTCCCACGGCAGAGGGAGGCAGGCAGCACACCTAGATCAGACGATGCACTGACCACGGGCAGGGCCAACTTCATGTCCTCTGCACACTGGTCCAGCACCTCCCTCTGCAGATACCACCTCTTAACAGGGCCACCACCAAGGAAGAGAAGCTTCACCGACCAGTCATACCGACACTGCATAAGAAGCCCCACAGGCCAGGCACAGCAACCCTGACCTACTAAAAAGACCATCATAGCTCATCTTCAAAATAACTTTTGAGGAGACTAGGTTTAAACGCTAGGCAGCTTATTGAAAGTATTCCTTTTACAATGCATGCCGAGTACCTAACCCCCTATTCAGATGAGGCTGATGGACAGCTCATTCTCCATGTGGGGTGAGAGGGGGCTGCCCCTGACATGAACTCTGGTACCTGCGATTTGATCGCTGCCTCTTGGTGGGGCAACCTTGTGGGCACACAGAGGAAGGGGATGCAGGCTGCCCTGATGAGACCTGATAAGGCTGTGATCAGACTGTGGGGGAGGAGGCCCCCCCATCAGAGGTCTAGGGGAAAGGAATAGGGAGGAAGAGGGAGGGAGGGAGGGGGTACTGGAAGATAAAAGTGAGGGGATAACAATGTGAATAAATTGTAATAAATTAAAAAAAAAAGCATTCCTTTGTGTATGGTGTATACATGCATGAGCAGAAATCAGAGGTGGAGGCCAGGTGTCTTCCTTTATGGTTCTCCCAGGCAGGCTCTCCCACTGAACCATAGGCTCGTTAGGTGGCTGCACAGGCCCTCAGGGCCTGTTTGTCTCTCCTCCTCCTCTTCCTCCCTCACCACTGTGGTACCATGCCTGGCCTTTACATGGGTGCTTATTCTACTGCAGCCATTAGAGACCTTTATCTACTTCCTTTCACAATCGTTCCTTCAGATACTAGTTGGACACATCACTCCAAGGACCCCAGCATTCCTAAAGTCACAGATGATGCCCCTCAAAGCTCTTTGCACCGCACCCTTCCCTTCAGCCCCACAAGGTGCCTGACACTTATTAACACCAGTGATACCCTAGACCTGACCATGGCTATTCCCCTCAGGGAAGCCTCTTGGGTGTGTAAGGACATGCTTCCCGGGCAGCGCGCGCACTCCTCACACAGATCCATTCTGAAGATACTGGTTACCTTGGGGTCGTCAGGAGGGTCGTACTGAACAATCCAGTCCACTTCAGGGATGTCCAGGCCTCTGGCAGCCACATCAGTGCACAGCAATATTCCTGAATCTGCGTTGCAGAATTGGAAGAATGTGGTTGTTCGCTTATTTTGCTTTTGTTTTCCCTAGATTCAGAAACAAGAGCACAAAACCCATTCAAGTTGTTTGTGAGCGCTGAATGTAGACCCAGTGAATGGGGCAGCTGCTACCACACTTCAGTTCAAGCTGCCTCTGGCCCGGCCCTATGTCCCCCGCTGTACCCCATGACTTCTGAGAGGGAGGGTATGCCTACATTTGCACATGTGCTTAGTGCTTTGTGTGAAATAACACACTTTGCCACAGTGATGCCATTACCCTCTCCTCCTGTCCCTTTCCACTCCTGCTGATTTCCTGCATGGGTGAGGGGGACTTGCAGGCACATGGGCGCTTTTCCGGTGTCTACACCACTGAAGAAAAGTGTCACTAACAACCGTTAACTTCCTAGAGATCCTTCGGGAGGAGCAGAGCCTTGAGAGCCCCTTTCACTGTCCAATCTTGTTCAAGCACTCACAGCTGTTTTCAGATTCCCATATAGACCCGATCTATGCTCAGAAGGAGGAATGCCTCCAATGCGAAATGCACAGAACATCACAGGCTCACCCCATTTCTCAACGAGCTCACAGACACCACTTACATGGATGGCCAAGACAGGCAGGTCAATGTAGTTCAGTAGCTCATAGTGGTATTTCACAGACATACACGACGAAAAGAAAACCATCACTTTCTTCTTCCGGTTCTTCTTAAGGAATGTGAAAAGCAGAAGGAACCTCTTCTCAGAGGGACAAACAACGTATCCCTGAAATGGTGCAAGTGAACAGGTCACTCACAAGGGCATCGTTAGCTCCATTAAGCAAAGGATGTGTTTGAACACCACAATATCCTGCAAGGCCTCTCCTCCACACTCAAGGACTAGACCAAGCCCGGATTATACAGAGCCGGCTACTCATCAAAACTTTACTCTGGGGCTAGGAAGATAGCTCAACAGGTAAAAGGCTGAGGACAGACACCCACGTGGATGCTGGGTAAGTGCGGCAGCCACCATGTAATCCCAATGCTCAGTGGGGCAAGCAGGCTAGCTAATTAGCAGAGTCCGTAAGCCTTGGGCTCAAATGAGACTCTGCTCAATATTTATAAACAGTGAGCAATCGATTAGGAAGACACCTGACATCAGTCTCTGGCTTTCACACCCACAGCCACTCATGCATGTATGCATGTATACACACATACGCACACACGCACGCACCAGTGTGTATGTGCATATGCATTCAAGCTGAAACTTGTTTTCCTTAGCTCAGCTTAGACCTGGCACCTCTTTTCTAACTTTC
Organism: Acomys russatus; assembly: GCF_903995435.1. Lineage (NCBI taxonomy): Eukaryota > Metazoa > Chordata > Mammalia > Rodentia > Muridae > Acomys > Acomys russatus. The sequence goes on from NC_067142.1 coordinate 21,228,758, forward strand.
ACAGCAATGCACCTGCTCCTGTAAGCTTGTTTCCTCTCTATCACCCAACTTCCCTGGCACCTCATAGAGATTATTAAGAACAAGTCCTAGCAGCATTTCATATCAGTGGCTACGGATAATGCGTCCCATGAAAGGCAGCATCAACAGAGCAGAAGCCGGGTCATTCAGAGGTCACAGTATCTTAGACTCAGGAGCCAGAGATCGCACACTGGAGCCTGCTGATCTGATGATGTGCATCCATCTATGTGCCCCGTGCAGCCCCTGAACACGCACAAACACCCAGTCAGATCCCCACAGGGCCTCACCCACTCGCTCACTCACTTTTTAGTATGCACCAAGCCACTCATGCGGTACCTGCTCAAGGCCGTCCACTGTGGCAACCTCTTTATCGTCGTCAACGCCCACATACAATGGCTCCTTTTTCAGAGAAATTCTTGCCAAGTCTTCAACTTTTCGAGTTTGTGTGGCAGAAAAGAGCATGGTTTGCCTGCGTACTGAAAGACATAAAAAAAAATCCAAAACCTTCCAAAGAACCCCATAACCACCTCACAGTCACACTTTAGGCAGGACTTCCAGGAAGAGCGGATATGCTGCTGGTGTGGGTTCCCAGACACCACTAGGAGCGAGAAGGCCACAGTGTGAGTTTCAGGTCTATGAACAGGGTAACTTAGGTGAAACAGACAAACGGACCCTCAGCAAATGAAACCCAAATGAGGGTAGTTAAGGTTCTCCCAGCCATTAGCAATGCCCTCCTCAAGTTCTTCACAGAAAAGGAGCTATGGAACCCTACCACACCTCGTAGTGAATGCTGACAGGAATTTCAACCGTCCCAAGCTGCAAACACACACACACACACACACACACACACACACACAACACACACACACACACACACACACACCTGTCAACAGCTGGATGAGTGACCTCACACAGTGCAACACTTCTGATGACCCAAAAGAAGCTGCATGGTGAGATTGGAGGGCGCTGCCCCACTGTAACTACACGTTTAGACCTTGTAGGCTGACGGACACGGACAGAGAGCTGTCAACAGCTGATGGAGAAGGTACTCAATGTGGGCGGGGCACTGCAAGGGGGCACTGACTTTTGAGGTGGAGGACACGCCCATCATCTTGCTTGCAGTTACGACTCTCTCAAGGGATACACGTTAGGGTATCAAAAAATTAGGGCTGGAGAGATGGCTCAGAGGTTAAGAGCACTGTCTGCTCTTCCAAAGGTCCTGAGTTCAATTCCCAGCAACCATGTGGCAGCTCACACCCACTTATGATGAGGTACACATGCAGGCAGAATACTGTATAAATTATAAACAAATCTTGAAAAACATCAGAGATTTTACGTTGAATGGTTTACTTATTGTGTTTAAATTATATGTTTGTATGTCTGTGTCCTAAATGAGGTGCCTTCAGAAGCCAGAGGGGTTAGATTCTCCTGGAGCTTGAGTTACAGGTGATGGCCAAGTGGTGCTGGTTATGGGAACCGAACCTGGGTCCTCTGGAAGAGCAGTCTGTGCTCTTAGTTGCTGAGCCACCTCTCTAGGCCCTAACGTATTGCACTGAGGCAGGGTCTCCCGTAGCTCTGGGGTCACACTCTGGAGTCAAGGTCTCAGGGTTGACCCTGAACTCCTGCTTCCACGCCTAGATAATTATACTGTTTCTTATGTCAATTACATTTCAGCACAGCACTGCCCAGCACAGTGTACAGGGTCGTGGCCTTATTATAAATGTAAACAATTTATCACGTTGGAAGACTTCCTCTCAGAATACCTACATGGAAATAAAAACAAGGGATGGCAGCAGCGGCAGGACTCAACCAGAGAGCTCAACTCTTACAAGGAACCTTTCCATCTGGACCATTGAACTTGCAGTCCGGCTTATGAAATGGTCCTGTGCTGTATGAAGCCAGAAGGTTTGATGCACTTCAAACTACTTTGACAGGCACAAACTCTTCACACGGCAACAGTACAATTCTGGCATTAAGATAGTATTTTTCCTACAAGATCACCAGCCACAGTCCTCTAGCTGCTCCGTGAGCCCCATGCAGATGCTGGCTACTTACCTGGCAAAAGTTTAATAATCTGTTTTAATTCTTCTTCAAATCCAACATCCAAGATACGATCAGCCTCATCAATAACCAGGCACTGTAGGTTCTTGTACATAAACCCTGGCGTGTTCTGCATGTGGTCCAGCAGCCGGCCTGGGGTGGCCACGATGATGTTGATCCCGTTGATGAGCTTCTGCGATTCGGCTGACCTGTTACTGCCGCCCATGATGAGCCCGTACGTGTGAACGTGGTGCGTCATCAGTTCCTTGAGAACGCCAAATGTCTGCATGGCCAGCTCTCTGGTAGGAGAGAGAATCAGGACTCCTGTTCCTAAAAGGCAAAAGGCGACAGAGGGCCATCTCCACAAGTCTGTAAGGGTCGCAGAGTCCCTAGTGAAATGACAGCAGAGAGAGACGGAAGCCTCACCATTCCTGGGCATGAACTTCAACTTGACGATGAGCTCGATCACAGGGATGAGGAAGGCGAGGGTCTTGCCGCTGCCTGTCTTCGCAGCCGCCAGGAGATCCCTTAGGATTGCAGAGGACACTCATTTGACTCCCGCAGATGCACACCCAACACCCACTATGTGCACAGCACATTCCAGGCTCTAGTGACAACACAGGGACACAGTCCTTGCCGAGCCACCTTGTCATGCACCTAACGTACAAGAACTGCTACGATTTTTCTCGAACATCAGCAAATAACTCATCTTCACTATAGCGAGACATGAGTCCACATAGAGAACAAAATCAGTGTCACACATGCATTCCCTTTACAAGCCCACAGTCCAGAGGGCAGACAGGATTGTCCCTGCTTTGGTGTCAACCATACCTGCCTTCCAGAAGCGGCCTGATACTTTTATGCTGGATCTCTGTCATGTGCTTGAAGCCCATTTCTGCTATAGCCTTCAGAGTGTTTTCATTGACGAGATTAGACAAGGAAGCAAATGAAGTGTCCTCAAAAGCACCTAAGCAGAAGATTGCTCACTGTCAGCAATCAAGTGCCGTCACAGCTGTCTAAACCCTTCCCCCCCACCCCTCCCCCGGTCCTTAGATGAGCTTCTTACATCAAGAAGAGACTAATGCACAGCCGCTGCTAAAGATGATGAGAACACAGTCCACAGAAAATGAACTGTTCAAGTACAGCATCAAGTATAAACCCTGGGACCGGAGAGATGGGTTCGGTGGGTAAGAGCACTTGCTGCTGTTGCAGAGGACCTGGGTCTAATTCCCGGCACCCACAACTCCGGTTCCCGGGATAAAATGACTTCTCATCTCCACATGCACCAGTGGTCACATACACGCATGCTGGCAAAGCACCATGCACATAAAAGAAAGCATGGACGATACTAAAACCTGAGCCTAAAGCCAACCAAACTCCAACCAGATTCCCGAGGAAGCCACAGCACCCCGGGGCACTCCCGTGACCTTCCCATTCGGCTTTGTCCTGGCCATAGCTGCCCCTTCTCAGCTTGGCAGTCACAAGGGGCCTGACTAGTGACTAAAGTCATGGGAAAACACCCACAACCACAATTTACATTTAAATTTTCAGTGTGACATCTGATATTAATAAGATACACAATGCTTTTATAAAACAGGCTGTGTTAGATGATTTTGCCCAACAAGAAGTCAAATAACAGCTCTGGTAACCTTTTTTTTAAAAAAGGTTTTACTTTTACCTATGTGTCTATCTGTGTGCAGATATGTGCAGAGTGCAGACCCCTGTGCAGGCTAGAGGCAAGGTCAGGATGCCCTGGAGCTGGAATTGGGCACAGGAGGGTGTGAGGCACAACACAGGTGCCGCCTGTCTTTGGTCCTCTGCTCTCAGCTGCTGAGCATCTCTCCAGCCCCGTGGAGCCCATTTGAGGCGGGCTACTGACTGTGAGGGTAAGCATGCGCTCAGTGCATGTCTGACTTCGGTTTTCAATTCTAGCCAGTTTCCTGGGCTACAATCCCACTCAAAGAAAGGAACATCTGAACTGACCCTGGGCTGGAGAATTCTCTTTTTGTGCATGGGGACTAAATTCAGGACCTCAGGTATGCCGGGCAAGTGGCTAACCTATGTATGTATTTCAAGAGGCTGGGTGGCACCCCAGACCCCCACACTCTAATGTCAGGAGACTGTCCTGAGTGGTCAGGCTTAGGGTGGAGAGCTTTTGGTGCGTGAACCTGGATATTTCTGAGAAGAGTCAGTTGCTTGACACGGAGCAAAAAACTGTCCTGGCCGAGAAATCACCTCTGTAACTTTCCTGTCTTTGTGGACTGCACACAATACTAAGCCATCAGCTCACTTCAGCTGGCTCGATTAAGCACTAAAGCAATGAACTCAGACCTAAGTGTTTTAAAAGGAAGGAAACAAAACCCCCTAAGTCAAACAGCTCAAACAACTTCTAGGTCAGTTCTGTATAAAGCAATACATTCTAGTCTAAATTCTTGAACTTTAAGGATTCTGGAAGCTGTGAGAATATAAAACAATTTCAATATTAGTAATGCAGAGAAAGAAGGAAAAAAAAAAAAGATTAAAAAAAAAAAAAAAAAAAAAAGCCTCTAGGTACCACAAAGTAGAAGAGAAAACACCACAGTTACTTAAAAAAAAAAAAAGTCATTGCTAGCTGATAATTACTTTTCCCTGATAATTAAAAGTCACAATGAAACCTTTAGTCATGCAGCACAGAAATGTGACATTTCTAAGAAAAGTCCCGGCCATCACCTGTCAGGCCTAGGGGCAGGCTGGGCACCTCACTGTCACCCGGCTTCGCCACACCATCTTCTGTTTCTTCATGAGACCCATTGTTTTCTTCTGTTTTGGCTTTTTTGGTGTCTTGGTTTAACAAAAGAGAAACAAAAAAGTAAACAAATAAAGCATCCTTTATTATTAAAATAACAAACGAGAACAAAAGATCTGTAATATAAAGAAATATATTTTCAAAGCTTAACATTATTCAGTATTTGTTAGAAACCTTTTTCAGAAAGAGATTTAAAAATCTGAGGTATTAAAAACCCAAGAAGAGACTTGATACCCTATGAGCATATACAGGGGGAGGTAATCCCCCTCAGGAACAGTCATAGGGGAGGGGAATAGTGGGAGAATGGGAGGGAGGGAAGAATGGGAGGATACAAGGGATGGGATAACCATTGAGATGTAACAAGAATAAATTAATAAAAAAAAAAAAACCAATGTTTTAAAGTTCCTTAAAGCATTATACTATCAATATTAAAAGATTGTTTTGAGACAGGATTTCTCTGTGTAGCCCTGTCTGTCCTGGAACTTGCTCTGTGAACCAGACTGGCCTTGAACTCAAAACTGAAGAGATCTATCTGCCTCTCTGCCTGCCAAGTGCTGAAATTAAAGGCATGCACCAACACCACACAGCTCTAAAAAAAGATTTTTTTTTTCCCAGTCCCACTAAACAGTTATCAGGACAGCAATTATGAGCTCTACACTTCATGAGGGAAAAGAACTGCATGTTCATTAAGGCAATCTTAAATTAAATTCATAAGCGCCAATATTTCCCCCTCTTGCCATTACATTTCTGCAAGTTACCGCTGCTTTGAGGACGAGCACTAAAGGCTCGAGGCTCTTCATGCTCCCACAGGTAAGACTAAATCTAGGGCAACTGCTTCTTAGCTGGGTGATAACAACTGGACTGTTGTGAAGTTCTAAGTGGCAAAAGAGGAATGGAAGGGCCTTTTCCACTTCTGCATTCAATCTTCACAGGACGGTCCCAGCCTACCTTTCAGTACTGGCTATGATTCTAAAGCACCGCATACTGCGTTCAAACAGCTGAGTGAGAGGGATGCTAACCATCTTAGCCTACTTCATTTCTTCGCTCACATCCCAACAGGGGGCACATCTTTTCACCAAAATGTACGACCACCCTCCTTCTCCCTGCTCTTCAGTCACTACCCTGGACTGTATTCTCTGCTCACTTGCAAATCAGTGTTTGTTTATTCACAACTTTCTTACATGTTGTTTTATATACTCTGGAAGGGGATGGGGGGAGGGGAGGGAACAAATATATGGGCAAAAGACAAGTCAATTCTGAGGTCAAAGAAGCATCAGTATCAGATAGAAAAGCCCAGGGAGACAGTTCATATTACCAGCCCGCATCCATTCAGTGTTAATTAAAGTTCTGAAACTGTGGAAATATGCAAAACCAAAAGGCTACCCAATGACATATTCATCTTATTTAAAAAGCCCAGCTAACGGCTCCCCCGACCCCTTAGTGGACTATTATAAATCTGAAGACATTCTTACCAAATGTAGGCTTCCACCAAGGTTAGTCAATTTAAAAACATGACACAAATTTGCAGAAAAATTAAAACCCACCTTCCTTCTCCACCAGTAAAATGCACCTTTGAGCTGCCAGGCTAGTCTGCTACACTGGTGAACACTGGGGGTGCTTTATGCAAACAGTAGAAGGAAGCGAACAACTGGAAAGCAATCTGAATGGCTGACAATCAAAGAAAATAAGCCTACCAGGCCCAGCATCAACTGCCATTTTCCTCTTCTTCTTCTTTTTCTTTTTTGGTTCTGAATCAGGAGGTGGCATTGATGCTGCTTCGCCATTGGTCAAAGTGGTAAGTTTTTGGGGTGATCTTTTAACCTTTGCATTTTCCACTGTCTCTTCAGGAGTGCCTCCACTTTGCGCTTCTGCTGAGCCCACGTTCACAGAATGCTTCAGGGCTTTTTTAACTTTCTTAACTTTTACGGTTTCTTCAGGCACCTCTCCATTTTGAGGTTGTGACAGGCTCGTGTCTGACGCTTCTGTTGAAAAACGGAACTTACATTGTGACAAAAAAGACTAAGCCTACTCATAAACGCTGACCTTTACGGTACAAATTCTAGTTTAAGTTCACTGCTGAAGCCACCTGTTGGTACTCTATTATAGAAAAGGCATGCTTTCTTTACAAAAAAAAAAAAAAAAAAAAGTCAGCCAGGTATGGTGGCACACACCTTTAATCCCAGCACTCGGGAGGCAGAGGCAGGTGGATCAGTGTGAGTTCAAGGCCAGCCTGGTCTATAAAGTGAGTCCAGGTCAGCCAAGGCTACACAGAGAGACCCTGTCTCTGGGGAAAAAAAAAACCAACACCAACAAACAAACAAAAAAACCAACTGACACATGTCATCTTTCTTGTTGCAGTAGTTTCTGTGGTTTGTTTAGGGTACCAGCAAGATCTAAATCAGTGGGTCTCAACCTTCGGAATGCTATGACCCTTTAGTACAGTGGTGACCCCAACCATAAAATTATTTCGTTGCTACTAAGTAACTACAATTTTTCTACTGTTAATCACAATGTAAATATCTAATATGAGACCCTAGTAGGGGGGTCGCCACCCACAGACTGAGAATTGCTGAAGAAATCCAGAGAATACCGAGGCACACACACTATTCTTTTCATTCGTGCAGCGATCCGCACCACATGATAAATGCTTGCGCCCAGCTTAGTTTGTAAATTCTTTAATCTCTCTCTCTCTCTCTCTCTTTTTTTTTTTTTTTTTTTGGCACAAAGGCATAAATGAACAGCTGGCGTGGCAGTGCACACCTTTAATCCCAGCACTCGGGAGGCAGAGGCAGGTGGATCGCTGTGAGTTTGAGGCCAGCCTGGTCTACAAATCGAGTCTAGGACAGCCAAGGCTACACAGAGAGACCCTGTCTTGAAAACCAAACCAAAACAAAAGTCAGAAAAGGAAAGTTGCTTTAGTCTAACTTCAAAAGACCTTATACGTTTAAGGCTATGCAGAAGTCTGTGACGCGGGAAAATCTCAACAAGGTCACACAATTAAATCAAAGCAGTCAGAAAGCAGCAGTATTTGGCCTGGTGGCAGCAGCACACGTCTTTAATCTAAGCACTTGGGAGGCAGGGGCTGGTAGAACTCTATGAGTTCGAGGCCAGCCTGGTCTACAGAGCTGGTTCTAGACAGCCAGGGCTAGGAAACTGATAAACATAACCAAATGACATTTATTTCACATTGCCACAATTATTGCTTATATAATTTCACAGCATTTCCTAGACTTTGGTGAACTGAAAAAAAATCAGTAACAAAAACGACTTCTTTGCCCTATTAAAATCCCAAACCACCTTTACAAAGTTTCCATGTTTATATGAGAACGAAAGCAACACCATCTTTAGTTTACATCACTACCCACAGCAAGAAGTAGCTACAAAGTAACTACTGTTAATTGTTCTACAGGAACTAAATGAAGGAACTTAAAACTTAAGCCTAAAATGCACCGCTCCCTCTAGGCTTTCTTTCAATTTTTTTGTTTTTGTTTTTGTTTTTCGAGACAGGGTTTCTCTGTGTAGCCTTGGCCATCCTGGACTCACTTTGTAGACCAGGCTGGCCTCGAACTCACAGCGATCCGCCTGCCTCTGCCTCCCGAGTGTGGGATTAAAGGCGTGCGCCAATTATTAATCTGTTGAAAATAGTTTGTATATCTGAGTATTCGCCAGAGGATTTGTTCAGCGATTCTCAATCTATTGGGTCGCGACCCTCCCCCTTCAGGGGTCTCATAATAAGATATTTTACATCATAATATATAACAGTAGCAAAATTACTGTTATTAAGTAGCAACGGCCTAATTTTTATGGTTGGGGGGTCACCACAACATGTGGAACTGCACTAAAGGGTCATAGCATTCCAAAGGTTGAGACCCACTGATTTAGATCTTACTGGTACCCTAAACAAACCACAGAAACTACTGCAACAAGAAAGGTGACATGTGTCAGCTTTTCACTACGTCTTTGTTCAAAAAACAAAATAAACAAAAACAACAACAACAAAAAAACCCGAAACATTAAAGAATTTACAAACTAAGCTGGGCGCGACAAGAACACCGGGAGAGTTCTGCGTTTATCATGTGATGAAGATCGCGGCTGGAACGAAGAGAACGGGCTCGGGCAGAAGGTAAAGGAAAGCAGGCTCACTGCAAAAGCTCTGTGGGGGGGGGGGAAAGTCGTAAGGCTAAGCAGGGGACGAGACCCAGCAATGAAATGTCAGGAACCGGAATGTTGGTACCTAAGACATAAAGTTCTACGTGGGACCTAAGATGATGGGGAAGTCTAAAATGAAGGGTAATCGGTAGGTTTTGTTGAATGCCTAGCCGCCAGAAGCCCGAAGCCTCCCGCTCCCGCGCTGAACCGAGGAACCTAGGCTGGAAACGGCAGGATCAATGAAGGGACCACGGGGTCTGGGACCCCAGAGGCCTGCTCGCGCCGCACGTCCTGGTGCCCCCGCGCATCGCGCAGTTTCTGGGGTCCGGACACCGTTCGCCACCGCGGGGTTCAGCACAGCTCACCTTGCAGCTTCAGGTTCCGCTGCCGCAGCTTGGCGTTCCGCTTCTCGATCTTCTTGCGCAGGAGTTTCATCTGTAAGTGCGACATGTTGCCCGGCCGCACCGCCGATCTGCACCCAGCAGCGGGTGCACGTGCGCAGTTGGAACTCGGAAGTGTGTCGCTGGCCCCGGCCGACCGGCGGGCGGAAGTGCTTCTGGGCGGAAACGGTTCCTGGAACTCTATGGTCCCTTTCGGAACCGAATTTAGAGCAGCGCCCCCTGGGCAAGTGGGGGACGCATTGTGAACCTGTTCGCCTTGGCATGCCCACGCGATAGCCTCAGTTTAAGTTTTCGAAACCGAGGAGACTGAACTAGAGGACAATTGGAAGACAGAATTCCTCCTGGCTCAGAAGATTCTGTTCCCCTTTACTGGTAGTGCGGTTCCTGTATCCAAACCAGAAGATATTTAAATCTTAAAAGCTTCTTGCTTTGGAGGCGGGCGTGGTGGTGCACGCCTTTAATCTTAGCACTAGGGAGGCAGAGTAAGTGGATTTCTGTGAAACCAGCCTGGTCCACATGGCAAATTCTAGGCCCACCCAACAAACAAATAAACAAAACAAAAACAAACAAACAAAAAAAGCCCTTTCAACCTGGGCCCTATGTTACACAAATGCCTTTCTTCAGGCCTTTCCCTGTCTCTGTTACACTCACTTTCGCGTGCAGGCGAGCTTGTGTATATGTGTGTGTGTGTGTGTGTGTGTGTGTGTGTGTGTGTGTGTGTGTTAGACATATGATAAACGCCCTAAGTAAAACACTGGATTTTTACACAACTCCCATGAAGATAGAAACACAGAAAACACACTGAAAGGAAGTTCATGCACCTTCTGAGAAAGATCTTAGTCTCAGAATAGACGTTTGGATGAAGTCTTCATTCAGCACCCATTGTACATAAATGCGAGCGCGCGCGCGCGCGCGCGTGTGTGTGTGTGTGTGTGTATGTATGCGCACGCATGAACATGCCTGTGCTAGTCTGGGGATATGCTTACTGACCCAATCTTTAATTCAGTGCTGCAGCGTGTGGTATTGAACCCAGGGCGGCTTTCATGTAGGCAGCCTCTATACCAGCAGAGGAACACGTTACTTCTAAATGATTAGTAGTGTTTTAATTGGGGCTGAGGAGATGGCTCAGTCTGTAAAGTGGTTGCCTTGCAAGCATAAAGACCTGAGTTCCTTCTACTTCCTGTTTGGTTCGGGGCGGAAGCCGAGAAAACTCACTTCAGATACGGAAGCTTAAGATGAAAGCTTTATTTTCTGAGCTCAGGGAGGTGGCCAGTTTGGGATTTGAACCTTGTCCCCAAGGGGAAGCTGTATTGCGTATTTCAAAGGTGAAAACCATAGAGCGAGGGGGAGCAGGGTGGTCTGTAGCACTGTCCAATCATATTGGGACACAAGGGATTGAGCAAGGGAGTTTCCGTTAATAAGCATGGGAGTCCATCTTGGACCTGGGACCATGAACTTGTTTGACCCTGCCAACAAGATGGAGAAGTTGTCCCTGAGATGTCTGGACTCCCACAACTGTTTCCTTACAACAGAAGCTGTTCAGCTACTGGGAAGTCCCTGGTGGGAACTGGGACCTTGAACTTAGTTTTCCTTTATGATGATTATGGAGTCTGAAAACAAAATGGTGGTACTTGGAATACCTTTCTTTTGCTTGTTCCCAATACTCCCCATAGGAGGAAAGCCAGTTGTCCTGGGGCTCAGTGGCTAGTGTCCTGGTAAGACCCAGGCCAAGGAGAAACCATATCTCAAGGTGGATGGTACCTGAGTAATGACATCTGTGATGCCTATTCGTGGTTGTCAACTTACTACAATCCAGAAGTGGAGGCTACACCTGTGAGAGATTATTTCTGCTTGGCTTGAAGTGGGTGAATCCACTTCTAGTTCAGACCTTTGAGGTAGAAATACACAGGCCTTTGATCTGAGTCTTGAGGCTGGAAGGTGCACCTTTAATCTGAGCCACGCCTTCAGCTGGAAACATATATAAGGTCACAGATAAGCTCTTTGCTGCTTGCCCTTGCCTTGCTAGCAATTCATCCCGTCACTGGCGTTAGAGCCTACTTCTCTGGGATTCCAGCACATACTGAAGACCAGCTGAGACACCCAGCCTTGTGAACTGAGAAAGTGCTAGGTTCTTGGACTTTCTGTTCATAGCCAGCCATTGTTGGATTAGCTGGACTGCAGCCCGTAAGTCATTCTCATAAATCGTGTGTGTGTGTGTGTGTGTGTGTGTGTGTGTGAGAGAGAGAGAGAGAGAGAGAGAGAGAGAGAGAGAGAGAGAGAGACAGAGAGAGAGAGAGACGAGAGAGAGAGAGAGAGAGAGACAGAGAGAGAGAGAGAGAGAGAGAGAGACAGGGAGCGAGACGAGAGAGAGAGACAGAGAGAGAGACAGAGACAGAGAAATTTATCTGATAAGATCTGTTACTCTAGAGAACCCTGATTAATACAACAATCAAAAGCATCCTTTGATGCCACATGTGCTCCCTTTGAGGTAGAAAGACACAAACCTTTGATTGGGGTCTTGAGACATAAGACACACGCCTTTAATTTGGGTCATGAGGAGGGAAGGCACATCTTTGATTTGGGCCACACCTTCTCCTGGACTCCTATACAATGACTTGGAAGAAGGACACTTTTGCCTTTTGCCTGCTCGTCCTTAATTTGCTAGCAAGTTCATCCCTTCACTGGCATTTGAGCAGACTTCTTTGGAATTGCAGCATATGCTGAAGACCAGCTGAGACATCAGCCTTGTGGACTGAACAGCTACTGGATTCTTGGACTTTCCATTCTCAGCCAGCCATTGTTGCCTCTGCTGGAGTATAGTCTTACGTGATTGTAATAAAGCCCATGTATGTATGCATGCATGCATGTATGTATGTGTGTGTGTGTATGTATTCGTTATATGAGCTCTACTGTTCTAGAGACTCTGACTAATACAGTTGTCCTCTGGGAGCACACACACACACACACACACACACACACACACACACACACACACACACAAGCAAACACTCCTTGATTCTTTATACTTTTTCAACTATAAAAAGTGCTTTAGGGCCAGGCGTGGTGGCACACGCCTTTAATCCCAGCACTCTGGAGGCAGAGACAGGAGGATCTATGTGAGTTCAAGGTCAGCCTAGTCTACAAAGTAAGTTGAGGACACACAGGACCACACAGAGAAACCATACCTGGAGAAAAAAAAACAAAACAAAAACAAACAAACACACAAACAAGAGCAAAAAGAAAAGAAAGTGCTTTAGGAGACTGAGTATTAAAGGGACATACCTTTGGGAGGCAGAAGCAGACGTATCTCTGAGTTTGAGGCTAGCCTGGCCTATATAGAATGTTCCAGGCCAGAGAGCACTACATAATGAGATCCTGAATAATTGAAAAATGTTTAAAATAGCTTGTTGATTACAACACCCACTGTTCTTGGAAAAGACTGGAAGCTTGGTTCCCAGTGCCCACAATTGGGCAGTTCACAAGCCTCTGTAACACCAGCTACAGGGCGTCTGACTCCATCTTCTGACTTCTGTGAGTACTGTACGTTTATGTGCATATAAATAAAAATAAAACAAAGCTTTAATGTTTTCTTAAAGGGATGTATTTATTATGCATACAACGTTCAACCTGCATGTGGGCCAGCCTGCCAGAAGAGGGCACCAGATCTCATTGTAGATGGTTTTGAGCCACCATGTTGTTGCTGGGATTTGAACTCAGGACTCCTGGAAGAGTGCTCTTTCTCTGAGGTTTTTTTGTTTGTTTGTTTGTTTTCCTTTCAAACAGGGTTTCTCTATGATAGCCTTGGCTGTCCTGGACTTGCTCTGTAAACCAGGCTGGCCTCGAACTCCCAAGTGCTGGGATTAAACGAGTGTGCCACCATGCCCGGGCCTCTCTGAGTTTTTTGTTTTTGTTTTTGTTTTTTTAAAGCATGGTGAGAGATTGATTTATCACAAGGAGAAATATGGACCATGCCTGCAGCTTTAGGGCCTATTTTTCAGGTAATAAAATGACTTACAGTTCAGAATCCACTTAGAGACGTGTGATTTGCTGCAAGCCCTGTGCTCCTGTATGGCTGCTTGGACAATCCGTAGGTTTTTGAAGTCCCCTTGGAACTGCTGAAGTTTAAGCTCAGCTCTCCTTTGTATTCTTGAAGATTTGGATTGTTCTTCTGACTTAAATTATGTAATAAAACATGTATTTTTTTAAAAACAGGACACAAAGGGATAAAAACACCCTTTCACAAGTACTAAAAACTTACTAAGATAGTAGTTGCATATATGAAAAGAAGAAAATGCTGTGACATTTACAAGGAAAAATGAGACTCCCACGTCTGTTGTCCCGATGGTCACTTACTTTATCTTCGTAAACTCATTTTTTTTTTTTTTTTGGTAAATATTGTCATTGTTCTAAGTAACTCATATGTAACTGCATTTTAATTTAAAATATTTAATTTAAGACTTGTCCTTTAAAGAGAGACGCTTCCTCTCCTGACTAGGCTCCTTTCTGAATTCTGGCAGTTGTTTATGATACTTTATGCGTCATTCATTATAATTCTTGGAAGTATTGTTGTTGTCATTCTTCTTTTTGGTTTTTCAGAACAGGGTTTCTCTTGTAGTTCTGGCTGTCCTGGACTCGATTTGTAGTCCAGGCTGGCCTCAAACTCACAGAGATCCACCTGCCTCTGCCTCCTGTGTGCTGGGATTAAAGGCGTGCGCCACCACACTCGGCCCGAGTCCCCCCTCTTTGGATCCCTATCCCAAATTCAGTCTTGCTAACTCCTTAGCCTAACTCCTACTTGACACCAGGATATTCTGCAAATTGGTGAATTTATATTGCTTGATAAATACCACCTAATAAGCCCTAAGAGATATTTATCAGGAAGAGACCTAACATGTAAAATTATAACAAGAAAGACTTTAAGACCTGACATCCAAGAGTATTTACCTATTTTCTTACTTGTGACTTTCCCCAGACTAAGCCCAAATTCACCGAAGCTCAATTCTCTTCTACAGAATGGCAGAGGGGCGGGAGAACTGGCTCAGTGGTTAAGAGCACCTACCACTCCTACAGAGGACACTCAAGGTCTTTCCCAGCATCCTCAGCAGACATCTCAGCACTTCATTCCAGTTCTAAGGCATCTGACGCCTTCTTCTGGTCTCGTTGGGTACCAAACCCATGTGCACGTAACACACACACACACACACACACACACACACACACACACACACACACACTTACAAATAAAATTTGAAAATAGAATGCTATGGTGTATATGCGTGCAACCTAGGCACTTTCCCCCAGAGTTCAAAACACATCGAGGTAATGTATAGCACTTAATAATGTGTAGATGAATATTCTATTTTGCTGTTTGGGGAAATGACATGGAAAACTCTGTACATACTTGGTGAATGAAATTGCCACTTTAAATATTCTCAGTGTAGGAGAAGTTGGGGGCGTTTCTCAGTGACCGAATCAGCACAAGGCAGAAGCAGGGGCCTTCAGGAGCATGTAAGGTGGTTATACAATATGAGTGACACATTTGTTATTGTCCCATGGGCAGTGTGATTCCAGACGGACACAGTGCAACTTGTACAAACCGTTTATGTCTCCTCACATATAATTGGAGATGTTTTGTGTGAGGGGAATGGACTGTTACACACTTTATAGCTCAAAGCGTAGTCAGGGAACTGTTTCTCATCACACTTGGTTACCAAGTATCTTCTGAGTAGTCATGTGTTCAGTTATTTGAGCTTTGAACTGGGCTACATATCATATATACCTCCAAGGTATTTTCCATTATATTAATGCCATGAAAGATATGTCTCCCACTCCCAGTCTTCAACCCAGTACTATCTTGCTTTATAACTTTCTAAGTGTTTTTTCCCCTGACAGATATTGTATTTCTAAGTCATTTATGTCATATTGAGTCTCTCTCTCTCTCTCTCTCTCTCTCTCTCTCTCTCTCTCTCTCTCTCTCTCTCTCTGTTTCTCTGTGTGTGTGTCTCTCTGTCTCTATCTGTGTCTCTGCCTCTGTGTCTCTCTGTCTCTGTCTCTGTGTGTCTCTCTCTCTCTGTCTCTCTGTCTCTTTTGTCTGTGGGTGCACACATTTGCGTGTGGGTGCAGATGCGCACAGAAGCCAGAAGAGGGCACTAGATACTCTAGCGCTGGAGTCGCAGGTGTTCCTCTGCAAAAACAGCAAGTGCTCTTAATTACTGAAACATATTTGAAGCCCCTGAAAATGTATTTTGTTATTAATTGCTACTATTTTGGCATTATATTATGGTTTGGCTAGTATTTTTATTTTTTAATTTAAATTTTTATTCACTTTTAGAAAAAAAGTTTGTTGAGAGAGAGACAGAGAGACAGAGAGACAGAGACAGAGAGACAGAGAGACAGAGAGACAGAGACAGACAGAAAGACAGAGAGACAGAGCGCAAGCATGCCACTGTGTTCATACAGCAGTTCGAGGAAAGCTTATAGCAATCAGTCTTTCCTTATGCCATGTGGTCCTGGGGCTGACGCCAATGCGCCTTTGCCCATAGAGCCATCTCACTCTCCCTGGCTTTCTTTAACCCTGAGTATAAGGAGATTATGTGATCTATAAAATTAACTTAAGGATAGCTGAGGTGACGTTACAAAGTGTTTGCTATTTGGAAAAGACTTGATTTTTTTTTAGTTTTTAATTTTATTTTTACTAATTTATTCATATTACAACTCAATTGTTATCCCATCACTTGTATCCTCCCATTCCTCCCTCCCTCCCACTTTCACCCTATTCCCCTCCCCTAGGTCTATGACAGAGGGGGACCTCCTAGGTTATCAAGTCTCCTCTTGGTAGCCTGCTTATTCTTTCTCTGAGTGCTGCCAGGGCTCCCCACCAAGGGGAGGTGGTCAAATATGGAGCACCAGAGTTCATGTCAGAGTCAGTGCCCGCTCTCCACATAACTGTGGAGAATGTCCTGTCCATTAGGGGGTAGATCAGAATAGGAGTTTGATGTTTACTACTTGTATTGTTCTTGGTTAATGCAATAGTTTGAGCAGACCCCCCTGGGCCCTGATCCACCTGTCATGATGTTTTTCTTGTAGGTTTTTAGGACCCTGCGAGTCTTTCTGTTTCCCCATCTCCTATATTTCTCTTACCTAGAGTCCCAGTAGGATGTCCTCAGAAAGACTCACATGGTATGTACTCACTTATAATTGGGTACTAGCCCGAAAGGCATGTCCCATGAAAGTCTTCACTTACCAGGAGATTGGGATAGATGTGAGGACTCATTCTGTTTTCTTGACAGGGTATCTAATCCAGACTGACCTCAACTTCTCTATGCAGCAAGACAAACTTTGAAGCTCTGTCTCCCCCATGCAGCACTGGGTACAGGTGTGGGCCACCATGCTTTGTTTTGTAAATGTTACAGCTCTGGGGCAAAAGGTTTATCCAAAACAAGTGTTGCAACTCTGAAGGGAAAGATATCCTGGCAGCTGAGAGTCAAGGAATACCACAAAGTCACACTGCACAACAGACCTCACACAAGAGATTTACTGAGAAAGACAAGATGGCGGCTGCCTTTGCTTGGGTGAGAAGCAGCTGGGAGTTGGGGAGCTTTCCAGGCTGGCTTGGGATTGGAAAGATTATGTGACCTGATTTTAGGGCAAGCTCAGCAATTGGTGGGATTTTGAGCTCAGGGATTGGTGGGTTTTCAAAAACCAGGATGTGAGCTCAGACTTTCTAGCCTACAATGCTGGAGATGTGTGAGGAGCCATGATATATGGCCTGCTCACTGATAGCACAGCTGCCTCAAGGTGCCAGCTACAGCAAGCATCTGTAATTTTCCACTGTTGGACCAGAGTTGCTGTTTTTCTAATGTTTACCCAACTTCCTCTTCTATCTTGGCCTAGAGCAGCTTGAGAACACCCCGCAGTTGGCTAACATCCTGTTTTTTACAGTTTTATCCAGAACTTGGCTTCCTCACTACATAAGCTGCCCCTTATATGCTCAATAAATGAGACTTGATCGGCCTGCTGTCTTGTTTTCATTTCTCACGTCTCTTTTCCCTCTCCATTCCCACTCCCTTTTCCAGAGTCTTCATCGACAGTGCTGTGGGTCAGGAGAGAGATGGAATCCAGGGCTTCATGCATGCTAAGCAAGGACTCTACTAACATGCTCAGGCCCATTGTCGATGTTCTTGCTCTCTCCTCACATAGTGGAAGGAGTAAGAAGCTCTCATGGGTCTATTGTTATAAAGGCACCAGTGAATGTCCCACTTAAAATGTCTCCCCTCACCACAGGATACCCCACTCTCAATATCTTGATTTGGGGGATTAGGTTTCAACAGGTGAGTTAGTTGAGTCAGGCAATGATCTTACTTTTGCTTACTGTTGCTGTGATAAAATAACCTGGAAAAAAAAAAAAGGCAAAATCATGGGAGAAAAGGTTTAATTTAGTTCACAGTTCCAGATTACAGTACATTAAGCAGGGAACTCACAGCAGAATGACCCAGAACAACTAGTCAGTCCCATGACAGTCAAGAGCAGAGAACAGTAAGTCTTCAGCACGCACACCTGTGCTCAGCTCTTTCTCTATCCTTAGGCAGTCTGGGGTCCAATCCCACAGTGAGCTGTGTTTTCCCATGTCACCCTAATTAACATGCCCCTCCCTCACAGAGGAGCCCACAGGCCAGCTTGATGTAGACAATCCCTCATTGAAACTTTCTTCCTGGGTGATTCTAGATTGAGTCAAGGTGACAATTAAAACCAACCATTACAAGGCCATAACTATTTTTTATTAATCTGAGAAATTAATTTAAATTTTTAGAGGAATATTCTCAAGTTACAGTATGTTATATTTATGAAAATGATCTCTTTTTGGGTGGAAAAAGAGTCACTCGATTTAAAATGGAATATAGGCAGTAAGGCTCCCTTGCTTCGGAGACGTAGTAGATCTGTTTATTCTGCTAATATTTGAGTTGGCTTCTGTAGATTTACTGTCTCTTATAGGAGTGAGTTGTGAGTGCTCATGAATATTTGGAGTTTATAATTCTCTATCAAAACAAAACAGGATAACCAGTAATTATCTGAAAGATACAGAGTAACTGCAAAGTCCTTTGATCCTGTATTCAAGGGTCAACCCTCGGGCTGGAAGGCCAGGAAAGGGCAATATCACAATGCGCATGGGCAGAGATGCTTAGCAAAACAGAAAACAGATGGAAATAGTGGCCTGTCAGAATGGATCACTGCGGTTCCAGGAATCAGAGACAATCATACTAATTCTTGCAAGAGACTCTCAACAGAAGCAAGCTAAGGAAGGGAGAATTTATTTAGGCTTCTTGGAGAGGAATTTTAATTCAGAACATGGCTGTGCTGGCAAGAGGTCACATCCAAGACCTAGCTCTGTGCGATCCAGCTGGAATACAGGCATGCCTTTAGTCCTAGGAGACAGAGGCAAGCAGATCTCTGAGTTCAAGGCCAGCCTGGTATAGAACAAGTTTCAGGTTAAGAAAAGCTTAGGTCCAGATGTGGTTGTACACGCCTTTAAGACCAGCACTCAGGAGACAGAGGCATGCAGATCTCTGAGTTCTAATCAATGCTGTTCAGGCCGTTCAGTTGAGAGTGAGTTGAGATTAATTGATTTGTGGCAGTTCAGTTCATGGAATTCAGAGGCAGTTTTTTTTTTTACTGGGAGAACTTTACAGAGAGAGAGGTTGAAGAGAGACCAAGCTAGACACAGGTGGAGCCCGAATGAGCCAGAGAATGCAAAGGATCTGGATGATTAAAAAAGATTGCTGGAGTTAGTATGAGGCCAAGCAGAGTAATTCAGAGGCCGAGAGAGAAGCCACATTGAATCAGTCAGTTTGGAGAGGCGGTTGAACCCGAACAGCTGAATTGAATCTAGAATTCAGAAAGAATTAGAAATAGTGGCTTATTAAGCAGTACATCTCAGAGGCTGAACTCATTCTAGGCCAAGATTATATTGTATGGAGGCTAGAAGCTTCCGGGAGTAGGCTTAGGTTACAGACAGAGGCAGTAGGCCTCAGAGACAATTATGTTAGGAGAATAAAAGCTCCTTTTATAGGCTCATAGTTCAAGGGTACAGTCCATGCTGTGAGGAAAGCAGGGTAGCCGGAGCTTGAGGCCTAGTTCATATTGCATCCACAGTTAGGGAGCAGAGAGAGATAACGCTTACCTCAGTTTCCCTTTTATTCAGTCCAGTACTACAGCCATTAGATGGTGTCACCCACATTTATTTATTTTATTGATTTATTCATATTACATTTAAATTGTTATTCTATCTCTTGTATCCTCCCATTCCTCCCTCCCTCCCATTTTTCCCTTACTCCCTTCGCCTATGACTGTGACTGAGGGGGACCTCCTCCCCCTGTATATGCTCATAGGGTATCAAGTCTCTTCTTGGTAGCCTGCTATCCTTCCCCTGAGTGCCACCAGGCCTCCCCATCCAGGGGACGCGGTCAAATATGAGGCACCAGAGTACGTGCGAAAGTCATACCCCACTCTCCACTCAACTGTGGAGAAAGTCCTGTCCATTGGCTAGATCTGGGTAGGGGTTTAAAGTTTACCACCTGTATTGTCCTTGTCTGGTGCCATAGTTTGAGCAGGACCCCTGGGCCCAAATCTGCCTATCATAATGTTCTTCTTGTAGGTTTCTAGGACCCTCTGGATCCTTCTACTTTGCCATTCTCCCATGCTTCTCTCATCTAGAGTCCCAATAGGATGTCCTCCCCTCTGTCCGGGTTTCCTGGTACATGAAGACTTTTGTTACCCACATTTGAAAGCTGACTTTTCCTACCTCAGTTATCACAGTCTAGAAACTCCATTAGAGACACGCCCAGAGGTTTGTTTCCACGGTGACTCTAAATCCCATCACGTTTACTTTAAGAGGAACCATTCCGCCACTCTTCCAGGAAGCCTGTTGGTTTTCAGTCCCCAGCTGCAGGAAGCAAAGGAAGCAGGGGTCGGTGGGCAGAGGAGCCAGGATTTTGTGGGAAGCCTCACAGCCACAAGGAGGAACCGTAGACCCTGCGGACATTACAAAGCACAGTGAAGTTTTAAAGGTTAGGGCAGCTCCCAAGGAATACGTAGGTCATTGAGTTCAATAACAGCCCTCTCTCTCATCTCTGTACCACACCATGGAGGCCTCCAGCAATGCTTCCAAAGCAGGAAGGCTCTGAGGGGCAGGGGGATGAAGTGGATGAGGTAACCCCTCCCATTCTCCCTTTTCTCCCCCTTTCCCTCCCCCTCTGCTCCCCTCTGTTTTTGTATCTGTTTTATTTGTTAGAATCCTATAAAGGCGGTGATGGCACATGCCTGTAATCCCAGCACTCAGGAGGCAGAGGCAGGTGCATCTTTGTGAGTTTGAGGCTAGCTTGGTCTACTGGGTGAGGTCCAGGACAGCCAGAGCTGTTCCACAGATAAACCCTGTGCCCCCCCGCCCCCCGCCGCCAAAAATCAAAAAAGGGGCATGGGGAGGAAAGAATCTCATAAAGAGTTAAGCTGTATGCTTGAGAACTATTTCATTCCCACTTTGGTGTCACGACAAGACCAAATCACAACACACACCTCTGTCTGTGTGAAAGGCAGGGGCAGACACAAAACGTTTCAGAAATATTTATTATGCGTTAAAACTAAAGAAAAGTGTTGCGAGGTAGAATGTAAGTAGAGATGTTTTGACTGTGCAAATCACTGAATGCAGGGAGAAGGCTACTCCAACCGCACTTTCCCCTCGTCACTGAATAAGTGGACAGGGTGGACCATGACTCCTCCACTGAGCTGTGCTGTAGATAACTGGTTCTGTCTTCTAGAGCAACACAGAGAGAGATGTGGCATCATTTGGTAAGGCACTTGTTGCGAGTGCCTTCAAGTACCATCCAGTCATCTTTAAGAAACATCATCAAAGCATTTGAAGTGAAAGCTAAGGATTTCTTCTCCCGAAGATGTGGAAACTCCAAATCAAATCAGCACTGGGTGCAAGTACCGTTTGCCTGGGTAATCAACCCATTGAATTAAAGAACGAGTTAGGTGTTCTTGTAAAGGAAATGGATTTATCTTATGCATGATATGTGTGCATGTGTGTGTGTGTGTGTGTGTGTGTGTGTGTGTGTGTGTGTGTGTTGTTTGTAGAATAAATACAACTCTATGCAGAAAAGTTAACAAAATAGAATCAGGCAGCTGTACTGTCTGTGTGAAAGGCCAAATTGAAAATACATTAAGCCTCATGCATCGTATGGTCTCCACAATCACTCAACTTCACCATTCCCCTTTGCCCTTTAAAAATTAGTGTGTATTACTTACACAAGGTAACTTTCTCCTGGCTCTGTCACAGATGCACATAACATACATCGATCACACCCACTGTTCCTTACCCTAAGGTATTCCCTCCACCTCTCTGACTCCTTTCTTCTTCCTCAACAGTCTTCCTATTTTATGGTTTCTAAGCTTCCATCTACGAAAACACATGGCTTTCTTTTCTTCCCCCTCCGTCCTTTTTCCCTCTCTTCTCCTTCCCTCCTTTCTTAGCTTTTTCTTTTTTCTTTTTGAAATAGAGCCTCAGGTACCTCAAGTGGCCTCAGATTTAAAATATAGATGAGATTTTCCTTAAACTTTTGACGGTCCTGCCTCCTCCTCCAAGTGTTGGATCACAGGTGTGCACCACTGCACCTATCCGTACACTGGATCACAGGTGTGCACCACTACACCTGTCCGTACACTGGATCACAGGTGTGCACCACTACACCTATCCGTACACTGGATCACAGGTGTGCACCACTACACCTGTCTGTACACTGGACCACAGGTGTGCATCACTACACCTGTCAATACAGTGGATCACAGGTGTGCACCACTACACCTGCCCATACACTGGATCACAGGTGTGCACCACTACACCTGTCCGTACACTGGATCACAGGTGTGCATCACTACACCTGTTCATACACTGGATCACAGGTGTGCATCACTACACCTGTCAATACAGTGGATCACAGGTGTGCACCACTACACCTGCCCATACACTGGATCACAGGTGTGCACCACTACACCTGTCTGTACACTGGATCAAGGTGTGCATCACTACACCTGTCAATACAGTGGATCACAGGTGTGCACCACTACACCTGTCCGTACACTGGATCACAGGTGTGCACCACTACACCTGTCCGTACACTGGATCACAGGTGTGCACCACTACACCTGTCCGTACACTGGATCACAGGTGTGCACCACTACACCTGTCCGTACAGTGGATCACAGGTGTGCACCACTACACCTGTCCGTACACTGGATCACAGGTGTGCACCACTACACCTGTCTGTACACTGGATCACAGGTGTGCACCACTACACCTGTCCGTACACTGGATCACAGGTGTGCACCACTACACCTGTCCATACACTGGATCACAGGTGTGCACCACTACACCTGTCCGTACGCTGGATCACAGGTATGCACTACACCTGTCAATGCACATCTCTCTGCACCAGGCTTGTTCTGCTCAGCTTGATGACCTCTCTTCCATACATTTTCCCGCAAACTGCTCGGTTCTTTGTGGCAGAGCAAGTCCCCTTCTGTATATAAACAAGGTTTTCTTCATGTTCATTTGTCAATGGATGTCTAGGCCAAATTCATGACTTGGCCATTTCTAGTAGCACACCAGGATAAACACTGGTATACAGTTGTCTATACTGAATGCTGCCTTTGCTTCCTTACATAAACAAGAGGGGCATAGCTGGATTCCATGCTTGTTCTATTTTTAAAAAAATGTTAATGAACTTCCATGTTGAGTTCCACTGTGGCTAGACCAATTTACGTTTCCCCTAACAATTCATAAAACTCTCAGCCAGCCTCACCTTTGCTGTTGTTAATGTCTGAGTTAATGACATAGAAGCCATGAGGACAACATGGCTGAGTTTCAGTAAAAATTATTTTTAAAAACCAGGTGGTGCACTGAGTTTGAGCTATGTGTGGTGTTTATCAGTGTGATTTATTGCTGTGTAAAGGCTGGTGTTGGGGCCGGAGAGAAGGATTAATGGTTAAGAGTGCACTGAACGGAGGACCTCAGTTGATCTTGCCTTTAGCTCCTGAGTGCCGGAGTGCAGGCATGTATCATTGTAGCCCATTTGTACAGTGCTGGGTGTGGAACCCAGGACTTTGTGTGTGCCAGACAAGCTCTGTGAGCCACTTTCCTAGCCACTGCATGCTTATAATGGTTTTCTTGAATTATTTTCTGTATAGCCATCACATGCATTTGTTTTTAGGTTGGTTTTTAGGTACCCACCTTTGTAGAAATATGGAGCCCATGCCCTTCGGGGATGGCTGTGCAACTCCCTAATTGGGTTTGAAGATTAGATGTGGTCATTGTGACCTCTTGGTTCCTCACCTTAATGCCTGCTACCCAACTGCCCCTCCTACTCACATCCTAATTTGTAGGCTCCATTTTTCAAGGCATCAGCTCTAGTTTAATTTCAAACCCAGTTGTCACTCTTGGCTGTAAAATGAAACAATGTACAGCTTTAAGTGCAGAACAGACATTTGGAAAGGAGGGTTTTGTCTTGGAAAGCATTCATAATTAGAGCATAAACAAGTGTGTGTGTGATTACTTTTTTCTTGGTTTACAAGAACAATGGTGAGCACACACCAGTAGATGGCAGTGTTTCACCAGTAGATGGCAGTGTTTCTTAACGAATAGCGTAGGCGCCATTCCAGTGAACCGGGTGGAAAACATTTTTGTTACTGTGGAATTAAGACTAATAAACACAAAGCTGTGGAAAGTTCTGTGGAATCCCTGTGCTTCTCTTCCTACCCCGAGAGCTTAATTAAAGTCAATGAAGGGGCTTAGCTCCTCATCCTCCCTTCCTTTCAGAGGCTCCTGCTTTGATGGTGTCTTTTCTCAGACTAGCCTCAGCTAAGACTGAGGGATGGGTAGCTAGCAAAGCCAGAATCGAGTGCCTGAATAGGCATGGGGGGCAGTCAGTGGTGCAGCACTGGGTTCTATTCTTATGGCCCACAAGCACTCTTCCTGCTGCTCCCAGTCCCAGTGTCACCTGGGTGTGGTCCTGAGCTCTGCTAGGGAGCAATGTTGTTATTCAACCTGCTTCTGCCATGCTCTCATTTTAGTTTTTTGACCTTGGTAAAGATGTCCTCTTTCTGATCCCCAACTTCTAAAATGTTAATGTGAATATTTTTTTAATGCACGCAGTAACTTTTTTTTAACATTTCTTATTACCATATATTAATTACATATTAATGGGTTTCATTATGGCATTTTCATAATATATTCTCCCCTCATTTCCCCCTCTTGTCTCCTTCTAATCCGGTTAATCTCCTTCCTACGTGTGTGTGTGTGTGTGTGTGTGTGTGTGTGTGTGTGTGTGTGTGTGTGTGTGTGTGTGTGTATACCAATGAGTTTAATTAGGGTTGTTTTCAGGAGCCTGGATGAGGAATTGCTTACAGAAGCACAGGCAGGCACCTTAATGGTGGCTACGTGACTAAGGAAAATGTCTTTCCCTCCCTAGCAACAGTTAGCTGCACATACATCCTCAGAGAGGGGTGGGGCCTCATAAGCCCCTCCCCTTAGCAATAGTTAGCTGTCAATAAATCTTTAGGGATTGGTGTGACCTATCTAGATGGTGGTAATTCACAAGACTGAGTCTCAAGAAAAAAAAATAGTGGGGGAGAAAAGCATTGTGAATTGTGAATGGTAACCGTCCAATATTCATGGCATCAAACCTGGTTGCTTGCATTGCTCAGTAATTTGGAGCCATCAGCACACACCAGGGTACCAGTGCTTTGGCCCCAGTGATTTAGATGTACCTGTTCAGGGATGCTCCAGGTCCCTGGTGACTCTGCTTGGCAGCTGTGCTGAGATGTCCAGTCTGTGGTGTGCTGTCTAGGTTACAAGGTATCACCTGCAGAAGTGAAACCAGGTCTCAGGCTTGTGGAACAGCTGCGAGTTTCCACCCAAGTATCAGTGAGATGTCGAGGTGGGCTAATGGCTCTGCCTGGGCACTGTGCAGTTGGCGCAGGTGGGCTGCTGACAGGTGGCTTTGGCAGCGAGGAGGTTCAAATGTGAGGGTCATGTTTACCACTCCTGTGTGTGTCCCGAAATACAGAAACTAAGCTCCCTCCCCACTGAAATCACGGACTGCATCATGAAATTTTGTTGTTTTTGATGTTTTCCT
Organism: Acomys russatus; assembly: GCF_903995435.1. Taxonomy (NCBI): domain Eukaryota; kingdom Metazoa; phylum Chordata; class Mammalia; order Rodentia; family Muridae; genus Acomys; species Acomys russatus. The sequence goes on from NC_067142.1 coordinate 21,254,335, forward strand.
CGTGGTTATCTGTTTTGGATTCTGTTTGTTCAGATAGCTGTGTGTCAGATCTGCTTTCTTTGTTCTGTTGGTTTCTGTGTGTCTTTCTATATCTGTTGCTCGCCTCTCTCCTCTGTTTCCTTCCTTCCATCTGTCCATCCGTCCTTCCTTCCTTCTCTCTCTGTGTCTTTCTTTTTTGGCAGTGCTGGGACTCTAACCTAGCACCTATGCTAGTCAAACGCCCTGTTTCCTCTGCTTGACAGACACTCTACCACCAAGCTATATCGCCAGTCCCTGTTTCTGCATGTCTATTTAAATTTGCCAGTTTCTGTCTGTCTGTCCATCCGTCTGTCTCATCACTTTATTGACCTGCATTATGACCTCAGTACTTTTGTTAGGTGTATCAGATATACATAATAGTTGTCTGATATTGTGATGCTACCTATAGCCGTTATATGTGATGGTACAAAGGTATAGTCATTGTCTGCCTTTACTTTCAGTATAGTAAAATAAATCACAAAACTGCTCACTATTACACTATAGAAAGGAGTTTCTGTTAGTGATTTCCTCCTACTGTGTAATGGTTTTGAGCATGGTCAAAGTAGGCAACACTAAGCCCAGGTGTTCCAGTGATCAGGTATGTTTAATGCATTTTTTTTACTTACAGTGGTTTCAACTCGTAGAAGCTTTATTAGGATATGTGATGGTTTATACTGATCATCAGAATCTACAATCATCCATGAAAGGAACCACTGGGCTTTGATGGATTATATAGATTAGGTTAACGTGGCATGCCTATGAATGACTTTATTTTTTTTAAGGATGTATGTATGTATGTGTGTATGCATTTATGTATATGCTATGTATACAGTATTCTGCCTGCATGCTAAAAGAGGGCACCAGATTTTATCATAGATGATTGTGAGCCACCACATGGTTGCTGGGAATTGAACTCAGGATTTTTGGAAGAGCAGCCAGTAGAAACGTTCTTAACTTCTGAGCCATCTCTCCAGCCCCTGAAGGGTTTTCTTGATTAGGTTAAATGAGGTAGAAAAACCTACCCTAAATGTGGGCAGTGCCATTCTGTAGGCTGGGCTTCTGGACTAAATAGAAAGCAGGATGTGACCTGAGTGCTAGTCAGCATTCATTTTTTTCTCTCTTTTTTCTTTCTTTCTTTATTTTTAGTAATTTATTCAGATTACATCCCGATTGTTATCCCCTCACTTGTAGTATCTTCCCGTTCCCCACTCCCTCCCTCTTTCATCCAACTCCCCTCCCCTAGGTCTGTGACAGAAGGAGACCTCCTCCCCCACCATATGATCACAGCCTATCAGGTCTCATCCTGGTAGCCTGCTTACTGATCCTCTGAGTGCCAGCAGGCCTCCCCACCAAGGGGAAGTGGTCAAATAGGGGGCACCAGAATTCATGTCAGAGTCAGTCTCTCCTCTTCATACAACTGTGGAGAATGTGCTGTCCATTGGCTAGATCTGAATAGGGGTGCTAGGTTTACTGCATGCGTTGTCATTGGTTGGTACAGCAGTTTGAGCAGACCCCCTGGGTCCAGATTGGCCAGCCTTAGTGGTCTTCTTGTACTTTTCGAGGACCCTCTGGATCCTTCTATTTCCCCATTCTCCCTTACTTCTCTCACCTGGAGTCCCAATAGGAAGTCCCAGTATCTATCCCAATTTCCTGCTAAGTGAAGACTTTCAGGGGACATCTCTGTTGTACTAGTGTCCAATTATAAGTGAGTATAAACCATGTATATCTTTCTGGGTCTGGGTTAATTTAGGATGATCATTTCCAGTTCCATCCATTTGCCTGTAAATTTCAGGATTTCTTTGTTTTTAATAGCTGAGTAGTATTCCATAGTGTAAATGTACCACAGTTTCTTTATCCATTCTTGACTGAAGGACATCTAAGTTGTTTCCAGGTTCCGCCTATTATGAATACGGCTGCTATGAACATGGTTGAGCATATGTCCTTGTGTGGTGTAGCATCTTTTGGGTATATTCCAAGGAGTGGGGTAGCTGGGTCTTGAGGTAGCACTATTCCCAGTTTTCTGAGAAAGTGCCAGGTTGATTTCCAAAGTCATCTCCTTCTTCTTCCTGAGTGTGGATGAAATCCCTCATGCTCCTGCTGCCTTGCCCTCCCTCACCATGATGGATTGTGCTCTGGGACTGTGAGTGAAAATAAAGCCTGCCTTCCTTCAGTTGTTTTGGCTGGGAATTTTGTCACAGCAACAGGAAAAAAAACCCAAGACAGGATGCGACTCCACTGTAAGAGGCCCCTCCTCTCCTCTCTTCTCTCTCTCTCTCTGCATGTATGCATGCATGTATGTATATCTGTGTGAATGCATTTATGTATGTGTGTATGTATGTATGTATATATGTATGTAATAAGAAATTGGCTTACAAAATTATGAGGACCAAGAAGACATTGCAAGCTCTGAGTTGTCAAGCTGTTGACATAAGCGATGTGACCTAGTTTGAGTCTGCATCTGAAGACATCTCAGACTGAAGACAAAGAAGCAGAATTCCTTTATGCCCATCTCTCATCCTTTCTGTCTCACTTGGGTCTTTACCAGATTGGCTGAGGCCTATTGCCTGGGGAGAGCTGTTCTCTTTAGCACACTGAGTACTGACCCAAGTGCTAATCTCATCAGGACCCTTTTCCTCTGTGCATCCGGATTCATGTTTTTAAGGCAACGCTTCATTGTCATTTGCCTCTCAAGTCTATGCACAGGGCTGGGGAGATGACTCAGGTGGTATAGTGCTTGCCTGGCAAGCATGAGGACCTGAGTTCAGTCTCCAGAATTCATGTAAGAGAAGCCCAGGGTGGTGGCATGGCCTTTGAATCACAGTGCTGTGGAGGAGCCAGAAGGATCCCTGGGCACACTGGCCGGTCAGCCTAGCTGAGCTGGTGAGCTCCAGGTCAAGTTAAGAGACCTTGTTTGCAAAAACAATGTGGCTAGCTCCTGAGAACAGCACCTGAGATTGACCTCTGACCTACATCTCCTCATCTTCGTTCCATCCAGTGGGCTTCTGTCTTCACTCAGGGTTTGATTTCTTTTTTAGGTCATGTCTGGCTTCAATTCAAGGTCACTGAATGTGTGACTGCTTTTCTGTCTCTTGCAGCAGAAGTAGACTAAATATAGTTTATTTCACTGGCAAAATAAAAATACATACTTAACTCCCACTGGTGCTATTACCCAGTGCGAGAATTCAGGATCTGATTATGTAAGTATCTGGTTTCTTGTTAAGCCCTCTCTTTGGGAAAGAAAACTCATTTCTGGATAGGATTATCCATGGAGAGGAGAGGATGCCAGTCCTTTGTGCTTGGTTTGGCAGGGTGTTTGTTTATGAGGAAAGAGGTGCTCTGCACAGTCTCTGCATCCTGCAGCCTTTTTCTGGGTCAGTTCAGGCTCCTTTTCTGCCAGAACTCTCTCTCTGACATTTTCATTCCACTGGGTCTCCTGTGGACCAGGACACACCATGGGGTTCCCACACCACTGAATCCCCTGTGGACCAGGACACACACCATGGGGTCCCCACACCACTGAGTCCCCTGTTGACCAGGACATACTATCTAGGGGATGCTGGATATTTACTGTCCCTGAAAATAACCCAGAGCACAAACAAAACAAAACACTCCACATCTATGATGTTTAAATGGAACTTTAAAAATCTTAAAAGCAAAAAGTTCAGCCCAGCAGGGCTAGAAAAAGCAGGCCTGTTACCATGTGCTAGAACTGTAACTCCCTGTGCTAAATACTAGGTTTTATATTTTCTGAAAATCTGTGGTGGATTATGGTGATTTAAAAAAAAATAACCTTGTGAACTGTTTCCAACAGTGCCTTGCCTTGGAAAGCACAGGGCAGGAAGCAGATCAAGTACGGAAAGCAGGCTGGGGAGACGGCTCAGTTGGCAAAGTGCTAATCTTGGAGGCACAAGGCCCTGGAAGAATTCCACCCCCAGGACCCACTTTAAAAAGCCAGGAATGGTGGCACATGCTTGCCATCCTAGCACTGGTAGGTGAAGATGGGAGGACCCATGGGGCTTTGCTACCCAGACAGTCCAGCCTAGTCAATGAACCCCAGGTCAGTGAGAGATCCAATCTCAGGAAACATAGGTAATTCTTACTTATGCATTCACATTTGTACGTGTGTGTGTGTGTGTGTGTGTGTGTGTGTGTGTGTGTGTGAGTTTGTGTGCCCTTGCAATTATAGGGAGCAGGCGGGAGGTGGTAGACAGGTCTCTGGGATGGATGACACTAGAGAGCTGATGGTACAGAATTGCTCAGCAGAGGGCAGGGCACAGAAATCAGGAAGGTCCCAGGCTCCCTTCTTGAGCATTACAGTGTCTGTACTTGGCAGGCAGAGGCGGATACATTTCTATCACGGAATTGTGGACCAGTCTTTTCTTTTGTTATTGTTAGCTAGATCAGTGTGCTTTAAAATCTTTGCATGTGTTCATGTGCGTATGGCTGGCTGCCTGCATGTGTAAGTACATGCGCATGAAGACCAACTTCTGCCTTACCTCATGAATGCTCCACATGGCCTTTCTCAGACTAGCTCTTCCACTGGGACCTGGGGCCCACTGATCAGGCAAGGTTGGCTGGCCAATCAGCCACAGGGACTCAGAGCGCAATATTCTCTGTTGCCTAGCACTGGGATTACAGGCACATACTATCCATAGAGGGCTTTGCAAATATTTTGCTGCTTTTATTTTTTGAGATTATAATTATAGCATTTCTCTCCTTTCCCTTCCTTCCTCCAAATCCTTCCATATACCCTTACTCACTCTCTTTCAAATTTATGGCCTCTTTTAAAAATCAATTGCTGTTCCATGCATCCCTTATATGCATATACATATAGATTTCCAAATCCACAAGGACAACCTGCTCAGTCTGTATAATGTTACTTTCATGTACGTTTTCAGGGCTGAGCATTCCATGTTAGCCAACTGGTGTGCTCTTCCCTGGAACTTTCCCAATCCCAGCATTCCTCAGTTGCCTATAGTTTGCTATGGAGGGTTGAGACCTCGTGGACTTTTCCCTGTCAACTTTGGCATGTCCATTGGTGTCATCTTTGCTCAGCTCACACTAAGGCACTCTTGTTTGTGAGACTATGAATGTTGTTTCCTATATTACTAGAAGACAAAATCTCACCGGAAACTCTCTGATTCTCGCGATTTGATAAACTCTCCCCTTCCCTTTCCACAAGATCCTAGAGCCCTAGGTGTGAACTTGTACTGTAGACATACCCATTGGGACCGGCCTCTGCAGCTCTGACTTTGATTGGCTATGGTTTTCCGCAATGGCCTCTCTATCTTGCAAAGAGAAGTTTTCTTGTTGAGTGTTTGGGACTCTTCTCATCTGTGGTTATTATAAGGACAGATATTTATGTGTGATTAGGATTCCTGCTGGTCTGATAGAGTGGCAGTTGTAGGTTCTCCTTCAAGGTCCATGGCTTGCCAGGTATGGTGGTGGCACATGCTTTTAATTCCAGCACTCAGGAGGAAGAGGCAAGCAGATCTCTGTGAATTTGAGGCCAGCCTGGTCCACAAAGAGAGTTTCAGGACAGCCAGGACTATTACTCAGAAAAGCCCTGTCTTGAAAAACAAGACAAAACAAAACACAAACCTCCCCCAAACAACCCCCCCCCCCAAATCCATGACTTTACTAGCCCTGAGTGGGTAGCCGGGTTTCCAGTTCCAGGCACAATTTCTCTCTTTTTGAGTTGGTCTTAAGTCCGATTAGAGAGCTGCTGTTTGCCACCAGCATATGTGTGCCACTAGGTAGCCTGAGGTGCCATGTGCCATGTTTGTCATTGTTCTGGTGTGTAGCATCATCACTGGGCAGGGCTGGAAGCCTGAGTGGCACCTTTTGGTACCATGAACGCTAGTACTAAGAAAGGATGCTTTCAAATCAGTCCCACATCAGTGGCCTTTCAGCCACTGAAGTACATGATGTTTTCAGCAATAAGAGCTTACTGTCTACCTCTAGCAGGCAACCAAGGGCAATAGTAGTAATCTATAATGTTTGGGATTCTCTTGGACAATCCTGACCAACAACTCAAAAGAGGGCCACTCATGCCTGATTTTGACAGTTTTGTTAGATGGTCTTTGGTCTCAGAGGAAGCATTATCAGTCAAGGTGGGAAATTTTCCATTAAACCATAAAAGTCTATTTATTTATATATTAATACACATAGGCTTTTTGTTTGTTTGTTTGTTTGTTTGTTTTGTTTTTGTTTTTGAGATAAGGTTTCTCTCTGTAGTCTTGGCTGTCCTGGACTCGTTTTGTAGACCAAGCTGGCCTTGAACTCATAGCAACGTGCTTGGCTCTGCCTCTCTGAGCGCTGGGATTATAGGCATGCGCCACCGTGCCCAGCTAGGCTTCTTCCATGGGTTCTGGGGATCAAACTCGGGTCTTTATGCTTATGTAGCAAGCACTTTATTGACTGAGCATCTCCACAGCCCCGTATTTTAAAATCTTTTAAGTTCTGTTTAAACACTGGTTGATACTAAGGCCATTCAAGAGGCCATCATGTGTCTCTATTCTCTGGGGCCAATTTCAGTAGCCATTGGGTTCCTTATAATCAACCCAGAAGACTTTCCTGGTCTGTGAGGGAAGGCAGAGACCTGTGGCCATTGGCTCTGCTGGAGTTGTAGTTTTTCACTCAATTTAGACGTAGATTGGTTTTTTTTTTTTTTTGCACTTCAAAGGAGTTTAGATTTAAAAACAACAAAAATGGAAGCAAGGAGCTAGGATGGTTCAGTAACATTCTGTTTCAGGGTTGGCTGAGCACAATCAGGAATTTGATTAGTGGCACCAAGGAAACAGATGAAAAGAAAAATAAAGGCCGCCTCACGAAGGCATGCCTGTTTGATTTGCTTTGAGGCAAGCCAGGCAGGAGGCGCCTGGGGAGAACTGCTCAACCAGGGGTGGAGCGGCATGTATTTGAAATGGTCTAGTCTCCTGTTGTTGTTTCCCACTGTTTATGCCAGGCAACCTTCCGGGAGCTTTCCTGTTCCATCTCCCTTCTCCTACTCCTAGAGGTACTGGGCTTATAGACACACATCCCAATTCGTGCTGCTGTGTCTGGTGTTACCTGGGTTTTTGGAAGCTGAACTAAGGTTATGTGTGACAAGTGCTCTAGCCACTGCACCATCTGCATAGTCCTTAAGATGTCTACGGTCCCCTCCCTTTTGCAGTGTTATCATTAAGTTCTTTCCCTTGGATCCACCTTCACTTGGTCCCACTCTTCTGCATTTGTTCTGGGGCTGTGGTACTCAGGTTTTTTTGTCCTTCCCTGTTTATCAAGGTATTTATTGGTGTGCACATATAGCCACTGGGAAAACGTCCTGATGCCTCTATTTCTGATATAGCCAGAGGACTCTGACTTGCTGCAAAGGGGCTTCTTGCTGCAAAGGGGCTTTTTAACAGTTGGGAGATACAACTGCCAGCCTATAGCTGTCGTTTCCTTGGTTACCTCATATCATTATGACTGTATGCCCAGTCATAATGTACTTAGGTACAAATGGATGAATTTCATGATACTCTCCTCTCTCCTGCTCCTGCTTGCTTAGTTGCTGCCTCTAACAGGTCCTTGATTAATGTTTGAGGGGAGGAAGAAATAAAACGTAGAAAGAATACTAGGCAAAATGGTGCTTGCCTATAATTATTCTGTCCCAGTATTCCAGAGGCTGAGAAGGAAGACCTTGTCTCTAACCCATCAACCAACCAACCAACCAACACCAGGTGTCTTAGGTAAGTGTGTGCCCTGGAATCCCAGAGACCTGTATCTGGATGCCAGTTCTCATTACCAGCTCTTAGGTCACAGACAGGATATTTGTGTGACGTTGTTCCTAGGGAAATATGAACAAATGCCTATTTACCTCAGACAGGCTACCAATGACAGGCCAAAATATGGATACCACCAAAGTCAAACTTGGTGAACCAATGTGTTGTATTGGGGTCCTTTAAGGGGAAGCAGTGAGAGGTAACTTACAGGAGCATCAATGACTCAAGGATAACCATCACCCTGGCATGGGTGACAGCTCTGAAAGCCTGGAAATATGGAATGTACTACACAACCTTGAGCTGCTTGACCAGTTGGCGTGTGTGTTTTCTGGGCAATTCAGCTGTTCCAAACCTCTTCCAGGTAACTCATATGGTCTCTATCTCTCCTAGGAAGCTCAGCTCGTTTGAGAGTGTCTCTTAGCTGTCCTTGCTGTTTATATATCTTTGGAGATGGAGGGGCCTAGTGAGTTTTTTCAGTTTCAGGGACTCCGTGAGGCCTCTGAGTTATTTACTTCCTGAGCTCCAGGAGCTTCCCAATAGGATGGAGCGGCTCATCTCCTCTCAGAAGACCTTGCCTCTTAATGAACTTCCCTCCAAGATGGAATGTTTTAATTTTGGGAAAAAATTGCTACCCCATTGAACCCTCTCATGCTTTGTTCTGTCAGTCTAAAAGAGTAGGGACTATTCAGACTATTTTACAGAATTATTTTGAGAAGAAAATGAAAAAAAAAAAAAGAAGTATCTGGTACTTAGGATGTGGTGAACAAATAGTTCTTTGTTCACTAATGTTTGTTACTACTAAACATTAGTAAAATGATGACAGGCTAAACCTCAAACTCTATGTGTTGATTCCTAGTCCCAAAGTATATTTGTCAGGATTCTCTAAAGGAATAGAATGAATCTCTCTATACAACAGAGGATTCACTAGAATAGCTCACAGGCTGTGGTCCAGCAAGTCCAACAATGACTGTCTGCCAACAGAAGGTCCAAGAACCCCAGTAGTTGTTCAGTCTGAAAGGCTGGATGCCTCCGCTGGTCTTCCGTACACCCCAGAATCCCGAAGAGGTGGGCTGGTGAAGGAATGGACTTGCGAGGGCAAATGAGAAGAGCCAGCTTCCTTCTTCTATGCCCTTTATGTAGAGTGAAAGCAGAAAGTGTGGTCCTGAAGAGTTGGATTGAAGGTGGAACTTCCTACCTCCAAAAATCTGGATTATGAGTAGGATTTACCACTCAGAAAAAAAAATCTCTCACAGTTGAACCCAGCAACGTGACTTTTAGTGAGTTCCAGATGTAGTCAAGTTGACCATGAAGACTAGCATCACACCATAGCAATTATATTTGGAAATGAGGGTATCAAGGAGGTACAGCATTTCTAGTATATTCTGTAGACTGGGCTCCAGGGATTGGGCAACAAAATCACTGGATGCTTAAATTCCCTGTATAAGTGGCACAGAGTTTGCATGTAACCTGTACCTACCATCCCAAATGCTTTGCCCTGAAGATCACAAATCATCTCCAAGTTTTTTATAATACCAAGGATGATGTAAGTGCTGTGCAAATTCTCATTAAACTGGATGGGAAGGAATAATTACATGTGGGAAAACATCTGCATGAGTTTGAAACAGGTGTAATTTATTTTCTAAAAATTAAAAAAAACCACTTCTTACATGTATTTGGGGGGTGAGGGGATGCATACACCAGCACAGACTGGAGGCCGGGGACAACAAACCAGGAGGGCTTCATGGAGCTATCCTGGGGTAAGAAGGAAAACACCTTCCTTATGTTATTCTAAAAGAAGGAAGGGTAACAGTTTTTGAAGCATTTAACTTTTAATTTTTAATTAGTCTTTGAAATTAGAGAGTGACTCGTTTTCCCTAACACAATAGTTAGGATCCAGCCTTTGCCTAACAAAGAACTACCTAATCTAGTGGCTTCAAATAACAGTGATTATTGTTTTCCCCCAGGGATCTGAGGTCTGTTTAGCCGGGATAGCATGTCTCTTCTTGACCCATTGGTCAGCCAGGTGGACTGTATCAGAAGCTGGAAGTGTGGGCCTTGCAAAAAAGATACTTTACAAAATGATACCTTCCCATGCCTGGCAGTCCCTGGAGCGCTGCTCCTGGAAGCCTCCTCTGGCTTCTGGCTTCCTCACAGCATGACAGCTGGCTTCGGAGACCTGGAGTGCAAGAGTCAGCAAAGCCATGGAAGCTGCTGGCAGTGGAAGTCTGGACTTGGGAGCGGGTGCAGCTTGGACTTTGCCTTAATATGTGGAATGAATTGTTTTAGGGCAAAAGAGCCAACTCTTAGAGTCCAAAAGAGGCTGGCCATGCATTCCAATTCACAAATTAGAGACAAGAGACGTGAAAATATGAGGAGATTTGCTTGGTGTCTATTGGGGAAAGGACAAGTGACCCCAGGTTTCTCTGACAGGAGCATTAGGCTTAAGTAGAGGAAATGCAGTGGCAGGCATGTGAAATTAAACAGTGTTGTTCAAGGTGCCATTTGGTTAGTCACTAGCTCAGTTCTGGTTCTGCCAGGGGATTGAAGAAACTGCAATTGCCATGATCACTTGATGGGAGCAGTCTGGTTTCCATGCCATGTTCCCTTCTGCCCCAGGGTGCAATCTTACCTGGATAGACAATTGCTTTCATTTCTTGAGTGGGCTTGACTGTGCGACTCACAGTTGCTTGGGGAGACTTTTAGTCCCTTGTCACAGAGGTGCTTATGGATCATTTCTGTTGTTCTTGGAATCCAAGGTGACTTCGGGACAGAGTAGCTCAAGAGGAGGAGGCAGAGCTAGAAGAGGCAGTGTGGCTTTGTCCAGTGTGGGACCTAGCACCCTGTCTTCTGATGCACGGCAAGTCAGTTAATTTGAGGAGCATGCTTTTTTCCTCTCTGTGTGTATCCATTTTTGTTTGTGTATGTGGTGCACATGGGCCATCGTATGTGTGTGGAGATCAGAGAACAACCTCAAGGGTTCAGTCTTTGCCTTTTGCCTTCTTTTGGGACAGAGTCTTTCTTGTATTTTGCCATATACACCAAACTAACTGGCCCACTAGCTTCTGGGAGTCTCCGGCCTTTGTCTTCCCTCTCCACACGAGCACTGAGATTACAGATGCTTCCACTACTGTGTCTGACTTTTATGTGGGTTGTAGGGAATCAAACTCAGGTCCTTAGGCTTGCACAGCGAGTGCTTTCACCCACGGAGCTATCTCTCCAGCTCAGGTCTCCCCCCCCCCCCCCCCCCCCCCGACTTAGAACAGCAGGTGGTATAAACTGTTTCTATTTAGAAACATTGTGGAGGCAGGCGGTGGTGCCACACACCTTTAATCCCAGCACTCAGGAGGCAGAGGCAGGTGAATCTCTGTGAGTTTGAGGCCAGCCTGGCTGCTCCAGGACAGCCAGGCAGGGCTACACAAAGAAACCTTGTTTCAAAAAACCAAATAAATAAATACATAAATAAATAAAATAAAATAAAAAGAAAGAAAGAAAGAAAGAAAGAAAGAAAGAAAGAAAGCAGAAACATTGTGGAATTAAAAGTCATATACTGGGCTGGGGAGGTAGCTTAGATCATAGAGTGCTGCCGTGAAAGCACAGGAACCCGGGTTCAATCCTCAGAATACATGTGTGGTGGCACATGCTTGTAACTTTAGATCTGGGGACAGAACAAGCAGATCATCAGGCTCACCTTAATGCACCCTTGCCTAGCTGGCAAGTTCTAAGCCAATGAGATACCCTGCCTCTAAAAGAAGGTGGATGATGCCTGTGGGATGGAACTTGAGAACATCCTGTGTCCTACACATACAAATGCACACATGTACACTCATCCAATTATAATGAGAGTCAGTATTGGCTGACATCTTGCCAGGATCTAGACTCATGGAGGAGACAAGCTTCCAGGTACTCCTGTGAGAGGCACTGTGCTTTGGCTTAGGCTCTGGGCATGCCCGTAGCAGATTATTTCCATCACGTTGATCAAGGTGGACAGACACGCTACAGTTGTGGCAGCACCAGCCCATGGCCTGCTGGGTGAAACCTCCTAGAAGAGTGTTATGCTAGAATCCTGTCTGCAAGCATAGTAGAGTATTATTAATACTGTCACGGGTTGGTTCTCTCCTGTAGGGTGAATCTCAAGTTGGGCCAGTAATTGGTTGGCCATTCTTTCAATCTCTGCTCCATCTTTATCTCTACACTTGTTGTCAGCAGGGCAAATTTTGGGCCCAAGGTTTTTATGGGGGAGTTGGTGTCCTCCTTCCTTTGCTGGAAGTCCCACATGGCTACAGAAGGTGGCTGCTTCAGGCTCCATATCCTCCATTGCTAAGAGTCTCAGCTAGGGCCACCCCCACAAAGTCCCATCTGTCTCAGAGATGCGCCCCCCTTCAGTTCAGTTTGTTAGTGTTTAATTTTTTGAGCTTTTCATATATTTTGGATATTAGCCCTCCGGTAGATGTAGGATTGGGTATTTTCTGGCAACAATGAGACTCTGGTTTTGTTAGGGAATGATAGGCCAGGCCTAGTGAACTGCATTTAAAGAACTGCTAAGTAATTGTAAGGCAGAGAGGAGCCTCTTGGACCTGATGGAAGGAAATACAGCCAAGAAACTGAGCAGACTGAGGAACTCTCCAGGAGAAATTGCTTCCCACCAAGCACAGAGAAAAACCCCTCATTGGTGGACCCATTGTTGTATGTACTTTCCCTGAACCTTGTAAAACATGCACACCCACACGAGCACACACATGCACACACAAGAGGGCTGCCACATTGTTCTAATCACAGTGTCTGATAGCACAGATTTCAGAGTGGTGTTGAATGTTCCCAGTGCATAAACTTTAGTCAAAAATGTGCAAATATTATAAGGACTCTGTCATTTGAACTTGCAGTTCTTGTGGGCTGGATAGCCATTCTGAGCTCAGCGTTGGATATAGGACTTCCTCTCTCCAGCAGGGCCTCTGGGTCTCTTCCTGACTCCATCTGGAGAGTGTCTTTAGATATAGATGCCCCTAACCACACTTGATATATGGCCCTTGGCACAGCTCCTTGGTAGCTCTCCCCTCCCTGAGCCTATGGGATTAGGTACCCTGTTCCTGTTCATATGATAGACGCGTGCTACCAAATGTAAAATAAGCATCCTAAAAGTTTCTGGTTTCAACCAATTATGAGCATCTATCCTGGAATCCCCCTACCCACACCCCAAGGGCTATATAGCCTTTGTGGTCCCTGGGTAAAGTTGAACTATCTCTTGAAATGGTTCCTGGAGTGTTTGATCCCTACAGCAAGGACCAACACCCCCAACCCAATTAATAGACTGGAATTATGAACAACTGTTTGACCAAGGTAGTTTATATACAGGGATTCAGCAGGCTTTACTCCTGCTGTCTGATATGCACTTCAGGCCTGGGACAACCTAGCTCCCTTGTCTACAGGACCTGGAGAGACTTCTCTACTGACCCTCTTAAAAGCCAACTGAGACCCTCCCAGATCTTAAGGTAAGGATACAAGCCAATGCAGACAGAAAGATAACAGACCCTGCCTCAAAAGCAGCTCTGCTAAACAATCTTATCTGGGAAGGAATGACCCCAGAACACAGGCAAACATGCCAGGGACTAAACCATGAACACAATGACAAGTGGATCATACCCATGACATTGGGACTGCCTCTTATCAGGCCTCCTCCCCGGCCCAAGCTTTTACAGCTATAGCACAGCTTAATTCAAAAGGTTTTAAATACGGAGAGACTAAACACTGGAAAGGAATTTACCCAAGAAATAACTCAGCTGCCTTCAAACCTAATTTTTCTAAATGAAATCACATGTCAAACCTTCTCCTCTGCCATTCTATGGCCGCCCTTAATGTTAATGCCTCAATATCTTTCCACAGCTTGGACCAGGAGCTGAGCCAGTGCTAACTCATAATAATATTGTTTCACAGGAAAAAAAAAAAAAAAACAAATGAGAGCAAGAGCATCTGACTAATCAATAATCTCCAAACTGATATATTTCCTTCATGAAAGTAGGATTAACTTCAGGGACTTGATTTCTAACATTTTCATGTCTTACGCAGTCAATTTAAAAAAAATGTTGCCAAGACATACAGAAAATCTTTTATACATGTCACATGATTAACATGGTGCTTGATTCCTCAACTATTTTAAAACAGGTGGGGTAAATGGTAAAGGATGCTGGACCAGGATGGAGATTACTCCATCACCTATCCCCTGCTTTCTGCAGTGCCCACAGATACTTCGAGAATAATGCCACCGGCAAAGTGTGACATTCAGTATGTTGCTGGCCCCCTTCCCTTCATCATCCATCCTGATACCTCTAACTGTTCCTTCTGCACAGCTAGCAATAGACCTTTGCTGAGAGCAGCATCGAGTGACACCACCCTTATGTACCCCAGGAACCACCAAAATTTCACTGGCTCTCACCTGCCAGACGTTCCCTTTCTCAATCAAATGTCCACCCTATCCCTCTGACTCTCTTCTAGGCCTAAACCAAGGGACCACTGCCAATCAAACTGTTACCATCTTCACTTGTGAATTATGTCCTTTCATAGACACACCCCTGCTAGGCATCTCTGGCCCCGTGTGATCACTTCATAGATCTCTCTCTATGTGGAAGAGGAAACTACTATAAACCAGACAGAGACAAGAGATATCCCTTCCTGGACATGCCATCCCCTTGGATCTGCCTGGACCATGACAACTGCCATTATCCAGACATACCTGACTGGAGACTTCAGAAACAAGTTCGACCAGGTGATGACATCTACAGATGACTGCTTTGAATTTCTCCAGTAACAGATGAACTCTCTCACTGGGGTTATGCTCCAAAGTAAAATAACACTAAACTTAATAACTGCTGATCATGGGGACTTACATGATATTGGGGGAAAACGTTACTTTTATGTGAATGTATGAAACGTTTTTGAAACCGATGCTAATACCCTCAAAAATTTTTGTACTTGCTTACTATTGAGATTTCAACCCACTGAACAAGTATGTTGATTCAAACGCCCTTGTTTTTCTAGTTTCCACCCCTAATTAGCCCTCTAATTGCGTTATATTTTACTTTGATGCTTGCTCCTAGCTTCATAGAGTTCCTCTGGCAACAGATTACCACCACTGCTAGAATCATTACCAGTCAGGCCATGGTACTTTACCAGACCATAGATCCCTTTGAAATAGACAATAGATTTCTTAAAGTTCATGATGGCACTTCTCAATTAAAAAATAAAACAGGAGGAGATGTTGGAAGGACCCTGTTGCTTGAGGTTGCAGGCCTCCTGGTCCAGATAGCCATTCTGAGCTCGGCATTAGGTGTAGGACTCCCTCTCCCCAGCAGGGCCTCCAGCTCTCTGCCTGATTCCATCTGGGGAGTGTCTTTAGACAGAGATGCCCCTAACCACATTTTATTTTATTTATTTATTTTTTGTTTCTTTTTTTTAAATTGAAACACAAAATCATTCATATTACATCTCAATTGCTATCCCATCCCGTGCATCCTCCCATTCCTCCTTCCCTCCCGCTTTCACCCAATTCCCCTTCCCTATGACTGTGACTGATAGGGACCTCCTTCCCTTGAATATGATGCTAGGGTATCAGGTTTCTTCTCGGTAGTCTGCTATCCTTCCTCTGAGTGCCATCGGGCCTCCCCATCAAAGGGACATGGCCAAATATTGGGCACCAGAGTTTGTGTGAAAGTCAGTCCCCAGTGTCCACTTAACTGGAGAAATGTCCTGTCCCTTGGCTAGGTCTGGGTAGGGGTTTGATGATGACTGCACGTATTGTCCTTGGTTGGTGCCATAGATCAAGCAGAAACCCTGGGCCCAGATCTGCCCATCATAGTGTTCTTCTTGTAGGCCTAACCCCATTTTATACATGGCCGTTGACGCAGCTCCCTGCTATCTCTCCCTTCCCTGTGCCTATAGGATATTTAGGTACTGTGTTTCAGTTTGTATGATAGTAGCACACTGCCAAACACAAAACAAACCAAAAAGTGCCTGGTTTCAACCAATTATGGACACCTATCCTCGAGGCCCCCCCCCCCTACTCTCCAAGGGCTATATAGCCTTAGTTGCTCCTGAGTAAAGTTGAACTAGCTCCTGAAGTGGTTCCTGAAGTGTTAGATTTCTGTCATGCTTATGGCCTTCCAGGCCCTGCGTTTCATCTTCTGCTCCTCCTGCCTTGGTGGGTTGATGGCCGTTAGCATCCCCCTTCCCCGGGGATGAGGAGAACAACACGCAAAGATATAATGTCTCATTAGCAACCACTAAATCATTGAGTCCCACCACCAGTGGTCCCCTTCTTACTTGCATAATGACCAATAATCACTAAAATAGAGGTCATTCATGATGTGTGACCTGCATCTCTGACAATAGAAATCTGCTTAATGAAATTAAAAAAATAATTTTATTCAGAGGAGACGGCTCCACAGGTAAAACTTTTGCATCCCAACCATGTGGACCCTTCGGACTCTCAGAACCCACATTCAGCCACATGTAGAATTGTACACCTCTCCTACCAGTACTCCCCAAAAGCTTGTAGGCCTGGTCTACACAGTGGTGGTGAACAAACAACGAGCAGATAGAAGGCAGGGACCCACACCTGATGTTGTCCCTTTACCTCCCCATGCTTGCTGTGGTACATGGCTCTGCATTTCCACAAACATGCACACACACACACACACACACACACACACACACACACACACACACACACACACACACACACTGAATCTTCAGAAATGCTTTAGGCAGGAAGTAACCATGCACACATGATTGTCGGTGTTCGCCCAAGGCAAATAGATACTCCTTTGAGATAAGAGTCAGGTTAAACTTCAGTTGGATAACATCTGAGAGTGAAGAGAGGTGAGAGGAAATGATCCTATTTGCTTTCAGAGGTTAGCTACCGCAGCTAAAAGATGCCCTCTAGGCTTTCATTTGAAGGTCCATGTGCCCCTCTGTGATTTGGAATGAGGTCCGGATGGAAAGTGCTGCCTGTGTTTTCAGGACCTGGGTTTTTATTTTGATGCTGTCTGTAAGGATTTCATATGAGACACATTAATGCCAGCAGTACCATTTCAGTAACACAGAGCACAGGACTGCCTGGGATCCATCACAGTGTGTCCCCATTTCTAGTATTCAGCCTGGACAATGTAAAGTTTCAGCCTCTAAAAGACGTTGACAGGCTGCAGGTGTTTTACTGCAGCTGTATGGCCTGGCTCTCCTGGTTCTCACACTCTCTAAGGTTTTCTTCTGTTGTTGTTTTGAGTACCGACACTTTACTACCTATGGCAGGTGACAATGAAATGGACCCACTAAGCTCAGTGGTTTCCAGGTTGTGTAGTGTTGTTGCGAGTGTTACATGTAGTTGGGCTTGTCTGCATTAAACTTGGTGGCACTGACTACGCTGTAGTCAGACGTTTGGAGCCTTTGTTTCCCTTCCCCTCTCCCTTCCTCTTTCTTCTCCCTCCCTCCTCCTCTTTCTTCTGTTTCTTTCTTTCTTTCTTTCTTTCTTTCTTTCTTTCTTTCTTTCTTTCTTTCTTCCTTTCCTCCTCTCTGCACTACCTTCCCTGCCTCATTTTCTTTCTCTCCATGTTGGGAATTGAACCCAGGGCTCTCTGCATACTGTACAAGCACTTGACCCCTGAGCTACATCTTCCATTGCTATCTTTCCTGCCTTCCTCATCAATGCTTAATATTTTTGATACAAATATTAAGCACACAATTCTTGTCTGTGGTCCCCATCCTTTCATCTCTGGCACAACACCCAGCCACTTCACCTCCTCTTGCCTTGGTCTTCCTTCTGCAGAATTGTCCTTGGGTCTTTGAACCATGTGGTTAGGAGTTTTTGTCACTTTTTGGAAAAAACCATTAGAACTTGCTTATATTCCTCACTGAGGTTTAGGGAAGGAAAGCCATCTTCAAAACACCTCACAAACTTTGGATAACATTGTCTTTCATGTTAATTTGTCCAAGCAGACTGGTAAAATTGTGTTTTTATCTTTTCAATGAATGGTTCAGAACACTTCTAAGATACAGTTATTTTTCAAAGCATCAGAAATTAAAGGATGTGAGAAGAATTACTAATGGAGAAATAGAAAGAAGGCAGAAGAAAAAGTGCAAAGCATATTTATTACCTGTGACTTTATAACCGAGCCCTCCTGCTGCTTTCCAAGCATTCTACAAAGCAAAGGAATGGGGGCTCTATGGTTCTGCCATTCACAATTCATGAAATTAAAAACAAAGCCATCCTAAAGAAATACACAGGCAAGCCTGGAAGGTGTCTGGGAAGAGGCTAAGCATACTTGCTGCTCTTCTGAAGGACAAGTGCAGTTCCCAACACCCACACTGGTCTCCTCACAGCCACCTGTAACTCCAGCTTCAAGGGAATCTAATGCCCTCTCTGGCCCCTGAGGGCACTGCACACATGTGGCACACACACACACACACACACACACACACAAACAGAGAGAGAGAGAGAGAGAGAGAGAGAGAGAGAGAGAGAGAGAGAGAGAGGAGAGAACAGATAGATGCAATTTATATTGTTTGTGTATAAAGAACAGTAGTCATTGGGGGAATTTTTCCATTGAGTACACTTTATAAAGTAAAACCATCTTTGACCTTGACCTAGACACGATGGCTGCTGCTGAAGGTTGCTACTGCTGGTTTCCATAGAGACTGATGTTTTTACCCATACTTCATGTTAGTAAAAATCTTCCAATGGGAGGAGAAAGGAGAAGTGTCAAGTGACAGTGCTAGCTCACAACTTTCTTCCAGTCTACCTAATGAGCTTAGACTATCCAGATTAAAGGAAGAGGTAAAGCTATTTTCCTTAGAATTATCATCATCATCATCATCATCATCATCGCCATCATCGCCATCATGTGTGTGTGATGCGTATGTGTGAATGTGCATGCAGAAGTACATGCTCTTGTGGTTGCTCTCCATGAGGAGGCCAGAGGTCCATCACTTTCCACAATATTTTCTAAGACAGAGTCTCTCAAACCAGAGATAACCAATTTGGTTAGTCTAGCTGTGCAGGGAGCGCCAGGGATAGCACAATCCTTACCTTCACCTCCCCAGTGCTGGACTGTAGGCATGTGCCATAATGCCTGGCCTGTTGCATGGGTGTTTTGGATCTGAAGTCAGACTTTCACAGTGAGCACTCTACCAAGTGCCCAGCGCCCCTCAGCCCTTCCCTGAAACGTTGGATAAACAGCAGGAGGTCCATGCTCTATGTACGCTTACAGGCTGATGCTCACAGCGTATGGATTTTGCATCCTTAATTAATCTTAGAGTCAAAGACTAGTTAGTGGCTGTGCACAGGATATACCCTGTGCAAACCCAGTTGCTGAAAGGGTGCCTTCCTGTTCCAGTTCTGCTAGGGAGAAAGTAAAGAGGCAGGCGTCTGGGCGTGGTTCACTTTTTTTCTGAGCACTTCTGCAATTTTTGTTTCAGGAATATGAAACTCAAAGAAGCTGGACTGATGGATGATAACAGTCAAGGTGAGTCACTGACAAAAGGCAGGAGCAAGGATGAGCAGTGGGATGGTTGATTTGTGCAGATTCCAAGATACAGCTAAATGGAGCTCCCTGACAAGGCCATCGATCCATTCACCTGCTTACTCCAGCTGCATCAGTCCTTTGAGAACTAGCACACTGTGGCCACAGTGCTGGGTACCAGACATGGGACGGATGGGTGCTTCTTTCCATCTTTTCTTTCTCATCTTCCACAGGTAGACTGATGTCCTCTTTGTCCTTCAGGGATGCTTCGAAGCTCATGATTTGTGTTTCCAGTTTCACAGCATCAGTGACCTTTGAAGAGTAGGGCCACGCTTGCTAATACATCCTTGTAAAGATTTCAGTTCTATGCTCTGGTAATGAGCTGAGTAATAAAATGACAGGAAGTGCTGCTAGGCACACAGCAGTGGGGTCATCCGGATTTTCTCACTAGGGTAACTGTGGGGAAGCTTTAGTTTTATGCTGAATTAATTTGATACCTAGTTATTCAACTTGAATGGCTAATTTTTAAATGTCAGCAATAGGAGAAAAGACCTTTTATTCTTGTGAACTAGCAGGGAAGGAACAATACAAAAATGTTTTTGTTAAAATTTCTTTTCTCCTTAGGTGTGGATTGTGTGAATGTGTGTGCATGTGCACCTGTTGGAGTCCAGAGTATAATTTTGGGTTTTATTCCTTAAGAGCCATCTGCCATGTTTTGTGAGAGAAGGGACCCTGGAATTTGGGGTTCATCAATTAGACTGGCTGTATTAGAAGGCATGGCTGGGTAAAAGGATGCAAGAAGATCCTGGGGCTTCCTGACTGGGAGCTGAGCTGAGTTAGTGAGATGCAGGCTCAGCAGAGACTGCCACAGTAAGCAAGGTCCACAGCTATTGAGCTAATAGCCAACTTCCTCGAATGCACACACGCACGCACACACACACGTATGCACACATTCAGGCACATGCACACACAGGCATGCACACACACACATGAGCATGCACACATGTACACATGTACTTGCATGCACATTCCTGTGCACACAGGTAACGTGCACGTACTTAAACCAAGCCACACAGAGTTACCCTTAAGGGTTTGCCAGGAGCTCAAGTAGGACTGAGGTAGACTTCCGGTACCCCTCTCTTGTCTTGTCTTTAGACCTTTGGTAATTATGGAATGACTGTTTCCTTAGGGATCTCCAGGTGATTAACTATAGAGAACCTGCTATAGGCCAGGAGCTCCTGGGGACACAATACCTACCTCAGAGCTCAGGTGTGGTTAATGGGAATGACGGACAAGAAGTCCTGTGTCAGATATTGATTCGTATGCATCCCTGCACCGCCACGGCACGGAGTTCTGGGGAAAGATGCTGCATGAGGCTGTAGAGGTTTGCCAGGCACAGCAGATGGGAGAGGTTAAGGAGACAGGAAATTATACTTTTCTTCTCCTTCTTTTCTGCTTCCTCTTCCTTCTCTTCCCCCTCCTTCCATAGTCACAGAACCCAGTCTTACCCAAATAGGTAGAATCTGAATTGATTTTTTTTTTTTTTTTCATTTCTGTTCCTGTCAAGGTAGGCTCCACTGGCCTGGGTTTCCTTAGCTGACCTCTCCCTACATCTTTATGGATCAACTATAGAACTAACATATCTTCTCATTTTGCTTTAAAAAAAAATGATACACACCTCAGCTGAGTAGCATTGATTGTATTTCAGATCCTCCTTGTTCACAGAGCTGAATTGCCCATACTTTCTCAACATGAACCTGCCGAGTTAGTTTTCGTTGTGGGTGTAGGAGTATTCGATCTTTAAAGCTAGTAGCTTTGACAGTTCCAGGGAAGACTCAATTGCACTTTTGAATGCATTTATGTTTGCAGTCTACTCCTTACACAAGAAGTAACTTCTTACCTCCCAGCAGGGTTTGCTTGTGGCCCCAGAGAAAGGGGAGCAGAATAGAGCATCCTTGTGGAAATCCCAAGACCTTAACCCCAGGGGCAGGCTGGGAGTCTTGACTGGGGTGCTCTCTCCTATAGCTCCTGGTCAGGTCTTTAGCTGTGCCTGAGTACTGTACACCACAGAGAGACCTAGGCTTAGGAAAGCAGTAGTTACTACTTAAACCAAGGGAGAAGCCTACGTAATTCACGGCTCAGCCATCCCACTGAACACATTGCTGCAGTTGAAATCAACGAGCCAGCGCAGGATAGCCTACCCAAGGAAGGTTCCATATGAGACAGCACAGAGAAAGAGGGGACAAACCTTGGGAACCTGGGACAAGCAGGACCTCCTGTTTCCGATTTTGTTGAAGGTTGTCACCAGCTCAGTGTCATGGATTCCAGCGCACATGACATCTGCTGTGGAGTCTGCGACATAGAGACCGAGATGTTTTAAGAAAGAACTATAAGATCACATGAACACATGTGGCCTCTCGCCCTTCCCGGCTGTAAACCTGCAGTTTTCTAGGAATATCACAAGAAACCCTATTTACTGTAGAAGATATGTCTTACCTCCTATGTACAAGTGTGTGACCCATGGTTTTAACTCATCAGATTACAGTCCCACACAGGGCACCTCTTATTTAAAAAAAGAAAAGAGATCGGGACTCTAGGCGAGAGAAGCATGGGAGAATGGGGAAATAGAAGGATCCAGAGGGTCCTAGAAACCTACAAGTAGATCATTATGACTGGTAGATTTGGGCTCAGGGGTCTTGCTCAAACTATGGCACCAGCCAAGGACAATACGTGCAGTAAACTTTGAACCCCACCCAGATCTAGCCAATGGACAGGACATTCTCCACAGTTGAGTGGAGAGTGGGGTCTGACTTTCACACGAACTCTAGTGGCCCATATTTGACCACATCCCCTGGAGGGAGAGACCTGGTGGCACTCAGAGGAAGGATAGCAGGCTACCAAGAAGAGACTTGATACCCTATGAGCATATACAGGGGGAGGAGAACCCCTCAGTCACAGTCATAGGGGAGGGGAGTAGGAGGAAAGCAGGAGGAAGGGAGGAATGGGAGGATACAGGGGATGGGATAAAAATTGAGATGTAATATGAATAAATTAATAAGAATATATATATGTATGAGGAAAGGGGTTTTGGTTTATTATTTTGTTTTATAAACAACTCCTTCAATTGTGATCCGAGTGGTATATGTGTGAAGAGAAACTGTGACTCTCCCCTAAGAATCCTGAACCCGTGGCCTCAATTGTTTCTGATTCTGTCCCTGAGCATATCTGCTTAAGAGGAAAGGGAGGTTGTCAGGTTTCATGGGCATCCTTGACCTTCTTTACGCCCCACTATCGCTGGGTGCATTGTTGAGTCAAAACAGTGAGCTGCTGTTTTCATTTACTTTATATTGCTATGGGAAAACAATAACACACCACTAACAGCTGCTTGGAGAGGAAAGGGTTTATTCAGCTTACACTTCCAGGTAACAAGGGAACTCAGGGCAGGAACCTGAAGGCAGGAGCTGACGCAGTGGCCATGGAGGAGTGCTGTTTATTGGCTCACATCCCATGGCTTCCTCAAGTCTGCTTTCTTATAGAACCCAGGACCAGCAGCCCAGGGATGGCACCACCCACAGTGAGCTGGGCCCTCCCCCATCAATCACCAATCAAGCAAATGTTCTGCAGACTCAACTGCACGCAATCTGACAGAGGGAGGCCTTTTCTCAGTTGAGGTGTCTCTTCTCAGATGTGTAGGTTAGTGTGAAGGTGACAAAACCCAACCAGCACAGGTGCGGGGCAGTAGCTGGCAGTGCCTGCACCACCGTCATTCCCATAAAGTGGTACTGGGTACCTCTGTGTGTGCACACACATGGGAGTAACACAAGAAGCGGACCTGGAAGAGGCGTTCACACGCAGCCATGAGACAGTGCAGTGTGGTGCAGTAAGACTTCATGCCCCCTGCAGAAGTCGAGAAGCTTGGTATCTGTTACCATGGCTGAGTCCAAGCAGCTCACACTCATGATTTCACTACACATCTTTAAAACTTAGAGAGCAACCTGGGAGGACCACGGATGCTCCAAACATCAGGGGGAGCAAGAGCTG
The DNA here is from genome assembly GCF_903995435.1 of Acomys russatus. Lineage (NCBI taxonomy): Eukaryota > Metazoa > Chordata > Mammalia > Rodentia > Muridae > Acomys > Acomys russatus. Next base: position 21,277,661 of record NC_067142.1, read on the forward strand.
GCTCTGTCCTCACAGCTATGTGAATAGGCGACTCACTTATATTCTCAGGTCCAGTAGCCACACCCTTGCCAAGTTGTTTAGGAGACTTACTTTTTATGATTGATAGGAGGACCAGGCTCAGTGAATAAACGACAACTTTCTTTTGTCAGGATCTTGTATTGGGGATGCTGATGTCACAGCCTCAGCTTTGGTAATGGCCTGGCCTTCTCTTCACTCAGATCCTCAGTGTGCATCTCTTATTGGTCCTTAGGAAAAAAGGGCATGTGTTCTAAGGCACCTCACACCCCCAACCTTTCTACCCCATCTCTGCCCATCAGCACCATGGCCCCTTTCTAGTCTCCAGGCTTCGGCAGGTATTCCAATTTAAACACAGAAGTCTACAGGTGTGAAGCTGTGATCTACAGGAGAGAGGATATTTGGGACTTGACTTTCGGGGTCTGGCTTACTCTCTCAGGATATTATCAGGAAGCGGAGCATCAGGCCTGATTCCTTTCCCATGGAAGCTACTGGCTCTTGGAGGCTCTGGGCTGGGGGTGGGGAGACACTCGTTGTGTGCAGCCCGGCAGCCTCTTGTGAGTTGCCGGTGCTCTAGTGGACAATTCCACACCTATGCTCACCAGGCAACCCTGGTGAAGCTCAGTGGATCACAAACCAAAACTAAAACGCATAAGTGCGAGGGGAACTTGCTGGAGGGGAGGGGCACTGGTGGGCATGGGAGGAAGATGAGGATGCACGGGACTGTAACTGCAATGCGTTCCATAGAGGTATGGAATTTTCAAAGAATACATTGAAAAATATTTTTATTTATTATTATTTAAAAATTACATTTATTTATTTATTTATTTATGGAGAGAGCATGTGCAAAACAGAGAGAAAGAGAGAGAGAGAGAGGGAGAGAAAGAGAGGGAGGGAGAGAGAGACAGTGAGAGAGAGTGAAAGAGAGAGAGAGAGAGAGAGAGCGAGAGAGAGAGAGAGAGAGAGAGAGAGAGAGAGAGAGAGAGAGAGAGAGAGAGGACAACTTTTGCCTCAGTTGTCTCCTTCCACTGTTTGCTTCCTGGGGATTGAACTCAAGTTCTCAAGTCTGGCAGCAGGTGCCTTTATCTATGGAGCCATCCTGCTGGCCCAAGAATTTTATCTTTTGATTGACATGTAAATCAAATGCCCGAAGACATTCTGTGAAGTGAAATAGGCTGGGCAAAGGAACACAAATGCTGCACGACCACTTATAAGCAAACTCTGAAGAAGTTTCAAGTTGAGAGTCAGATAGTGGACACAGAGGCTGGGGGAGGGAGAGGAAAGGGCACTGGAAGGGGCAGGCAACGGGTACAGCTGCTGTTTGGATAGAAGGTTCATTCTAAGGCTGTTACTGTTCAGTTGTTTTCAGTCTCAGTAGCTCCTGTCTCTGGCTGAAGGGAACCCACTCCAACTCCCTGTCATGCAGTTCCTCCTACCCAGGTAACTGCTGTCGCAGTGGGCAGGCCTTCCAGGCCACTGCCACCACTAATGGTCTTGTCCTCAGTGAACACCGAGAGCAGCGTTTCTAGTTTCTAGCACATTCTGGCGCTTCATTCTCCTTGTTGGGACACTTCAAGTTGCCCTTTATGTGGGAAAAGGGCATTTGCCTCTCAGTGAAGTTTTCCCCCATCAGCAAAGGATGCTGCTCATCCCCTCCCCCTCTCTTCCTCAGGTGAAACTGTGTCAGTAGAGAGTGTCAGGAGGATAGGTTGCTGAGGTGCCTTGTCCTCAGTCCCTTCAAGCTCTGACTCTGCTTAGTGTACCCTGTACCCTGATGAAGCCAGCTCAACTTCCAGCCCCTTTCTTATTCTTCCTCTAATCCCTTAGGGAAAGTGTAAGTGCTAAAGGCTACAGCACTGCGGACTAGCCCTGAGGTATTAGACTGCTAAGTGAACACGGTTTCGGTCTAAGAACTGTGCATGCTAAGCAGGCCTGGTGAAGGTGTGGTCCAGGCCATCACTGACTAATCTTTGTCTCAGCACTGGTCTCTGCTGTCAGGTGGTCTGATAAATTGTCAGAAACATGTGGCATCTCTCTCAGACAAGCTTCCTCTCTGCCTTGCACGAGGTTTCTGTCATTTCCTTCCTCTGGAATGAGATTCCTACGGGGAATCCCACGTTGTAGGGGCTATTGTTTCAATAGCCCAACAGCTAATGGGAGGGCACATGTATCTTATTTGAATATTCCCATCCTGCCACAAAGGCTCCCTGGAAGCAGGGTGGCTGGGCAAGGGAGGTAGTCACACCAGATCCGTGGCAGATTATCAGAGTCAGTGCCTAGAGACAACAAAGCTGGACCTGAGAAGCAGAGGACAGGCACAGCCTTGAGGATGTGACCAGGATGCAGGCAGCAATGGCCGGTCTCTGCAAAGCACTCGCAGACAGGGCCAGGTAAAGCTCACACACCCGAGCATGGTGACCTTGCTGCAGAACAGTCCTTGTGAGCCACGTGAAGTGTGAGTAGTGCTCTGGCAGGTAATAGCATGTCTCTTGCAAAACTTTCATCAAAGTAGATTGTCACCATGGGGACCTCCTGATAATGACTTTTCTGATAGGTCTCCTTTGCTGACGGCACAAAGCTCTGTCGGCTCCTTTTCTTGTCTGTTTTCCTGGGTTTCTTTCCCAGCCCTGCAGAAGCCTTTTGCATTGGAATCTGTCTTACAAAACTGCTTTCCGGCTCCAGGCATTTAAATGGTCATTTTGTTGTCATCTGAGTTCACAGAGCAAAGCTCCTATCCCTCGACCAAAGATGACTTCATCCCTTCAGTGAGTGGAGCCACATGCTGTGGTTCTAGAGCCACGTGGACTCGAGGTGTTGCAGCCATTGTCTGAGCACAGTGTAGTGACTGCTGCTTTTTTGGTCTTTCAGCCACTAAAGAAGCTCATTCCTGGCTTTAGAGGAAAGCTAGCATTTTCAGGTGCTGCTCTTTAAAACTACTTTTTCCCCATGGTAAAATATTATCCAGGATACTTTATAAGATTAACGGAAGGGCCTTCAATCATTTTTCAGATTCACACTAGAGGCCTGGGGTTTGTATTCTACACAATTGTACCACAGAGAAGGCCTTGCCTGATGCATAATTCAGATTTGCAAATAGGTACCACGGAAAGGAGCAATAAAATACATGCGTTGTCAGAGTGGGTTAGAGCAGTCAGTGTCCAAGTCTTTCCCCCACTGGGATGTAGTTTGCAATTCTTCCTTTTTTTGTTGTCCCTCTGCCATCACCCCTCTGTGCGCAGCTGGTAGGTAGGCTTACAAGTCCTGCAGGTCACGCAGTGAAACAACGCTGCTCCTTTGAAAGGACTCCACCCTGCAGATCTGCAGATGGCCCTCTAATCATTTTCTATTAGCATGAAACTGGTATAGGCTTGGGGGGAACTATTGCAAGTCTTTTTTTTTTAAATTTTGATATTGAGATAGATAGATAGATGATAGAGAGAGAGAGAGAGAGAGAGAGAGAGAGAGAGAGAGAGAGAGGGAGAGAGAGAGGGAGAGGGAGAGGGAGAGAGAGAGAGAGAGAGAGAGAGAGAGAGAGAGAGAGAGAGAGAGAGAGAGAGAGAGAGGAGAGAGCTCAGTATCTGAAGAGTCCAGAAGAAGACATTGGATCCTCTGGAGCTAGAGTTACAGGTATTTGTGAACCATATGACATGGATTCTAGGGACCAATCTCATCCTATGGAAGAACAGCCATTCAAAATACACAACTCTCTCCTTCAAGGGAGTAGGCGATGGTTTATTTTGGAGCCAAGTAGGAATGACCATGGTCCAGGAGCACAGACTTGGGTTTTTATCCCCAGTTCTACATTCTAGCACAGTAACAATGTCATGAAGTTTTTATAGTAAGAGAACAAAGAAATCCGTAGATCATGACATCTTTTAAATACACTTGTCGGAGCTTTGGGTAACAGGTACAATAAAGCATGGAAATCTTTATCATAGGTTTCACATGCTATCTGGTGGGCCTTGGGTTTGGTGGAAGCAGAAGGTCTCTCCGGATATTTCAAAGGATTTGCCTACTAGTCACAAGGATGTTAGAAACTATGTAGAGCTGGGCAATGATTGGTTATTTTGGGCCTAAGATAGACCCAAGTTCAATTTGTTTGGGCAAACAAACAAAAAATAAAGGATTAGGGTGACCAAGTCCTGAGGATCAAGGCAGTAAGCAGCACTCTTCCATGGGCTCTGTATCTGTTCCTGCCTCACGGTTCTTGCCCTGTTTGAGTTCCTGTCCTGGTTTCCTTTGATGATGGACTGTGATGTGGAAGCAGAAGGCAAATAAACCCCCTTTCCTCTCCAGGTTGCTTTGGTCATGGTTTTGACTGTCAGTGTGCCAGAGCCTAGAATCACCTAGGAGTCAAGCATGGTTGTGAGGGACTAGGTAGATCGGGTTGGCCTCTGATATTGTCTGTGAAGGAGCTGCTAGCTTAGTTTAACTGAGGTGGGAAGACACACCTTGAATGCAGGTGGCACCACTTCATGGGAGGAAGCAAGCTAAACACCAGCATTCGCCTCTCCTTGCTTGCTGGAGTAGACACACCCAAGAACTGGTCCCTGCCATCATGGCTTCCCGATGATCCCTTATTGTACCCTCAGACTGTAAACTGAAATAAACCTGTCCTTTCTTAAGTGGATTTGTCCCAGTGCAGCCACAAGGCAGTTTGCAGATGAACCAGCATTAGAAAGACAGAGGGGTTCCCCTGGCTGTGGTACTGGTAGGTAACAGTGTCTGTGTAGCTCCGGCTAGATTTAGGAGGTGCGAGCCAATGGAAGAGATGCTTGCAGAGAGGAGCCCCGTCGAATAGGAGGCAAGAGGCCATGGTAGCTTGACCACCTCCTCCCCTAGACCCCAGGAACAGCTTCCCTATGGCTGGGAAGTGGTGTGGAAAGGAGGAAACTACATGAGGACAACACGGGGGTCCTTTCACAGACCCTCACGTAATGGAAGTTCTTCTGAGGAGATGTCTCGGTAGAAGATCTCTAGGCCCTGCTTACTATGCGTCAGATAACACCTCTCTTTCTAAACAGGCCGTGTCAACTGCTGTATGGTTTTCCGTGAGACGGTCTGTTCACACCAAATGGGGTACTGATGACAGATCCAAGGAAAGATTCAATCCAGGTCTAAGTTTAGTGAATCAGCGAGTTTATTGGGGTGACTTACAGGAGTGTGGGTGACTCAGGGGCAGGTGCATCACTGAACAGCCCATCCCTGTATGGGTGATGACTCCTGAGATCTCTGCATCCCTCAAGAGCTCCCTGTGTAACTTGCAGAGCACTTGACTCTTAAGTTTCATTTATTCCTCAAGTCTTAATGAGCCATTATGAGCAAGGTCGCTATGAACATGGCTGAACATATGTCCTTGTTGTGTGGTGGAGCATCTTCTGGGTATATTCCAAGAAGTGGAATAACTGGGTCTTGAAGAAGCCCTATTTCCAGTTTTCTGAGATAGCACCAGATAGATTTCTAATAGCCAGAACCTCGAAACAGCCTAAGTGCCCCTCAGTCGAAGAATGGATAAAGAAACTGTGGTACATTTACACTACGGACTACTACTCAGCTATTAAAGACAAGGAAATCCCAAAATTTGTGGACAAATGGATAGAACTAGAAATGATCATAATGAGTGAGTTAACCCAGAAGCAGAAAGGCTCACATAGTATATACTCACTTATAATTGGATACTAGCCCAAGGGGCATGTCCCATGAAAGTCTTCACTTACAAGGAGATTGGGATAGGTGAGAGAAGTATGGGAGAATGGGGAAATAGAAGGATCCAGAAAGTCCTAGCAACCTACAAGAAGAACATCATGATGGGCAGACTGGGCCCAGGGGTTCTGCTCAAACTACTGCACCAACCAAGGACAACACATGTAGTAAACATTGAACTCTTACCCAGATCTAGCCAATGGACAGGACATTCTCTACAGTTGAGTGGAGAGTGGGGACTGACTTTCACACAAACTCTAGTGGCCCATATTTGACTACTTCCTCTGGATGGGGAGGCCCGGTGGCACTCAGAGGAAGGATAGCAGGCTACCAAGAAGAGACTTGATACCCTATGAGCATATACACGGGGAGGAGATCCCCTCAGTCACAGTCATAGGGGAGGGGAGTAGGAGGAAAGTGGGAGGGAGGGAGGAATGGGAGGATACAAGGGATGGGATACAATTGAGATGTAATATGAATGAATTAATAAAATATATATATATAAACGTGCAACATTTTGCCTTACTTTTATGTAGGTCCTGGGGCTCTGAACTCAGGTCCTTGTGCTTATGGGCCAGACACGTCAGCATCTCCCTTGCATCCTTTCATAGTCTTTGCTAATACCCTCTCCTGTCTGTCTTTATCCACATTTTCACCCCAGGAATCCAGAATATACCTGGTACATGTTGGTTGCTCCAGGTATCAATTCTGGCAGAGGGCATCCCACATTCGCCTTTTTGCCTCCCTGTGGCACTAGCCAAGTACACAAGTCTGTTGACATCCCTTCCCAACGTCCTCTATGGTGCCAAATCAAGGTGATGCAAGAAAACAAGACAAGTCAGAGACCAAATTAGCAAAGCCTGTGCATTTATAAGCCACAGCTGTGGAGGGATTATGGCTGTCGCTTTCCTTGAAGCAGGTGGTTGGAAGGGCTTGAAAGGGTTCATAGATAAAAATAGGAAATCCTAAGCTAGTCTCCGATGGGTGAGCAATGGGTGAGAGTTCAGTTTCTTTTTGATCGATCTTTCTCTGCTTCCTTTTGAGACAGGCTCTCATGTTTCCCACGGTGGCTCTGAACTTCTCTGATCTCATGACTGAAGGGGTACAGGTATGCAGCACCATGCCTAGTAATGAGGTGCCAGGAATCGAAACCAGGGCCTTGGATATAGTTGGCAAGTATTCTACAAAATGAGCTACATACCAGTCTCTTGCTTAAATAAACTGATACCAAAGTAGGCTGATAAAGAATTTGTCAAGAGAAAGGACAGCGTGAGGAGATGCTGCCACAGCCACCAGCGCAGCTGTGCCAGAGCTGCAAGGAAACCTGCGCCCTGCCTCCACCCTCCCAGCCAATGTGGATTTGTTCCAACGCTCTGCTAAAATGTGCATGTGGGTGACTATAATTTTCTGGGCATGCAGAGACACGCCTTACCCGAGGACATGAAAAAGGCATATAGGAACCCGTCACTTAGTGACACCTAGACAAAAATCCTGAAAATAAAGAAGCAGAGCGGAAATTCAAACAAGTAGCTGATGCATATGAGGTGTTATCAGATGCAAAAAGGCAGGACATCTATGAAAAATATGGGAAAGAAGGATTACACGGTGGGGGACGAGGAGGTGGGAGTCATTTTGACAGTCTGACTTCACATTCCAGAACGTAGATGATGTCTTCAGGGAGTATTTTGGAGGAAGGGATCCATTTTCATTCGACTTCTTTGAAGACCCATTGATTACTTTTTTGGGAACTGAAGGGGGTCCCTGAGGAGCTAGAAGCCCCACTATCAGCTTGTTTTTCTCAGCCTTCAGTGGACTTCCTTCTTTTGGAGGTGGGTTTTCTGCTTCTGATGTAGGTGTCACTGTGTTCGGGCCACTAGGCCATCGGCGCCTCACTTCATCCTCTTCAACGTCATTTGGTGGCAGTAGAATGGGAAACTTCAAATCAATATCAACCTCAACTAACATAGTTAATGGCAAGAAATCACTACAAAGAGAATTGTGGAGAATAGTCATGAAAGAGTAGAAGTTGAAGAAGATGGACAGTTGAAGTCCTTGACGGTAAGTGGTAAGGAGCACCTGCTATGCTGGGATAACAAGTAATTCAATGCAAGCATTTAACTGAAACATTAAACCATAACAAACACCATTTGAGGAATAACAGAAACTTTTTTTTTAAGATTTCAAAGGAATTCGACTTTCTGTATAACTGTACCTAATTTAAAGTGTTTATAAAACAGCGCATCGGAGCCCCTATTTGTTATAGACATTTGAGTTTGTTGTTGGGACCACAAAATAGGTGGTCTTCTTCTTCTTCTTCTTCTTCTTCTTCTTCTTCTTCTTCTTCTTCTTCTTCTTCTTCTTCTTCTTCTTCTTCTTCTTCTTCTTTAAAATTGCTGTAATCTCTGTATGCACTTTGTTTTAAACAAAACAAAATATAAACCAAGGTGAGCCCTGTGACTCTTGCGTTGTGCTAGGACAAGATTATTTTAAATCACCAGCATGGATCTGCTTCCCATTGGGTTGAAATGTGAGTGTGTAGTGTCAGCCTGCTGTGACATTGACATTGCCAAGTGAACTTCTACAGAAATACTTCAATTTTATTTTCAGCATTTAGAGATGAAAGCTATTACTGCATCAATGGTAATACATTTCTGGTTTGGTGTAAATTAAGGGTGTTTGCTTCTAGTTGTGCATGGATGCTGGCAACTTTGCCTATTCTGACAATTGTTTAAATATGTAATGTTAAACTTTGGTTTTAAAAAAGCTGGTAATTTGGGTCTTTTGTCATTTGATTAAAAAAAGAAAAGAAAAGAAAAGAAAAGAAATATGGGGAAAAAAGAATTTGTCAAAAATAATCAGGGCTGAGAAATGACCCAAACTATACTAAAAATGTAATAGTTTCTGAAATTGTATATGGGGCAGGATTTTATTGGGCTTTGTGGTGTGTCCCCAAATCCCTTATTCTCTGGGTCTCTCATCTTAAGGGACAGGAAACTTTAAGGTCCCAAATGTGAAAGGCATACCCTAAATCGAGCTACCCTAACCCCCCTGTAGATACAGCAGGTCCAGGGATCAGCCCCTGGAGGACATTGTCCCCATGCCTTGGCCTCTCATTCACCGCCAGGATGGTTCTCTCCACCAATGGTAGATTTCATTAGTGCATGCACAGCACTTGAGGAAAATGGCTTTACTTACCGCTCAGTCTGGGGCCTCCTGTGGTTGCCACAGAGAAACTGTAATCAGGTGTGCAGAGACTAGAGGGGTTTTAGTTACAGAGTAATCACAAGTTTCCCCACCCTGATGCCTAATGAATGTAAATGAGTGACAGGAGACCAATAAACAGATGTCTCTGTTGTCTGTGAATTTTACTGTGGAGGAGAAGAGAGGTTATGGTGTAAATGAGAGCAGACAGCCCACACAAATTGTGCATCACGTGTGAACATCACTTGCTGATGGATATTCTCCCCCCACTCCCCAGCATCTTTTCTGTATTCCAGTTACTTAGAACTTGTTCCAGTCTTCCTCAGAGCTCTCCTGTCTGTGATGGGTTTTCTAGTTTGGGCCAATTGAGGTGGGAAGGCCCTACCTGGACATGAGCAGCACATCCCATGTGCTGGGGTTCTGGACCGAACAGGAAGGAGAAAGAGGGCTGAACCCCAGCCTTCATCTCTCTGCTTCCTGACTGCACATGCGATGTGAGCAGCGTCTCTTGATCCTTCTGCTATGACATCCCTGACAGGACAGATGGTACCCTCAAACTGCGAGCCAAGTAAATCCTTCCTTCCTAAAATTGCTTTTGTCAGAGCAATGAGAAAAATAACAGGTACAAGTGCCAATGAAACACTGTATGTGAGATATTATGTTTTCAGTAACTATTTATGAGTGTTTTGGTTTTTATCAAATGAGGTCAATACAGAGAATTAGTAGAAATTAAAATTAACTGAGCACTTAATATGTATTGGGTGCGTCTCTGAGTTGTTATAGGCTAGCTCCTTATTCTTCATAATAATCTGTGATATTCCTGACACTATCATTCTTATTTTATAGACGGAGAAAGTGAGGCACAAAGCATTAGGCATCTCTATGGAGAAATGCCTCCTACAGGTTAGTCTATAAGCAAGTCTATGGGGCCATTTTCTTGATTAGTGATTGATGTGGAAGGGCCCAGCCCATATTGGGTTGGGACCACCCCTGGGCAGGTGGGCCTAGGATGTATTAAAAAAGCAAATCATGAGGAATACACCAATAAGCAGCACTCCTCTTTGGCTTCTGCTTTCATTCCTGTCTCTAGGTTCCTGTCTTGATTTCCTACTCTAACTTTCCTTCATGTTGGACTGTAAGGCTATGAGGTAAAGTAGACCTTTTCCTCAAGTTTTACTTGGTCATGGTGTTTAGTGCAGCACTAGAAAGCATCTTTGAACACACACACACACACACACACACACATGCACATATGCACACACCCATAACAGAATTCTGAGCAAGGTGCTCCTCTGCTAGGCAAGGCATGGCAAGAACACAGCTCTTGGCTGTGGATGTTCCAGGAGCAGAGGGAGCTGTGGGCCTCTGGGCTACCTTTCCCCTCTGTGACTGGCATGCAGAGCTTGCTCTTTGGGGTTGCTGGATCCCAAATGAACCAGTGAATCAAATACTAACTGCCCCTCTGGTAAGGTCTGCTCAGAATCTATGCATAGCAAGTGTCTCATGACTGGTTAGTACCAAAGAATAGGAGCAAATGTTCTTGGAGGGATATGTGGAGAAGATAATTGAGTAATTTGGTTTGGTGGTGTTTAATTTCTTGAGTTCTTTATATATTTTGGAAATTAGACCTTTGTCAGATGTAGGGCTGGTGCAGATCTTTTCCAAGTCTGTAGGCTGTTGCTTTGTTCTGTTGACAGTGTCTCCTGCCTTACAGAAGCTTCTCAGACTCATGAGGTCCTATTTATTAATTGTTGACCTTAAGGTCTGGGTTGTTGGTGTTCTGTTCAGGAAGTTGTCTCCTGTGCCAATGTGTTCCAGGCTCTTCCCCACTTTTTCTTCTAACCAATTTAATATCTCTGGCTTTATATTGAGGTCTTTAACCCACTTGGACTTGAGTTTTGTGAACGGTGACAAACATGGGTCTAATTGTGTTTTTCTATATGTAGACATCCAGTTAGACCAGCATCATTTGTTGAAGATGCTATCCTTTTTCCATTGAATAAATTTAGCTTCTTTGTCAAAAATCAAGTGACCATATGTGTGTGGATTCATTTCTGGGTCTTTGATTTGATTCCATTGATCAATCAGCCTATTGCTGTGCCAGTACCACGCTGTTTTAATTACTGTTGCTTTATAGTACAGCTTGAGATCGGGTATGGAGATTCCTCTGGAGGATCTCTTATTGTATAGGATTGTTTTTGCTATTCTGGGTTTTTTGTTTTTCCATATGAAGTTTAGAATTGAACTTTCAATGTCTTTAAAAAATTGTGTAGGTATTTTGATAGGGATTGCATTGAATCTGTAAATTGCTTTTGGTAAGATGGCCATTTTTACTATGTGAACTCTCCCAATCCACGAACAAGAGAGATCCCTCCATCTTCTGATCTCATTCTTCAGAAATTTAAAGTTTTTTTGTTTTCAAACAAGTCCTTCACTTGCTTGGTTAGAGTTACTCCTAGATATTTTATATTGCTTGTGGCTGTCGTGAAGGGGATAGTTTTCCTAATTTCTTCCTCTGCTTGTTTGTCATTTGTATATAGAAAAGCTACTGACTTTATTGAGTTAATTTTGTATCCAGCCAATTTGCTGAAGGTGTTTATTAGCTGTTGGAGTTCTCTGGTGGAATTTTGGGGGGTCACTTATGTACACTATCATATCACCTGCAAATAGGGATAATTTTACTTCCTCCTTTCCCATTTGGATCCCCTTGATCTCCTTTTGATGTCTTATTGCTCTGGCTAGAACTTCAAGAACTATATTGAAGAGATATGGAAAGAGTGGGCAGCCTTGTCTGGTCCCTGATTTTTGAGGAATTTCCTTAAATACCTCTCCATTTAATTCGATGTTGGCTATTGGTTTGTTGTATATAGCCTTTATTATGTTTAGGTATGTGTCTTGTATTCCCGATCTCTCCAAAACTTTAACCATGAATGGGTGTTGGATGTTGTCAAATGCTTTCTCTGCATCTAAGAAGATGATCATGTAGTTTTTTTCTTTCAGTTTGTTTATATGGTGGATTACATTGATGGATTTCTGTATATTAAACCATCCCTGCATGCCTAGAATGAAGCCTACCTGGTCATGGTGAATGATATCTTTGATATGTTCTTGTAATCATTTTGTGAGTATTTTATTGAATATTTTTGCATCAATGTCCATAAGAGAAACTGGTCTGAAATTCTCTTTTTTTTTGTTGGGTCTTTGTGAGGTTTAGGTATCAATGTGACTGTGGCTTCAGAGAATGAATTTGGTAATTTTCCATCCATTTCTATCTTTTGGAGTAGCTTGAAGATTACTGGTATTAGCTCTTCTTTGAAGATCTGGTAGAATTATGTGCTGAAACCATCTGGCCCTGGGCTTTTTTTTTTTTGGTGAGACTATCAATGATTGCTTCTATTTCTATAGGATTAATAGTACTATTCAATTTGTTTATCTGATCTTGATTCAATTTTGGCAAATGGAGTCAATCAAGAAAATTGTCCATTTCCCTTAGATATTCAAATTTTGTGGCAAATTTGCCTTTAAAGTATAATCTTATGATTATTTGTATTTCTGCAGTGTCTGTTGTTATGTCTCCCTTTTCATTTCTGATTTTGTTGATTTGGATAGTGTCTCTCTGCCTTTTAGTTAGTTTGGCTAATGGTTTGTCTATCTTGTTGATTTTCTCAAACAGCCAGCTCCTGCTTTTGTTGACTCTTTGAATTGTTATCTTTGTTTTTAATGTATTGATTTCAGCCTTGAGTTTGATTATTTCCAGACAGCTATTCCTCTTGGGTGTTTCTGCTTCTTTTTTTTTTCTGGGACTTCCTAATGTGTCCTTTAGTTGCTTATGTGGGATGTTTCAAATTTCTTTATATAGGCACTTAGTGCTTTGAATTTTCCTCTTAGCACTGCTTTCAATGTGTCCCATGAATTTGGGTTTGTTGCTCCTTCATTTTCATTGAATTTCAGGAGGTCCTTAATTTCCTTGTTTATTTTTTTCCGTGACCCAGGTGTCATTAAGTAGAGTTGTTTAGTTTCCATGTGTTTGTAGGCTTTTTGTTATTTCTGTTTTTCTTGATGTCTAGCCTTAGGCCATGGTGATCTGATAGGATACACCTATTTCAATCTTCTTGTTTCTGATGAGGCTTGCTTTGAAGAAGGTTTCATGGGGTGGTGAGAAGAAGGTATAATCCTTTGTGTTTGGGTGAAACATTTTGTAAATATTTAAGAGATCCATTTGATTCATGGCATTGGTTAATGATGTTATTTCTCAGATCAGTTTCTGCTTCAATGACCTACCCTTCAGTGAAAGTGGGGTGTTGAAATCTCCCACAATTAATGTGTGGAGATTGATGTGTGGTTTAATCTTTTTAAATAGTTCTTTTACAAATGTGGGTGCCCTTGTATTTCGAGCATAGGTGTTCAGAATTGTGATATCATCTTGGTTAATTTTACCTTGGATGAGTATGAGGTGTCCTTCCTCATCCCTTTTGGTTAATTTTGGTTGAAAGTCTATTTTATTAGATATTAGAATGGCTACACCAGCTTGCTTCTTGTGACCATTTACTTGGAATATTTTTCCAAGTGTTCCTTGAATGCAGAAGAATGTTGGGTCTTGTTTATGCATCCATTCAGTTAGTCTGTGTCTTTTTATTGGAGAGATTAGACCATTAATGGTCAGAGATATTAATGACAAGTAACTGTTAAGACCCTTAATTTTTGATGTTGGCTACAGTAGAGAGTTTGTGTCATTGTGTTTTTTTGATGGTGTAGTTATCTGTTTCCTGTGTAGTTTTGGTTGTGGCTTGTCTGTTTGTGGTGGAGTTTTCTGTCTATTAACTTCTTTAAAGCTTAATTTATGGATAGGTATTATTTGAATTTGTTTTTGTCATGGAATATTTTGTTTTCTCCATCAATGGTTATTGATAGTTTTGCTGGATATAGTAGTCTGGCCTGGCATCTGTGGTCTCTTAGGGTTTGAAGGACCTCTGACAGGCCCTTATGTCTTCTATGGTCTCTGCTGAGAACCTGGGTGTAATTCTGATAGGTTTGCCATTGTATGTTACTTTGCCCTTTTCTCTTGCTGCTTTTAATATTTTTCTTTGTTCTGTATATTTTGTGTTATTATTATTATATATCAGGAAGATTTTCTTTTCTGGTCTATTCTATTTGTTGTTCTGTAGGCCTCTTGTATGTTTATATGAATCTCCTTAAAGTTGGGGACATTTTCTTCTATTATTTTGTTGAAGATATTTTCTGGGCCTTGGAGTTGGGTCTATTCTATTTCCTCGATGCCTATTATTCTTAGGTTTCATCTTTTCATGGTGTCCTTGATTTCTTGGATATTTTGTGTCACGAATTTTTCAGATTTAGCACTGCATTTGGTGGTTGCCTCAAGTTCTACAATTGTATCTTCTAGTCCTGAGATTTGTTCCTCCATTTCTTGGATTCGGTTAGAGAAGCTCACTTCTGTGTTGCTTACTTTCTTCTCTAAGGTCTCTTGTTCCTGTTTTTCTTCTGTCTGTGCTTTTATCACTATCTCCATTTTCATCTTCAGATCTTGAACTGTTTTATTGATTTCTTTCATCTGGTTGTTTGTATTTTTCTGAATTTTTTCCAGTGCCTCTCTATAGGCCTCTTTTATGTCTTCCACCCATTTGGCTGCTTCTTCCTGCATTTGATTATGTATTTTATTTGTTTTCTTCATTATCATCTTCATTACTAGGGATTTGAGGTAATTTTTTTTGTATTTCAATTGTGTTTGATTTCTCAGGCTTGCTTTCTTTGGGATAGCTGGTATCTGGGGATGATGATTTGTTTTGGTTTTTGTTGTTTGCATTCTTATGCTGTCCTTTGGTCATCTTACTATCTCTAATGTTGGGTGGTAGCTTCTGGTGTCCTTCACTGGTTGTTGAGAGTGGGTAGTTGGTGAGTGATTATAGGTTACGTGCCCTTGCCTGTGGGGATCAGGGAGTTCTTCTCTGGATTCGGCAGGTGACCTGGTTTCTACTCCAGGAGACTTTGCTCTACACCTTAAGCTCCTGACTGGGTTAGCAGAGGTAAGCTTCTGCCTGATTCCATTCACGTTACTGTGGAGATTCAGACCAGATTTGTTGGGGGCCGCTCTTTAATTTTCTGTCCTGACCCCTCGGAGCAGTCTAGTCTCTCCCAAGCCTGTAGGAGATGCCACCGGACTGTAGGGACTGTGGCTTTATCTGCCCAATTGTTCAGACTTGGACCACTGTGGTCTACAGACAGGTTCCTGCCTGGATCAGTCTAGATAGCACACCCCTGGTGGTTCAGTTCCACTGAGCTGTAGCTGCAATTCAGACTGCCTTCTGGATCCCCCAGGGCAGCCCACCTTCTCCCATGAGCATCGGAATCCCTGCCAGGCCATGGGGACTCTCCTGGCCAGGCTTCAGCTACCTAACTGTCCAGGCCCAGACACCTGTGGTCCGCAGATAGGTTCCTGCCTGGATTAGTCTAGATAGCGGACTAGTCGAGATTGTGCACCTTCGGTGGTTCAGTCCCACTGAGCTGTGGCCGTGATTCAGACCCCCTTCCAGACCCCCAGGGGAGCCCTGCTTCTCCCACGAGCATGGGAGCCCCTGATGGGCCATGGGGACTATGGCTTTATCTGTTCAATTGCCCAGGCCCGGACCACTGTGGTCCGCAGACAGGTTCCTGCCTGGGTCAGTCTAGAAAGCAGACCAATCTACATTGCGCAGCGTTGGGGGTTCGGTCTCATTGAGCTGTGGCTGCAATTCAGACCCATTTCCAGACCCTCAGGGCAGTCTAGCTTCTCCCATGAGTGTGGGAGGCCCTGCTGGGTTGTGGGGACTGTGCTTCCCAGGTTCTATCAGCCCAATTTTGCAGGCTCAGTCGGCTGAGGCCTGCTGTCTGGCTCCAGCCAGACCCGCCTAGACCATACATTCTGTTTCTGGGCACCGTGGGCTTTGCCTCTGGGACTCCCTGTGGACTGGGGTGGGGTGGGTGGGGGTGTCCGAGGACAGATTCACTTGTTTCCTTGAGACTTCCTCAGGCCAGGAGCTCTGGTATTCCACAGTCTCACAAACTCCGCCTGGGCTATCGAGGCCGGCTGCAGTCCGCAGGTAGGTTCCCTTCCAAAGTCTGGAGAGTGCGTTCAGGTCCTCCAGGGGCTTTTGTTTGGCCCTGGGCCAGGACCGTCTGTGGTATGCACTGTGCAGAACCCCACTCACCTAGTGTTCTCCAGTTCTTGCAGTCTGTGGCTCCCAAACAGGTCCCTGGTCTTTATGCAGTAGATCAGATACAGTGCATGATAGACACTGCCATCTTGGGACTCTACTGGCTTCAACTTTATAGGGATTTACCTTTCTGTCTGTCTGTCTGTCTATCTGTCTCTCTGTCCCTGTCTCTCTGTCTCTCTGTCTCTGTCTCTGTCTCTCCCTCCCTCCCTCCCTCCCTCCCTCCCTCCCTCCCTCCCTCTCTCTCTCTCTCTCTCTCCCTCCCTCTCTCTCTCTCTCTCTGTCTCTCTCTCTCCGAGACAGGGTTTCTCTGTGTAACAGCCCTGGTTGTCCTGGACTCCATTTGTAGACCAGGCTGGCCTGGAACTCAGAGATCTGCCTGCCTCTGCCTCCCGAGTGCTGGGATTAAAGGCGTGTGTCACCACACCTAGCTAGGTATCTCTTAAGAATGGATCATATTAAGATGTTGTTTTATGCTGTTATATTTCAATGAAAAACTGGCTCTGAAGTTGGGTTATGGCTCCCCCTCCTCTAGATCCAAGTGTCTTTGTTTACAAGTTTCTTCCAAAATGTCTGTCCTGTGTCAGGTGGTCTACCTGACTATGAGACAGGGAAACGGGAACAAAAACAGAACAAAACCCAGACTATACCTAATGAGGATTATTGCTAGTACTTTTTTGTTTTATTTAATTCTCTAAACCTTTTGCTAAAGTATAAATATTATTTCAATGCTCTTATGGATTTTATTTATTTATTTATTCACTTTAAATCTGCCTGAAGTCCCCCTCCTTGGTCCCACCCTCTCACCTTCTTCCTTCTTTTCTCCCTCCCCTTCTCCCCAGAAAAGGGGAGCCCCCTACCCCTGTATCAACCTATGCCAGCACATCAAGTCTCATCAGAACTGAGTGCATCCTCTTCCCCTGAGGCCAGGCAAGGAAGCTCCATTACAGGGAAGTGATCCAATAGCAGGCAACAGAGTCTATGTCAGAGGCAGTCCCTGCTCCACTTGCTATGGGACCCACATGAAGACCAAGCTGCCCATCAGTTACATATGTGTAGGGGGCCTAGGTCCAGGCCATGTATGCTCTGTGGCTGGTGCTTCAGTCTCAGTAATGTCCCCTGGACCCTGGTTAATTAGCACTGTTGGTCTTTTTGGGGAGTTTGTGTTCCCTTCAAGTCTTTCTATCCTTCCCCCCACACTTCCACAAGGTTCCTGGAGCACCACCCTATGTTTGGCTTCAAGTCTCAGCATCTATTTCAATCCACTGCTGGGTGGAGCCTCTCAGAGGACAGGTATGCTAGACTCCTGTCTGCAAGCAAAATCGAGTAGAATTAATAGTATCAGCGTCTGGCTTTCTGCTGTGGGAGTGGGTCTCAGGTTGGTCCAGTCATTGGTTGGACAGTCCCTCAATCTCTGCTCCCTTTTTGTACCTGCACATCTCGTAGGCAGAGTAAATTTTGGGTCAAAGGTTTTGTGGGTGGGTTGGTGTTCCCCTCCCTCCTCTAGGAGTCTTGCCTGGATAGAAGGTGGCCACTTCAGTATCTATATCCTCGACAGATAGGAGTCTCTGCTAGAGTCACCATAATTTCTTCCCAGGAGCCTACCCTGTCTGAGGTCTCCAGCTCGGTTCAGAGATGCACCCCTCAGTTTCCTTTCTCTATATCAGCCTTCTCACCTCCCAACCCTCTCCTCCCCACATCTGATCCCAACTTTTGTTTTTCTCCCTACACTGTCTCCTACCCAGTTCCCTCTCTTCACATCAACTTCCTCTGTCCATTCTATTTCCCCTCCTAAGTGAGATCCAAGCAACCTCCTTTGAGTCCTCCTTGTTATTTAGCTTCTGTGGGTCTGTGAATTGTCGTATGGTTATCCTGTACTATATGGCTAATATGCACTTATAAGTGAGTACATACCATGTGTGTCTTTCTGGGTCTGAGTTACCTTATTCAGGATGATCTTTTCTAGTTTCACCCCATTTCCTGCAAATTGCATGGTTTCCTTGCTGACTAATATTCCATTGTGTGAATGTACCACATTTCTTTATCTATTCTTCAGTTGAGAGACATCTAGGTTGTTTCTAGTTCCTGGATATTATAAATAAAGCTGCTATGAACATAGTTAAGCTTTAAATGTTCTTTTGGTATGGTGGAGCATCTTTTGGGTATATGCCAAGGATTGGTATAGCTGGATCTTGAGGTAGAACTAGACACAATTTTCTGAGAAACTGCCAGATTTATTTCCAAAGTGATTGTACAAGTATGCACTCCCACCAGCAATGGAGGAGTGTTCCCCTTTCTCCCCAACCTCACCAGCATGTGATGTTATTTGAAGTTTTGATCTTAGCCATTCTGACAGGTGTAAGGTAGAATCTCCAAGTCATTTTGATTTGACTTTCCCTGATGACTAAGGGCGTTGAGTATTTATTTTTCTTGGCCATTAGAGAGTCCTCTGTTGAGAATATTTGGTTTAGCTCTGTGCCCAATTTTTCAATGGGATTATTTGTGTTGTTGATGTTTAATTTCTTGAGTTCTTCATATATTTTGGATATTAGCCCTCTCTCTGATGCAGGCTTGGTGAAGAGGCTTCTGTTTTGTTCTATTGACAGTGTCCTTTGCCTTACAGAATCTTTTCAGTTTCATGAGGTCCCACTTATTAATTGTTGATTTTAGCCAGAGTTGTTAGTGTGCAGTTCAGGAAGTTGTCTCCTGTGCCAATAAGTTCAAGGCCTTTCCACACTTTTTCTTCTAATAGATTTAGTGTTTCTGATTTTATGTTGAGGTCTTTAATACACTTGGACTTTAGTTATGTGCAGGATGATAAGTATGAATCTATTTGCATTTTTCTACATGCAGACATCCGGTTGGACCAGCACCATTTGTTGAAGATGCTATCTTTTTTCCATTGTATGGTTTTGGCTTCTTTGTTGGAAATCAAGAGTCCATAAGTGTGTGGGTTTACTTTTGTGTCTTTGATTCAGTTCCATTGATCTTCCTGTTTGTTTTTATGCCAATACCGTGCAGTTTTGATTACTATTGTTCTGTAGTACAGCTTGAATTCAGGAATGATGATACCTCTAGAAGTTATTTTATTGTGTAGAATTGTTTTAGCTACCTTGGATCTTTTATTTTTCCATAAGAAGTTGATGGTTGCTCTTTCAAGGTCTGTAACAAATTTTGATGGGAAATGTATTGAATTTATATATGGTTTTTGATAAGATGACTATTTTTATTATGTTAATCCTACTGAGCCATGAGCATGGAAGAGCTGTCCATTTTCTAAAATCTTCTTTGGCTTCTTTCTTAAAGGACTTCAAATTCTTGTCATACAGGTCTTTCACTTGCTTGTCTAGAGTTACACTAATATATTTTATATTATTTATGGCTATTATGAAGAATATTGTTTCCTTAATTTCTTTCTCAGACTGTTTGTCATTTGTATATAAGAGGGCTACTGATTTTTTGAGTTAGTTTTTTATCCAGCCACATTGCCGAAGGTGTTTATCAGCTGTAGGAGTTCTCTGGTAGAACTTTTGGGGTCACTTATATATACTATCATATTATCTGCAAATATCAATACTTTGACTTCTTCCTTTTTAATTTCTACCCTTTTGATATCATTTAGTTGTCTTATTACTCTAGTTAGAACTTCAAGTACTATATTGCATAGATAAAAAGAGAGTGGTCAGCCTTGTCTTGTTTCTGATTTAGTGGCATTACTTTAAGTTTCTCTCTATATTATTTGATATTGGCTGTTGGCTCATTGTATATTGCTTTAATTGTGCCAAGTATGTGCCTTCTATCCCTGATCTCTCCAAAACTTTAAACAGAGAGGGGTGTGGGATTTTGTCAAAGGTTTTTCAGAATCTTATGAGATGAAAATATGGGGGTTTTCCTTCAATTTATTCATATGGTGGATTACTTTCATGTATTTTTATATGTTGAACCATCCCTGCATCCCTGGGATGAAGCCTACTTGATTATAGTGGATGATATTTTTTATGTGTTCTTGGATTTGGTTTACAAGTATTTTATTGAGTATTTTTGCATCGGTGTCCATAAGGGAAATTAGTTTGTAGTTCTCTTTCTTTGTTGGATCTTTCTGTGGTTTAGGTATCAGGGTAACTGTGTCTTGATAGAATGAGTTTGGCAACATTTCTTCTGTTTCTATTTTGTGGAAGAATTTCAGAATATTGGTATTAGCTCTTTTTTAAAGTCTGGTAGAATTCTGTGCTAAAACCATCTGGCCCTAGGCTTTTTTTTGTTTTTTTGTTTTGTTTTTGTTTTTTGCCTTTTTCTTTTTTTGGATTGGGAGATTTTAATGACTACTTCTGTTTTCTTAGGGGTTATAGGTCTATTTATGTTGTTTATCTGATCTTGATTTAATGTTGGTAAGTGGTATCTATAAAAAATATTGCCATTTCACTTAGATTTTCCAGTTTTATTTTGTACAGTTTTTTCAAGTAAGATCTAATGATTCTTTGGATTTCATCTGTGTTTGTAATTGTGTCCCCCTTTTAATTTCTGATTTTGATTTTTTTATTTTGGATTCTCTCTCTCTCTCTCTCTCTCTCTCTCTCTCTCTCTCTCTCTCTCTCTCTCTCTCTCCTAGTTTGGCTAAGGGTTTGTCTATCTTGTAGATTTTTTCCAAGGAACCAATTCTTGGTTTTGTTGATTCTTTGAATTGTATTCTTTGTTTCTACTTTGTTGATTTTATCCCTGAGTTTGATTATTTCCCACTGTTACTCCTCTTTGGTGTGTTTGTTTCTTTTTGCTCTAGAGCTTTTAGGTGTGCTTTTCGATTGCTAGTATAAGATCTTTCCAATTTCTTCATGAGGGAACTTAATGGTATGAACTTTCCTCTTAGACTGTTTTCATTGTGTCCCATACTTTGGGTATGTTGTACCTTCATTTTCTTTGAACTGTTTAACTATTTTCTTTATTTTCTCCATGAATCATTGAATAGAGAGTTGTTCAGTTTCCATGAGTTCATAGGCTTTCTTTTGTTTCTGTTGTTGTTGAAGTCCAGGTTTAATCCATGGTGGTCTGATAGAACACAAAGTGTTATTTCAATTTTATCCTATCTGGTAAGACTTCCTTTGTGACTGAGAATGTGGTCAATTTTGGAAAAGGTTCTGAGGTGCTGAGAAGAAGGTATATTCTTTTGTGTTTGGATGCAATGTTCTGTAAATATCTGTTAGGTACAATTAATTGACTCATAATGTCAGTTAATTTCATTATTTTTCTCTTTGATTTCTTTCTAATTGACCTGACCTTTGGTGAGAGTGGGGTGTTGAAGCCTCCCAATATTATTGTGTGGGTATTGACGTGTGATTTCAGATTCATTAATGTTTCATTTATGGATGTGGGTCCCCTTGCATTTGGGGTATATATGTTCAGAATTGATATGTTATCTTGGTGGATTTTTTCTTTGATGAGTGTGAAATGCCCTTCATAATCTCTTTTGATTAATTTTGGTTGAAAGTCTATTTTATTATATATTAGAATAGCTACTCCAGCTTGGTTTTTCTGTCCATTTGCTTGGAAAAAAACTTTCCAGCCATTTATTCTGAAATAATGCTTATCTTTATTGCTCAGGTGTGTTTCTTGTATGCAATAGAATGATGGGTCCTGTTTTTCAACCATTCTCTTATCCTGTGTCTTTTTATTGGAGACTATTGATATTGATAGACACTAATGGTCAATTCCTGTTATTTTGATGTTGGTAGTGTGTGTGTGTGTGTGTGTGTGTGTGTGTGTGTGTGTGTGTTTCCCTTCTTTTGTTTTTTCTGGTGTGGGATTATTTCCTGGGTTTTCTTCAGTGTAGTTACCTTTCTTGGAATGGAGTTTTCCTTTTAGTATTTTCTGCAGGGCTGGGTTTATGGATAGATATTGTGTAAATTTGATTTTATCTTGGAGTATCTTGTTTTCTCCCTCTAGGTTATTGAGAGTTTTGGTGGCTGTAGTAGTCTAGCTTGCCATCTGTGGTCACTTAGGGTTTGTAAGATACCTGTCCAGGGCCTTCTGGCTTTTAGAGTCTCTGTTTAGAAGTTAGGTGTAATTCAGATAGGTCTGCCTTTATATACTACTTGGTCTTTTTTCCTTGCAGCTTTTAAAATTCTTTCCTTGTTCTGTAGATTTTGTGTTTTTTTATTTGTAGTGGGAGGATCTTCTTTTCTGGTTTAGTCAAATTGGTGTTCTGTATGCTTCTTTTGTGCTTATAGGGATCTCTTTCTTTAGGTTGAGGAAATTTTTGTCTATGATTTAAAATTATTTTCTGGTACTTGGAGCTGGGACTAGTCACCTTCTTCTATTCCTATTATTTGTAGGCTTCTAGTCCTATTGTTTGTAGGTTAAGTATTTTCATAATACTCCAGATTTCCTGGATGTCTTATGTCAGGAATTTTTTAGTATTAATATTTTCTTTGACTGATGATCTATTTCTTCTATTGTGTCATCTGTGCCTGAGATTCTTTCTTCCATCTCTTGGATTCTGTTAATGATGCTTCTTTCTGTTGGTCCTGTTCTCTTTCCTAGGCTTTCCATCTCCAGGATTCCCTCAGACTGTGCTCTATTTATTCATTGCTTCTATTTTCATTTTCACGTCTTGAATAGTTTTATTCATTTCTTTCACTTGTTTAATTGTGTTTTCTCTATTTCTTTTATGGATTTATTAATTTCCTCTTTAAAGGCTTCTGGTGCCCATACAAGGTGTAAGAGCATTATAGGTAACTTACCTTTTAATGTTGTAGAGGAAACTACACGTTTTGAAGGTGTTTCAGGAGTGTCAGCAAAATGGCAGCTTCTGTTGCAGGGTTTTTTTACTACTTTATACTCAGAGGGGATTTTCTGGTTTTGCTTTGTCTTCTTCCTGTATTCCATTTTTAAAACGATTGGAAGAAAGACTGATGAGATATAAAAACCAAAAGTGTCACTAAATTCTACAGTTCTAGAAAAGATTTCAGAGTTGGCAGTACAACAAGACAGTTTATGGGTAGAGATAGAAGCACTTGGGAAGCAAATAGCACACTGATAAACAGAGAAAAAAGTGTTCAGATTTTGTGATAACTAAAAATGGGAGTTGTCTGTTCTTGCCCCCCTGCCCTGCTCTACGCACCAAGCATTCACAGCACCTGTGTGCAGAAGGGCGTAGGGAAGAATGGGAAGTTGGACAGCTAAAAAGGCATTGGAGGCAAGTGCACTGCTAGAGGAATTCTCTAAAGCTATGTAGGCATCGTGAGCTTTCTCAGTCTTTGTGCAACATATCTCTGCTGATGGTGGGGTGGAACTTGTGATGAGGTGGCATCAAGCAGATGGGCTAGATGTAAAGCATTTTAGGGAGTCTATCGTACGGCATTGATGCCTTCATCTTTTGGTAAACACATGTGAAGTAACTGGCTATGCAGCGTAGACTTATTTTCCAAGATTGGAAGGCATTAGCTGTCAGCTGTGCTAGAAACTGCTCAACAGTTACAAGGGGGATAACTGTTGTTAAATTTCAATCGCTTGGTGAAGGGCATTATGCTGACTTATGAGAACAAGCCTGGTCTGAAGATATAGTAATTGAACAATGTCGTGTTGCCACATCAAGAGCTTTGGGTATTGTTGAGGAGCCTGGTAAAAATAATCACCTCATTTACTAAAGTATTTCAAGGCCCTGGAGAAGCCGTCACAGAATTCTTACAGAGATTGGGATCCGCTCTAGATAGAGCCATACCAGACCCTGAGACCAGACAGACATTGACACTGATCACGGCGTATGAAACTGCAAATAGGGAATGTAAGAGAGCAATTAGACTATTAAAAATACGAGGAGCTCCGTTAGACAAAAGGATGAGAGAGACAGCTAATATTGGCTGTCAGGAGCATCAAGCCACAGCTAGAGGTCTCAGATACAAAACACACGGTGCCTTAATTGTAAATCTGGCCATTTACAAAGAAATTGTAAAGCTAAAATCTCCAAACCTTAAAATAACAGGAGCATTAATTCTGGAGAAAATGGTATTTGTAAGAGAGAACAAGAAGATTCTGGCTGTGATGGTAATGGTATGCCAAGATGTCCAGGGTATTGTAGCCACTGTGGGAGAGGAAAACAGTGGTCTAGGGATTGCCAATCCAAGAGAGACATAAGAGATAATCTCTTGCCATCGGGAAACAAAAGGAGGGGCCCCCTGCAGCAAACCATATGAGCTATCTTTCTTTGGTCCACCAGGAGGTAACAAGCTTGCAGGAAGAAGAAGACTAGGTATTGATGACTTAATGCATGCTATTGAAGGCAGCTCAGCTTTGGATCTGGCCTCAGATAAATCTTATACTAACCCCACAGGTTGTGGGTAGAGGTTGAATTGCTTGGAAAGCAAAAAAGTGCAGTTGGCAAAGCGAAAACACCTGATAACTGAAATCTGGCATTTCTCACAATTGTTACTCTGCCATGTTCTGTGTAATTTTGATGTTAAGTTCCCACAGCCCCTGGGCTGGTTGGGAAGCCAGAAGGAGCAGAATCCTGTACCAGGTAAAAGTGTTAAAGAAAAGAGGCTGTTTCAAGAAATAAGGTTACTCTTGGAAAAACTGTGTTGCCAGAGGAGCAGCCTCGGTTTAGCCACCATTAACTTTCCCAGTAACTGCTAAAAACCTCAGAGCTCAAAATGGCTGGTGCATTAAGTCTGAGAAATATGGTATGTTCCGCCAGAGCAACAATTTCTGTCAAGTTATAAAAAAACAAGTCAAAGGAAAAAAAAAAGCCATTTTTAAAAACACAAATGGGGAAATGTGGACGTTTTGGTTTATTTGGAAACATGTTTTTACTTTAATCGTAGGTGTGGGGCTGCTCCAGTTTGTCCACAGCTGATTAGCTGCCTCCCGAGAGGGCAGGTAATCTTTGTAAGCTGTGAACTAACTTGTGTAGGGGGCATGGTCTTTGTCAGTGGGGATAAAAGCCAGCCCCAGAGAGCTACCGGGGACTCTGATAAAGAAGAAGGTTGCTGATGCTTCCCCTGCTGCTCCTAGTTGTTGTTGATACAATGTGATGGGAAGTTGGAGACAGACCTAGTAGGGGAGGGGAATAAAGTGAAAGCCTGAGGGAGGGAGGAATGGGAGGATATTAGTGATGGGATAACAATTGAGTTGTAATCTGAATAAATTAATAAAAAAGCCTTAAAAGAAAAATAAAAAGATATTCTGAAACTAGGATTGGACTTGCCCCAAACAACCAGATGACCCTAAACAGCAGGAAGCAGCTAAGGAAAACCGCAACCCCTCTCCCCACTAATTTTCTTTCTCTCCTACCGGAAGTGATTAGGGTGGAGTAGGAAGGAAGAGATTTAAAGAACCCCAAAATAAAAATAGTTGTTTAAAAGTATGCCACCTGTTTGATTGTATTTTCTGTATGTCTTTAAGAGATTTATCCATTTCTTCTTTAAAGGCCTCTATCATCTTCATGAGACTGAATTTAAGGTTGGTTTCTTGTTACTCGGCTGGGTTAAGACATCCTGGGCTTGTTGTCATATTGCCTGGGCTTTTGTTATTTGTAGTCTTTAGCCATCTGGTTGTTTCTGGTATTGGCAGGTCTCAGGTAATGCAGGGTGAGTTGTGGGTAAGAAAATGGTGTGTTGGGGCGAAAGTGTGGTTTACCTCCTCTGTTTGGAGGGCTTTAGGGGGATAGGCTGACCAGGGGTGGGAGGGAGAGTCTTATCTGGTGGCCCCTTATGGCCCTAATCCTCTGGGAATGCAGGCATGCCTATGATCCAGGAGATAGAGTTGCCAGTGGGGGGAGCATCACTCACTGCTATTATACTTGCCCAGGGGCAAAGTACAGGTAGTGGACTGGCATGCAGAGATCCCACTTGTTTGTTCCAGCTGGCCACTGCAGAAGGATGGTAGCTGCACTCTGGTGGTCCCTGGAGGCCCCCAGGTCTGGTGATGCATGTAGGGATGAGGTCCCATAGATGGAGCATATAGAAGGCGTAGGTCGCCACTCCTGTGTTTGTCCAGAGGCATGGTGCAAGTAAGGCCTGGTGCATAGAGGTCTCACCTGTCTCCCCTAAGTGGCAACTGTGGGCCTCTGGGGATGGGGGCTGTGGACCAGTTTTTAAGACTATTATATAAGCTTTCTGTACCTCAAGATTTGTGAGTTTGGTATGGTTAAAGATCTGTAAAGATAACTTAAAACTTATAGCAGGAGGGTCGGTTGGCGAAAAAAAATCTAGACATAGGTAATTTTAATTTACTGTAGCATACTGTATGCATAACTTGAATTCAACTCTTGTTTAAAAGAAACGGATATTTTTAAATAGCTGTGGGTCTTCAAGATATTTTGGATTGGGCTGGATTTCTGTGGAGTGATTCTCCTGAGAATAAGAATTACAGATAAGAAAACAATCATAAAAATGAGGTTTATATTAAAAAATTTGGGAATAACATTGACTGTTACACCAAGATTACCCAGATCGCGAGACCCCCCAAAAAGACCACCAGGACTCGATACCGATGCAATATCCACAGGGTCTGGTATTATGGGCTCAGAGCTTCGGATCACAATCCTTCCTGACAGAGCAGGATAGGAGAGTGATAGCGGAGCTTCAAGGGCCATGGGTTTATAAGGAAAAACTGTAATTAGGGATGGGAGTCGCAGGGAAGTAAGGACCAAACCATAAGCAGGGGTTGTGAGTCTCAGGGATGTAGACCTTCAGGCAGGTTGAGTGGAGGCTGGATCTCCAGGGAAAGTTGTTTTATTTCAGAGGATCATTAGGCCTTAATTGTATCTAATTGTTCCGGTGGCAGGTCTAGTTTATGGCAGTGCGTGGTCTTTCCCAGAATGCAGGAAGTAGTGAAAACACCTGGAGGACAACTTCTCACAGATCACGGCATTAATTGTAGAATATACATTACATATAGGCTATGATATTAATTTTGCCCCTACAGACAAGGCTGTGATTATTAAAAAATGTAATGATTTTATTCCTCAATAAAGGCAATACAAATGAGGGGTTGGTTTTTGTGTTCAATAACTCTTAGCTTAAAAAAAAAAAAGGGATAAATAACAGGTCTTCTGGATATTAGCTTTATCATAGGATTATGTCATGGGTTAAACCAAAATGTTAGTTTTTGAAATTCATTGACTCTGCAAATGTCACTGGTTTGATATATGCAGAGATTCTTCTAGTAATTTTGTGAATTCTAGTTTTCACTTTACATAGAGAGAGCTATGGCCAGACACATACCTGAGCTTCTTGAGACTGACCACTGAGATTCTTGAGGTTGACTGAGGAGGAATCTAGGGTGATTGTCCAGGTGGCTGGTTAAGTGTCTTCTGTCATTTTAATTGATACAGAGGCCATTTGGTTTTTCCTATTCAAATTTACCCTTCTCAAATCTTTGATTGTGTTAACGAGGCCTTCATCACTTTAGCAGCAGCTGCCTGGTCAATGCATTTCAGGTGTGAAAATCAGACCTTGCTTCTTCTAGCACTATTAGGTCTCCTGGTGAGAAAGGCAAACTCACAAAGCAGGTTTTCATGAACCTTTTTACAATTCTTCCATTGAAAAGGACTTTTTTTGCAGTGACTGCTCTCAGTAATAAACCACTTGTGTCCCATGGTAAATGAGTGGAAAGGGAGAAAGGTTTGAGGTTTATGCAAGTGGTAGGCTCCCAAAAATAATTTCAAATAATGAAACTTAAAGATGACATATGGTGTTAAAGATTCAAAGGTTCAGGGTTTTAACATCAGTCAGTGAAGTCCTGATAAGGTATCGATCTGACTCTACTACAGCTCTGATTACTATAGACACAGGCTCGGAATTTTAAATTTCCTTTGGTTGTTTTCTAAGTATAGACTGAAAGGTACTTCTTCCTGTGCTAAAACCATTACTGTCCAATCTCTATATATCTAGCCCTCTGGACAGAGGAAAGGGGGTTAATGCTTTTAATCCAAGTGATTTTTTTTGGGGGGGTCCCAAGGCTTTTATTATGACTCAAAGGAGTGGGTCTTCTGCTTTCTCATCAATGTTGTTTTCTGCACATACTACAAGCAATGTTAAAGTTAATATATCTAAAACCTTAATCTCTTTCTGCAAACTTTAAAATTATGTAAGCTTTTAGAGTCATGACTTGGATCCATCAGTCACAGGTCAAATGGACTCCGTATAAGTACTGTCAACGAACAGCTTCCCCACCTACTGCTGATTCCTGAGGGGGAGGAATTCTAGATGTAAGATTTCCTTTAAGTTCCTAAACTTTAACTACTGTCCCAGCAGATTTCCACTCAGGTGACAAATACCATTCCAGAGTCAGCTGTGAATAACTAACTGCTCCAAATGGCTATGAACTTTGGATTTGCTAAAGCTGATGTAAGCCAACGCGGCCAATGGGATTGCTCCCCATCTCTTCAGTTGTGGCAAACCAGATGCTTCTGATGAAGGCCTCCCACTGCCTGAACCTCCAAATTTTGGCCGTTGACTAGCATTTGAGCCTTCACAGACCCCCGACACCAACATATCAATTTCAGCTGAGAAGCAGTTACAGAAGAGAGTACATTGTCCTTATCCTCAACACAAGGCTGGAATGGTTGGTCTAAAACAACACAACAACAACAACAACAACAACAACAACAACAACAAAACCCTGGGGCCCTGCTGGAACAGATCATACCTTGTCATCCTGATCACACCCCAGTCTGTCAAGGTAGAGTCAGTCTACACCTGGGTACATTAATCACAGGGGATGAGGACTCAGCTGCAGAAAAATGTACCATCACCAAGACCTGAGAATAACCACTAGATATAAGACTGACACAGGTTGTAGACTAATAATGTTTGATATGACTATGTTCTCTTCTGTTTTTCATGAGATATTTGTCTAGATCTCCCTTTAAGAACAAATACAATGGGACTAGAAAGATGGCTCAGAGGTTAAGAGCACTGACTGTTCTTCCAGAGGTCCCAAGTTCAATTCCCAGCAACCACATGGTGGCTCACAACCATCTATAATGTGATCTGATCATCCTGTATTTATAATAAATAATTTTTTAAAAAAGAACAAATACAAATTGCCATAAATGTCGTGCATATTCTGGCTACCACTTTGTCAAGTGGCATTCCTTCCTTCACCTCTTGGTTGGAAAGAATTGATTTCCAAGTTCTGATGGTTTGCATTGTTGCTTTCTGGTTTGGCAGATGCATTGATTGCTAAACTTCTGTATCTTAGTATCTCTGTTTCCCTAAATGTACATTATTGATGGTCCATTTGGGAGAAAATCCATGTACGCACAGGCACTGGCCCTTCTAGTCTCCATGTTCAGGGAAAAATGTGTAATTTTCTGTTCTCATAT
Organism: Acomys russatus; assembly: GCF_903995435.1. Lineage (NCBI taxonomy): Eukaryota > Metazoa > Chordata > Mammalia > Rodentia > Muridae > Acomys > Acomys russatus. The sequence goes on from NC_067142.1 coordinate 21,307,109, forward strand.
CCTTATAATAGGCTTAGAGTTAGGAACAACAGAGGCCACTTACAGTACCACTGGTACACCAATGCTGACATTAACCTAAAGAATCTAGGATGCCAAATAACCCAGGAACTGTCTATATTAAAATATATATCTATTGCCAAGCTAGAAGAACAGGTTGGCTCATTAGCTGATGTTGTCTTACAACATAGTGGGGTGCTTGATCTACTTTATGCAGAACAAGGAGGTTACTGTATGGCTTTAGGGAAAAATTGTTTCTATGCCAACCATTTATAAATCATTAGAGATAACTTGGCTGTGCTCTGGAAATGAAAACATGAAGAAAGGGAGAAAACCGTAAATGGAAGATGAATGGTTCCCCAATCTCATTCTTAGGCTCCTCCTGGCTAGTAATTCTACTGTCAGCTGCCACAGGGTGCTTAGCTCTTCTGTTCCTGCTGGTTGTTGTTGGTCTCTGCATCATTAATGCCTTAACCAGATATATAAATTCTTGCTTAGGAGCTATTACACTGATGGTTATTAAGTCCCAATATGAACAGGTACCCACCACAGAGTCAAGGATTTGACTCAGGGTGTAACTCAAGGGGGAAATGGGATGGCTAACTTTATGTTTAAACATTAGAATTTTTTGTGCTTATAAGAGAACTATAAAGCAAAATTGGACTTCCAAATGTTAAGGGCTATTAAGGGTTGATTTTATAATTGCCTGGTCATTTATAACTTTAACAAAACCATTGTTTATGCAAGATCATAGATCATAGGACAACCACTATTTCTGCCTCTGTAAATAAAAGTTTGCTTTGCACAAGACAGCCTGTTGCTTGCAGGAGAACAGAATGTAACCTTGTGTCCTTTGCCTTTATAAAAACCTGACTGAAGTGCTTAGATGCTATATTTGAGAATCTCCCGTCCTGGTTGTAGACCTGGTGTCATGAATAAAAGCCTCTTCTTTGTTAAAATTTATTAGTGGTCAGATTGGTGAATCTTTGAATGACCCTACATCATGTTATCTATGTCTTGTGAGGATGATAATATAAATACCCTATTTAGGAATGAGCACTCAGTTATTTATTCTCGGCACATTGACCTATTGTTTTTATTAGAGTCTATCATCTACCTATCTATTGAGCTAGCATCTTCTTAATGTGTAAATCTATGTGTATGCATATTAATTTCTATGCTGTGTGTTTGTACATGCAGGTGCAAGTGTGCATCTCTGTATATGTCTGTAGAGACCAGAGAACAACTTCAGGGTTCATTCTTTAGGTGCCAGCCACCTTTCCTTTGAGATAAGATCTCTCATTGGCCTGGAACTCACCATGTGGGCTAGACTGAGTGGTCATCAAGTGCACGGAATCTTCTTGTCTTTCCTCCAACCTACAGCAATAAGATCATAACAACAGGCCAGACCCAGCTTTTTATATGGGGTCTGAGGATCAACCTCAGATCCTTATGCTCTCAGGGCAACTGGTTTACTGACGGAGCCATCACCCTGGCTACTGAACATAAATCTGGACCTGAGAGGACAGAAAGAGAGCACTTACGTCAGGGACTGGCAAAAGTTTTCATAAAATGACAAACAGTAAGCATTTTAGATTTTGTGGGCTGCACAGTCACTACTGCAACTGTTATAGTTGGAAAACAGGCCTAAACAATATACAGGAAAAGAATGTGGTTCTGCCCTAGGAAAGCTGTATTTAAAACACAAGTGAGGACCTCCATACTTTGCTTTCCCGACTCCTGATCCAGTTAAAACGTCCTCATTTCACTAGTGGTGAAACCTATGCCGAGATGTCAAGTGGCCTGCTGATGACCAGCCATTTCCTCCTTGGTCAAGCTGAGCGTAGGCTGTTAGCTTCCGACTTCTCTGGCATTCCATGCCATTACCCCTTAACCTAGTGCGCTGATGTATGTCAATGGATGAACGAGCTTGTGAGAATGCAAAGGAATCGTTTGTTCTTTTGAAGCTTCTGTCCATGAAGCCACATGGGTCAAAAGCCTTTGAAAGATTGCTCAATGTCCATCTGTGCTCACCAGGGGGCCTTACAGGAAAAGGTGGGTTCTCATAAGGCCAGGCTACCCTCTAAGCATTTTCTGCAGTGAGGTTATTTTCATATACTGAGAGTAATTGGAACTCCCTATCAACTTTTCTTGCTGAATGACAGGACCAAAGACATCACCTACGTATCTAATCAATTCCAAACATCTATGCTTATTTTCTCGAGCCTCTCTTCCAATCGTCTTTCTTCAGTTCCCTTTTGCGGATTATATTTTTTTCATGAAAATTTCCACTGAGACCCAGTCAATCCTTTGTTCAGATCTCTTTGATTAGTATATACCTGTGCGACACCAGAAGAATTTGTACTTGTTTTCATGCACTATTCCCTTGATTGGTTACAGAGAAGAAAAGGAGAGAGTGTGAGAGATTGATTTCGCATGAAGGGCCTCCCCACATCCAAACCAGCCGTGCTGCATTCTGTTTTTAATCTCTTTTTGGAACATTGCCATACTTGTGGAGTAGCTTTGTAAACCTGTGTGACAACTCCCTGCTGTATATGTGAACCCCATATGATACTGAACATGTTAAAGTAGTATTCTTGGGTAGGAGTGAGATGCCATCCATAAGCATCAAGCATTGGAATACCAGCCTCATGTTGTCTTACAACAGGAAGTACCCATTGTATCACCATAGCCTTGAGGTAAAACTCTTCAGACAAAATACAGCTTCTAAGGAGATATTCATCATGTAGTCTAGAGACAGAAATCTGTAATGCTGGGCACACACACCTCAGAGAAATAAAGAAATGTTCCTTGCAGATATTGCAGGAATTTGTGATGTGAGATGATTATTTTGAACAGGTTTAAACAAATAAAATCCCAAGGCCTCACAACTGCTCACAAACACTTTAAATCAAAAAGTTAGCTTCTATTATGTAGCCACTTTTCTCATATTGAAACAGTCTCTCCCAGAGGGAAACTTGGTAAAACCCAGAAGGTAAATGAAACTTACAGGACTCAGGAAGTCAGCAAAACTTCTTAAGTGCCAAGAAGTCCCTGAAGTTTGCAAGATTCAGAAGGCGCATAACCAAGGTTACACAGACAGTATGAACTGCTGGGAAGAAGACACTCCCCAGCCTGCTGAGCTGCCTGCAACAGCTGCAGAGAGTTCCAGAGATGCAGCTTTCATGAGTGGGCTTTCTGCTGATGCCTTGGAGTCACCCATGCTCCAGTAAGTAACTCCAATGAACTCATTGGTTAACTAAGCTAGACTTGAGTAGAACTAATTTTTGCTCTTGTTATTTTGGTCTTCTGTTGGTGTCCTATCTGGAATGAACAGACATTTGTTCATGACTTCCCCAGGAAGATTCACACAACAACTACATAGAAATGTAGACTAGTCAAATTTGAGATTCATAAAAGCTCCTCAAGACCTAAAGGAATATAGTCTATGCCAAAACATGTACCTTTAGCTACACTGCTTAAAAAATATTTGGCACAGTAGAAGACAGGAACTGTCTCCCTCTAACATAGCTATTGCAACAGATAAAGTGGGAGTGAAAGGTAAAAAAATCACATTTAATATAGAACTAACTTTCTGACCTAATTCATAATCTGGATTATGGCATCTTTAAATCTATAGCCAAAAATGGATCTCGCTCTCAAAACCAGCTGGAAAAAAGCATCCTTCTTAAAAGTGAAGAACTTAATGTTCTTACTTAGTGATGAGAGACCAGAGCTGAATAGACTGTTTTCTGGATGTCGATAGACACAATATATAACTCTTCAGCAGTGAAGCTTGCCAATGGGGATTTCTCCATAAGAAGCCATGAAAATCTATGTCAAGATAGCAGCTCGTTTATGTGCTGGTGTAATGGATAGCAAGCCCTGGCATAAATAAGCCTTGTTAAGACAGAATACTGCAGAGAGGTTATCTGTACTCTAGTTGACAAAGCTATGCGTATAAAGTAAATCAGGATGCAGCATGCAGCTTGGTGGTAGAGTGTTTGTGTAGCACTCCCAAAGCATTGGGTTCAAACCCTAGCGTCATAAAAAAACAGCAGGGAGAGACCAGCTAATGAAGGCACCTAAATGTCAGACACATCATGTCTGCATGTCCTCACTTATGAATTATATATATAAAAAAAAACACCAAAAGATAATGTGCTGTGTGACTGGTATAACAATATAGGGAAAATAAAGGTACTTTGTTATATACTTGGGCCGTTGATGTTAACAAAGAAATGAGTTCTGAAATCTACCTTCATTTCATTGTTACCAAGAAGCAAGGAATGTTCTAGGGAGCCATAATAACTCAATATCCATGTGCCAAATGTTTAGGAGAAGTAATATGGCTAAGCGCACATGTTTTGGTATGGACTATATTCCTTTAGGTCTTGAGGAGCTTTTGCGAATCTCAAATTTGACTAGTCTACATTTCTATGTAGTTGTTGTGTGAATCTTCCTGGGGAAGTCAGGAACAAACGTCTGTTCACTCCAGATAGGACACCATCAGAAGACCAAAATAACAAGAGCAAAAAATAGTTCTACTCAAGTCTAGCTTAGTTAACCAATGAGTTCATTGGAGCTACTTACTGGAGCATGGGCGACTCCAAGGCAACTGCATCAGCAGAAAGCCCACTCAAACATGGGTGAGGACTCAATGAAAGCTGCATCTCTGGAACTCTCTGCAGCTGTTGCAGGCAGCTCAGCGGGCTGGGGAGCCTCCTCTTCCCAGCGGTTCATACTGTCTGTGTAACCTTGGTTATGCGCCTTCTGAATCTTGCAAACTTCAGGGACTTCTTGACACTTGAGCGTTTTGTTGACTTCCTGAGTCCTGTAAGTTTCATTTACCTTCTGGGTTTTACCAAGTTTCCCTCTGGGAGAGACTGTTTCAATATGAGAAAAGTGACTACATAATAGGAGCCAACTTTTTGATTTACAGTGTTTGTGAGCAATTGTGAGGCCCTGGGATTTTATTTGTTTAGACCTGTTCAAAATGACCATCTCACATGCATTAACCCTGACAAACTGCCAGTTGATGAGATGGATGAGAAACTGTGATGAGCCACCATCACATGAACAATTGCCCAAAGAGAAGAAATCTTAAAAAATTGTATTTTTTCATAAATACAGGTTTGAAAAATTGACATTTCACTAGACAAAAGTTTTTTAAATTTATTACTTATTTATTCACTTTACATCTCAATTGTAGCCCCTCCCTGTCTCTTCCCGGTCCCACCCTCCCTCACTCTTCCCCTCTCTACCTCTCCTGTTCCTCAGAAGAGGGGAGCTCCCCTACCCACCCACTCTAGCTCATGAAGTCGCATCAAGACTGAGCACATCGTTTTCCCCTGTTGCCTGGTGAGGCAGCCCCTGCAGGGGGAAGTGATAAAAAAGCAGGCAACAGAGTCTATGTCAGAGAGAACCCCTGTTCCTCCTCCTAGGGAACCCACATGAATCCTGAGCTGCCCATCTGCTATGTCTGTGTAAGGGGACCTTGGTCCAATCTATGCATAGTCCTTGGTTGGTCCTTCAATCTCTGCAAGGTCCTCTAGGCCCTGGTTAGTTGACTTTATGGTCTTCTTGTGGAGCTCCTCTCACCTCCAGGTCCTTCCATCTATCTACCCTCCCCTCACTCTTCCACAAGTCTCCCTATGTTTCACCTAATGTTTGGCTGTGAGTCTCTTCATCTGTTTCTATCAGCTGCTGTATGGAACCTGCTCGGCTCCTGTCCACAAGCATAGCAGAGAATCATTAATAGTGTCAGGGCTTGGCTCTCTCCCATGAGGTGGGTTTCAGGTTGGGCCAGGCATTGGTTGGACATTCCCTCAATCTCTGCTCTAGCTTTATCCCTGCACATCCTGTAGACAGGGTAAATTTTGGGTCAAAGTTTTTGTGGATGGGTTGGTGTTCCCCTCCATCTACTAGGAGTCCTGTATAGGTAGAGGGTGTCCTCTTTACTCTTCATGACCTCTGCTACTAGGAGTCTAGCTAGAGTCACCCCCATATCATCCCAGAAGCCTACCTGTTCTAGGCCCATGGTTTCTCTTCTCTCTGCAGGCCCTCTGTCCTCCTACCCCATTCTTCCCAGGTCTGATCTCCACTCTCATCTCTCTCTGTGTTCCATCTCCTACCTTGTTCCCTCCCATTGACCCCTTCTGCTCAGACTGAAGAATTTTTGACATGTTTATTATGATCACATATGATTTTTACACACAGTATATGATTCTCTTGAATGTAAGGTGCTTAACATCTTAGGGCTTTGTACTCAGAAGTGTTCTAGTAGGGCAGAGCCAGCCAGCAGGTATGCTCAGTGCCAGCCACAGGGAATGCCACACGTCATCAGGTACCAGCTCAGGCTTCTGATGATGCCATCTGGGGTTCTTTAGAAAACATTTGGATACTGTAAATTGGGTGAGGGGGAAATTCTGAAATGCCTGTGTGATCGAGGCTATGATGCTTTTCACTTTTACATTTAATACATATTTGTTTCTCATCCATAATATGCAACACATTTGGTCATGTGAGGGTATTGGGGAACATGCTTTTCTTATATATACTCACTGTAATTGTTCACTTAAAGAAAATGTAATCACATTGTGATTTCTGAACTGCTTGAAAGATTTTGGTGTGAGCTATGGGAGAAAGATGAGCTATGGGAGAAAAAATAAAGTTGTTGGAGTTTATTGAAGCTTAAAAAAAAAAAAAAAAAGAAAACATTTGGAAATACTAAAAGCATAATGTAAGAGCTGAAGGGCACCACTCACTTATTATGTACCAGGCTCTCAAGTGAGAGCTTTGAGTGGATGATCTCCTGTGCTCCACAGTGGCTCTCTGAGGAAGCATTCTCTGTGTTTGACAGGCAGGAAGCAGAGAGCTGCTGCACTGGCCTTCAGCTTCTTGCTAGGGTGTGTTTGCGGGATGCCAGCCCGGCACGCCTACACAACTGGATGACTGTGAGTCACAGTCCCTCAGCCTCCACACACATGCTTTGGCCTCCTTTTACTTATTAAATCATCCTGAAATGATGCAAACTAAAAATAAACTTAAAAAGAAATTAGTGGGGCCTATACTTGAAGAAGCGTGTTTGATCAAGCTGTGGGGCCTTCAGCTAAGATTGGAGTTTGTGACATGCCGAGGGAAGCAGCACAGCGATTTTGGCCAAATATATTTACATTTTCTCCCAGATGATTAACTACGGCAGCTTGCAAGTGAAATACTTTCGAGTACTCATGAACATTGCCCATGTAGTTTTATCTTCTGATTAAGCTGCATGTGTTCTTTGAGGTTCCAAGATGCTCAGAGTTCTGAGTTTCTTAGATTTGGGTGGGTGCTGGCGAGATTCTTATGCATTTTTTTGGGGGATTCCAAGGGATTCTGTTGACCAAGCATTGTCCTTTTCTTCTGTTCTAGCTCTGAACCATATCGTCAATGTTAATACTGTAAGTAATAGTACCTAGACCAAGTATGGAGTTGAGCTTGGTGGAAGAGCACACTGGTGAGCTTTCTGTGACTGTAATCAAGTTTCTGAGTCAATCAGCTTATAGAGCAGAGAGGGTTATTTTGGCTCACAGTCTTGGAGTTTCGGCCTGTGTCTTGCATTCATTGCTTTTGGCAGAGGCCTATGGCAAGATCGCCTGTAGGAACAAAACCATCTACCGCTGTGGCCATAGCGAAGGAGAGGAAGAAGGGGTCAGGTTTCAGTGTTATCCGTGACCTAAAGACTTTCTACTTTGCCCCATTTCTTAAAAGTTCCTCAGTTCCCCAGTAGCTCTGTCCTTGGGAGCAAAATTTTACCTGCCAGGCATTTAAGATCCAAGCCCTAGTAGAGGCAAATGGGAAAATTTGTGAGGTTAGACTTGACTTGGTCTCTCACTATAAGCCACTTTCCAGGTCAGTTGAGTGACTTTTTCTGGCTGCTGTAAAAATGAAAACCCACCTGTGTGTTGATTTTCAACTTTACAGTAGCAGAATTCATTGTTCTCTGCTTCCTGCAGATTCTGTGTGACCAGAAGCCTCGTGGATAAGTTTGGGGTTGCTGGGAGAGGGGGCTACTGGAACCCAAGAAAAACCTAGGGCCCCCTGGGGTCAGTGGGACCATTCTCTACCAGGAAAGTCTGTTAGACTTTACTTTTATTTTTCTCTGAGCTATTTTCTTGTCCTTTAGTTCAGTAATTCCCAGAGAAAATCTACCAACTAGCAGATATCAAGAGTACAGTCTAGTGTTAAAGCTGTAGAGGTGCGTTCAGACTCAGATGCAGACACAATTGGACTCTGGGAAAGCTATGCACGTTACGCATCCTCTCATTGCCCTTATCAGGAAGTCTGCTGGTCTCAGCAAACACTGGCCAACCGTGGGAAGGGAAGCTGCCTTTGCTGTAGTCTGGTTTGTAGAGTAGCTAAGTGGTGGCTTGCAGCAATGGCCAGCTCTGGCTGGGTGTGGAGGGCTAGTTTCTCTACAGTGCCCTCAGCTTTTTCAGCCTTGCTTGGTGTTCTTACTCGACATATTGCCTGCTTCCACCCAGGGCCATTGATTAAGGTGTGGGTAAGGCCTGAGAAGCTTTGTCTCTACAGCAATGTTAGGTGCTCCTGGTGCTTGTTCTGAGGTGTGCTTGGGTGCATCGGCACATGTTAACAGTGAGACTGTGGAAACAAGCAACGACATCATCTCTTCCTATGCTGGTCACTGTTAGTTCATTCCGTCATACTTTGGAAGATTCATTGCCAAGGCTATGAGTAGTTGGGTGAAACATTATCTGGCCTGAAATAAACTCGCAGACTGAATCTTCTTTTTGACATGTGTGTTTGCTTGCATGGGTGAAGGTGTGAATGTGTGTGCTTGTTTAAATGTGTGTTGGCTTACATGTATGTATAGGTGTGTATTTGTGCATGTGATGGCTTACATAGGAGTACTGTGTGTTTGTGTGTGTTGGCTTACATGTGTGTGGAGATGTGTATGTGTGTTGGTTCATGTGTCTGCTTATGTGTGTGAAGATGTATGTGTGTTTACATGTGTGTTCATGTGTGTGTGTGTAGGTGTATATTTGTGTGCATTGGCTTACATGGATGTGCAGAGTATGTGTGTTGGCTTGCAGATGTGTATGTGTGCATATGTGTTTGCTCACACGAGTGTGTGTGTGAGTGTGTTGGCTTACATGAGTGTGCAGGTATGTATGCAGGAATGTGTAGGCCTACATGAGTGTGCATATGTGTGTGTGAGTGTGTTGGCCTACTTAAGTATGTAGGCATATATGTGTGAGTACGTTGGCCTCCATGAGTATGCAGGCTTACATGAGTGTACAGGTATGTATGAGTGTGTTGGCTTATATGAGTGCGCAGATGTATATATGTGTGTTGGTTTACATGAGTGTGTAGGTGTGTATGTTTGAGTGTGTCAGCTTTCGTGAGTGTGTAGATGTGTGTGTGTTTGAGTGTGTCGGCTTGCATGAGTATGCAGGTATATATGTGTGAGTGTGTTGGCTTACATTAATGCGCAGATGTATATATGTGTGTTGGTTTACATGAGTGTGTAGGTGTGTATGTTTGAGTGTGTCGGCTTTCGTGAGTGTGTAGATGTGTGTGTGTTTGAGTGTGTCGGCTTGCATGAGTATGCAGGTATATATGTGTGAGTGTGTTGGCTTACATTAATGCGCAGATGTATATATGTGTGTTGGTTTACATGAGTGTGTAGGTGTGTATGTTTGAGTGTGTCGGCTTTCGTGAGTGTGTAGATGTGTGTGTGTTTGAGTGTGTCGGCTTGCATGAGTATGCAGGTATATATGTGTGAGTGTGTTGGCTTACATTAATGTGCAGATGTATATATGTCTGTTGGTTTACACGAGTGTACAGCTGTGTATGTTTGAGTGTGTTGGCTTGCATGAGTGTGCGGGTGTGTATGTTTGAATGTGTCGTCTTGCATGAATGTGCAGGTGTGTATGTGTAGGTGCAGCTGCAGACAAGAGGAAAGCCTCAGCTGTTGGTCCTCAGCTGCCATCCATCTTTTTCTGTTTTGAGCCAGGTTTTCTCGCTGCCCTGGGAGTCACTGATTATGCTAGACTGGCTGACCTGTGACCCCTGGGGACACCCTGTCTTTGCCTCCCCAGTGCTGGGTTACTGTTGTGGAAAACATGCCCACTTCAAAGTCAGTTCTGGGCACTGACATATTTCCTTTCAGCCACAAGGCAAACATGTTAGTGACTAAGCCATTTCTCCAGCCTCAGGTGACTAAATCTTAATTATGAACTCATGAGTTATTATTATCACCTTTTGCTTCTACATTCAGCATCTAATCCTTGAACAGCCACAGAAATGAAAAAGACTTGCTGTGGGGCTGCACCCTGTCCAGGCAGTAATGTCTTCTGTTATAGATTTCCACAAGGGTAAAAAAAAACCTGAGAATGTGACCATTGCAGTTCTGTTTGGTTAAGTGTTATTATTTGTACTAAAAATGTTTTCTTGTATTAGCATACAACAAAACCCCCAACTCAAATCAGTGGTGGTTTAAGAATATGCTAACTAGCTGGGTATGGTAATGCATGCCTTTGTTCCCAGCACTTAGGAGGCAGAGGCAGCCAGATTTCTGAGTTCAAGGACAGCCTGGTCTACAAAGTGAATTCCAGGACAGGGCTATGTAGAGAAACCCTGTTTCAAAACAAACAAACACCAAAAACAAAAACAAATATAGGACAACCAGATTGTTTATACCATGGCTCATAGAGCACTATCCTGTGATCAATAAATGTTATTTTTAGAGTGGGTGTTACAATTTTGATACCTAAGACCAAGCATGGTTAAAGAAAAGATTATGCATTTATCAACTCTGCCTTAATTTAAACTCAGGTGATAAGATCCAGAGTCACCTCAGCCTCCTGCTTTCCACCACAACATTCGTTTTCCATCCTGGCTTAAACGAGTCATGAAGAGTATCCACTGTTAGCCCTTGGGGTGGGGGTGGGGGGGCTGTGCAGGCTGCTGGAGTCTGCAGGGGGATTTGAACATGCGTCAGTGGTGAGAGACTTCGCCACACGCAGCACTCTGGCTTCCTGACTGTTTTGAGTTAGAGGCAGTTGAAGAACAGTAGGTGCGAGAAGATGGCTCAGACCTCCATTCTGTTTCTAGAAAGCAGGGCACGGGATTCCTGTGAGGAAAATGCTACCACACACCAGAAGGGGAGCACAAATCTTACCACTGAGCGGGATGGAGAGATGGGTTAGAGGTCAATAACTCATGCTGCTTTCCCAGAGGACCCTGAGTTTGGTCCCTAGCATACATGAGATACACCACCCCCAACTCCAGCTCAAAGAGATTTGGCACCCTCTTCAGGCCTCTGTGGGCACTGAATCCATGCCCATACCCACACAGAAAAACATACATAATTGAAAGTAAAATGTTTTTAATTGAAAATATTTTTTTTTCATACAATAAATTGTATTCAGTTTCCCCTCCTTCATCTCCTCCCAGATCCTCCTCACCTCCTGACCCATCAGTCTCCACATCTTCTTCCCTTCTCTCTTTAGAAAACAGAGAAGCAAACAATCAAACTAGAATAAAATGAAACAAACAGGAAAAAAAAAAAAAAACCGAGAGAAACACACAGACACACAGACATATGCATAAACACACAAACCCCAAAATAAGAACACAAAAGCAGAAACTATAATAATAAGCAAAAGGGCAGTAAAGTAAAAACAGAAAGAAAGAAAGAAAACAAAGAACTACAAGACAAAAGAAAAATCTCCAAATACCATTCAATTAATGTTGTGTCGGCCTCTGCTGCTGGGCATGGGGCCTGTCCTTAAGTGCAGTTTGTATACACAGTGAGACTTCATCAGAGAACACTCACTTTTCCTTTGCTAATGGTTGACACTTGGAGATAGCTTCTGGGTTAGTGACGCAGGCTCATGTCACTTCTCATCTCAGTGCTGGGACTCTAAATTTCCTTGGTGTCCTCCACCCCCATTTATGCTGACTAGTTTTATATCATCTTGACCCAAGCTAGTCAGTCATCTGAAAGAAGAGAACCTCAATTGAGAAATTGCTCCTAAGGCATTTTCTTAACTAGTGATTGATGTGGGAGGGCCCTGCCCATTGTGGGTTGGACCACTGCTGGGCTATTGGTCTTGGGTTCTATAAGAAAGTACGTTAAGCATGCCATGGACAGCGAGCTAGTAACCACAACCCTTTTATGGCCTCTACGTCAGCTCCTGCCTCCGGGAATTCCTGTCCTGACTTCCTTTGATGACATCCTGTGTTGTGGAAGCATAAGTCAGACAATCCCTTTCCTCCCTGATTTGCCTTGATTGTGTGTTTTATCATAGTAGGAGTGACCCTGCCACAGACACCACTGGCTCTTACAGCCTTTCTGCCTCTTCTGCACATAGCTTCCAGAACCCGGAAGGGAGGATTTTGATGAAGACATACCATTTAGGACTGTTCCAAGCTCTCTGGCCCTCAGCACATTGTTTAGCTGTGGGTCTCTATGTTCCTTCTGCAGGAGGAAGCTTCTCTGATAGTGGCTGAAAACTTAGATCTATGGTGTTCCCATAAGAATGGCTCCCACAGACTCATGCATTTGAATTCTTGATCCATAAGGAGTGGAACTATTAGGAAGTGTGGCCTTATTGGATTAGGTGTGGCCAGGTTGGAGGAAGTGCGTCATTGTAGGAATAGGATATGAGGTATTATATGTGCTCAAGCTATGCCCACTGTGGCCCTGCTTGCAGATCAAGATGTAGAACTCTTGGCTTCTCCAGCACCGTGTCTGCCTGGATACTGACATGCTTTCGACCATGATGATAATGGACTAAACCTCGGAAACTGTAACTCAGTACCAAATACACATGTTCCTTATAAGAATTGCCTTGGTCATGGTGTCTCTTCACAGCACTGGAAACCCTAGCTAAGACATATAGCTGTAGCAGAATGCCATTTGGAGTCAATTAATTGCTATGTTTCTTTAGCAGAACAATGGTATTCAGTTTTCCCCTAGGTCTGTGACCTATATAGTCTCAGTTTCTAAGACACTAGAGCAGTGTCATGCATGGATGGGTTTTATCTCATGGAAAGGTTGGGCTGGGGAGACAGGATCAGTCAGTATGGTGCTTGCTATACAAACATGAGGAGTTGAGTTTGAGAGCACGCACTAAAGATGCCAGGTATGTTGATACGTTCTTGCAATCCCAGAGCTCATGAGGCAGAAACAAGCACGTCCCTGGAGCTCTTTGCCCAGCCAGCCTAGCCTTCTTGGTGAGTTCTAAGCCAGTTTGAGATACCATCTGGGGGGGGGGGGAAGGTGGATATGGTTGAGGAACAATGGCAGATATTGCCCTCTGACTTCCATGTACATATGTAGACTCATGCACATACCACTACACTCCAATAAACAAGTACACACACACACACACACACACATACACACACACGTTTTTTAAAAAAAGGGAGACCTAAGGCCAAGAAAATTTGCACAAACTTATTATTTAACCCTAAATTTCCTATCTCTTTCTTTTGTTAATTCAGTGTCTTAGCCCATGCCTCTCTGCTTTCCCACATTTTCTCACTTCACTACTCTCTGTTTAATTCAGGATTTATGGCAGTATTCATTCTCAACTTGACACGATGTAGAATCCACACAGGAAAAGAGACTTAATGAGGAATTGTCTAGATCAGATTGGCCTATGTGTGTGTCTCAGTCGGTGTCCTATTGCTATAAAGAGACACCATGATTATGGCAACTCTTACAAAGACAAGTATTTAATTGGTGCTTGCTTACAGTTTCAGAGGTTTAAGCTATTTTCACTATAGGGGAAATATGGAAGCACATGGGCAGACATGGTATAGAAGGAGTAACTGAGAGTTCTACATCCAGATCTGCAGGCAGTAGGAAGAGAGGAAGGGAGGGAGGGATGAAGGGAGGGAAGGAAGGAGGGAAGGAGGGAGAGAGAGAGAGAGACAGGCAGGCAGACAGACAGACAGACAGACACACACACACACACACACACACACACACACACAGAGAGAGAGACAGAGAGAGAGAGAGACAGAGAGACAGAGAGAGACAGAGAGAGACAGAGAGAGACAGAGAGAGACAGAGAGAGGCAGAGAGAGCACCACTGGGTCTGGGTTAGGCTTCTGAATCCCCAAAGTCCACTTCCAGTAACACACTTCTTCTAACAGGGCCACAGCCATTTCAACAAGACCAAACTTCCTAATTTCTCTCAAGTATCACCACATCTGAATGATTAAGTATTCAAATATTTGAGCCTGTGAGGGCCATTGCTATCCAAACCATGACAGGACATGTTTGTCTTGATTGTTAATTGATGTGGGAAGACCTGGCCCACTGTGAGTGGCACTATTCTCTAGACAGTATAGAGAGAGGATGAGCACAAATCCAGCATGTGTTTCTCTCTCTGCTTTTGACTGTGTATTGCAGCGCCCATGCTGCAATTACCCCGACATATCGAGTGAGGGACTATGGGTTGAAGAACATTCAAGACAGTGGGTCATCTGTTCCAAGAGAATGCCACTTAATGAGGAGGGGCCAAGGCCTTTTATACAGTACAGAGGCAGGTGGAAAAATACAGGACGATGTAGATGGGAAGTCCCCAGGACAAGAGGAACCATGTAACCAAGGTAACCAGGGTACAAAACAGGGACTGCCAGGACAGAATAACAATTGCATACTGGCCAGGGCATGGCCCTATGGGGCCCAAGCCTAACAGTTTCCAATATGTCCCCCCTTTATATAAATTAAATGAGCTCCTGTCTTAGGTTGCCAGGACATTAGCCCTCTGCCTTACCCATCCTTGGTATGGCTGTCTCAAAACACAGTCTCGCTGCCTTAGGTTGGCAGGAGCCTCCATGGCCTTACCTGTCACTGGATACTCATTTATCAAGGCTAAACCAATTTTTGGGCACTGGGATTATCCAAAGCCAGGGATGCAAGGACCTGTTTGGTGTGGAACTGTTGAATGGCCTGTTGTTTTTTCATGTAGAAGCATTGCTCACCTTATCTGGGGTAACGCAAGCATGATGATACATAGGATAACAAGTAAGCATATGAACATCCCACAAAATATCAATTTGCTCTTGCAACAAGGCTGTCTGCTGATTAAGATTCTGAATAGCCAATTGAATCATGAAGTTCAATAAATTTTTGAGTAGATAGGGCACTGGCCACCTCCTCAAAAAGTTTGTCCAAAGTCTAAATTCTGGGAGATGGCAATTCTAGTAGCTGTTGCAGTGGTGGCAGCTAATGTGATGGCTCCCATAATGGCGGCAGTGATGTCAAAGTCTCTCTTCTCTCGAAAGAAGATCAAACCGCTCTCTCCTGTATGCTCCACCGAAAATGGAACTACTCCAGGCATGCGTACTCGTGATCCTCCTGCCTCTGCCTCCTTCAGCAAATCCTACTGGCATGTGCCACGACTACCGGCATCAAGATCAGGGGATTCTTTATTAGTGCCCATACTGTCTCCTGAAGGCTGGTGGGCAGATGGATGAGAGACAGGACGCACACAGTGCCCAGGACCCCAAATGGGTACCTCATTGTCCTGTGGGAAAACACAAGCAGAGCCTCGGGCCCACACCAAAAGAGGATCTGGACTCTTCCATACACCAGTGGACAGATCCTTCCACTTCACCATTCCTTTATGTCTTGTAGGAGGTCTCCAACGTCTATCTGCAGCAGAAGCTCCAGAAGCATCAATAGTTAAAAAATTTAAAATATATAGTATATAGGCTAATTGTGAATGCAGGGTAGTTTTTCTACTATATCCCCTCTTCTTAATCTTATATAAATAAGCTTTAAGTGTGAGTGTGCCTGTTCTATAATAGCTTGGCCCTGTGGATTATGGGAATGCCAGTCTTATGTAAAATATCATAGGAAGAGAGAAAGGATGCAAGCTCTGCCCTTGTGTAGGCTGGTCCATTATCAGTTTTTAATTGTTTGGGAGTCCCCATGTATGAGAAGGCCAGCAATAAACGTGCCTTGACATCCTTAATTTTTTCTCCTGAATGGGCAGATGCAAAAAGGAGTACATGTATCAATGGAAACATGTACAAACTGTAATTTACCAAAACTAGGAACATGAGTAACATTCATTTGCCAAATGTGATTAGGCATGAGTCCCTTAGGATTGACTCCAGAATGTAAAGTAGGAAGGAGTTCAGCACATGATGGGCAATCCTTTACAATTTGGATGGCTTGATTTCTAGATATTGCCGTATGGTGTCACAAGGATTGAGCATTAAGATGAAACTTGGCATGAAGCTGGCGAGCTCGATCCATACCAGTCGTCTGAAAACAAAGCATGGGCCCAACCCTAACAGTTCCCAACAGTGCATGTGATTAGTTCCTTCAAGTTCCTGCCTTGACTTCCCTGCTGTGATAGACTGTGATCTGGAATTGTGGATTGAATGAACCGTTCCTCTGCTAAGCTGCTCTTTGTCAGGGTATTTTATCACAGTAACAGAAATGAAACTAGAACACACACACACACACACACACACACACATACACACACACATACACATATATAAATTTATGTCTATTCATCTTAGGCTCTGTGGCATTTAAAACTTGCATTAACTAATCTGTGTGCTTTTACTCTGTTAATTTGTCTTAGGTCTTTACTCTCAGGCTTGGTTATAAATCTTAGGAGGGTCAAGTTAAGACTCTGTCTTCCTCACAATACTGAGATACAGAGTTTATAAATCTGCCAAGAAAAGTGGTTTACAACAGGAGGCCATTCAACCTGGCTTCACGATAGAGTGTAGTGTTAGGGTATACTTCTGGATATAACAACTGAAGACAGACATTAGAGAACAGAGTCTAGGAACGCTACTAAACAACCTAGAACTTTCATGACCTCTTTCTCCCACCCCTCAACAGAGAACTGTCGCGCTAAGGATAAAGAACCCAAGCCTAGGGTCTATGAGCAAGGAGCTATGCTCTGCTTGTCTCACTCTAATGGGAGCATTGCGAACAAGTGTCTGTTCACTCCAGATAGGACACTGATGACAAACCAAAGAAATGATTCCACCCAAGCCTAGCCTAGTGAATCGGCATGCTTAGTGGGGCGACTTACAGGAGTTAGAGTGAGGGGTTGGTTAGGGGATGTAGACCACGCCAAGTAGTTGTGTCACCAGCAGCCCAACCCAGCATGAGTAAAAGTCTCTGTACCACTTGCAGGAATTCTGCATGTATAACCACATGGGGGTGCCTTGTGAATCTTGGAATTTTCAGGAGCTTCCTGAGCCTTCACAGGACATTTTCACTAGGAGGAAATAGCAGCATGACCACCTTCCATCCTCCGGAGTCTTTGTAAGTCACTCATCCAGCTAAGTCTCACTTTCCATTGAGGGTACCTAAAAGACCCACCTGGGAGCACCTGTTGCCGTCCAGTCAGTCAGCCAGGTGGAAGAGGGGGCCCAAGCAAGCGCCAGGCAAGGGCCACTTGGGAGGCACTGATGCAGCCTCTCTTTGCAGGCCCAGCAAACCACAAGACCTTGACTTCAAAGCTGAGAAGCAAACAGGCCCCTTTTCTGTTATCATCCCTCAGAGTAGCAGAAGTCATTAAGTAGCAGTGTGAAGGAAGAGTGATGATTTCTTTCCCTTCAGACACCATGTTCAGTTAATTTATTCTGACTGGATGTGGAGCGACTGGGCACCGGACAGCATGTGGAAACACATGTCTATCCCTCATTATCTCTAATGGGAGTTTCAAAGCCACGCTCAGATTTAGTATCCTATTTGGTCTGACTTGTATAACACCTGTCAGTAGGCCGCTTGCCTGCTATGTCATTAATATTTAAATAATGCGATGTAAAGGTCAAACTGTGCCCACGGCAATATTAAAATGCAGCATTCCTTTTTCTTAGATGGAGATGTGGCTGAGTGTGGAGACTTGTAAGAGATAGCAGAAGGTAATAGCCCTGCCTAGGAGAGAGCAAGTTGCATGTATGGTCATTGCGTTGATAAATTCATGATGCACCATTTCTCTCTCTCTCTCTCTCTCTCTCTCTCTCTCTCTCTCTCTCTCTCTCTCTCTCTCTCTCTCTCTCTCTCGGACTGAAATTGTGCATTGTTTCATAACAGGGAATTGGATCAGGGACCTATGGAAGGTGACAGACACACAGACAGTTGATTAAGAAAGAGGAAGGCACGCTGGAAGCAGGCAAGAGAGACAGAGCAAGTAAAGATCAATGGTGCTGGCTGCAGACTCAGGGGGACCAACCCCGGACCCCGACCCTTCTGCGTTTGTGGAGCCTGGCTTTTCTCCAGCTTGGTCTCAGCCAGGTGCCTCCAGTCTTCCTTTGGGGTCTTTGTCTTCTTTCACACTTTAATCTTGGTGCCTCTTTTGCCCACCCAATTCTTCCGACACAACTGGAAAGCCCCCATTTGTGTACCCAGTGTGCTGTGCAGTGAGTGTTGTGGGCCTCCCTCCCTTAAGGCGCTCGCTGCACATGAACCCTTGGGACAGACTGTAGGAAGTGGTGTTGAGGGAGGAGAAGGCAGGACGTGGGGGTGACTTTCTGGTTTCTGGATTGTCAGCTCCATAGGTGGTGGGGTAGTTATTGGGTCGTGTGTACCAAGAGAGCCTCAATTGCTAGAGGTACACACAAATGGAGATGGCCAACAGGTCTGTTTGCCATGCGGGTCTGATTTGGGAGGGCTGCCAACACTGGTCTCCTCTCAATTCATATCTTTCTGGAATCATTCTTGTCTTTCATGTCCACTTTCCCTCCTGCTGCCACTGAAGCTGTTTTTTACTCTAGAGTGCAGATACTGTCAGCCAAAGATAGTATTCCTTAACCAGCAGGGGTGTGTGTGAGCATGCGCATGAGCTCAGGGTCATAAAGGCCAGAGAACAGCCTCCCGTGCTGTTCTTCAGATCCCATCTACCCTGTATTTTGCAACAGCATATTTTTCTGGCCTGGAGCTTACCAGTTAGGCAAGGTTGGCTGTCCAGTGAGCCGCAGAGATTCTCTTGTCTCAGGCTCCCCAGCACATGGATTACAAATGCACTTTTGGTTGTTGTTTATTTAGTTTTTTTCTTTTTCTTTTTTCCATTTATTTATTTATAATATATTTTATTAATTTATTCATATTACATCTCAATTGTTATCCCATCCCTTGTATCCTCCCATTCCTCACTCCCTCCCATTTCCCCCTTACTCCCCTCCCCTATGACTGTGACTGAGGGGGACTTCTTCCCCCTGTATATGCTCATAGGGTATCAAGTCTCTTCTTGGTAGCCTGCTATCCTTCCTCTGAGTGCCACCAGGCCTCCCCATGCAGGGGACGTGGTCAAATATGGGGCACCAGAGTTCGTACTTATTTATTTACTTAATCAATCTCTTTATAGCCTGATCCCAGCCCTCTTCCTCCTCACTTCCCAGTTTCACCCTCACACTGCTTCCCGCTAACCCCAACTCCTTTTCCTCAAGGGGCACCAACCCACCTTGGCACCTCAAAGTCGTGAAGCAGGACTGAGCTCATCCTCTTCCACTGAGGCTAGACAAGGTAGCTCCGCTAGGGGAAAGAGATCCAAAGGCAGGCAACAGAGTCAGAGATAGCCCCTACTCCCATTGTTAGGGAACTCACATGATGATCATGTTGCAAATCTCCTATATATGTGTAAGGGGTCTAGGTCCAGACCCTGCATGCTTTGTGGTTAGTGGTTTAGTCTCTGTGAGGCCCCAAGGGCCCAGGTTAGTTGACTCTGTAGGTCTTCTTCTTCTTCTTCTTCTTCTTCTTCTTCTTCTTCTTCTTCTTCTTCTTCTTCTTCTTCTTGTTTGCTTGTGTGTTTTTTTTTTTTTTTTTTTTTTTTTTTAGAGACAGGGTTTCTTTGTGTAGCCTTGGCTGTCCTGGACTCATTTTGTAGTCTAGGCTGGCCTCGAACTCATGGAGATCCTCCTGCTTCTGCCTCCCGAGTGCTGAGATTAAAGGCGTGTGCCACAACCACCAAGCCGACTCTGTAGGCCTTTTTGTGGAATCCTTGAATGTTTTGACTCTATCAATCCTTCCTCTAACTCTTCCACAAAACTCCCTGAGATCAGCTTATTGTGGCTGTGAGTCTCTGCATCTGTTTCCATCAGCCTGTCAAGACAGTTATGCTAGACTCCTGTCTTTAAGCATAGCAGAGTGTCATTAATAGTGTCCTGTTGGCTCTCTCCCATGGCGTGGGTCTCAGGTTGGGCTAGTCATTGGTTGGCCATCTCTCAATCTCTGCTTCATTCTTAGTCTCTACACTTCTTGTAGACAAGACAAATTTTAGGTCGAAGGTTTTATGGGTGGGTTGATGCTCCCCTCCCTCCACTGGAAATCCCACCTTGCTACAGGAAGTGGCAGCTTCCTGTTCCGTCTAGGGTCACTCCCATAAACTGCTAGGAGCCTACCCTGTCCCAGAGATGTCCCCCTCACCAATTTCTGTTTTTCTCTCTCAGTCCTCCCCCTTCCCCACTCTTCCCTCACCTGATTCCCCACCCCTGTTACTCTCCCTAGCCCCTCTCCCACCTAGTTACCTCTTTCCATCTACTTCAGATGTCTATTTTATTTTCACTTCTGGGTGATAGTCAAGCCTCCTCCCTTGCGCCCTCCTTGGCTTCTTTTGGTCTGTGGATTGAAGCATGGTTATCCTGCACATTATGGCTAAGTGAGTACACACTGTGCCTGTCTTTCTGGGTCTTGATTACCTCACCTAGGAAGATCTTTTCTAGTTCCATTTGCCTGAAAGTTGGATGATGTCTCTGTTTTTAAAAGCTAAGTAGTATTCCATCGTGTAAGTGTACCACATTTTCTTTATCCTTTTTTTTTTTTTTTTTTTTTTTTTGGTTTGAGGGACAACTAAGTTATTTTTAATTAATTAATTAATTTTGACTATTTATTTATTTATTTAGTTAGTTTTTACTCTGGGATTTCAACTCATGTCCTCATGCTTGCAAGGCCAGCACTTTACTGACTGATCCTTGCCTAGTGGGTCCCTGATAGCTGTTCTAGATTCAGCCCACTTTGGTGACAGACCCCCTGACCAAAAGCAACTTAGGGGAAGGAATGGTGTATATTTAGGTTATACTTGCAAGTCTCAGTCCATCACTGAAAGAAGTCAGCCTAGGAACTTGAAGCAGAATGCATGGAGGAACACTGTGTTCTGTCTTATTCTTCGGCTACCTTTCTTCTATAGCCTAGGACCACTTACCCAGGGAACGATGCCACCTGTGGTGGCTGGGCCCACTTGTATCAATTAATGATGAAGATGTACCTGCCTTTCTCTTTGACATGCAGGCCAATCTGACCTAAGAAACCCTTCAACTGAAACCCTTCTCAGGAACTGTCGATAAAGTCAACAGTCCAAGGAATTCAGGACAGGGACGATTTGCCTCCTGGAGCAGAGTGGTCTTCACATCGCAGAGTCTGATGCTGACATTTCCAGACTCAGCTGATGCTGAATCTATGACTGCACTCACTGGAGATGAGGAGACAGGCTGAGTGTTTCTTCTTTTGATCACAGGAATAGCAATCAACCATGCAACTGTTACGCTTATCAGCATATCAACAGCTCTCTGAAGCCTCTTACACTCTGCCCTTTCAAAACTTCAGTGGTAGATTTCTGTCTTCTCCTCCCTCACACACACACCCTACATCTGCCTAACAGAAAGAATTAACTGCCGCCCCTTTCCTTTTGTATGAGTGTATGAAAACCCAGACACAGGACCTAGGAAGAAACCCAGTTATAGAAAAAAAGAAAGCAAAGCCCTCTCCATGTATCTTCTGAAAAGTTATAGAACAAACATTAAAGTATAAATATGCCCCAATTCATCAGTTCTTGCATATCTTCAAAGAAAAGGCTCTTAATGGGGTGAGAGGACGTTTCTCAATTCAATAGCTTCTTTGAAAAAAACACCCTCTCATTTTTTGCTGCCATAGAAACTGTCTCTTTCAAGTGGATTATAAATACAAACAGGGCCTTCCGGCTTTACGTTTAAATTATATGTTCATTCTCTTTTCAATAGAAGGACTATACCAAGGTGTTTGGCCTGTAGATCTTACTCTCTTTTTTTGTGTCTGACTGAACCGACTTCGTAGTCATAGAGAACACTTAAGTTTGTCCTTCTAGGTTAAGAGGTAAAAAAAAAATATTGCAGATTTTAGAGATGTAGGTATTTATTGTAATCATTCAGAGGCATTGGGTACCCAAGAGTAGAAGAATCAAGGAAATAAATTAAAACATGAACTCTTTCCCTGTCTCCTGTATGGTTTAAACCAGCATCATGGGTCTATTGGGAGTCTCTCACTGTCCTGGCATTGCCAAGGCCACAGCCGTTCTGAGACTGATTAGCACAATTTCCTTTGTGAAGAAAGTCAAGTGTTTTATTAGAGCAAGTGAGGCTACCTTTGTCTGCCCTGTGTCTGTCTTGTTAGGTGACTGACCGATCTTATGGAAAAGTATATTTGAGAGAGACCCTGCATCAATGGGAAGAGGAAGAAGAGGAGGAGGAGGAAGAGGAGGAGGAGGTAAAGGAGGAGGAGGAAAAAGAAGAGGAGGAGGAGAAGGAGGAGGAAGGTGGGAAGAGAGGGGCAGAGAGAGGAGGAGGGAGGAAAAAAAGAGGAAAGGAAGGAGGTGGGGGCCCTTGTTGTCAAGGAGCAATTTCCTGGTAGAGAAAAGCATCATCTCTAAGATGTCAAGGGTGAAGAGTCTTGTCTTACGTCAGTGTTGCTGGTACCTTCCAGAGAGAAATGCTTGTGAGTGTGTTTATTGACTTTGTTGTTTATCAGGGTGTAGCTGTGTCTTAGGTAACTTTCCACATACCCAGAGCCAGACCAGAGGTAAAAATTTGCGGGCAGGTGCTTTATTAAGAAAAGGCACACAGCTGGGGAGACAGGTCTCTGCGTAGAGTGCTTGCCTTGTTATCATGAGAATATGAGCTTGATCCTTAAAACCCACATTAAAAACAAGCAAGCAGGGCTAGAGAGATGGCTCAGATGTTAAGAGCACTATCTGCTCTTCCAGAGGTCCTGGGTTCAATTCCCAGCAACCACGTGGTGGCTCAGAACCATCTATAATGAGATCTGGTGCCCTCTTCTGGTGTGTAGCACACATGCAGATAAAGCACTCATATACATAAAATAAATAAATTAAATCTTTAAAAAATTCCCAACAAACAAGCAAGCAAACAAACAAGCAAGGCATGGAGGTGCATGCTCGTAGCCTAATGCTGGCGGGGTGGATGCCTGAGGTTTACTGACAGCCAGTCTAACATCCACATGCTCTGACATACAGAGAAACACGTACACATATAAACCCCAACTGCAAAATGAATAAATAAAAAGTAGAAGTCCAAGAGGAAGGGGTTAGTGAGAGAAAGAGCAGCACGGGGAGAGGAGGGAGAAGGCAAGCCAGAGCGCAGGCTCGGGCTAAGTCCTGCTGGGGACCGTGAGAATGAAGTAGTCTTCATCTTCCTCCTCTGAGGGGTGGGCAGTGGTGGTCTTGCTTTGGGCTTGCTGTTTACAGTTTCCTCAGTGAAGGTGAGAGGCTGAGCCCTGAAGTTCCAGGGACAAGAACATCATCTAACATGTTGTGTAGGGGCTGGCATCTGGACACACAGCAAGCACACAGACACTGAACAATCCAGAAGGCACACCAAGAAGGGGAAGATTTGCCTGTCTGTGCTACAGTGCGAAGCGAGGCAGCATGGAGGTTCAAAAACGACTTCCTGTTGTCAGGGTGGTCCCGCTGAAGGATGAAGTCAGCACTTACTTGATGGCTTCTGAGTCTGGAGTCACGGAAGTGGTCGCCAGCTTCTGGGTGTTTTTTACATGAGTGTTGCTGTTTCAAATTATACATGGGCTTTCCTTAATAAAATCTGACACTCAGAAATCTGAATGGCCTACAAAGACAAATTAGGGTATGTCTTCTTATATCTCCCAAGAGTTTGCTGAAGCTAAAATTGGCAAACAAGCATTCCTGGAAAACCACTCAGAGATTAAAAACAAAAAACCAAAACCAAAACCAAAACAGCCAATCTCCAGGCTTATTCAAAGAGGCCAGAAAGTTTCTTCCTGGTTTCAGTGTGCGTGCGTGCGTGCGTGTGTAGACCAGGAGTGAGATCTTCAATTACTCACCTCATTTGAGACAGGGTCTCTCACTGAGCCTAGAGCTACACTGGCTGGCCAGCAAGCCCTAAGGGTCATTTTCCTTCATCCCCATGTGTTCTGCCCCGCCAGCACTGGCGTTTAGTGCTGCCTTGCCTGGCCTTTTTACATGGGTGCCAGGGATCTGAACTCAGGTCTTCATGCTTGTGAAGTGAGCATTTTACCCACTGAAGCATCTCCTCAGCTCCCACCTTGCTTTTTGATACCTGGTCTCTCCCTGAAGCTGGAGCTTGCTGACTGACTTCCCTTTCTGGTTCTCAAGCCCCAGGGATCCTCCCGTTTCTGCCTTGCCAGCACTGGGACCACAAGTGTGCACTACCATATCTGCCGCTGTGGGACAGAGCTCAGGTCTGAAATGCTTTTGCAGCAAGCACTTTAGGGACTAGACCTTCTCTTCAGCCCCTTGCTTGTACACACACACACACACACACACACACACACACACACACACACACACACACATACACACACACACACACACACAATGTGGAGGGGGTACACAGTTATCATGCTAGAAGGAAAGAAGAGTGACACTTCTAGGTCACTCATACATGACTGCTCTGAAAAAAAATTTTAGTTTTAATGAAGTGTGATTTGAGCTGCTTATGCACCACACCAAGGAATCCAGGAACATATGGAAGATATGTTCAGACACTGAAAATGTATAGATTGCCTCAGCGTGTACGCAGGAGTTGTCTATACATCTGTCCCAAGGGAAGAATGAAGCCTGTGATTAGCTTTCCCTGAGACTGGCAGATGAATGTGTAAAAGACAGGGAAAAGACAGATGCTGCATTTGCCAGCAGCTCATAAAACAGCAGAGCCTGTAAGTAAATGTGTGAGAACCAATTTCTTAGGGACGAAGGATGTTATCAACAGCTCTGTTCTAACTGCAAACAAAGTGAGATTTTTAAAAGAAATACCAGGAATACTTCTGTTTGGAAACACTCTGAACTTTGGTCTCTATCGATAACTTTAAATATTTTTACTCCACAAATCTTGTGACAGTTTCCTTCTAATGTATGTCTTTTTCCCCCCTTTACTGCGCATCTCCCCTGTGCTGTCATTCATTTCTGTAACAAACAAGGATGCTGACCTCACCAGAAACCGTGAGGCGTCCTTGTGATGTTACCCAGCATTCTTAGCAGAGTCATTGTCAATAGATTCCGGTTCATTGTTTGTCTCTCACACTTTTGTGGTTACTGTGATTTAAGCAAGAAGACTAGTAGAAACAGCTATCTTTTATTCTGTAATATTTTCAAGTGCACATACGTGTCTGTTTGTACACATGTGAAGGGTTACACATGTGTGCACATACATATGGAGACCAGACCTCAACCTCAGGTGTCAGTCCTCAGGCACCATCTCTGCTTCCATTTCTTCTTTTGAGTCGGGTTCGCTCACTGGTCTGGAACTCATCACTGGCTGCCCAGTGAGACCCGGGGATCTGCTTACTCCTTCTTCCCAGCGCTGGGATCACAAGTACATGCCCACACACCTCAATTTTTCATGTGGTTTCTAAGATCAAACTCAGGTCAAAGGCAAGCACTTTGCTGATGGAGCCATCTGCCCAGCTCTATATGGTGCTAATTTTTTAACTAGCAGGAGAATACAGATGTGCAATTGGCATTTTATACTGCAGTCTTGGGTCCCCTCTTTTTTTATGTGTTTTGTTGGGTGAGCTCCTAGATACTCCTGCAGTAGATTTCACATCATTATTGACGGTCGTGTAGCAGGATTCAGGAAGAAGACTAGGAGGATGCAGAGATCTGAAGCCTGTGAAAGTTACGCCTGAAATCTGTTGCTTAAATGTCTGTCCCCAAATTCTTTAACTATCCTTTCTTCAGAAGGCGAGTTTTAATCTCAGAATCCTCCCTCTTCCTCTAAGTGTGGCATCAACGAGCCATATGCATATAAAGATCAGAATAAGCCAGAAGCCATGGTGCTAGCACATGCCACTGAAACAAGAATGAGGTTATTCTTCCGAATCTCATTGTTCACTCTGGAGCATGCCAGCTGACACATCGCAGGGACCCTCGAACATGGTAGGGAGAGGCGTATATGTGGGATGTGAACTCCTGTCAAGAGTGAACGGTGGACTTTGGAAGTGGCTCCTCCACATGACTGTAGCCCTGCTGACAGTTTGCTAACTCTGTCTGTCCTGAGAGACTGGGCACCCCAGCTAAGCAGCTTGTACATCCTGCCCTCAGACACTGGGATGTAATTGCTAAAATTAGCTATTTTTATGTTAAGTTGGTCCTGTTTTATTAATTTTTAAAGTCTTTTGTGTATGTGTGAGTGTGCATGCGTGCTAAGGAACACATGTAGAGGTGCGTGACTCAGATATCAGAGTTTTTCTTTCCCCCTTAAGGAAGGAGGGCAAGCTGGTGGTTGACTACACCACTTCAAGATATGCTCTGTTTATATAACTGATCATTCTTTGATTTTATTTTTCTGATCAAGGATGGGTCCTTCATCTTGCCTAAGCCTGCACCTCCCATTTGTGTCAGGATCTCACATGTTATGTCAAACGTTCACTTATTGTTACATCTTTCTTTAAAATTTACCTCTATTTTTTCAGTGTGTGTGTATGTGTGTGTGTGTTATGCCTGTGTATACATGTGTGCTTACCTATGTGGGGTACACATGTATGTGGATAGACAGAGGTTAACTTATGTGTTTTTCTTGAAAGTTTACCACTTTATATACCAAGGAAGGGTTTCTCAGTTGACCCCAGAGTTCACAGATATGGCTAGTCTAGCTGGTAGCTTGTTCTGGGGATGCCCTGTCTCTGCCTCTCAAGATCTGGCATTGCAAGTGGCTACCCCATTCTTCTTAACGTTATGGTAGTTCTGTACATTCGAACTCTGGTCCTTACCTCTGTGCAGCAAATGCTTTAGCATCCGAGACAACTCTCCAGCCCTTCATTTCTTTCTTTCTTTTTTTTTTTCTGAGACAGGGTTTCTCTGTGTAGCCCTGGTTGTCCTGCACTCGCTTTGTAGACCAGGCTGGCCTCGAACTCACAGCGATCAACCTGCCTCTGCCTCCCGAGTGCTGGGGTTAAAGGCATGTGCCACCATGCCCGGCCCTTAGCCTTTCATTTCTTATAACATGGTTTTTTTTCTATAAGATTTTTTAAAGATTTTATTTTTGATTGTGGGTCTATACATAGGTTTGTGCATAGTGGTGCAGTGTCCTCAGAGGCCAGAAGGGAGTGTTAGATTTCCCGGAACCGGAGTTACCCAAAGTTGTGCTGGGAGTGGGTGTTGGGAACCCAACTCACATCCTCTGCAAGAGTGCTGCATGCTCCCATCCACTGAGCCATCTCTCCAGGTCCAAATCCTCGATCCATTTACACTTCGTCAAAGCTGCAGTTATTCCACAAAATTTTCTGTGGTTTGTCAAACAAATACCAGAAACTGTTCATTTGTTTACTTCCTGATCTTGTGGCTCTTCAAAACTTCCTGTAATTAATTTGACAGTGCATAATCTTTTAAGATGTTCTATTCATGTTGCTACTTAAAAGTGTAGACGTTGATTAGAAATGCACTACCGGTCTCAGGAAACAAAAAGCTAATTCTATGTCATTTTGACTGAGCTATTCATATCCTAGGGGTTACCTGTAATCTTGGACCAGAGAAGGATTCTGTGCTGGTAAATTTCTGTTTGAAGATTAAATGTTATTTGGGCTGTGATCTGTGCTTGGGTATTAATTTGTGAAGGTGACTGAGTCACTGTGCAAAGGCCGGTGGCATTGAAGGAAGAATTTCTATTAGTTACATTTCCCTGAGAGAGAGGCCTTGCCCTATCTGCAGGGCCACCTGGGAAAGCTTTTGATCAGGCAGAAGCAGGGGTGAGGGGAAAGAATGGTCCAGACGCTTTAAAGCAGATTCCGTAGAAAGTAGAAGAGGACTGGAAGAAAAGCGGAGGGCTGGGTCATTTGACTCAGTCCAACAAGCACTGGGTCATGGGCACTGTTCTTATCTACGCAGCAACTGGCGCTGGGCTGAACAAGACAGAGAAATACCGCTTGCTGGTGCACAGGGTGTGCATGCCAGATGGAGAAGGAGCTCTGGTGTGCAGATACACATTTGTTTATTTTGCAGATACAAAGAATCTGTTCCTGGGGCTGGGGAGATGGCTCAGTTAGGAAAGTGCTTGGGGTGCAATCAGGACAGTTACCCACAGTAAAGCTGGGTATGACAGCGTGTGTCTCTCCTCGCAGCTTTGGGGGGATCCCTGGGCTAACTGTCTAGCCAGCTAGTTTATGGAGTTACTCTCTCAAAAAATGAGGTTCATTTGGGACTTGAGAAACAACAATATCTGATGTTGTTCTCTGGTCTCTATATGCATGTAACACAAATTAACACAAACCTGTAAGGTATGGCCCTGGGAGTGACAGTTGCTCCCTGGATTCAGGTCTTTTTGTTTTATTTTTCTTTTCTCTTCTTTCTTTCTTTCTTTCTTTCTTTCTTTTTCTTTTTCTTTTCTTTTCCTTTTTTTTTTTTTTTTTTTTTTTTTTTTTTGAGACAGGGCTCTTTCTCTATAGCCCTGGCTGTCCTGGAACTCACTATATAAACCAGGCTGACCTTGAATTTACAGAGATTGTCTACCTCTGGAATTAATGTATTATTAAAGCATTACCACATCTGGCCTCTAGGGTCTTTAAGACATACACATATCAGAAGACATAGAAACTAACCACAGTCTGCCATTATCTTCATAGTTGTCTTCCCAGCTACCCCAGTTTCTACCTGTCTCTTGCTGTTTGTTTGTGCTTTTCCCTACAGTGCCGATGTAAACCCCATGCTTCTCTTTCTTCATGAATTTCCCAACTGGAGCAACTACGCACACTTTCCAGACTTTACTCAATGTCCCTGTAGCCAAAGTTCTGGCTCCCAAAAGATTCCATATAGAATCCACATGCTGGACACAGAGCTGCAGGATATGATGTTTGCCTTGCTAGTTTTTTTTTCATTCTTATTACACCCCCAATCTTCTCTTCTGAAATGGGGGTGCTTATCCTGTACAAGTGCATATTGCATCTTTGGGCCACTTTTTGGAATAACCTCCCAGTGCCAAGTGTCAGTAGTCACTACATGGCCTATCTCCTACTGCAGGGCTTTCAGTGGACGCTGTTCTTCCTCCTGCACCAGCAGAGAAAGAGATTTTCTTTGTAGTTTCCTTTTACGAGACAGGGTTTCATGTAGTCCAAGGGGGGCCTCAAACTTACTATGCAGACAAGGATATCCTTGATTTTTCCTGTCTGCCTCCCAAGTGCCAGGATTGTAGCACGAGCTATCGTGGTCTGTTTAGGAAGTTTTCTTAACATCTTACTGTTTCAAAATTAATCCTTTTTATTCCTGGCAGCACTGTGGATTGAACCTAGTGCCCCAAGCATGTTAGGCAAACTCTCTACCACTGATACTGTTAATCCCAAAGATTTGAGGAGAAACTCAAATCATTATGAGCAAATTAGTCAAAGCAAGCAACTAATTAAAGAAAGCTTTTTTTACTCACATGGACTGCCTCCCCCCGCCGCCCCCAAGGTGAGGTTTGAGAGTTCAGCCTTGGATGTGAAGAAGAAAAGGCATTTATGGCTCAGGGGTAGAGACTTTCCAAATGAGGGATTTGGTGGGCAAAAGAGGCAGGTGTACAGGAGCAGAACATAAACAGAACAAATTAGTCAAAATGATTCCCTGAAACAAAGACATGACTACAAGGTGGACATAGCAAAGCAGTCATAGCAACAGTGATCATAATAACCTTTTGAACAGAGGTAGGGTTGCAAGTTGGCCATTGCAAGTTTTTGTAATGAAGATATGATCACAAAGGTGATTGGTTGTAAGTAGTCATAACGACAGGTGGCCACAATAATCCTTTGAAACAAAGGCTTTGTTTCAGCTTCCTGGAACAGGAAGTACAGAGCCACTTGTAGTTAAGGTTACAGGAGGGGCCTAGCCTGACCCTTGAGAAACAGAGGCTTAATTATAAATGGGAATTGGACTAGTGTTGTCTTTACTATAAGATGGCTTTCAGGCCTAAGATGGAGGCAGGCTGCTCCTCACTACTGCCCTAGCCATTTGAATTAACACTTTTAGCCACAGCGTGCTTTAAGTCATACTTGCTATGGGCCACTCTCTTACTAATTTAACCACCAGTTCTTTAGGTCTTGGTACACTCACAGGAGCCTCTAGACTGTCTCAGCTCCTTGAGGGCTTACACTTGAGGCGGAGACTTGAAGTGCCTGGCATACATCAGGTACCCAGGAGTCATACAGTCGATGCTCAGTAGTGGCTCTGAGTCTGAATGGATATAACAGAGCACGAGTGGACACTTTACACTTGTGTGCTGTGTTTGTGCTCATTTGTGTGCACATGTGTGTGCAGGGGTCAATGCCAGGTATCTTCTTCAGTAGCTCTCTGCCTTATTTTCTGGGACAAGGTCCGTCGCCAAACCTGGAGCTCGGGTGTTAGCTAACTCCCTGGAATTCCTGTCTCTGCCTCCCAGTGCTGGGATTACAGACACATCTATGGGTCTATTGGGGATCCGAACCCAGGCCCTTATGCTTGTGTCTAGAGCAGTTTTCTTGCAGAGCCATGCCCACCAACCCTCTCGTTTTACATTTTCCACTCGCCTCCACCCGGAGCTCACCACAACTATTTTTATCTTGGAGGCGGGTGTTTTACCAGCAGGGAAAGACAGAGTGTGCCATGAATTATGGATTCCATCTGATCCTCGTTGAGACAATCTGAATATTTTCCCTGTGGGCGCTTGAGTGAACCAAATTAGCCCCATGCTTGTCAGCTTCCTCGAGCTCTTCGTGCCTCAAGATGAAAGTCTAAGAAGTGAAAACTGAGACTCTCTTGACCTTTTCAAGTCTTCAAATAATGATTTTCTAGACAGATAAAACTAAATTGCTATTGGATCTCAGTTTGGGAGCAGGGAGGGATGGCTGCTTAGGGGCTACGTGGTCCGCTCATTGCTTCATTTTTTTCCCCTCTCCTGCTCGATGGTGGAAATTAAAACCCTGATGGTCCGATTAGGTGGTTATGAGCTCCTGCCCCTTGTCTCCTGCAGCAGATGTGAGGACTGGGCTTATCTCCAGGTACAGGTGAGGAAGTCGATGATGGGAACAATTGAGGGGAAAAAAAACCCTGAGGTAATAAGATGCTTAAACTAAAAGGTGTTTTTGAATTGTTTTTAAAGGGAGAGAGGGAAAAAAAACCTTACAGCCATAACCTAATCGAAGAAGAAAAGCAATCAAACTCACACCAAGCACCCCAGACACAGGGCAAAGGGCCTCCTCCATGCAGCCGAACAGAGGGCACTTTTCTGGACCTTTTGGAGCAGCAAGTTACTCTCCAGCCAAACTGCCTGTCAATCATCCCCGTGAGCTGAGGGTCTGCAGGGGAGCCACTGGGCAACCAGGACGCAGCCCGGCGGCAACCATGCACACGTGGCTGGCCTGGAGAGTTCTACCTCTGGCCTTGTGGAGCACCCCCTTCAAGGGGGACAGGGGGCTGATAACGTTCGGAGATCAAGAGCTACTGTTGACAGACGACGTTTGCTACATCATTGGGGGAAAGTCACTGTGGACACTGGCTGAGATCCCAAAGGAGAAAACTCAGAGGTGGGAATATTATTCAGTTGGTAAAGGGCTGGCCATGCAAGCCTTAGGACCCGAGCTACATGC
The DNA here is from genome assembly GCF_903995435.1 of Acomys russatus. Taxonomy (NCBI): domain Eukaryota; kingdom Metazoa; phylum Chordata; class Mammalia; order Rodentia; family Muridae; genus Acomys; species Acomys russatus. Next base: position 21,338,955 of record NC_067142.1, read on the forward strand.
CAGAATCCACACAAAAGAAAGCTGGGCATGGTAGTGCTCACCAGCAATCCCAGCACTGAGGAAGCCATGACAGGTGGGGGTCTCTAGAGCTCGCTGCCTGGCCATCCTAGCCTACTGCTTGGTGAATTCCAGGACAGCCATGTCTCATCAATAAGGTGGGGCAGTGCCTGGGAAACAATGGTGAGGTTGGCCTCTGGCCTTTATGTGTATATAAGTCACACACACACACACACACACACACACACACACACACACACACACACACACACACACACACCAGACAAAATTCAATAACTGGAAAGAAAGGCCATTGAAACACTTATAGTCTACTTTTCCACGGGGCCTTCTTCAAAGCATCTTTTATCAGTGAATCCACAGTTACTGGGCACTGTAGTATTTTAGGAAAATGAAGACTAGTAGGGTAGGAAATTTAAGTTCTCTGACTATTCAATTTAGAGGTGGACATAACTTATAGGTGTGTGTTTCCTATACCTGTTTCTTTGCGTAACCAGTCTTCTCAAAGAGTAGCTTTTAAACACTTTTTAAGTTGCTGTGCTACACAAGGGATTATTGGATGCTAGGAGGGCTTTCTACCGTGGCACATGCGCACTAGCACAAACATACACACACCAAATAAATAAGTATATTTGACCTTTACATACTTTATTAGTACAATGTGTCCTTTCCAAATAAGCTGTCCTGCAGAGACCCAGCATCTCCATCAGATTCATGCAGGCTTTCTCTAGACATAGCAAGAGCCCAGAGTCCGCTGTTCTGTCTGCCACAAGGTCTTGGGAATCTCTGTACTACTATTAAATTCTTTTGTGGGTGCCATGTTAGGGGAGATAGTAATTAGAGTGTGCCAGGCTTGAGATGTGACAATAGATTATTAGATACAGTCCATTCATTTAGTGACCTTAGAGTCTGGTCCAGGTGTCAGTCCAGGATGCAGAAAAATACTGCCATCTTCTGTATCTCTGAGTCCTACACCTATAGACTCAGCCAACCTTGGATGGAAAATATGTGGAAAAATTAGTGTAAGTACTGAATATGCAGACTTCTAGTTTGTGTTACTATCTCCTAAACAATACAGCAATATAATTTCAACATAGCAATGAATAGTTATTGAAATGAATATAGGGGTAAGTTAAAGTAGATAGGAGGCTTGTGCAGGTTATATTCAAAGGCTTTATTATTATTTTTTTAATGAGGGGTTTGAGCATCTGTGGGACTTGTTACCTGCCTGGGTCTTGGAGCCAGTGTCCATGGATACTGGGGCCCCATGGAAATGTGAAACCAAAGCTTTGCTTAGTGGCAAGTGGAAGGTGACACGGTGTTTTGGGAGACAGACTTGGTTAAGCTGAGGCAAGAATTATGTCTTCTCTGAGGAAATTACCTCTGCCATTGTTCTTCTGTAGGCAGAGGGAAGCTTCCAGAAGGCTGAAGGTGGAAGGTACATGTGGAGACCAAACTTGTGTGGTGTAGCTTGACACACAGGAAGTTCCTGGTGATTTAGGCAAGGGCCAGAGTAAACATGGCTAATTTATGTGTGCCTCAAAAACGTTCCAAACCCAAACATGGTAGAACAGTTGGCAAAATGTTTGCTCAGCTGCATGAAGCATTGAGCTTGATACTCTGCACAGTATGGACCAGGTGTGGTGGTGCACACCTGTCCTCCTAGCACTTGGGATGCAGATGCAGAAGGAGAGCTAGTATGAGCTCAGTGCATCTTGGGAACTTCAACTGGAAGCCGTCTTTACTCTGAAATGGACCTTGCGCTTAGCAGAGGGAACGAGGGAGGGAGGGGGAGACACATACACACATATGGAGACATAGAGATGAGTTTGTTTAAAAATTATTTTATTTTAAAAAATTACATATGTACCTGTGTGCATGTTTGGTGGTGTAAGCTTGTGAATGGAGACTAGAAGGGGGTGTCACAGCCCCCCCACACACCCAGCCGCCCACCCCTCGCGGAGCAGAAGTGCTTAGGGAGTTGGGAGCCATCTGACGTGGGCATCCAGAGCGGAACTCAGTCCTCTGCAAGAGAAGCATGTACTGTCAGCTACCTGGTCGTCCCTCCAGTCCCAAGACTGTCCTTTTAAAGAACATTTGCGCATAGTAAGTGTTCATTCGTGAACAAATGACAAGAATTAAAGTCAGCACCAAAAGATTAGCCGGTTGATTTGAAAATGACATGAGCTGTGTTTTCCCTGGGGGATGGTTGGCTTGGAAAAGAGACTGGCTGTTAAGACAACTTCTTGGTAAATCCTAGTATCCTTACAGCTCTACATATTTTTCAGCGCATCTCTTAGATTACACTTGGAACTGTGTACAAGGCTCTCACTGTTTTATGCTGGAAAATCTCTATCCCATGCTGGTAAGATTAAAGAGCTAACTCTCAGGGTGCTTAGCCAGCTGGCAAGCCTGCAATCAAGGTGACACCCAATTCCTGGGGGTTGGGAAGGAGCCTTCCAGAAGCTCCAGAGGCAGCTTGAAGAGCCAAAGCGTGGGAGTCAGAGGACTCGAGGGGGATGTTTCACAGCAGCAGCTCTTTGCCAGCTGGAGAGAAGCAAACTGTATGCTCAGGAATTCTGATGTTGGTCCCACACAGCAATAAGCGGAGGAGCTTTGGCAGCATCCAGCTTTTGAGGCTCCTTTCTCACCCTGTGAGACTCTGCCTCACTCGCAGTAGCACCTTCTTTCTACTGCCAGATATTTTACCTGCTTCTGCTCATGCAGACGTCACATGGACATCCTTGGGACGAAACTGTTTTTTAACTACGCTGGGAGGAGCAAAGCTATTCTACAGAGAGCCCCGCCCCTCCCTTTGGCTATAAGACCTTTTGAAACCATGGGACCCCCTAGAAGTTTGAATTTCCTCCGAAATCTCTAGCGGAGAGAAGGAAAAGGCCAAAGCTGGTGTTAGCTAGAAGGGGAGCTTGTCTCATGAGAAGGGATTTCACAGTTCTGACAACTTGTCAGATCACCTTGCAGGAGAGAGGAACCCAGACAGGAACTGCAGCCCTAGGCCGACAAAGCTATGCATATATTTTTTACCTTCTATTTAAACCCAAACCTCAAGTCTGAACCCTGCAGATGGACTGGGGTGGGGGTGACGGGTTACCAGGCCTCCTTTTTTCCTTTCCCATGCAATCAACTTCCTTTCTCTGGTTTTCACTGTTGTTTCTTTAATTGGCAGTTGAGGGAAGATAGGTACAGCCCCATTTGTCAGGACTGCGGGCTCATGCTCTCTGCCCCAGACAACCCAGGGACAGTTTTCCCTTCTGAGACAATGAGCCTTGTAAACCACACTTCTGTGTGCTTCCCTCAGAGCAGACTCCCGGTAACTGTTAAGTTAAAATTGATGTCCTCTGAGAGATTCCACCCAGTTCAGGATTGGGACAGATGCTGGGACTCACTGCTGGACTCCAGGTGGAGCTGTCAGAGTGGTCTGGAAGAATGGGGTTATGGAAGGACCCAGAGGGTTTAGGAGCCCCACAAGGAGACCATGCAGACTGGCGGATCTGGCCCTGGGGGCGGTGGGCTGCCCAAACTGTTGCACCAACCAAGAATGATGCCTTCGGTCAGCCTAGACCCCCTGCTCAGATCTAGTCAACGGACAGCTAATTCTTCACAGTGTGGGGAGAGTGGGGACTGCCTGTGACATGAACTCTGGTGCCCTCAATTTTATCACTTCCCCTTGGTGGGCAGTATTGGTGGCACTCAGAGCAAGGGGAAGCAGGCTATCTGGATGAGACCTGATAGGCTGTGATCATATGGTGGGGGAGGAGGTCCCCTTCTGACAGAGGTCTGGGGGAGCAGAATAGGGCAGAAGAGGGAGGGAGGGGAACAGGGCGGGAACAGAAAGATACCTGTGAGGGAATAACACTCAGGATGTAATCTGAATAAAGTAAAATTAAAAAAAGAAATATTAAGATCATGAATGTAGATCAGAGATAGAGCTCCCGACTAGCCTGAGAGATAGGACTTGGGTTTAAGCCCCAACCCTGGAAGCCCAAGGCAAGTAAAAGGATTCAGATCTCTTTTCAATACACAGATTAATTTCCCTTGTTCAACACAATGAGAGTTTCAGTGCTAGTTTTGGACTAAACAGCTTATTATCTAAAAATGATCTTGACTGGAAAAGGAAGGGATTTTAAAAAATGACAAAGAGTGATAGGAGAAAAGGAAATAAAAAAATTCAGCATGGGAAAGAATTTCGAAAACAGAAGAAAGCAGGTGTAGGGGGCAGATGAGGACAGGCTGTGTTCTTCCCTATTGCTTCTTGCCGTGAAAGTCTCCCAAGTGCCCCCATGACCGACCACGCTATTGTCTGTGCTAAAAAGCCAAACACCGAACAGAGGTGGTAACTCAACATGCGTAGTGGAAATACCTTTTCCTGAACTGTGTCTCAAGAGTATGAATCTCAGAAGCGCCAGGCTTAGGAGCTCTGTACACTTAAAACAGTCTTTAAAAGACTGCAGAGCTGGCTCCATGTTTTATAAGTATAAGGACCGAGCTGGGTTTTGATGCCCAGAACAAGCAGGCTTGGTGGTTGCTGTGTATAATCCAGTGCTGTGGAGGCGGAGACAGGCAGATCCCTGAGCTGGCTTGCTTGGCCATTACTTTAGCTGAGTTGGTAAGCTTTAGGTATAATGAAATATGTCTCAAAAAACCAGGCAGAGAGGGACTGAAGAAGACACCTGACATCAACGTATGCTCTACACACACACACACACACACACACACACACACACACACACACACACTCACAGACACATACACATACTTTAAAAAAAAATCACTTCATTAGCGCATGCAATTGTTTGACAGAACATTAGAAAATTTGATAATGACTTAAATGCCTTTATATTGTCAGAAACAACCAAAACAGCAAAACTAGAGAGAGAACTCTGTAAACACGGCCCATGAAGAAACAGGTAATTGCATTTTATCAGCTGAACTTCTTCCTCTTTTAAAAATGTCCGTTTTATCTGTCTGGAAATACTTTGCCTTATCTACCATCCCGGGCAAGAGTAATCCATAGAACAGCGATAAACTCAGTAATTACGGATGCCGTGGGTTCCAGAAGGTTTCCAAGGCTGGAGTTCACAGGCAGCCTTATCACCTGAGGCCATCAGAGCAGTGGAGTGTCTTTTCGTGATGAATTTTCGGAGGACCTCGGTGTGTCTTCCTTCTCCTCAGTGCACCCTCATGGCTGATGCTGTGTCGTGAAGGACAAGGGCAGGGCTGTGGTAGCCGGAACCTCGTCAATAAGCCCCGACCTACTGGCTAACGGTGCAGCCACTCCTGGCAAGCCACCATACAGATTTACGCAAACCTTGTACTTCTCCTGCCTGGATATTACCACTCCGCGATGGTCCCAAGACACACATTCGGATCCTTCCAATAGTTTTGTGGCTTTGATAAACATATTTTCTTTTGGAAAAAGAAAGAGTTAATCTGAAAGAGTTAATAGGCCATAGAGTTATTTAGTTCACGGGGAGATTATTTCTCCTTAAAATATAACACGTGAGAAAGCCTGACTCATTGAAGTCAGCAGCTGGTGCAGGTCTCCTTTCTTTATTGCAGCCTGCCTGGCTCAAGCAGAAAAGGCGGCCGGCCTGTGGGATAGATGTCTGAGAGCCCTCCCCTGCGCTGTTGTTCTTGTAGTGTGGGGTTGTCTGCGCTGTAGGCGAAGGGCACGTGAACTGAGTTTTCATAGTGGAGTCCCGCACTAGACGGAGAGACGCTCATGTATGTCTCCTACTTGTGTGTAAAGATGAAAAGAGGCTTCGTCTTGCGGAGGGGTTGGATGTTTGTTTTACCCTAATGAAAAGATCACACATTCTGAACTATCCAACTGCAGCTTATTCCCGATGGAGCACAACGATCCAAGTTTTATCTCTGTGGCCATTACATGAAGAATTCGAGTCCGTGTGTGCAGCTTCAAGCTGGCTGTGGCTCAGGGCCAGGCTGAGAGCCTGGAGCATTCTCAGAAGAAGGGGCTATGTGTGCACAGGGTCTGGAGACTGCAGAATGGAAGAGTTATTTGTTTATCTATTAACATTTTTCTTCTGGTGGGGATTCAGCTAAGACTGACTCTGCAGCCTGTGGGAGAGGCACGAGGGAAAAGACGTTCGGCGGCTCAGCATGCTCTGCCACGCCTGGCTTTACCCACGCAGGTGTTCTGCAGTTTAAGGTTTAGTCTACTTTTTTCTTTTCCCTGTCTTTCCCCGGCAGGAGTGCCATCTGGCTTTTCTCCTTGGGTGTTATTTTTCACACTGTGGCTGTGATAAACCAGGAGGGGAGGACTAGGAGAAGCCGAGAGAGGGGAACACATGATCAAAAAATATTATATGGTTTTTTTTTTCAATAGAAAAATAAAAATAGATTACCCCGCACCCAGCACAGAAAAGCTATCCGCTTTCCCAGGCAGCAGCTTTCTAGCAGGCCTAAAAGCATGTATCTACTCAGGTAAGTCTTTTCTCCTCACACACTTACCCCAGCCCAACCCCCAACTTGTATTCCAGTGGCTGAGCTTACCTCTGTCTGGGCCCTGTCACATCCCAAGGCTGGTCTCTTTTTCTTTTGAACGATTTTTCTGTTTCTCTCTCCCAACAGCTGGAGACCACACCCCCAATCACAGAGCTTTGGAGGACGTCTCAGACCCTAATTATAACAGTTTCCTGTCATCAAGAAACATTGCATGATACTGCCTATCATAGAAACTCAGGAAATGGCCTGTCACTCTGATTTTATTATATATAATTAAAAAAAAAAAAACTGGAGTAATTCATTATACCAAATGAGTGGTTTGGCCATGATGTTTTCATGTCTGTCTACCATACACTTTTCTCATGTTAATCCTTTACCGCCCTCTCTTGTCCCGCAACTAATCCCTTTCTAAATATTGCTGCTTTTATTTTCATGTCATATATACATTTAATGCATGCATACCCGTGTGTGTGTGTGTGTGTGTGTGTGTGTGTGTGTGTGTGTGTAAAATCTAAATTTACATAGAGGAAAAATGTATCTTTCTTCTTTCTTTTTATCCCCCCTGTGCTCTCTCCTTTCTTTACTCCCTCTTCCCTCTCTCCCTCCCTCCTTCCCTTCCTCCCCTCCCTCCCTCCCTCTCTCCCTGCCCCCTCCCTCTCTCCTTCCCTCTCTGTGTCTTGAGGAAGCATCTCATATAACTCCAGGCTGCACTCAATAAGATGACCTTGAACTTTGATCTTCCTGCGTCTACCTCCTCAGTACTGAGAGGATGGGTGGCTGGACCTGACTTGTTAGGGCTGACTCCAGGCTCTGACCCAGACAACTCTGGTAATATCAGATCCATAGCAACCCAGACCCATGCCAACCACGTTTTGTAGCATCCTAGATCTAGCCTATGAACTCAGGCCTTGCTGTGGTGCCAGGATCATTATCTGCCTCCCTCCCAGGGAAGTCCCTCTGGTCCTGACAGCATACTTCAACGGTCAGGAACTTAGATGAGCACAGAGCTTGGTGCCAGAAGGCGGCAGAGTGTCATGTGCCAGCAGATCCTGTCCCTCGCAGAGATGTGCCTGTAGGATGGAGGTGTGTTTTACTGAAGTACTGGGGGCTGTGAGCGTTTGACCTTTGCTTCTGATTGATGACACTGAAGACTGAACCCAGGCTTCCCTGTTTATAAACTTGGCCCTTTTGTGTTATAAGTACTATCTCCTAATCTTTATCATTTTAGTGTCGTTTTACATCTTTTAAAATCAATTTTTAAAAAATTTTATATAATGTATTTTGATCAAATTAACCCACAACTCCTTTCCTTAATTTCTCCTTTTCTCCTCTCCCTACTTCATTACATTATCTGTTATCTATCTATCTGTCTATCTATCTATCTATCATCATTATCTATTTATTTGGTTATTAAAAAAACCAATTAATTTCATCTCATGCTGTTGCTATACACTTGAATGTGGGACCATCCAGTGGGGTGGGGTCATCTTACCAGGGAACCACAACCATAAAGACAATGGGTTTTCTGTCCCCTAGAAGCCACCAACTATCCACAACTCCTAGGTTAGGGCTCATGGCTCATGTGTGTTAGAATGTTGACAGCTTGATCTTGCGCAGGCAAGGGCAGCTTCTGTGAGCTCATGAGTGCAATGGTCCTGTCATGTCCAGAAGGCGCTGTTTTGTTCTGGTCATCCCAGACCTCTGGCTCTTATGATATTCCCACTCACTTTTCCACAAGTTCCTGTGTTAGGAGCCATAGGACCCTGCCTGACCTGCCCCAGCTGGCTGAGAGGCCCTGCTGGCTGAAAGCCACAGCTGTCTGCACGCTTGAGATAAATATTCTGCCTGGCAACCGCAGAAGATCCAGCCTGGCCTTGAGAAAAAGAACATTCGGTGTATCGACTTCTGAGTAATCGCCCCCTCCCCATCTGCTGCCCTTGGGGCCTGGCCCAGAAGATTCTGTAACTTTCCACTGCATTCCTTCCTGCCCCCGCCCTCCCTGAAGCTTACTTTAAATTTGAATACCCCCTTACAATAAATGACTCTTGACAAGCAATGTTTTCTTGGGCCCTGTCATCTCTCTCGCCCGTTCTTTATCCACAGGCCGCGACCCTCCTCGCCCCCCGAATAACTGGACCCGCGGGTCGGGTAATTCCTGAGCTTCAAGAGTGTGCCATAAATGCTCTATTTATGGCTGAGCACTCCATAGACACTTATTCTCTGCACTTAGATTAGATGGGAGTTTCTGTGTTAACCACTGCCCACTGTACACAGAATCGTCTGCAGTGAGGTCTGAGAACTGTGCTAATCTACGATGGCAGAGATTTGGATTTAGAGGGAAGTTTGACATTATGTCCATTTAGTAGAATAATAGTAGTGGTAGTAGATTCACCCCTGGGGCTTGGGGGATCCACAACCATGAATTCTTCATCAACTTACAGTACCAAGCCTGTGTGTGGTGCATGGAGATGAGGGTTCCCCACACCCCAATCTCCCCCAGTATTTGTTGTATTTTTCCCCCTCAATCTTAGCCATTATAACTGGAATAAGATGAAATATGAAAGTAGTTTTAACTTGCATTTCCTCAACGACTAAGGATGGGAACACTATAAAAACATTTCTTAGCCATTTGCATCTTTCTTCTGAGAACTCTGTTCAGTTCTACAGGACATCTTTAAAATTAGGTTGTTTATTTTTTGGTAGCTTTTTCATCCCTTATGTATGTTAGACACTAATCCTTTGTCAGATGGACAGCTAGCAAACGATTTTCTCCCATTCTTCAAGCTGGTTTTTAGTCAATTAATAGTTTCCTTTGAAGTATAAAAGCCTTTTAACTTCAGGAAGTCCACTTGTCACTTTTGGTCTTATGTAGTGAGGGACTACAGTCTTATGCCTAAAGTGCTTAACTGACTTACTGTTGCATGAGTGGATTCATTATTCTTTTTTTTAAAAATAGAGGTTTCTCTGATCTATTTGGAATTTATTTGTGTGCAGGGTGAAAGAGAAGGAACTCTTTACACCTCAGCTTCCTCACGAGAGAAGAGAGACCACAGGAGTACCTCTTTCATAGGTGCCTGCAAGGACTAGCCAAGATGGTCCATGGGATGTGCTTCATGTACTGTGTTCTGTGCACAAAGATAGTGGGGAAGAGTTAGCCACGAAGCTATCACACCACTCAAACCCCAAACGCTTGCTGCTGCGCTCAACAATTTCCCCTTCTTAATATGGAATATTTGCTAGATATTCATTTCTTGTTAAAAAAGATGATCTGGGTCAAGGGTGTGGCTGGGCTGGTAAAGTGCTTGCCAAGCATCCGCAGAGCCCTGGACTCCACCCCCAGCACCACGTGCACCAAGTGTGGCAGTGTACATCTGCCATCCCTGGACTCCATCCCCAGCACCACGTGAACCAGGCGTGGCAGTGTACATCTGCGATCCCTGGACTCCGTCCCCAGCACCACGTGCACCAAGTGTGGTAGTGTACTTCTGCCATCCCTGGACTCCATCCTCAGCACCACGTGAACCAAGCATGGCAGTGTACGTCTACGATCCCTGGACTCCATCCCCAGCACCACGTGAACCAGGCGTGGCAGTGTACGTCTGCGATCCCTGGACTCCATCCCCAGCACCACGTGCACCAGGTGTGGTAGTGTACATCTGCCATCCCTGGACTCCATCCCCAGCACCACGTGAACCAGGCATGGCAGTGTACATCTGCGATCCCTGGACTCCATCCCCAGCACCATGTGAACCAGGCGTGGCAGTGTACGTCTGCCATCCCTGGACTCCATCCCCAGCACCACGTGCACCAGGTGTGGTAGTGTACATCTGCCATCCCTGGACTCCATCCCCAGCACCACGTGAACCAGGCGTGGTAGTGTACATCTGCGATCCCTGGACTCCATCCCCAGCACCACGTGAACCAGGTGTGGCAGTGTACATCTGCCATCCCTGGACTCCATCCCCAGCACCACGTGAACCAGGCGTGGCAGTGTACGTCTGCGATCCCTGGACTCCATCCCCAGCACCACGTGAACCAGGCATGGCAGTGTACATCTGCCATCCCTGGACTCCATCCCCAGCACCACGTGAACCAGGTGTGGTAGTGTACATCTGCGATCCCTGGACTCCATCCCCAGCACCACGTGAACCAGGCGTGGCAGTGTACGTCTGCCATCCCTGGACTCCATCCCCAGCACCACGTGAACCAGGTGTGGTAGTATACATCTGGAGCCCTGGACTCCATCCCCAGCACCACGTGAACCAGGCGTGGTAGTGTACATCTGCGATCCCGGCACCTGGGTGGTAGGGGCAGGAGGATCAGAAATTTGAAGTTATCCTAGGCCAAATAGTGAGTTTGAGGCAAACTTGGCCTACATGAGACCCTGTCTCAGACCCCCCCCTCATCTGCACCCACCCCCCCAGCCAGGGAAAACAACAATAATAATCTGTCTTGATTAAGCTATGAGGAAGGCTCAACTTTCCTTTCAGACTTATTTACTATGCTAATTTGATCTTCAGTGAACCAGTTCTCAAAAATTCTCCAGTTTTCCATTTTCTTTTTTCCTTAAGTTTTTATTTGGAGATAATTGTGTTGGCATGCGGTAGTAAGAAATAACACCCAGAGTGTCTGTACTATAATATGTCTGCACCCTGTATCTGCATATATAGTATCTCATTCTCTCTCTCTCTCTCTTTCTGTTCAGATTGTTAATTCCCTGGTTGCATCTTTAGCTCACGACTCTTCTGCCTCTGTGTTCTTCCGTTGAGTCCATCTGCTAAGTTTTACTTAAGTAGGTATAATTTCCAATCCTAAATTTCACACCTGACTCTCTAGCGCATCTGCTCTCCACTGAGATGTCTCCTTGCCTTGTTGAATGATTCTGTATTTTAATTTGTTTCAAAGGTGTTCTTAATTTTTTATTGAAGAATTAAGCCATACAATTATCATAGTGCTTTGCATGGGTGTCTGTTTCTTGCTCCATCCCAGGTGGGATTCTCCTTGTTTGTGTTATATTTTTGTCATATTTTATGTAATGATTAAAAAAATAAGCACTGGGCATACTTAGAATCCAGGGATTACATATACTTTCCATTTTAGCTATGTTTTGTAATGTTGTTCTTTCTGGGGCTGAAGGCTCACTACATGATTTTCCAGGTAGGAGTAGACACCTTTGTTTTGAACCTGTCTTCTGTTTACATGTGAAGGAGTCTAGTCTCTTTGGTATGACTGAAAAGAGTTCTCACCTTGGCTTCCTTGGAGACTTTTGCTGTATGAGCTTGTAGGAGGGGTGATGTGCTGTGTTAGTGCTTCCATGTGCCCTGGGAGCAGGTCGTATATGCCTAGTAGGCAGTGATGGAACTTTACTCTCGCTCATAGCGCTCCACTGAGCCCACTAGCATGGAGAACAGGAGATGAGTAGGGACTCGTCAGTGAGGTGGTTTAGGCTTCCCAGGTGTCATGCACCCATACTAGAGTGGGAGAGCCTGGGCATTGGTCAGGATGATGACAGTTTGGCTCCTGACTCTGCCCTCTTAGACCCTATGGAGTGAGTGAGCCTCTTGTTACAGTCAGAGAGTGTAGAAGTTCAGCTGCCACCAGACTTTGGCATATCGCAGTGGTGCCATATCTATTTTTTGTTTGTTTATTTGGCTAGATGACTGATTAACTGAAATTTATGTCTTCAGTCATATCACTTGTCCCCTTGGCTTTTTTACTGATGAAAGCAAGCTTTTGGAGTGGTTTTGATAGTTTGTCTGCACTTGCTATTTCCAGGCTGAAATCTTCCCCAGCACTGTTTATGGGGTCCCAGAGGCAAAGAGAAAACCCAGGTAACCAACAATGACATTATGCCTTGGGTCCCCTGGTCCCCTGGCCGTCTCCTTTCTTCTGTTTTCTGTTCAGAGTCTTCTTATGCTTGTTCATTTGTAATTTCCAGGGTCTTTAGCTTCATTTTAACTTAAAGATATCTGAGATAATTAACTTGTAAAGAGAAACATTTATTTTTGTCTCATAGTATTAGGGGTTTTAACCTATAATTCATTGGCCTGGCATTGTTTTGGTTCTAGGACAAGGCAGCATCTCCTGGTGTGAGTATACAGTAGATCAGATCCACTTACTTTGTAGACAGAAAGCACAAGAGAGAAGAAGGGGTTGGTGTGTCCTGTGTTGTCTGAGGACACATCTCTGATAACTAGAAAACCTCCCACTAGGTTATACTTCTTAAAGGATCCATTTTTCCTACTCATGTCAAGTTGAACACTAACTTCAGGGTGTTAAAAGAGTTTTAAAAAAAATTTATATATTTCTTTGTGTGTGGTGTGGGCTGTATCCTTCAGGATTAGGTTCTGGAAACCTGACTCCGGTGATAAAGAAATGAGGAAAACGCGCACACAGGCACGCACACGCATACACATACACACGACTTACGTACAGAAAAGCTGGGCGTGGGTAAATCATGTGCATTTTGATGTGCACTCAACCCAGAACCTTAGTTCTTTTATTATACACAGTATGGGAAGGAGTTAGCTAGTCTTGGTAAGAGGTTTCTGTAGAGGACTAGTCTCATATTCTCAAACACAGAGAGAAGGAAGCCGAAGTTGATGCTATGTGTGCACTCTGTCAACATTTGCACACAGACCAGAGGAAGGCTTTATCAATTCTCGAGCCTGCCCGGGGCAAGGCTTTGCCAGTTCCTGTGGGTCTCAGTCCTTGAAATCCTCCTCAATAATATACATTGACTGAGGACTTCCTCCACTCCTTACAATCACTCAGGAGTTCCCCACATGTGTAAGGGTATATGCACACAAGTTTTCAGGTGGCTGAAAGGTCAGAAGAGGGCATTGGGTCCTCTGGAACTGAAATTGAAGATAATTATGTACTATCTGCCATGAGTGCTGTGAACTGAACTTATGTCATCTGTGAAAGCAGCAATAGGTCTTAACCCGTGTGCCATCTCTCCAGCCCTTGGGGCCACTTGACATGCAAACTGTATTAAGTAGTTCTTAGTGAAGGAAAGGGAAAATGCATGTCTACTCCACTTGCTCCAAACCAAAGGCATCTTCTTTCTTCAAGAAAACAAGGTCTTAATTTTATCACAAAATTTTTTCCCAAATAAATATTAAGATACCAATCACCTGACTAGCATAGTTATAAAACATGTATTCTCTATATGTGGTAGTTTGAATACTTTTCTAGGACTTGTGCTGTTGGAAAATTAGGCAGTCACTAGTGACTCTGTTGTCATGATGAAGCAGGCAGCATTGTACTGGTGTTGTCTAGCAATTTCTTCTGAGCATGGGCTTTCATCTTTGATGGAAAAATCCCTAAACTCACATTCTAATGGAAGACTCATTAGGACTAAGGAAATAGACAGTTTACATGTCTCAGGAAGTTCTTAAAACTCACCCAGTGCACAATGCCTCTTGCTGAGGAGACAGAGATCAGTCAGGCTGTCTGGAAGAAACTCTCTGACCCTTTGAGTTGCCTACAAGTCATGCAGAGAGCTCCAGGGTTCCAGTTTTTGTGAATTGTGATGCATTTGTGTGGGCTTTTGTGATACAGTTGCTTTGTGAATTGCTCCTAGTTATGTAGGCCACCTCTCACCTATTCTTTTGTAAGTAACTTCAATAAACTCATTAGTTCACCAAATCAGACTTTGGTGGTATAATTTCTTTGGTCTGTTGTCAGTTCACTATGCAGGGTGAACAGAGATTTCTCTAGCATCTCCCAGGAATAGTATTAGCTAAAATGAATTATCTTTGACTAAGGGAGTTACAGTGGAAGTGTTTTGTTTCTTTGAAGACTCAGTTGTATCGTGTGAATGTGTTTTTTGTTTTGGTCCCAAGTATAGGATGCAAGAGTGTTTTTCCACCTCTGAAGACAGCCTCATGGCCTTTGTTAGCAGAAAACAGACCCATGAGAAGGCATGTGATGTTTTGACGGAAGCTGTCTTCTGAGAGGGATGTAGTTTTTGCCAGTTGCAAAAACCACCTTCAGTAGACTCTGAGAACATGAATAGACACCCACAGACAGCGAGAACTTGGCATCGCTATGCCTTGCAATGGTTTACATCGCTTTGCTGGTCTGTGTTTCTTGACACTTCACTTCCTAGAGAGAAACGCTCCAGAGAACTAAAGATACTCCAGGTGATTCTGGCCTCTTCTGCTGACTCATGCCGATTTGGTGGAGTTTTGCTCTTTCTGCTGGACTGTGCCACTGCTACTGATTCATGTTACTGCTTGGTGTTTCCTATTTGACTGGACTGCTGGTATCCTGACAACGCAGAGTGGAATTACCCTAAGGAGCTACATCTAAATATGTCCACATCCCCCACCCCTATTAACCTTTGGTCTCTCCTATGTCTCGTGGGTGGGCTGAAAGGGAGGTAGAAGCATTTAAGAACCCTAAATAAAACAGGTTTTCGAAAAATCCAAGCCTACAGGGAATCATGCAGGTTATCTCCCATAGACATGGATAACTGAGAATTAGTTGCAGAGGTGTTTAGTCTAAGAAGCAGATGTAAAGTGCGTGTACTTGTTCTCAAGTGGGAAATGAGCCTTTCATGGGATGGACAAGTAGGTTCTTAACACACGCAAACCTGTAAAATCCAAACCAAATGGAAGAAAACCTCTTCCTTCCTTCCTTCCTTCCTTCCTTCCTTCCTTCCTTTCTTTCTTTCTTGAGACAGGGTTTCTCTGTGTAGCCTTGGCTGTCCTGGATTTCCTTTGTAGACCAGGCTGTCCTCAAACTCACAGCAATCCTCCCGCCTCTGCATCCTCAAGTGCTGGGATTCAAAGAGTATACCACTATGCCTGGCTGAATGAAAAACTTTCATCAAGGATTTTCCAAACTCGACTTTGTCATAATGAATTTTTACTAATACTCTGTACTAGTGTTTGTTACTACACTAAAATATCCACATAAAAACAGCTGAAGGAAGGAGAAAGGCTTCTCTTGGCTCATAGTCTGAGGTCACCACGACAGTGAAGATATGGCAGCAGAAGCATGAGGCAGCTGGTCACACTGCACCCAGTCAGGAAGCAGAGAGGGATGAATGCTGATGCTCAGCTCACTTTCTCCTTTATACTCAGCCCAGGATTCTGGTCCATCAGCTGGTGGCACCCACAGCTAGTCTTCCTACCTCAGTTAACTCAATCTAGGAAGCACTGGCAGGTGGGCCCAGGACAGGAAGCACTGGCAGGTGGGCCCAGGGACTTGCCTTTAGGTGACTGTAGATTTTGTGAAGTTGACTAACAATAAGAGCAGTCATAAATACCTTCTCTGCTAACACTGATATTAACTTTTTGTTTCAAAACAAATTAAATATGCTTCCTTTTTTTGATTTTTAGTTTTTTTCTTATTCTCATCCTCCTTGGATACGCCTATAGTCCCATAATACACACACTCCTGATTATAATTCTTACAATGCTGTATAATCAACTCAGTGCCCTTTGAAGAAGTCTCTCTTTGTCTGTTCTTTAAGTTGGTACAACACCAGGAGTACCTTTGACTACCTTTGGGCTGGGGAAGTTCTTTTTAGCTATTTGGGATGGTCAGGTCTGTCAACTTGACACAACCCAGAATCACCTGAGAAGGGGGACTTAATGAGGGATTCTTTATAGTTGTTTCGCTTGTGGACATGTGTTTGAGGGATTGTCTTAGTTAAGCTACCTGATGCGGGAAGCCACAGCCCACTGCTGACAGCACTATTTACTAAGCAGTATGTCTTGAACTATATAATAGTTGAGAAATCAAGCCAAGTACAAGCAGGCAAGTAGCCACGAGCACATTTGTTTCTCTTTGCTCTTGGATGTGGATGTGATTTAGCTGGTTGCGTGATGTTTCTGCTGCCTTGATTTTCCTACTGTGGTGGAGTATAAAATGGAATTATAAATGGAAATAAAGCTTTTCTTCTTTAATTTGCATTTTTGTTAGACTATTCTATCACAGCAACAGAAATGAAACTGCAACACCATCCACTTTGGTTTAGCAGGTGGAGTGTAATGAAGAGGTGATACCTTGGACAGTCAGAATTTCAGTGAACAACCTTCCCTCTTGGGAAAATGTCAGAGACTGCCTTTGGTGATCAGGTACTGCAAAGTTGGGCTCTCCTGGGACTCTGGGCTCATAATTTGTGTGTCACTTCCAGATAGCTCCTGGGTGTGCGGCTTCACCATTAGGGATGGCTGTTGGGACAATTGCGACTCTTGGAGTGATAGAGTTCACTAAGTCTCCCTTGTTCTTTCATTAACTATTTTACTTTTTATACTTTTATTGAATGTCTATGATTTACACATCATGCTCCAAAATTCCTCTCCTCCCCACAGTAAAATAAAACAGACAAACAAAAAGTCTTGTCACAGAAGCTGTAGTGTACCACACAGTACAGCCTTTTGTCCACATGTGTTTACTTTCAGATGTTCATTGCTACGAGTCATGGGTCTGGTTGGAGGCTACACTATCGTTACCGAATCCTCACTGGGACTGTTGTTGGATATCCCATTGTTGCTGTGTGTCAAGGAGATTCTTAATCTTTGAATCTGCAGGTACAGCCCCTTCATGTGTTCCAGCAGGTCACACATGGGGTAGATGTTGGGGTGAGGTTCACTCAGAGCCCTGGATCAGGGCCCACTCCCTGTCCTCAGGGTAAGGCCTGCTCTCTCACTCCCATGTCATCATGGCAAGGTCAGCTCCCCTGCTCCCATGTTCCCATGTCTTCAGTGCAGGGCCCACTCTCCCTGCTCTGTGTCATCATGGCAGGGCCTGCTCTCCTGCTCCTGTGTCCTCAGCGCAGGGCCCATTCTCACACTCCCATGTCATCTTGGCAGGGCCAGCTGTCATAATGACAGGGCTGGCTCACCCACTCCTACGTCCCCAGGGCAGGGCCTGCTCTCCCACCCCCATCAGGGCAGAGACCGCTCTCCTGCTCCCATGTCCTCAGGGCAGGACCAGCTCACCCTTTCCCATGCCATCAGGACAGGGCCAGACGACCTGCTCCTGTGTCCTCAGGGCTGGGCCCACTTTCTTGTGTCCTCAGGGACAGCTCTCCAGCTCCTGCATCCTCAAGGGAGGGCCAGCTCTCAGGCTCCCATGTTCCCAGGGCTGGTTCACCTGCTCCCACATCCTAAGGGCCAAATCTCATGTTTTTGTGCTCTCAGGGTTAGCTCTCCTGCTTCCATGGCCTCAGGGCCAGCTCTCCTGCTCCCATTCAATTTGCCAGATTGTTGTTCGCCTTCAAGGCCTGGATGGCCTCCTACTCTTGTGGGTACTGGATCTTGTGGGCCATCAAGCAGGTGTCAAGTGGAGGCCTCTCAAAGTCTTTGTTGAGTAGCTCGCAGAAACCATTGATATTTGCCCGGCTCAGCTTCTTGTCATGGGGAACTTGTTGGCCTCTTGAGTCATGTCTCCCAAATCTCTGGTTCTATCGCATGCTCCATCCATCATGGGCGCTCGCCTCGGTGCTGCTCCTAGTATCCACTTCTGCATAATCCATCTCTGAGCACTGAGCATTGCTCTGGCCTGTGAGAGGAGATCTGTGAGGCCTGTGGTATGGGTGGTGCAGTCTCGCTCGGGCTTGACTCGAACAGCACCCCCTCCTCAAACACCATCTCCTTGGCCCATACTGCAACAGGTCGCAACTGCAAAATCGGTGGCAGTGGCAGTGGCCTGGGGTCCCTGGGGTCTCACCTGAGCGTGGTCCCATGGTTCTGTGGTGGGAGGGCATGGACGACCCACATGACAGAATTTCTGGGAAACAACAGCCCTGTGTTTTGAAGCTCTCAGTATGGTCCTTTGGTGGCTGTGCAGTCACTGCTGTTCCATGGATCAGACACAGTGTGTGATTGATGTCATCTTGGATGATCTTGCCTTGGGTATTTCTAATACATTGAGCTAAGTGTTTCCTCTCAGTCAGGCTGCTCACAGGGGTGAACATTTCTGTGTAGCTCTGGAACATAATCATCCTCCTCAGAATGCATTGAGGATCTCATCTTTCGAAACCCTGGCCCTGCCTGCCATGTGGCCCTGTTCCCCTTATTAACTATTTTATTGTATGCTATTTGTGTGTGTGTGTGTGTGTGTGTATGTGTGTATGTGTGTTCATGTATGTTTGAGTATGCATTTTGTGTGTGCTCATGAGAAGACTAGGGACAACCTCAGTTGTCATTCCTCAGGCTTTTCCCTCTTTCTTTTGAGATGGTTCCTTACTGGCCTAGAACTTGCCAAGTGGACCAACGGGCTGACCAGTGAGTTAAGGAATCTACCCTTCTCTGTCTCCCTGGTGATGGGATGCAAGCCCATCACACCATGCCTGGCTTTAATTCCCGTTCAATGAATCATCTATTTCATTGTTTACTTCTCTTACTGAGTTGCTATACTGTTTTTCAGAAACATAGAGGAAATATGCATGAAATATTCCCCTCATATGCCAGGAGGATGACAGTGGGTAGGGAAAACCTTTGCATTTGGTGCTGTGGTGGAGAGGAGATGTGGCCATCACAGAGTGTAAGATAGCCCAGGCATAGAGCAGGGAGAGCTTCCCAAAGGAGATAGCACCTGAACTGAGTCTTGGTGAGGAAAAGGGTTAGCCAGGTACAGAGGGGTTGGGAGGATGAGGTTGATCACTGCAGTGGAAGGAGCAGACAGGATGGTGGGAGGAGAGAAGAGGGATGTGTAGTGTGCTGAGAGGTGAGACTGGAGAGGCAGATGGGCAACCGAGCTTCTAGTTCAGCCTCAAGAAAATGGGTGAACATAGAATTTTTTGTTTTTTTAAGTGTGCGTGTCAGTATGTGTACGTAGATATGTGTGTTTATGTGTGCATGTGTGTGAGTGTGTGTGACAGTATATATGAGTGAGTGTGTGAGTGTGTATGTGAGTGCATGAGTGAATATGTGTGTGAGTGTGTGTGCATGCGTATGTGAGTGAGTATGTGTATGTTTCTGTGTGTGTGCGTTGAGATCTTGATGCTAGGTGTCTCCTTCACCCACTTTCCACCTTGTTTTCTGAAACAAGGCCCTTCCACTAAACCTGGAGGTCTCTGTTTCACCTACAGTAGCTGCCAGTGAGCCCCAGGGATCTCTTTGTCTCCATCTCCCCAGAGCTGGGGCTAGAACACACACACCATGCCTGGCTTTATTTGTAGGTTTTGTTTTCTTTTTTTTCATGGTGCTGGGACATTGAACTCAAGTCTCCCTGCTTGCAAGGCAAGTTATTCTGCTGCCTGAGCTATCTCCCCAGCCCAATAATCACTAAGGACTTTTATGCAGGGTAGTGACATAATGTCCCAGAGAGAACATTCTGACCTGTGGAAGAGGAATGCCTTGTCGAAGGAAGGGCCTTTGTCTTGGAGAAAGTCAGTGGTTCCACTATACTGGGAGCACTAATGCCTCTATATGACCCTAAAAAGCAGAGTTTTGTTTGCCTATTTCTTTCAAAAATGAGAATGGAGAAAGCAGAAGACAGTCTGAATATTGTGATGAACCTTTGAGATGTGCTGCTAGATGGACAGCCATTTATTGAGCCTTAAGATCTGTGGCGCCTCATTCCTGTAGCTCTCAGATAGCTGAGAGCTGCTGTAACCAGTCAGGTTTCTTTCCATCCATTTGTGTAAATAACAGTAAGGGTCTCTCTTGAAGATCTTAAAAAATGAAAAAATAGCTGCTTTTCAATGCGTTGGAAAAAGGATAGGAACTGGCCCTGAAAATGGAGGAAATGAAAGCTGCTTCCCATTCATTTCCTGCCTTTGACTTGGAAGCCATTAAAATGTAAATCAAACTTTGAAACACACAGTGAAACAGAAATGAGAAAACGCAGGACAAAGAGTGCTTGAGAAAAAAGAAACAACTAGCAGTTTTAGTAGGGATGAGAGGTAAGAGTGGGGGGTATTTCCCCCAGGAAACAATATTGCTTTCATCAGAAAGAAGAAAAATACAAAGTCTCTGGTTTCTGATGTCCCGGGGCTGAGTTTAATTAAGGCAAGAAATGGCATTGAGAAATGATGAATACATCCGAAGCCAGATCTGTGAGCCGCTGCCCTGGAGAAGAGCGAGGCACTCAGGACTGGTAATCATCATTACATGAGGGATGAGGCATGTCAAGGAGGGAGGATGTCGTGTGGATAGTGTAATGAAGCGCCAGATGGGGGTGACAGAAAAATCCAAACACCTTTTATAGTACTGGAGTGAAGATGCAGGGAGTGTGTGTGAGCACAGGTTCTCCGAGGTTTGACAAAACGGATCTTAGGTATCTTCCTCTTTATCAACTTGGGGGTGGGGAGAGAGCAGGTGGTACCTGCAGGCAATGCCCTTGGCCAAGAGCTACTAAAGTTTCTCCGGGGGACACAAATGAATGAGGAAGTATTTATAGGATAAAGATCATGCTTTGCAGGATCTTGGGGAAAAGTACACATGGGTAGAAACATAGCTAGAGTGATAAGAATTCTTGGTGGGGAGGGGGTTGGAGATGGGTCTGTGCTTGCTGTGCAAGTAGGAGAACTTTAGATCTATAGAACCCATGGGAAAAACTGCGTGGATGTGGTGGCCTGCTCGTAATTCCTGTATTTTGAGAGGTGGAGACTTGCAAACAAAAAGGGAAAACACATTTGGAGCAAATGTCAGGCCATAGAAGGTAAACTCAAGTTTGTCCTTTTGGGGATGGAAGAAAGTCATAGCATTTCTGTTACTCAAAAATGGGACTTCATCCAGGTGAATTAATAAATGATGCACTTAAGCACGCCCTGGCACTCAGGCAATGCAATATATATATATGTATATATATAAATTAAAACCTATTGGTGGGCTTGGGAGATGGCTCAGTAATTAAAAGTGCTTTCCATCATGGCGTAAGGTCTTAAGTTCTAATCTCCAACACTCATGTGATAAGCCAGGATGTACAGGCATCTGTAACTCCAAGTCTGTGGGTGGCAAGAGACTGGAGGATCTATGCAGCTTGGTATCCCCAGGCTAGCCTCAAGTCCATTGAAAGGTCCCATCTCAAGAGAGTAAGGTGGACAGTGATAGAGCAAGATACCTGACATTGCTCCTCTGGCCTCTTTGGACCTGTATATCAATGCATGCATAACATATGTGTATGTGCACAAAACACACCCTATTGTGATGAAAATTGTCTGCCTGAGATAGTGGGACTGTTCTGGCCTCTCTTTCCATCTCTCTCCTCTCTCTCTCTCTCTCTCTCTCTCTCTCTCTCTCTCTCTCTCTCTCTCTCTCTCTCTCTCTGTGTGTGTGTGTGTGTGTTGCTAACTTGACATAAGTCAGTGTTTTCTGAAAAGACAGGACCGCCATCATTTTGCCTTTGGATATGTCTGTAGGGCATTTTCTTAACTATTGATTGATGGGAAGGCTGTGCTTATTATGAGTGCTGCCATCTCTGGGTAGGTGGTCCTGGGTTGTATAAGAAAGCAGATCGGTATAACTTTAATGGATTACTTTCATCTGGGTGGAAAGTACTCCCTTCAGGAGCCAAAAGCCACCTAACAAACAAACAAACAATTATAGACATGAGAAGTCCTTTTATTGAGTCGTCGGCTAGGTTGTCCAAGAAGCCCCAAACATATAGCCTATTGGTGTTGCTCTGGGTTTTCCCTGGAATGTAGGACCCCATTGATGAAGATACAGCATGTACGTCAGAAACAGCCCAGAGGCCTCTTAGCTGCAACTGACCTGAATGCGTCCTCCTTCAGGACTAGCTTTCATGGCACTCGAAGGCACCCTGCAAACTTCCAAAGAAGGGAGGTGACAAACAGTCTTAATCAGCGACGGTGTCCCTAAACTACAACAATGACCTTGATGGCACCGATGGGTCCATAGTGACACATATACCCTTGCAGAATCAACAGCTTTCTAGTTGGACTTAAGGCCTACTTAACAAGAGGAATTCCATGCCTGTACTGGAAACCCAGTTCACTGCTCAGTGCTAGTGACATCATGGTTATTGGAGGCAAATATACAACTGTTAACTTACTAAACCAGCACAGACTCTAATCACAATCTATAAACATTTGTCTTTAGATTCACAGGTATATATATAATTTAAAAGGCAATCAAATTTGGAAAAAAGCAGAGAAGGGTTTATGGGAGTGTTTGGAGGGAGGAAAGGTAAGGGAGAAATGTAATTATATTATATCTAAAGAAATAAAGAAAACAAAAGGAAAAGCAGGGTGAGCAAGTTATGAAGAGCAAGCAAGTAAGGAGAGTTCCTCCATGGCTTCTGCATCAGCACCTGCCTCCAGGCTCCTCCTGCCCTGACTTCCTTCAGGATGGACTGCGATGTGGAACTGAAAGTGAAGTAAACCATTTCTTCCCCAATTTGCTTTTGGTCATAGTGTTTTATCAACAGCAATAGAAAGCAAACTAAGACAGGGGCTAACTAATAACCTAACTTGAGATAGTATCAAAGCAAAACACATCATCTGGGATATGTGTGGCGCCATGTAGAAGAGGGTAGTCAGAATGGAGAGGCACTGATGCAGGTATCCACAGAGGAGGGACGACCTGAGGCTGAGCCGAGAGTCAGGGACTGTGAAGGAATGGCACCAGGCTGGGTGAAGCTGAAGGCAACGCTCAGTTTCCATGCAGGCAGGCACTCATGTCTCTGCTCGGAGTGTTAGGGGAACTTTAGAGCAATGTTTCTGTAGATCGGACAACAAGGTGGTGAGATAGACATCTTCCGGGTGAGAGCATCATTAAAAGACCAGCATCATGACAGTGTGACAGGGTCCTGAAGGGAGAGAAAGAGCCCTTCGTCACGTCACACGGGGCAAAGGAAGATCCTCGCTCTCACCAGTTTCTGAGGGAGGAAGTTCTACATCACAAGCCTGGGTCTGCATGCTAAAAGCCGCAGAGGCACTAGGGTAGTCAGGAGTCAGGAAGCCACTGGGATACAGTGACACCTGGGCTTGTCTGCAGTGGTTGAGGTGGGGAAGGACCGCAGGGCCACAGCAACGCATGGTCGGTTAACTGTGTCTGGAAAGATGAGGCAGGGCTGTGTGGCCGGAGCTCTTCAAGGCTGCAGCTTCTGGCCCCTTAAAGTGACAGCTTCTATCAGGTCTGTAACCTAAAAGCGAGCCCACTGCCTAGCATAGTGCCTGGCCAATAGTAGATGCTGTATTTGTTGTAAATGGCTGCAGTGTTGAGCACACCAAGAGATGTGTGTCCACGGTATAAAGGAACTAGATTGGACGAGGCAGCTGTTTGAGGAAAGCAACCTCAAAGACTCTGGAAAACTCCTACAGCAAGCATCCTGGGCGTCTCCAAGGTTTTGTAAGTAGAAGATCTTGCATTTTGATGGTAGAAGAAACTCAGGGCAGGATAAAGCAAGGGGACAGGGATGAGGGATGGCCTGAAGGCCCAGGGTTATTGAGCTAGAATAAAGAGGCTGAGAAACAAAAAGCAGCTAGTGTTATTTTGTCTGGTGGTTTGAGTAGGTTTGCTCCCCTCCGCCACCCCTCCATAGATGCTTGTGTTTCAATGGCTTGGCCCATAGGGAGTGACACTATTAGGAGGTGTGGCCTTATTGGAGCAGTTGGGGCCTTGTTAGAGGAAGTGTATCACCCTGTGGGAAGGCTTTGGTGTCTCCTATGCTCAAGTTCCACCCATGTGGAACTCAATCTTCTTCTGCTGTGTGTGGATCAGACCTCTCAGCTGCTTCTCCGGCACTCATGTCTGCCTGCTCACTGCCATGCTTCCCACCATGATGACAATGGACTAAGTCTCTGAAACTGTTAGCCAGCCCCAATTCAGCAGTGGTCATGGCATGCTGGGAACTGTTAGGCTTGGGCCCCCTGAGGCCATGCCCTGGCCAGTATGCAATTGTTATTCTGTCCTGGCAGCTTCCTGTTGTGAACATTGTGCCTCCCTGAGCTGACTACAAGTTCCTGTTTTGCACCCTGGTTACCTTGGTTACATGGTTCCTCTTGTCCTGGGGACTTCCCATCTACATCGTCTTGTATTTTTCCACCTGCCTCTGTACTGTATAAAAGGCCTTGGCCCCTCCTCATTAAACAGCATTCTCTTAGAATGGACAACCCGCTGTCTGGAGTATTCTTCAACCCGCAGTCCCTTGCTTGATACGTCGGGGTAATTGCAGCACGGGTGCTGCAATGGTACTCTAACTAAATGCAACTCTAACTAAAACACCATCTTAGGTTGTCCCTCATTCCGTTTAAATATTGTCTACTTGGCAAGAT
The DNA here is from genome assembly GCF_903995435.1 of Acomys russatus. Classification (NCBI taxonomy): domain Eukaryota; kingdom Metazoa; phylum Chordata; class Mammalia; order Rodentia; family Muridae; genus Acomys; species Acomys russatus. The sequence goes on from NC_067142.1 coordinate 21,363,658, forward strand.
CAAGAGTCACCTGGACGAAGAGCCTCTGGGCATACCTGTGACTGAGCTTCTGGAGTGTGTTCATTGAAGTGACAAGACTCATGCATTCTGAATGTGGGTGGCACCATATCATATGCTGGGGTCCTAGACTGAAGAAAAGAAGAGAAGGTGTCATTCTCTGTGTCATGACTGTCGATGCAGTGTGAGCAGCTGCCTCATACTCTTGCTGTCACTTTCTCTCATCCATGATGGCCTGCACTTGCAAACCGTGAGCCAGAACAAGCTTGGTCCTTCCTTAAGTGGCAGTTGTCAGGTGTTTTGTCACCGCAGTGAGAAAAGTAATGACGGTGCAGACCATCTCCGCGGCTCACTTGTGAAAAGAGTAGGGACGTAATCAAATGAGCTTGGGGCACAGCTGAGGATGCCAGTTGGCGTTGAAGGGTTCTTACCAGCAATAGTTATTCTGTTCTGAGATTGGATAGTTACTGAAGCAAGTTAGGAAAGCTCGTTGAAAGGATGGGTCAGTGCCTTCTTTGGCATGCCTGGTGTGGACCTGGATGTCCTGGGGAGAGGTGAAAGGGAGGGACTGATATAAAAGGATGAGGCTTGCAGAATGGAACTGAAGAAGTGACGGGAGGGGGAATGAAGTCTAAAGCCCATGAGAAGCAGGTTATTGCTTCTATTCTTGAGTGTAAGAAGGGAAGTGTATTGTTTTGGCTTATTTGTAATTTCTCTGTCTGCCTCTGTCTCTCTGTGTGTAAACAGTTTTGGCTTGTGGCTTATTTGTAAATTCCCTCCCTGTCTCTGTCACTATGCACATGTGTGGGGGTATTTAGTTGCTTACTGTGTGAGGTTTAGTGGGTATGGAATGTCATGACAAAGATGTACAGAACGCTGCTTGTCAGGCAGAAAGGTGTGTGTTTGTCTGTGTGTGTATCCTTGTGCATGCATGCCAATGATGATTAAAAGGGGGAGGCTCTTGGGCTGGTGAGCTGGCTTTGTGTGGTGTGTAAATGCGTTTGCTGTGAAAGTATGAGGAGCTGACTTTGAGTCCCAACAATCAAAGCCATGGGTGCGTCTCCAACCGAGAACTGTGGGGGCCCGAGACAGGAGAATTCCTGGGCTTGCTGACTGCTAGGCTACATCCTGGTTCAGTGAGAGACCTTAGCTCAAGTGAATAAGGAAGAGACTGACAGAGCGGGACACATGATGTTTTTCCTCTGCTCTCCCTGACTATGCGTGAGTACACATGCCAGCACATATATGTACACATATGCCTCATACATAGTACAACACACGTATGTACACACACACACACACACACACACACACACACACACACACACACACACTCACACAGTGGTCTTTAATGTCAAATGCTGCTGAAGTTCTTAGAGATCCTCCCTCTGGGTTTCCATGGAAACAGCAGAGGCCAGCTCTGAAACAAATGGCAGGAAACTGAAGAAAAGGGCACAGACACTCTCATTAAGTATCTTTTTATAAGCTGGCCATTCTAGGACATCTGTGAGGACAAGAAGGCTAAAGAGTGATCAAAATACTCAGAAATATTTTATATTTTAAAGGAGGAGGATGGTCGTTCTGTTTTTGTTTTATGTGGCTTTCACATGAAACGGAGGTTACTCCTAAGATTTTCCCCTTTGATTTCTTACTTTGCTCTGGTCTGTGTACCAACCAGGTCTTGTTAAATATTTATGGACAAGATTAAAGACTTTATAAAACTTAGCAGCTGGCAGCTGTCCTCGCCTAAAGTATAAAGCAAAGAGTTTTCATTTTAATTGGATAACTGTGTGACCGAAATATCTAACCCCAAGGGAAATACAAGAATTAAAATATGTAAAACAATTTTAAAAAGAAAAAATGGCCTTTTATGTCTTGCTGACTCGATTTTCTTTGGTGGTTTTGTGTGAAGGTGAAATGACGGTGCTGTGTTCTATAGCTTCTGCTCTGAACACCTCATCGCACGTAAGTGAAGAGCGCACCATGCAGGCGCCGGTAGCGATGCTGCTCATCCCATTTCACTTCTAGGAAGCCGACTTCTCGTAAACTCATGACCAAGCAAATGGAAACGTGTAAGGGTAAGGGTGTGCCCAAACCTCTTGATGTTGATACTGAAGCATGCAAAAGAAGTTGAAAAAGGAGGGTCTTTTTTCTTCCCTCCCTTCCTCCTTCCCTCCCTCCCCTTCCCTCCCTCCACACCCTCCTTCCCTCCCTCCCTCCTTCCCTCCTTCCCTCCCTCCCTTCCTCCCTCCACCCTTCTTCCCTCCCTCCCTCCCCTTCCTTCCCTCCACCCTTCTTCCCTCCCTCCCCTTCCCTCCCTCCACCCTTCTTCCCTCCCTCCCTCCCCACCCCTCCCTCTCTCCCTTCCTCCTTTCTTCCTTCCCTCTTTCCTTCTTCTCTTTTCTTCCTTCTCCTTCCCTCCCATCTCTCTCTTTTCCTCCCTCCCTCCCTTTATCCCCATTCCTTCATTCCTTCTATTTGGTCTTTTCCTCTCTTTTCTTTCTTTCTCTTTTCTTTCTTTCTCTTCTTTCCTCCCTCCCTCCCTGCCCATTCTTACTTGGTCATGAACAAGTGGACCTTTCTTTTGTAGGCGCATTCCCATTACTGGCTAGATGAGATGACTCTGGAGATTCTGTTAAAGCCTATGACCATATCAAGGTTGGCAAGCAAAACACCACATCCAGATCCTACTAAGCATCTGATCTGTGCAGCCTTGAGAGCTAAAATTGCTTTCTGAAACTACTTAATGGTCTGCTAGGGGCCTATGAAGACAATATTATCTGATGTGTGCTTTATACAAGATCCATAAGTCAGTGTCTGAACAATCATGTTGCAGCCCAGGCTGGCCCCTCCGTTTATGTCCTGCTTATAATGGTTTTCACACCACAGTGACAAAGATGAGTGTCTGTGACAGAGACTGTGCCCATAAATCCTGTGAAAAATTATTTTATGATATTTTACAGAGGGCTGCCAATCTCTATCTAAATAATCAAAGTTGACTGAAAAGAGCCCATCAACACATTTGCCTTTGCTCAGCGGTCACCGTCTTAATAACCCTAATTGTATTTGGATAGAGTGTTTATTTAATCTTTGATCTATTCATCTGTGTGTCATTGTCATCCTAGTCTCACTCGTGCCCAGATCCAGGGCTCTGAGTTGGCCCATTCCCAAATCTGCATCATCTGCAAACAGTTGGTATGCATGAAAGGGCCTGTCCCGCTGATCCAAAGCTGCAGGATTTCCATGACACCAGGCAACAACAGGATAACTGGGAAAAATCTTGGTGAAGATCCAGTATTGATGGTGTCACAGAAATCAGAGATCTCAAAGCAGACCAATGCTTATTGCAATGAACATTTGCAAGAGAAGATGTCTGGACAGAGAGAAATGCTGTGGGACACATTGTGACACACTACTTTTTTCTTTCTTTCTTTTTTTCATACTACATTTTTCATGATGAAGTGTTTTCCATGCCTTTTTTCTTTTTTGTTTGTCTGTGTATTTTTTTATTTTTTTTTTTTTTTTTTTTTGTGTGGGGGGAGATTACAAGGTTAAAGGGTGGATATGAGGGGACAGGGAAGAATGGGACTAGGGAGCATAATGTGAAATTCACAAAAAATCAATAGAAAATAAAAAAAAATTATTTAATTTTGGATGTCTGTATGTGTCTGTGTGTATGCATTTGTGTCTGAGTGTGTGCATATGTGTGTATGTAGATGTACATTTGTACACATGTTTGCAGAGGCCAGAAGTCAGTTTTGGATGGTGTTTATCAGCTGCCCTTCACTTTGTTTTTGAGACAGGATCTCTCTCTAGATTAGAAATCACTGATTCGGCTATATTGTCAGGCCATGGAGGCTCAGGGATCCATCTGTCTCTGCTTTCCCAGAGCTAGGATTACAGATATTTGTCATCACATGGATTCTGGGGATGAAATTCAGGTCAGTGTGCTTTGAAAGCAAGAAGTTTACAACCAGCCTTCTCTCAGTCCCAAAATTTGTATTGTTATTAAAGGAGAAAAGTGTGATTTTCTTTGAGCACAAAAGATAGCTGCATAGGCCATTTTCTCTGGGTGATTTTTTTTTTCTCTTGGCTTTGGTCATGTGATCGTCTACAGCTCTTGAGGAGTGGAGTGGATAGAATGTAACGCTCTCTTGTTGAACTGGGCCGCGATTTGAATGTGTCACTACATCACATGATACTCAATTAATTCTTAGAGCAAAGACGTTGAAAAGTGGCGTGCCTGCATTGCCAATTTACTCCTGCAGAGGGCGTAGTGGCTTAGTACTCTCATCCCAGGAGTGAGGTCATCACCATCAGCATGGATCCCTCTTCCATTCTCTCTTGCACACACTCTCTTTCCCTCTACTCTTCTATTTACAGGGTGATGATCAAAGAGGCGTTCACCGAAGACAGACTCTTGACTTAGGACTTCCTGTTTGCCACAGCTATAACAGTAAGTCTCTATTCTTTATAAAACTAGCGCACATCAGGTGTTATTTAAATAGCAAAACAGACATACATGTTGAGATGAGCTCTCAGACACTATAGATCTCCAAATCAGGTAATGGAGAAAATTCTTGGCTGTCTTGAAATACAAACAAAATTAATTATTGGCAAAAATGGAAGAACTATGAATTATTGATCTCTGCTGTTGTCAGTCCCATGAAAATTTATTAAATTAATTTTGAAAACCAGAGACGTGGAAAGGTGAAACAACTGGCAGGCAGAGAAGGAAGATTTTGAGCCTAGTTCTGATGTAATTCAAAGCTCCCATGTATGCGTTCATACATGTGTGGGTGCACATACATGTGCTATTGCATGTGTAATGTGTGCATGTGCATGAGGGAACTGGAGGTCAATCTTGGTACTCCTTCCTCAAGAATAAGCCACCTTGGTTTTTTGACACAGGGTTTCTCACCAGTACCTTGGATGCTCTAAGAAGGTTAGGTTGTTCAGTGAGCTCCAGGGATCCACGTGGCAGGGCCTCCCCAGATCTGTGATGATACGTGTGCCTCATCATGTCTAGCTTTTTGCATGGGGTCTTACTCAAGTTCTCATGTTTACAGTGCAAGCACTTCACTGGCTGAACCATCTTCCCAGTCAAAGGTCACATTTTTATAAAGACAATTAATATTTACAAGGAAAACCTCCTCCCAAGTAAGGAAGTCATTCCTCTACATTTTTTTCCCAGAAGACTTGTAAACTGTCATCTTAGCAAGGTCCAGGCAGGCCTGTCAGCCTGCTTGGCTATGTTTCCCAAAGCATAGGCTGGCAAACATCCATCTGTTTCTTCCAAGCTTTGTTTTCAGCAGTGGAAATATCCATTATGAGATTCTGTTCCTTTTCTTAACCTGCCATTTCTTCTCTCTAAGAACACTCTCTGCTGTCACTGTGTTGTCAGCGTCCCAGATATTTGCAACGCTCTTGGGATGCAGAGAGGAACCTGGAGTCCTAGACATCTTTCTTGGTGATCCAAACTTAGGGAGCATCTTCTTCCCACTATACATCTACTTCTAGGCCCTAGCTAGTGTTCCCTTGGCATATGTATCAGTCTCTTCTCTGCCACATTATCTCATGGATTGTATTCTTTATTTTTCCTCTCTCCTATTCTCCTTCTCATATTCTCTCTCTCTCTCTCTCTCTCTCTCTCTCTCTCTCTCTCTCTCTCTCTCTCTCTCATACACTCTCTGTACCACTGTGTACTGCATGTGTGTGGAGTTCAGAAGACATCCTCAGGTGTGCCATTGTTTTAGTGTCTGTCCACCTTCATTTCTGAAACAGTGTCTCTCCATGGCCCTTGCTGAGTAGGCTAGGTTGCCCAGCCAGCAACATGGATCCACCTGTCTCCTAGAGCTGGAATTGAAAAGGCATGCTACCACCCCTCTTCTTAAATACATGGATTCTATGATTTAACTCAGTTCCTCACGCTTGCAAGGCAACTGGTTTCCTGTGTGAACAGCTGGGCTTTATGCTTCCTGAGGTCAAGAGTGGAGTCTCAGACCTTTATCGGCTGAAGCACCAAGTGTGGTTCCCTGTGACGGCAAGGGAGATTAGTTGAAAAGGAGTATCTGAAGATTGTCTTGTCCTAGCAATTCACATCATGACCTATATTAATAATATCTTAATATATATTAATAATATTATACATTATATACACATATATAAAATATGAAATGGACATGTATAATTATATATATTCAGTTCTGCTATGTTCCTCTGGAGAATGCCAACCCTGCTGCAGCCAGCAAACATAAGGTAAGGGAATGCATAGACACATGTGCTTCTCTTAAGAGAGAAAGAACAGATTTGAGCAAACATATGTGAGCCACTCACAGTAATTCTAAAGGGTGTTTTAGTTGACTGGGGAAATGGTTTTTCTGTGTTCCCTGGGTGGATCTTCTTATGACACTGTGTTCTAAAAAGCTCACAGCCTTCCTTTAAGAGGCACTAGAGCAGTGGTTGTCAACCTGCCTAGAGCTGCAATCTTTTAACACAGCTCCTCATGTGGTGACCCCCCCAACCATAAAATTATCCTGTTGCTACATCACAACTGTAATTTTTCTATGGTTATGAACTGTAATGTAAACATCTAATATACAGGATATCAACTATGCAGCCCCCCAAAAAGGGGTCATGACCCACAGATTGAGAACCATTGCACTAGAGCATTATTGTTATATTTGCATTGTCCTGGTGAGGTAACTTTGAGATTCAGTTGTGACTGAAGCACTAACTACGTAGCCCTAACCTCCCCACCTGTTCTTGATACCTTCCTGATTTCAGGGAGGTTGATGACATGAGCTCCTGCAGCAAAGCACATGTACTTGATAGATCTGTGTTGGAACCACCAGTTTCTTTGACGTATAAGACAGGCAACTTTGTACATGGACTTAAGTGTCTTGGAGCCCAGTTTCTGCATTTGTAAGACAAGAGTATGTTGCTCAGAGATCCTGAGTATTAGATGGCATTCTTGTGTCATTTCTATTGCTGCAAGAAAAGGAACACAGGAGAAGAAAGAGGGTTTGTTGTTGCTTATAATTCTATCATTTTGGAGAAGTCTAAACAGGAACTCAAGGACCTAGTTACAGCAAATCCTCAGTCAAGAGCAGATGGATTAAGCACTCAGCTAGTTTCCTTCACTATTATACATCCCAAGGCTCAGACCATAAAACGGTACCATCCACATTCATAATGGGTCTTCCCACATCATCTAACCATCAAGGACAGTTTCCCACAATCCCTCACAGGCTGACCTGATCTAGATAGTTCCTCTATGGAGATGCTCCTCCCAGGTGATTTTAGGCTGCGGCAAATTTACAGCTAAAGCTAGCCAGCACAGATGAAAACACACACACACACACACACACACACACACACACACACACGTGTACTTGAGCACATGCATGTGCAAATGTCCAAGTGTGACAGAAGTAATTATTAAGGCATCTAGAAAACAAGAAAACAACCCAAAGTTGTTGTTGTTGTTGGTGTGTGTGTGTATGTGTGTACGCGTAACTACGTATCCCCAGCTAGTCTTAATTCATGATCTTTCCACTTCAGCCATTTTTAATTAATTCAATTTATTTATTTATTTATTTATTTATTAACATTTCCCCACATCTATCAAATTTATTCAAATTAATTTCACTCCATTTCTCTGTCAACCCCTCCTTCTACAAACCCTTTCCCATGTTCATGTCATTTTGTTTTGTATTGTTTTGTGGGCCTCTGAATTTGGCCAAGGAGATCTATGTGAACATTGGTTTGGAGGTATCCACTGGAGCTTAGAGGGTTTTCAGTAGAAACATAATTGCCGACAATGACTCTTTCTTCAAGAATCCATAAATAGCCTGTGGTTCAGCAGGGATAGAGAGATCCTCATGAGTCCTTCCCCAGTCTCTGACCAACTGCTGTCAGGGCCAGTCTTTTGCAGGCATAGTGTGTGGTGACTTCACAGGTGTGGTGAGTTCAATTTGTGATGCCTTGCCATCATGCAAAGATAGCACTTTGCATCCCTTTTCCCCTATTATCTAGCTCTTAGAGTCTTTTTAGTTTTTTCATGATATTCTCTGAACCTTAGAGGGGTGGTATAAATGCCATGTTCAGGGCTGTGCATTCTTAACACCTTGAACAGCTTTGAGTCTCTGCATCTGCGTCTACTCATGGCAAAGGCTACGTGTAACATTTGTCTATGGGTATAAGCATGGATGTTTGGAAAATAGTTTGACTATTTAACTAAACAGTAGTAATTTCTCCCTGCATAGGGCGCAAGACTTTATCTGTCATATATTTTTGACTGGGTTTACTGGGCCATGCATGAGTTCTTTCTAAATGAATGGGATTCAGATCCAACACATCAGTTGGCTACCCGCACGACATGGTGACATTATGGAACAAATGGACCCATGTTGCCTGGCATGCTGGTATTGATTTGTAGGGTTCAAAGTGAGTAAGACTGTTAAGCTTTTTCCTCCCCATCCATCTGAATAGCATCTTCTGCCCAATTAAAAAAAAAAGCTATCAAGGAAGAAGTTGCCATCTCAGTTCCAGATTGTTTTCCTTTCGGTAAATCTTACAACCAAGGTATGCGGTATCTTCAGCCATAGGCTCTTACCACCTGGTTCTGGTGCGGAACTAAGAAGAGTGATAAAAGTCTTTTTTGAGGGGCCTCTGCAGCGCCCATGATCAAGGTCACTTTCGGTGAGAAGAGTGCATGCCAATGGCTGACTTTTCAGAGGCTAGCAAAGAAAAGAGTCAGAAGGCATCAGAAGTCGCGTCCTGCTGAAAGCAGCTTAAAGGCTTGGGGATTTTAGTTCTCAAGGGAAAACTCTGCGGGTGAGTACAGACATCAGGGAAGTAAGAAATCTAAGGGGGAAACTGAGAAGTCCCCTTTCTCTCCTTGTTTTGTCCTCCTTCATGGTCCCTCTTCTGGCTCTCTATTGTGGACAGTGGCACTAGTTAGCTTCCTCTTACTCCACAGAGTGGCCCATTCCAGGCCTCTCCTTGTGCATCAGTCATGGACACAGTAGTGCTGGGCGGATAGAGCAAACGGTAGGTAATGAAAGCGCAGAGCCTCCGATGCTTCCACCGTGTACAGCGCGTGCCGAGGTTGGACGAGGATATGGCTGTTCTTTCCATCTGAGCTGTATGCACAGAATAATGATACAAACTGCTTTGAGCCTTGCCTAGGTGACAGACACAGCTGCGAGCACTTTAGAGGAATTACCGCATTGGAGTCTCACAACATTGTCTATATTTGAGACATGTAAATAGGTACAGAAAAGTTGCCTGAACTGTCAAGATGACACAACTAGCAAAGGAAAGAGTCAAGCCTGAAGACACCTGACACCGAGTCCTGCTGAGACCAACATAAATGTTTGGGCATTTCAGTTCCCAAGAATTCTTTCAAAAATCTCTAGTAAAAAAATGCCCAGATATTTATGATAAATTTTGACTTAGGAATTATGCTCAGCTTCCTTATCTTTGCTTGTGTGTGGTATACAGATATTTTAATTAGGGTGTGCATGCATGTGTATGAGCATGTGTGTGCGTGTGTGTGTGTGTGTGTGTGTGTGTGTGTGTGTGTGTGTGTGTGCATGTGTATGTGTATTGAGGGTGGAGGTCAAAATAGGATGTCTCCTACCTTGCTTTGTGAGACAGGGATTTTCATTGAATCTGAAGCTCACGGACTGGCTAGCCAGTGAGATGAAGGGATGCCCCTGTCTCCACTTCCCCAGCACTGAGATTACAGCTACATGCTGCCATGAGTGACTGCCATGAGGAAGTGCTGAAGACCTGAACTCAGTCCCCTTGCTTGTTTGGCAGAAACATTACCACCTGAGCTATGGCCCCAGCCTCAGCCTTATTTCCTTAGGTAAAACTAATCCAATTTGAGAAAAGATGATACTTGAAGTCATTTAAAAACCAATTCAATGGCTGTATAACTGTTCTGCAGTTAACGAAACCCTTTCTCACTTTGTGTTGCCAGAACTTTTGTTTCCTAGTGTTAGGTGAAGGAGGAGGTGGGGAGTTCAAAGTGAGGAGGCAGATGAGCTGTGAAAACAAGTGGGTTTTCTCTGATGTCTAATCCACTAATTATGTCAAGCAAAATCGGCTTATGTTTGTAATTCGGTTTTTCGTTATTTGTGTTGAGATATGCTGTTGGTAAAGTTGTGAGCAGGGAGGGGAGGGGTCACTGCAGACTATTACCGACCTCACAGCGTATGACTGGCAGTTTTGTTTGCGAGGGGCAGATGATCCAAGTTGTTGCACCAGGACTGCTCAGTTCAGCCTGTGCAGTGGTGGCAGTCATGACTAACATGGAAACTGAAGAAATTAAGGACATTAATGTGGTTTGATTTTTACACCGTAACGATCACTCTGTGTTTGCCAACAGGATCAGGAGCTCTCTTCCGCTGAGTTTAAAGGACGCTGACCTTCAGATTGGCTCTAATATCAGAAATCTCAGGAAAGGAGTGAACTAATTCCATTGTGTCAATATACACACATTTTGTTTATCTATTCAGCTGCTGAAAGACATTTAGAATGACTTCCCTCTTTTGCTGTTATGAGAGATGCTATGTGAATGTTTGCATACAAGTCTTTGTGTCTTATGTGACACTTTTCCTTGGACACATGAACAAACACTCGCTTGCCCCAAATGGGGGCACTTGACAACAGACTACAGAAACGATTGCACCAAAGTCCAACTTAGTGAACCAATGAGATTCTTGGTGCTACTTATAGGAACATAGATGACTCAAAGGCAGTTGCATCACTGAAAGCCTGCCCTAGGACGAACAACAACACATAGAAGCTGCACTGTGGCAGCTCTCTGGACAATGTGCAAGTAACTTAATGGATTGGAGCCTCTCTCCTCAAGGAGTCCTCACTGCTTATGCAACGTTGAGGAAAGAGGGACATTTTTGGATCGTGTTACTTTCAGGGAATATCTGAGAGTTCTGAATTGTTTACTTCTTGAATTTTAAAGATCCTCCATCCAGGATGGAAGACTATTTCAGTTCAGAGGAAACTGTAAAACAACAGAAGTATTCTCATTTCTCTTCTGTGCATGTCTTTTAGTTATTTTACTATCAAGGCTAATCTTGGTGCCTGTATATGCATTCAAGTTTTTTTAAAAACCTGTTTTGTTTTTAAAGATTTATCCATATGTACACCTGTATGCCAGAAGAGGGCATGAGATCCCAGTATAGACAGTTGTGAGCCACTATGTGGTTTCTGGGAACTGAACTCAGAACCTCTGGAAGAGCAGACAGTGTTCTTAACCTCTGAACTATCTGTCCATCCCCTAAATTTTTTGGTAAATACTTAATTGTTTTTCTGTAAATATCTTGTTTCAAGTTATTTATGTATTTAATTGCAAAAACAAGAACATTACTATCATAGCTATACAAGAGAACATGAATTCACTTATTAGGAAGCTTGTGGTCTAGATTATACTATGACTTTAGGCCAACATAAAATATTTAACATAGTTACAACATAAAACCCTGGCTGAAGAGATGGCTCAGTGGCTAAGCGTATTGGCTACTCTTCAGTGGACTTGAGTGTGATTCTGAGCACTTTTATGGCAATTCACAACTATCTAAAACTCCAGTTCCAGTAGACGTGAAACCTTCTTTTGTTTTCTGTGGGCACCAGGCATGCGCATGATGCACACACATACATACATACATACACACATACATACATACATACACACACACACATACACACACACATACATACATACACACACACATACACACACACATACATACATACACACACACATACATACATACAGGCAAAGCATCTGTACACATAAAATAAAACAACAACAGCAGCAGCAAACTATGAGACTCTTTGATGCTTTTGTTTTCTGTAGCTCAATTGTGTGGTTCTTGAGTGTGAACGTTGTCAATGATAACCCTGTGTAGCCACGTCAAAAGGCCAGGACACGCCTTTAGAACATTGTGTGTTAGATGGAGACCATTCTCGTAATACTCTCTGGAATATAAGATCAGAGCTTTGTTACAGCTGCAACCAAACATCACACCCCATTGCCTGTCTGGGACTCTCCTCAATGACCTTCGGCTCCATGCTGGTCCCTGGCTTTCAGGGGCTGTGGCTACCTTCCTATGCCCTGTTGATAACCACTACGTCCCCCTCAGTCCAAGGCTCCTGATTATTGGGAGGTTCTTCCATCCTATCCTCTCTCTTTCTCTCTCTCTCTCTCTCTCTCTCTCTCTCTCTCTCTCTCCTCTCTCTCTCTCTCTCCTCTCTCTCTGTGTGTGTGTGTGTGTGTGGCAGTCACAGGTTGATATCAGGTGTCTCTCTTGATCTTTCTTCACCGGGTCTTTGAGAATGGGTCTTTCACAGAGCCTCGAGATTGCCCATTATACTGGATGGCCAGCAAGCCCCGAGGCTCTTTCTCTGCCTGTTACCCAGTTCTGGGATCACAGGCATGAACCATACATTCTGGGGCTTGAACATGGGTCCCTGTGCTTGTGTAGTGAGTATTTTACCTACTGAGCCATCTTCCCAGTCCCTCAGCTTCATGCTTCCAGATGGGACTAATACCAGCATAAGCTGAAGCTGCCTTCAGTTGATCTCTGTTCTCTTCCTCCTTCTCTCAAGCACTATCCTGGCCCCTCCCTGCACTCTTTTCCTGACAGCGTGCTTCTCACAATCACTGGGACATGAATCTTGATCCCTGGCCCCAGGGAAGCAGTCCTCAGACAGTTCCCATCCTCAAGCCTTCCCTCTGTTTTTAATTAAGAAGCAGTTTTCTTTTTGATTTCTACACTCTACCTGCTCAAATGGATCATGTTAATAATTAATCATAAATAAAGGCACTGAGTCTATTTGTAGGCTAATGCGTTGCTCTTTTCTGATAACAGAAGCCTTAGATTCACCAAGCATTTATCTTATTTAGGGAACTTGCTTAAGTAGCAATGCTAACATGGAAATGCCAGTGAGATTCTGTAAAGTGTGACTGGTATTGTTGGCAAAGAAGAGAGGGAAGGAGCCCTTTGGGGGGGGGGCTCAGCATTGGCTCTGTGTTAGCTGCCATCTGCCCTTTCCAAAACTCACTTTGGAGATCTCCAATGTGTGGGATTAAAAGGGGGCAGGATTGCCGCATCTGCAGTGTGTAGAAGTGGGACCTTTAGGAGGTGACCAGGGTGCATAAAGTTATCTGAGAGGTGCCTCCATAATTGACTCTTGGTAACCATATGAAACGAAGGATGCATATTTTGTTTTTTATATGCCGCAGTGGCTTGGGAATCTGTCATCCATAGAGGGAGCTCTTAGCTGTGTACTAGAACAACAGACCAAACAGAGCTCTTTTCTTCATACCTTAACTCAGTTTGTAATGTTTTGTTATATACATGAGAAAATTGGCTAATCAAAGTGACTTTTTTTCCTGAATGACCTCTTTTCTTACCATCTTTATCTACCAGGAAGCTGACTTCTCCATCCTTGATATCGCCAGTTCATACATGTCCTGTGACTTTCCCTGGGGAGACAAGAACAAACACCTGGTCACCCAGATAGGGCACCAATGACAGACCAAAGAGATGAGTCCACACCAGTCTCGTTACTGTGCCAATGGGTTTATTGAAGTTATTTACATGAGTATGAGTGAGTGATTTTTTTAAAGAACAGAGGTCTAGGTGACTCAAAGACAGTACAATGACCAAAAAGCCCATGTGGTCCAAGTGATGATGAAGGAAGTTGAATCCTGGAGCTCCTGCTCTGAGTTGCATGCCACTCAGCATGTCCAAGAGTCTCTTCCTCCAGCCATCATTGCTGCTTATATAACCTTAGGGCAGGGTCTTGTGACTTTTATGTATTTCAGGAGCTTGCTGGGACTTTAAGTTGTGTTTATTTCCCAAGTCTTAACATACCCTTTGAATCTGGAGGAAGTGTCTGCACAGCAATACAACCCACCAGTCTCTCTTTACCTCACCGCACTCTGACTATTTGGTTTCTTGGCTGTCTTCTCACTGACTGTGAGTGTCTAGGGAGTAGAATCTTAATCATGTTTAAGTCATCAATGCCAATCAGAGTGTCATGTCCCTAAGAGGAAGTCCAATACCACATCCGAAGAAAGCATTAATTACATGGCTGCTTCTTCTCTTCCAGTTCCTCTCTCACCTTGCACCAGACAGATCTCTGAAGAACACCTGCAACATTTATGCTGGGGTGTGATGTCTAGATAGATTACTAATCAGTTGTTTTTATCTTTTATATCTGAAATTTGAGAGAGAGAGAGAGAGAGAGAGAGAGAGAGAGAGAGAGAGAGAAAGAGAGAGAAATAGAGAGAGAGAGAGAGAGACATTACCAGCTGAGAGAAATCAAGCAGAGAGGGTGGGGATAAGAAATGAAAAGATGGTCAGTCTCCGGATCAGGACAGATTTTGGAGTGAGGTCAATACGTACCTGAGATAGATGTGTGGGATGTAAGGGCAGAGAAGACTGGCCACCTTTTTCTGGTTGTTCTTCTAGCAAGAGGCAAGATTCGGAGGGCAGGAGAGAACAGAAGCTCAACACGGAATACCGCCTGGAGATCCAGGAGACCTCAGGCACTTAGGCATGCCTGGAGGCAACAGATCTCTTCTAAATACACACAAGGGGTCCAGGAAGTAGAATAAAGTATGACAACATAGCTGAGCCTGTCGATTGAAGACTGGTCAGTTGGAATCAACTCAGTTTGTAGAGGAATTTTAATTCAGAACACAGCTGCTCTGGCAAGAGATCACATCCAAATGCCTTATAGGTCTGTGTGATCAGGCTGGACACAGACATAACTTTAATCCAGGAGACAGAGGCAAGGCCAGCCTGGTGTAGAGCAAGTTTCAAGTAAAGAAAACCTTAGGTCCAGGCATGGTGGTTACATGCCTTTAATCCCAGCACCCAGGAGACAGGGATTGGCAGATCTCTGAGTTCTAGTGAATTCTCTGAACTGTTTACTTGAGTCAGTGAGTTGAGAGGCAGTGCAGTGGAGTTGAGTTTGTAGCAGTTCATTTTTTGGAATTCAGAGGCAGTTTTATGGAGACAGATTGCAGAAAGAACAAGCTAGACACAGATAAAGATAGAATGAGCCAGAGGATGAGAAGGAACCAGATTAGAACAGATTGCCAAAGTTAGTATGAGACCAAGCAGAGCAATTCAGTCAGAGGCTGAGAGAGAAGCCAGATTGAATGAGTCAGCTTGAGAGGAGTTTGAGCAGATAGCTGAGTTGAATCAGCCAGCCAGAGTTCAGAAAGAGCTGGAAAGGGTAAGCTTATTCAGAAGTATCTCTCACAGGCTGAAAACATTCTAGGTCTAGAGTAGATTGTACAGAGGCTAGAAGCTTCCAAAACTATCCCTAGGTTAGCAGACAGAGGAGGTAAGCCTTCAAGATGACAATTTAATCAGGCAAATAACCATGGGCTGGAGACTGGGACCACATGGAAAAGTGAGAGGGAAGGATAGAAGGACCTGAGGGTGACAGGAGCTCCACAAGAAGACCAACAGAGCCAACAAAGCAGGGCTCAGAGGAGCTTGCAGAGACTGAAGCACCAACGACCACAAATAGACTGGCCCCATATAAGGATGGAGCAGAAGGGAGCTCAAGCTTCAGGTGGGTTCCCTAGTAATGGGACTTGGGGCTGTCTCTTCCCCTTGGCAGGGCTTCCTCACCAGTCCACAGTGGAAAAGGACGCACTCAGTCCTGACGTGACTTGATGAGCTGCGGTGGGTAGGTGGCTTGGGCATCTCCCCTTTTCTGAGGAATAAGGGAGGGGGAATGGGGGAAGAGGGAGGGAGGATGAGACTGGGAGGAGAGGAGGGAGGGTGTTATGATCAGAATGTAGTGAGTAAATTAATTAAAAAAACAAATCAGGTGAGTAAAAGTTACTTTTAATTAATTAATTATGTATGAATGTTTGCCCGAATGTATTTTTATACACATATGCATGCTGGTGCCTGCAGAGGCCAGAAGAGGGCATCAGGTCCCCTGGAACTGGAGTTAAAGACAGTTGTGAGTAGGTTCTGGGAACCAAACCTGTCTCCTCCCCAAAGTCCTCTGTCTTAATTGCTAAGCCATCTCTCCTGAAAGAAAAAGAATTGCTCATTTAATTCTGCAGCATAAGGAGTCAAAAGTATGAAGCTGAATTAAATTTAAAAATATTTCAAGGCGAAAAGTCTATGGTTATAAAAACTGAAAATGCAGGTTGGGGAGATGGTTCAGTTTGCTGCATAAACATGAGGACCTAATATTGCGTCGCTGGTACCGACCTAAAAAGCTGGACATGGTAGTGCGCAGCTGTAACTCCCCCCTCCCGCTGACCAAATCAGTGTGCACTGTAAGACTGTATCTCAAAACAGAAGGTGGTGCTCTGGTGTTCTCAGGGTGCTGGGCTTTAGACATGGTTGTGCCAGGGAGCTAAGGCAGTGCCTAGAGACCTTGAAGCCACTGATGCCTAGACTGGTTTCAAACTCACCTGATCTCACCAGTATCTTGTTGCCTCAACTTCCCTAGTGCTGAGATTTCAGTCGGGGGGCCATATGCTCAACTTCTAAACACAGTGGAGAGAGAGCCAGGCTCTGCTTCCTGCTAAGTGCGCATTCTACCACCGAGGGACACCTCAGGCCCCTGTTCTGCTTTTATCTTTTCTTGAGCATTATATTTCATCCTGGTTTTCTTCTCTTGGCCACAAAATCTCTTTGTTTATTTGTTTGTTTTAAGAGGTGGAGAGCCACCAAGGAAGACATGTTTTTTACCTTCCACATAGACATCGAAGGGACTCTGGCCAGCTCAAGAGTGGTGAGCATGGCTCTGGCAGCCTTGCCCTTCTCCCCGCTTCCCTCTGCCTTGCTGATTACATCCCTAAAGCTAGCCACCAAGGCTATCCTCTTATTTGGCCACTTCCTCCTCACAAAACTGAATACCAAAGTCCAGATATCAAAGTTTTGAAGTCCAACAATCAAATGCCCCTTTTGGCTCACTTAATTAACATGCCTAATTGAAATTAAATACCTTATCCTAACACGGGGTTTCCCCTTGTACCTTTATAAACCACCATTTTCTCATGTGCCGTGGCTGTCTCTATCCAGAGGCAGGCCTTTGTCCCACTCTGGAACAAATACCCCTCCTCCTTGTCCCTTGTCCCCTTCCCCTCTATCTCCTGTCTTTGTCTCTTATTCCCAGCTCTCTGGTCCTCTGGGGCTAATAAATTTCCTTTGTGCTAAGAACTTAGTCTTGGGGGTCCATGAGCCCCTACTCTTCCTTACCAACGTACATCCCTCCCCCTAACACACAAATCCTAAAAAACCCCAGCAAATGAAATTAGACTCAGCAATAACAAATATGTCAGAGGTCTAGGCTAAAAGTGGGCAGAGGGCTAGTGCACTCCAGGATCTGGGGACATCAGAGCCTAACCCTTGTGGTGTATGCTGAAAGCCAGTAACAACAAAGACTGAGCATGGTAGGTGGATTTGCCACTTGAGGTTTTCCAACCTCTAAATATACACCTACGAGCACCTTATAAGCATAACAGCATAGACCCAGACGTTTTCAACAGCAGACAGCACACCCATAAAGAAGCCTACTCTGGTGTTGTCTCTGGGGGTGGGAGTGGGGGATATTGAAACTGCCGTTGCTGTAAAAACTGAAAATTGTGCCAAGCACTTATTGCCTAGAGCCAGACAGGCAGCTGGAAAACTTTGCTTGATAAATCTAATCATTAGTCTTTTTTTTTCCCTGGGTACTCTTAGGCAGATTCAAGAGCGCTTAGAGAAATGGATGCCAATATAAAAACAGATAAACACCTGTAAACAGGCATAAACACACAGAGAGTAACACCCATGTGCATAGAAGCATATAGATACTGCTAAAAATAAGGCCCTCTCTCTCTCGCTCATCTATCTCTCTATTATTTATCATCTATTATATCTATCATCTATTGACCTATCATGTATCTGCTATTTATATCTGCCTATCATCTATCCATTCCTCTGTATATACGTGAAATCCAGAGGACAGTGCCCAGGACCTTACACATGCTCGACTGGCACAATACTTGTAGAGTTGTGCTCTCACGAGGAACATGATATTAAATTATATCTATACAAGAGGGATCTTCTGAACCAAGGAGGCAGCTGCCTTGCAGAGAGCCTTGTGCACGTGTGTGCACAAACTGGGTTCACCCTTGCTTCCGTGTGCAGGTGTTCCCCTGGTTTAGGGAGAATCGAGCTGTTATTCTGCCCATCGTCTTGACTTCACAGATGTGGAAGCAGCCAGTTAGAAAGGAAAGTGACCTCCTTGTGGGTCTCTGAGGAAGGTGTTGAAGGACCCTGGTCTACTTCTCCCTGAGAGACAAAAGTTCTCTCTGGGGGCCCAAGCTCGGGCTTTCTGGATGAAGGGATGGAACACTGTGCAGCCCAATGCCTCGTCCTCAGTCCGCTCTCAGTTTGGGACTTGGACAGCAGTGTGACTTCTAAGAATACCAGAGCACTCTGCCTCAGAGTGAGGGCATAGAGACATTTTCCTAAGCCAGATTGAAATAGATTTTGGATTATCTCTTATTGTCTAGAAAGGTTCCCCTGTGTCACTTGCTTTGACCTCTTCCACTCTCTGAGGAGCCAGAGTCACCCTGTGTTTTGGGATGCTCTGAAAGGCTTTTCTCCCTGACTAACCAGACCCATAGCACAATGCACCAAGCAGTCATTCCTTTCTCCCTTTGTCTGGCCCTCCACCAGACCCAAAGGTACAAACAGGCATTTGTGCATTGTGTACTACATATTTTGAAGAATTGAGCCATTGAGGAAGACACTCAACACTGACCTCTGGCCTCTGGACAGACACCACACACACACACACACACACACACACACACACACACACACAGAGACACACACATACACAGACACACACACACACACACAAGGTGAACAATAAAAGCTGATGGTGAAAGAAATTTTAATAAATTCACCCATCATAACTGTCTATAAAGGAAAGGGTTAAGCACAATTATATAGAAATATTACTCTTTTCTAGCCTTCATCCTCCTCTGCCCTCACTTCTCTCAAAGGATGAAACCTATAGGCATTATATATTTTTTATTTTGTAAATATGTAAAAATAAAAACACATCACAATTTACACCTATTTACCTTCTGCCTAGACGCTGCTGCTGCTGTTTGTGGTCTTTGTTTTTTGGGACATGATTGCACCGTGTTCTCCAGGCTGGTCTTGAACTCTTGAGCTCAAAGGATCTCTGTCATAGAGAATAAAATTCAGAGCATGTGACTGAGGAAGAGACTCAAGGTTGACCTCTGCCCTTCACATTCACGAACACACATGTACACTGGCTCAACACACCTAAACAAAAGCACGCATGGGTATGGTAGCATGTTCCTGTAATCCTAGAACTAGGAAGGTAGAGGCATGAGGATCAGAAGTTCAAAGATATCCTGGACTTCCTGAGATACTATCTCCAAAAATGTTTTAAAAGAAATAAAACATAGTTCTTTTGGCATGCTTCCCAGTTCCAACCTTCTCTCAAAGGCAAGTACTGTGGCATCTTGTGTTACTTTTGTTTATGTATTTCAAATTGATCATGTATTCATATACGTAAAAATATAAACTTGAAAGAAAATTCATTATGTGTGAGTTAAACCTTATATTTGGCATAAAAATGATTTGTGTTTGATAATTATATAAAATTTTGTTTACATTGAATAACATTTAAAACTAAATGCTGTAGTGAACTTAATCAAAGTGAAATGTTTACATAAATAGAAGCCAACATTTATATACTTGCCATATGTAAACACAATGTACACAAACATATATTACAATTTGTGCTATATACAATGTATACTCTTATTATCTTTCCTTTCTTTCAACCTCCTTAAATTAGGATTGCTCATTGCTGTGGCAATATATCTGACGAGAAGCAACTCAGGAAAGAGGGCTTTATTCTGGCTCACAGTCTCAGGGTCCTGTCTGTCATGGTGAGGAAGACACGTCAGCAGGAATGGGAGGCAGCTGCTCACATGTGACCAGCCAGGGAACAGAGAGTGGTGAGTCCTGGCGCTCAGTTTGCTTTCCTTTTTGCTGAGTCCAGGATCTCAGGCCATGGAATGGTGCCATCCACAGTCAAGATGGATCTTCCCATCTCAACTGTCACAATCTAGACAACACCCCCGGCCCCCCATTCTCCAACTCCCAGACATGCCCACAGGCAATCTGATCTGGGTGATCTCTCAACTGAGAGTCCTTTCTCAGGTGACTCTGAGCTGTGTCAAGTCGGCTGTTAAAGTTAACTAAACCGTGTCTCTTTGGTGATCCTAGATCCTGTCTGCTTGATAGTCAGTGTTAACAACCACAGGCATCTATTTTTTGTTGTTGTTGGTCCAGTTTCTATTCACTCTGGTGCCTGGAGTCTCTTCATTCATTTGAACTGCTCCAGGCTGTACCATTGCAGGAATATGCCATCACTTTATGACCATCTGTGGCTTTTTTTTGCCTAGGAGAGATGCTAGAAAGTTGTCATCACTGCTGACAGTGCTACCACATATCTTCCCATGGAAGTCTCCCATGTTCATGCATGAAGGATTTTAGGACAGACACCTACAAGTGGATATTTCTCTTCTACGAATTGCTGTCAAACTTCTCTCCTGGAGGCTGTGCTTGGGTGACCAGCGGACAGGCAGGGAATGCAGCTTTCATGTTTCTGTGTCCCTGCTGGCACCGAGTCTTGTCTGTCTTCACGTTCATTGCTAGCTGGGTGGATGTGAAAGGACGTTTCACTGGGGGTTTGTCTGTGTCTTCCTGACTGTTCATAAAGTCGACAGTCTTTCATGTTTATTGGTCCCCTGAATTTCCTCCTCTGTGTGATGTGTCTTCATAGTTTTTGTCTATGTTTTTTTTTCTTTGGATTATTTATATTTTTCTTATTAATTTTTAGTTGTTTTTTTTTTATTACTTTGTTTTCAAGAATTCACAATGTTTGACTGTGGTTCACAATGCCTTATTGTGTAGATTTTAAAAATATTTAAGAATTTTATATATGTATACAATGAAATATGATACTCACTTTTTATTTCCCACCTCCAGCTTGCCCCAGATCACCCTCTCATGTCTGCATCTTAACTTTAAGTTCTCCTTCTAAGAAAAGATTTATTTTTATTTTTAAAGTATGTGTATGCATGTGTACATCTCTTGTGTATGCTTGGTGCATTCAGATGCCAGAGAAGACGTCTGATTCCCTACAGCTGGAGTTATAAGCAGATGTGAGGCACTCAACATGGGTACTGGGAACTGAATTTGAATCCTCTGGGAGAGCAGCATGTGCACTTAATTGCTGAAATCCCCTTTCTACTTTTTACGTGATTCACCTAGTCCATTTAATTCTGCATATTTATATGTGTATATATGTATACTTATAAACACATACATACACGTATATATGCATGTATATGTATATATATGTTTATACATATGCATGGGTGTGGAGCCATCCATTGGAGCATGTACAATCTACTAATGGCTATTAAGCAGATGTTTCAAAATTTGCCATAGCTAAATTATTTAAAATATATTAATTAATTGACTTATGTATGTACACAGGCATGTGTGCCATGGCTCATAAATGCAGGGTAGAGGGCAACTTGTGGAACTTGGTTCTTTCCTTCCACTGAGTGGGTCCCAGGGATCGGAATCAGGTTGTCAGGCTACATGACCTGTCCTACTGAGCTCTCTCCCTGGCCCCATAGTTGAATCTATGTGTTATCCTTACGTTGTTTGCACCATGTGTTCTGTTTAAGAAACCTTTTCACCTTCACATGTGCAGGAATGGCATTCCTATGCTCCCTCACTCCCTAGCACACGAACCATTCACTGTTCGAGTTCTGCTTTCAATGAGCACAGGTCCTTTCTGTCAGGATTGGACACAGCATCAATTTCAGAAGGAGAAACTTCTCCTACCATTGGAAGAAATTTAGCACAAGGAATTGGGAGCCCTTACAGTCCTGGGAAGGAGGAGAGGAGTGGCCTTCAGGAGCGGCTCCTGTAACATGGAAGGAGCATAAGCTTGAGGGTAGCACTGGCTACAACCACAACAAGGTACTGGAGGGTCAGGAAGTAACAGGCCATATCCCCTGAGTGCCCTTGGGCACTGCCATGGCACAGCTGTCCTTCTAAACCAGTGGTTCTCAACCTTCCTAATGCTGAGACCCCTCAATATAGTCCCTCGTGTTGTGGTGACCCCCAACAATAGAGTTATTTGTGCTGCTACTTCATAACTGTAATTTTGCTATAGTTATGAACCATAATGTAAGTATCTTGTACGCAGATGGTCTTAGGCGACCCCTGTGAAAGGTTTGTTCAACCCCATAAAGGGTTGCTACCCACAGGTAGAGAACTGCTGTTCCAAATTCATGTCTCCAGGACTCTGTAGACAATGAAAAATCTCTTTCAGTGTCCATCTTCTTAATATCACAGAGAATTCTAGCACAAATGAGACAAAGAATATTTATTTATTTATTTATACATGTATTTGTGTATTGAGTGCAGATGTGAGGGACAGCAGCCTTATGCCATTTGTTTGAGGCTGGGTCTCTCACTAATGTGGAGCATCCCCATAGAGAGTAAGCTAGCAAGCCAATGAACTTCCAGGACCCTACCTTTCTTGACCTCCCATCTCCCAGATGGTGGGATTACTGGCATGTGCTACCATGCTTGACTTTTTATGTGGGTTCTAGGGATTTGGACCCAGGTATTTATGCTTATAGAGCAAACGCTTTACCAACTGAGCCATCGCTTTAGACTTGGGATTTTGCTTTTTAACTTATTAAAGTTGGTCTGGGAGAGGAGCAGTCTGAAAAAGGGATGCCTAGTTTCTGGGGGAGGCAAAGGGAACAGGCAGATATGATCTGCAAGTCCAAGCTTTATAGATTCCACATCCCTTCAGAGGTTCCAACTAGAAGTTAGGTGTGGGTCCTCTCTGCGCAGTAACTTTCAATGGGGACAAAGGAGGAAGAGTATGAATCTAGCTAAGCACAGGGATGCTCTTGAGAAGTGACAAGCACTATGAGCCTGTGGCTTCCATGCTGCTGTACTTTGGCTTCTTTTGTCACTTACGTTTTCATGGTCTACTTGCTGGGTATGGAATTGTCCTGTGCACATGAGACACTAAGACATCCCTGGCCTCTGCCCACTGGATGGTAGGAACATTCCTCACCCTCTTAAACTGTTGTAAAAACCGGCATTGTCAGATAAGGCGTAAGAGATGTGACCAGCCATACATGAGAATAATTGATGTAGTCATGTATTGACTGCACGTGCGTCATTTGTGTACGCATGTGTGAAAGCACTTATTTCAGGTGTGTGTGTATGTGTGTGTGTGTGTGTGTGTGTGTGTGTGTGTGTGTGTGATATTGTTGGGCCCTAGAGTCCACTCGGGTAGGGGGTCATCACGAGAGACCACTCGAGGACCACAGTGTTGATGCAAAAGCACAAGGTTTATTGCTGACGCGCGTCAGGGGACCTCAGCACTCACTTGGGAGGGAGGCATTCCGAGTCACTGTTACAGGCTACTTTTAAAGGCTAAAACGGCAAAGGTTAGGAGGGGCTGCGTGCCCTATGTTAGGATTGGCTCTGGTGGTCGCTAAGGGTGCTTGTCTAAATGTTATTGGCTATTGCAGGGGTTGTTGGTCTTGGGGGCTATTCTTGGCAGGGAGGGGTGTTGGGGAGTTTCCAGAGAATTTCCAGAGGGTACTTTTCTGAGAATTGTTCACCTTAGTTGAAATTGTTTATCTCGGTTGGCCACCTTGATCCCAGAAACTGAAACTGGCCTTCAATTCTTTCTGGGTCACTCTCCCAAGCTTGTCTGGGTCACGTTCCCAGGCTTAGGCTGAGAGAGAGACAGAGCCTTACAATATGTATGCTTTTGTGTTTGTGTGTGCATGTACACATGCATGTGAATGGAAATACATACGTATATGGAGAACAGACGTCAACACTGAATATCGTCCTTAGCCACTCTACCCCTTACTTTTTGAGATAAGGTCTCAAACCTGTCTCCTCCTTCCAGGCACTGGAACTACATGCACAGGCCTCTACACCTAATGTTTTATGTGAGTGCTGTGGCTCCAAATGTGGATCCTCACACTTTTGTAGCAAGGACTTTTCTCTTTGAGCCATTTCTCCCGCCTGTTGCCACAAGTTTTAAAGAATAAAAAGGCCAAGCTTATATCACGACACATCTACATCATGGTGTATTAGTCATCGTTAGAGGATGTGCAAAACCATAGCAGAGTAGTCTTAGTATATTGTTACATTTTGTAAAATGCACATTTGACAGTCTGATTCCAGTGTTTAATATTTATTAGATTTATTTTTTAAAAAATGAACTGACAGGTAAGACTTGTATACATTTATAAGATACAGTGCAGTATTTACATATGTATATGTATTATGAAATGATCAAATCATACTAGGTAGCAGATTGACCACATCAAATATTAATCATTTCATGTTTTATTGTTTTATATTCATTGTACACATTGTTGGGTTTCATGAAGACATTTTCTTTTAAGTATATCATGCAATTTGATCATATTTAGTCACATTCTTTTGTATTCCTTCTGTCCACCTCACTCCTGTTAGTCATATATAGCATATATGAAACATATATGTCGTAGATATATGCCTGCCTATCTATCTATCTATCTATCTATCTATCTATCTATCTATCTATCTATAGAAATCCAAGATTTATAAACAAGAAATTAAAGCATTCAGCATTTGTCTTTTCTAGTCTATCTTAGTTAAGTTAATATGGCAATTTCCAGTTCATCCATTTTTTCCAGGTAACAGCAGTTTCATTCCCTTTGGAACTGGATAAAACCCTATTGTGTAATTACCACATTAAAAAATCCACCCATCTGTTGACAGACACCTAGGGTAGTTTCATAACTTAGCTACTGTCAATAGCGCAGCATTAAACATTGATGTTTAGGCATCTCTGTGATATGTTGACTGAGAGTCTTGCAGATACAGCTTAGCATCTTTTGGCCACTACATAACACGATTTATACCAGTGGCAAAATTACAATTATGAAGTAGTCACAGAAATAATATTATGGTTGGGGGTCACCACAACATAAGAATTCGTATTGAGGGGTCACAGCATTAGGAAAGCTGAGAACCTCTGGTTTAGAACAGTGGTGTCATGGCAGTGCCCAAGGGTGCTTAGGTGACATGGTCTGCTGTTGGTATTTCTTGAACTCCAGTCCTTTGTGGTTGTAGATGAACGTGGTGAAGCATTTATAAAGTGGACAATTTAGTGTGTCATTGCTCTGGAAAAATAACCTGACAAAGGCAACAGAAGGGAGAAAGGACTTATTTGGCCATGGTACCAGGTTTCAGTCCTTAATTACAGGGTAGTCAAGGCAGGAACTTGGAGCACCTGGTCACTCCACAGTCACAGTCAAGGCAGAAAGCAATGCACCAGTACCTACAGGCTCAGGCTATTAGAATTTAGGATCCTCTGCCTAGGGAATGGGTCACCCACGGTGGCTGGATCTTCCTACCTTAATTAGCATAATTATAATCATCCCCTAGATGTACCCAAGTACAATCTGATCTAAGGAGTTTCTTATTGAAACTCTCTTCCAAGATCATATTACACTCTGTCATGCCAACATTGATCATCACAAGGTATATGCTCAGGTGTGGTATAGACGGTCATTTGGTGGTTCCAGGTTACTTATTTGAAGAACCCTTATACTAATTTCCATAGTGAGCAAATTAATTTGCATTCCGTCCAGCAGTGCATAAAGGTTTCCCTTTCCCTGAATGCTGCCCAGCATTATTTATTTGTTTCTGATAGGGATAATAATGCATTCCAGTCCAAAGAAAACTAACATTGTAACCATGGTTATTTCTGAGTATCAGAAATTAAAACAACAACAACAACAACAACAACAACAAACCATGGGTTTGACCTTTATTTTTTCTTACATACTTTATTTAATACCACAATCCTATGCATGAAATACTTGCCCATGTGATCCTGAAAAATTGTTGCGCCCCCTGGAGAGAAGGTAAGAAAGAATTACATTTCTAATACCTCTGCTCTCTCCTGGCTTGGCATCACATACCTCCCTACCCCCTCGCATCCTTACCCACCTGAAAACCCTGTGATTGTACTTGGTGGACCGTGGGGCGCTGGCAGAGCTGCAGTCAGTTCTGGTCCCAGGGCCTGCCTGGCTTGGCTGAATTATTTAATCTCTAAATTTATGTTTCTCTACCCTTGTAAACCGGAGCTAACCTTTCAGTGTGGCTGCCAGGGCCAGTGGGAGTGATTGACGGCACATCTGACCATGATTAGCCTATAGTGCTTGGGCTTTGGAGGGGGCCCACCCTTTCCTTTCTTCCCCTAGCACATCAGTCCCAGGCTTGCTTGTGGGGATGACCCTCTGTTCTGCCTTCCTTAGGAAGGAACAGCCAAGCAGAAGGAAAGGAGATGCCTTCAAGCAGGGTCGGGGTGGGGGTGGGGGGGCGATGAGTAATGCTGAGGGCCCCTTGCTCCCGAGTAGCTGCCTTTTCTTTTTTCTTGACAGGGCTGCTGACAGGCCCTTTAGCGGCACAGAGGCTAATTACTCGCCAGGAGTAAAAGAAAATGTGCTGTTTGGTTGTTCTGGAGTTTCCCAGTGCAATAAATCACAGCCATGGACCCTGGCTTCCTTTTGATTTAATAAAGATTTTGAAAAGAGAGAAAAAAGTTTTCCTTGCTTTTATTGAAGACTGCTGGTCATTTGTGTGCCCTGTTTGATCAAGAGCATCTCTCTCTCCCCTCCCCCACAACCCCCTCTGTGTGTGTGTGTGTGTGTGTGTGTGTGTGTGTGTGTGTGTGTGTGTGTGTACATGCCCACGTACTTATAGGAAAATGGAGAATATTAGATGTCCTGCTCTGTCCTTCTCTTTCTTGTTATACGAGACACAGTTTCTCACTAAGACTGGAGCTAGGCTGGTACGTAGCAAGCCCAGCATCCTCCTACCTCTGTCCCCACTCCCAACCCCTGGGTCACAGGCACCTGTGTGTAGTCTTGCCCCACCTCTTAAGTGGGTGCTGGGAATTCAAGTTCATGTTGAATCTTCATTGTCCTCTGATCCATGGCTCCAGTCCTTGTTAGGGACTCTTAATTCCATGGAATGCACTCCCGTAGCAAGCGACACCTGGTACTTGAGAGATCCACATGGTCACACTTGTGTTCCCATTTTTCTAGTGGACACCAGGACACTTATTCACTTATCTAGAATTCCCAGTGCCTCCGTGCCAACCATTGCTTCTGGTTCCTGAGATTAGGCTCTGCTTCTCTGGGCAATTAACTTTCTTGGCCACTTAGTGTGGTGGCTTGTCTGTGACTTCAGCACTGTCTGCTGAAATAACCTTGTAGTTGCTGGCTGGTCCCTGTACCGCTGTTGGTGATGGGTGCTTTACCTAGTGTTCCAGTTTGCATAGCCATGTGAGAGCATCAGGGATATGGAATGCAATGACAAGGCAGAACGGTGGAGCTTGAAACTTTGAGGAGGCTTTTGTTTATTATAAAGCCACAGAGCTCCTACTTTAGAGCATCTAAGCAAATAGGGGGCTGCCTCTCCAGGCCGCAGGGAAGAGGACACACAGTCAGTCCTGATGGGACTTGGTGAGCTGGAGTGGGTTGGTGTGTGTGAGTGGGGCTCCCCTTTTCTGAGGAGTAGGGGAGGGAGGGTAGGTAAAAGAAGGAGGGAGGGTGGGACTGGGAGGAGAGGAGGGGGGCTACAATTGGAATGCAATGCAAGCAAACAAGTAAACAAAGAAAGAAATAAGCAATTGTCTCTCACTCTGGCTGATATGAAGAGCTGTGGCTCCTTTCAAAAAACCATAGCAGAGAAAGGAGATCCCTGGTGTCCTCTGGCTGTGGGACACATGGGAATGTTTAGTTTCCTTCTTTCCTATTTCCTTCCCTTTCTTTTTCCTTCCTTTCTTCCTTCCTTCCCTCCTTCTTTCTTTTGGTCCTCTGAAAACACCTGTGCATTTTATAGACTATAATGCTATACACTGACATATGACTGCCTTGTTGAAAGATTCCACCCCTTTAATTCATTTGAACTTCCTGTGGCTCTGAACTGGAGATGCCCTTGCCCAGGAACCCACACCTCCTTTGCTTTGATGCTGAGTCCTGCCTCCTTAGTGTCCTGTTAGCATTGTCTCTGAAGCCATGCCTCACTTTCCTATCAGGTGGGGCCATGTCTTTGCATCCCCAGCTTATTGAGTATAATTGTCAAATAAAAATTGTCTATTTAAAGAATCCAACTTTATATTTTGTATGCATTTTAGAATGATTACTGCAATCAGGTTAATTTACATACCTATAACTCATCATTGACATTTTTCTCTCTTATTTCCCCTTCTCTCTTTTCCCCCTTCCCTCCCCTCTCCACTTAGCTCTGCTTTTTTAGTAAATATAAAGCCCACAGTACCATATTTGTTACCATGGTAACATGCATGTTAGATTCCTTACTCTATAAACCTAGCATTTTAAAATGACACTCCCGCAAATCCCTTTGGTTCCTTGCAAATGCTCTTCTATTCTCCATTTCTGTTTTTATTTTCGAATATAAGTAAGATAATGCATCATTTGTCTTTTTCTTTTAGAGGAAGGGCTGGGGGCTGGATGTGGGGTCTTCGGCATGTTAGATAAGTTCTTCGCTACTGACTTAGACTCTCACCTACCTAGTTCTTTTTGCTTTCTTTTAAGACATCTGTGTCGCTTGGGCTGGTCTTGATCTTATCTTTCTTTCTCCTAGGACTTGAAGTATAGATCACTTTTAGATTTCTCTATAATAATATTACTTGACGATTCCAGTTTTCCAAGTGATTTGGAAGTGGGTAGCTGGCAGATTTCTCCTTCAGTCTGGGAGACAAGACGGTGCCTCCTAACACAAAAGGGAGCTAACTCAAGTGAGAGTATGGCTAATAATCCTTGTGTTTCTATGAGCCCTTCATGCTTCACTTGGTCCTAGTGCCTCACTCCTTTTTCCTAGTCCCTTGTGTTCTATGTGCCTTAGTGCTCTGTGGTCCCCTGTTTATGCCACTTGACTGACCAGGTTCAAAGTTATCCCACAAATCAACTCATTCTATTGACCAGTAATAGCATATTATCACCATTGTCATTACTGTCATTATCATTGTTGTCATCATCATCATCGTCTTCATCATCATTATCATCTTCTTCTTCTTCTTCTTCATCATCACCATCATCATCATCTTCATCATCATCATCATCTTCTTCTTCATCATCATCATCATCATCGTCTTCTTCTTCATCATCATCATCGTCTTCATCATCATCTTCTTCTTCTTCTTCTTCATCATCATCATCATCTTCTTCTTCATCATCATCTTCATCATCATCATCATCTTCTTCTTCTTCTTCATCATCATCATCATCATCATCTTCTTCTTCTTCTTCATCATCATCATCATCTTCTTCTTCTTCTTCTTCATCTTCATCATCATCATCATCATCATCGTCGTCTTCTTCTTCTTCATCATCATCATCTTCTTCTTCTTCTTCATCATCATCATCGTCTTCTTCTTCTTCATCATTGTCTTTACTATTTCTAGGGAACTTGTACCAACAGAAGGATTTCCACACCAGGAGCCTGGGGTCCCTGTACCAAAACAATCTAATTGAATTGGTCTTAGGAAAGTCTAGGGGCAATAAGTTTTACAAAAGCTCAGACGATTCTAAAGTACTGCCATTGCTGAAAAGGTTGGCATACATGTGAAGAACAGCATCTCAAAGGATTCTAGTTGCTCATGGCTTCCAGAGAGACTTGGTGCAGTGGCCACTTCTAGCCTGCCCTCAGATGGAAGGGCATTAAATGGTTCTCATTCCTCTGCATTTCTGCGTGAAGTCTAAAGGAGTCTGAGATGAAGTGACATGCAGACATGAGCAATGAAGCCAGGCAGGCCCCTTTCAAAGGGCTGGATTCTTTTATTGTAGAGTAAAGTTCCATTTAAATCTCTTAAGCTGATGGCACACAAGCCAGTCCTTACACACACAGACCTGTTTGCAGTCTGAGGAGATGGTTCAGTAAGGAAAGTGGAAAGTGCTTGCCTTGCAAGCACAAGGACATGAGTTCAATCCCCAGAACGCATGTTCATAAAGAAATGAGAAAAGAAAAGCCATCTGCAGTGGTGCATGCTCCACCCAGGCCAGTGAGAGACAGTCACACACAACAGGATGGACGGCCCCTGAGGAACATCTGAGGCTGGCCTCTGGCTTCCATACATGCATGGCCATGTTTAAACAAACACGCACGCACACACACACACACACACACACACACACACACACACACACACACACCTGAATCTGCAAGCACACCTTCCCCTTTCAGCCCATATACATACATACAAACACGAATCCATGCATGATGAATAATGGAAAAAAGCAAAATCTAAGTAAGTCGAAACTGAAACAATGGCTATAAAATGTCTCATGTTTCAGCTGGAAGGTTGGCCTTGTGCTTTGCTGTCTTGATGGTAACTTCTGCTGGAACCATGTATGGGCTGCTGCAGCGGCATTTTGAGGAGCATCAATCACGCATGTGCCTCAGGCTCCGTGTGTCTTGCTGCCTGCATTCTGGCTAGGCCGAAGTGATATTAATAGCTACCACGGAACGCCTGCTTACACTGCCTCATGCTTTTTGTCTATGCCTTTTTTTGAGAACAAACTCCATGTGAGGATGAGGCAATGTGTATCCTCCTCCTTCTAAGGTTCCAAACGACCAACCAAAGTTTCATTGTGCTGAGTTACCCTGAGGAAACCAATGGGTTTATTGGGCTTACTTACAAAGCATGGGTGACAGGGCTACAGACAGTAGTGAGAGTGTCCCCAAAGCACACACACTGGGAAGTCTTCTCCTATCATGCTTGATGGATTCCCCACAGACACATATATGGAGCCTGAATGAAAATGAATAGGCTCAGGATCCCCAAGACCACATTCTCTGACCATGTTCTCAGCACAAAGGAGATTTATTGGCCCCAGAGAGACAAAGGGCAAGAGCTACAGGACAGGGAGAAGAGGAAGGGAACAAGGTATCAGGGGCTCGGTTATTTGTCCCAGGGAGTGGGACAAAGGAGGAGACAGACATGGCACATAGGCAAATCGTGGTTTATGAAGGTACAAGGGGAAACCCTGTGTTAGGATAAAGTGTTTAATTTTAATTTGACATGTTAGTTAGGTGAACCAAAGGGGGCTTTTGATTCCTGGGCTTCAATACTTTGATAGTTGGACCTTGGTAATCAGCCTCAGGAGTAAGAAGTGGCCAAATAAGGGAATAGAGCTTGGGGCAATAGGGCTTCAGGAATATAATAGGGTTTTTAACAAGGTAGAGGGCATCTGGAAAAAAGGGCAAGGCCAGCCAGAGCCCCCGCTTGTGGCACTCTAACTGGCCAGAGTCCCTTCAGAGCCCTCTTTCTCCCACAGCCTCAACTGGCCTGAGGCTGTCCTGGGCATCTCAGCTGTGTACAAGTGATTATCAGCAATCCTTATAGCTTACATATGCTGGAGGAGGAGAGAATCTGGTTAGTTTCAGGGACTTCCTGAAGCTGTTCTGAGTTATTTACTTCGTGAGCACAAGGAGCTCTCTTGCAGGATGGGATGGTTCACCTCTCCATAGAAGATCATGTTGTTTCACCTCCCTGTAAACATCCTGTGTCTTAATGAGCTCCCGTGCAAGAAGAACATCCACAAAGCACTAACTCCAGCCACTTTCGTTAAGAAGTGGAAGAGAGCAGGAGATAGCTCCAGTTGGCAAAAGGCTTGCTACATACCTTAGTTTGATCTCTCAAAGCCATGTTTTAAAAAACTTAGCTATGGTGGCTTTTGGGAGAAGAGAAGGCCTACTAGCTGGTAAGCCTCAGCACACTGGTAAACCCTAGGCCACTGAGAAACCTTGTCTTAGAAAACAAGATGGCAGCTGGAGGATGGCTCAGTGGTTAAGAGCAGTTGTAGTTCTTACAGGGGACCCGACTTTGATCCCCAGAACCCACATGGATGCTCACAATCATTCAAACCCCAATTCCAGGGTATTCATTGTCTGCTTCTGATTTTTCTTTGCACCAGGCACTCAAGTAATACACAGACATATATATGAGCAAAATACACACGTAAAATAAAATAAATATATCCAAAAAATTTAAAAAGAAAGGAATACAAGGTCGACAGTGTCTGAGGAGTTACGCTGGAGGTCAGCTCTGGGCTCTTCATGTGCGCGCGCGAGCACACACACACACACACACACACACACACACACACAGACACTCACATGTACACATGCGTGTATGCACTCATGTGCAAAGCCACTACTCATAAACTGAATGTTATGCTATATCTCAGATACTCCAAAAGGCATTTTATGTTTGGTTTTATTTAATCTACACAATAGCCCAATTAATCTACATACTTTTTCTGAAACAATTTTGGAGGAGCTGGGAAAACGGCTTGGAGTCCTTTAGTAACTAGATAACAGGCAGGAATTTCAGTAGTCTTCAGTTGCTTTTTTATAAGTTTATTACAGTTAAGAACTTGAAAATAGTATAAATTTAGCGGAATCAATGGCAAAACCCCTCCACTTTCTACAGATAACATACCATTTTTGTGTTCTTTCCTGTAGTCTGTTTTGCACGTGTCATACATGAAGTATACATGCTTCAAGATATTAAGTAACTAGAGCTTGCACTAGCTTGAACAAGCATGAGACTATGAGTTTTAGTCCCCACAAAGTTACACAAAAGCTAGGTGCAACAGTGTGCATCTATAATGTAGTAATGGGGAGCATAGGCTGAAACAGCAAGATCTCAAGGGCTCTGTGTTTCACCCAGCATAGCAGAAACAGAGAGCTCATGGCTCAGTAGAGATCCTGTCTCAAAAAATAACATCGAGAGCAACTGATGTTGACCTCTGGCCTCCGCACGTACAACCCCATACATGTACGTATGCATGTGTATGTGCCACACAATATTTTTTAATTTTAATAAGTGAAAAACTCATAAATATTGGCCATGCTTCATTGAGAGTCTACATGAAATTTGAGTGAGCTGCAGATAAATCAGCCTGTGCTGGCAGTAAGATGTAAAATAAATGTGTGTTCATGGATGAGCATGCAAAATGGGCAATCCCAAAAATTGTAATGCAATGAGATGAATGTTTTTAATATCAATTAGTCCTGGGAGTTTTAGAGGTCATGGGAGATACAAAGCCAAGGGAGAGGGTGAGCATAGGGCCTGCTGACTTGGAAAAAACAACACTTGAGCTGAGTATTGTGGCAAATGAGATACCCAGGTGAAGGCAGGAGGCAGGAGTGGTCATCCCAAGTAGGGCCACATGTACACATAAGCCTCCAAGTACCAGGAAGATGTTTCAGCATATAACACTCTGACAGCATCCCCGCCCCCATTCTCCCACCCGGAGAAATTGCACAGTGGATATTATTATCCTTTACCTCAATAGAAGAAACGAATTAAGGGCCCATCAGCAGAACAGCTTTCTCTTCTACCTGTCCCACATAGCCACTTAGAATTCAAGGCTCACACTTCTGGGGAAAAGTTACACAATCTTCAATGTATCCAGTGGGAAATATATTTTTTACTCATGGCAGAAAATCTGTTTAATCATTTGCACATAATAGACCATATGCTGGCACAGGGCTGCAAGGTGACATGATAAAGGCAGAGAAAATGGCTTACCACAGGTTTGGGTGATGAATGTATCAGACAGGTCTTCACCTGGGGAAAGAGTGTATTTTCAAGGTGCTCAGGTAGGAGAAAATCTCTCCCAATTCTGAGCACCATGGCTACTACTAGAGGTTGTGCAGGGCAGGCACAGCTCTTGCTTAATGAAATGTTGAAAGGGGCCATGTCTCTGCCCTAGTCCCCTCTAAAGAAGCAAAGAGAAAGAACCGAAGTTATCTTTGACCAGATCAGTTAAAAAATACCATGAACCTATAAAAATATCTATTTGTCATATAGAAATTTAACATTCTCCACACATCCACTCATCTCCTCATCTTTTGTTCCAGCTTCATTACAGCTTATACCTACCACCAGACTCCTTGTTGAAAAGTTGTGTGTGAAAGAGTAACTAGTGACATCAGTAGGAGCCCTCAAAGGACAACTTCTGTGTGCTTCTGTGCAAGAGTAATCTGGTGAGCAAAGGCACAGGGAAGAAGGCTGGGAGGGGCTATGGAAGTTGAAGAAGGTCACATCCAGTGAGTAGAGCTGGGATTTGAACCAGTGACTCTTTGATGTCAGACTACAATACTCCCTTCTGCAAGAATCTAGGGTGTAATTGTTGATTTTGGGCTGTGTGTATATGTGTGCATGTGCACGCCAAGGCCAGAGGGTTATATAAGGTGTCTTCCTTCATCATTAATATTTCTTTAAGAGAAGACCTCTTACAGAATCTGGAGTTTACTGATTGGTTAGATTACCTGGTCACTAAGCACCTAGATCGGTGGTTCTCACCCTGCTTAATGCTGAGACTCTTTAACACAGTTCCATATTCTGTGGTGACCCCAAACCATAAAATGATTTTTGTTGATATTTCACAAGTGTAATTTTTCTACTGTTACAAATTGTAATACAAATTTTTTTGGAGCTAGAGGTTTGCTAAAAAGGTCGAGACCCATAGCTTGAAGACCACGGTCCTAGCTCTTCTCATTTCTCTTTCCCCATTGCTGATATTATAGGCTCATGCTACCTCATCTGATTTTATTTTTATTTTTTAAACATAGGTGCTGGGCCACTGAATTCAGTTCTGCATGCTTATGTAACAAGTACTCTACCCACAAAGCCATCTGCCCAATGCCTTGATTTTTTTAAAATTTTATTTTTATTAATACTTTTATTTTATTACACATGTATAAAACAAACTACATACAGCAGGGAAAACCTTGTGACAATCATGAGAATAGTGAGTTCTATACATGTTACATTCATAGTGACTTGGCCATCTGCATTCATCCCATTTGAAGTAAGTGTCTTTCGTGTCTTGTTGGGTCTAAATTTCCGAATGAAATTCAATATCTATCCTATCTCAACTCTAATAGCTTAACATCTTTAACTTAATCTAAGACGATCTTGTCCCCTAATCAACTAAGCTTGGTTGTAAAACTATACTATCTTTAATAAGAAAGTTCTTTTACTAGGAAAAAGAGGAGATCAGTGCTAGAAAGCTTGAGAAGACTACTACCCTCAATGTTGCAGTGGCCTCTACACTTGTATCAGCTTCCTATTTTATCTCACCGTATAGCTGTACAATCTAACATGGCTTCCCAAATCCTGCCCTCTTCCTCCAAGATATCCTCTCCTCACCCTTTCCCCTCAAGTCCAAAGATTCTCAGTTTTAAATTCTTTCCTCCACCTTCCCCTGATCATTTAAAAAATTATTTCTAATTTACATATTCACTTTACATTCCTATCGTAGCCCCCTCCTCCTGGTCCCTCCCTCCTAGCTTCTTCCCCTATTCGCCCTCCCCTTGTCCTCAGAGAAGTGGATTCACCTCCCCACCCCCCCTCCCTAGCACATCAAGTTGAATCAAGACTGAGCTCCTCCTCCACTGAGGCCAGGAAAGGCAGCCCCATTAAGACAAAGTGACCAAAATCAGGCAACAGAGTCCATGCCATAGACAGCACCCACTTAACTTACCAGGGGAACCACACGAGCATCATGCTGCCCATTGCTTATGCATGTGTAGGTGGCCTACGTCCAGTCCCTGCATGCTCTTTGGTTGGTGCTTCCATCTCTATAAGCCCCCCTTGTGTCTAAGTTAGTCGACTCTTGGTCTTCTTGCAGTTTTCTCATCCCTTCCTGGTCCTTCTATTCTCCCCTCCTGTTCTTCCAAGTCCTGATAACTAATGACATTGAACATTTGTTTAAATGCCTCTTGGCCATTCAAGATTTCTCTGTTGAGAATTCTTTGTTTAGATTTGTACCCCATTTATTAATTAGGTTATTTGGTTTGTTGATGTTTCATTTCTTGAGTTCGTTACATATTTTGGATATTAGTTCTTTGTTAGATATAGGGTTGGTGAAGATCTTTTCCTAGTCTGTAGGTTGTTGTTTTGTTCTGTTGACAGTGTCCTTTGCCTTGCAGAAGCTTTTAAGTTTCATGAGGTCCCATTTATTAATTGTTGATCTCAGAGCCTGAGCTGTTGGCATTCTGTTCAGGAAGTTGTCTCCTGTGCCAATGAGCTCAAGGCTCTTCCCACTTCTAATATATTTGGTGCTTCTGGTTTTATGTTGAGGTCTTTAATCCACTTGGACATTAGTTTTGTGCACAGTGATAAATAGGGGTCTATTTGCATTTTTTTACACATAGACACCCAGTTTGTGAAGCACCATTTGTGAAGATACTATTTTTTTTTTCATTATGGATATGGCTTCTTTGTCAAAAATCAGGTGTCCATAAGTGTGTGGGTTTTTTTCTGGGTCTTTGATTCAATTCCATTGATCCACCTGTCTGTTTCTATGCTAGTACCATGCAGTTTTTATTACTGTTGCTCTATAGTACAGCTTGAAATCAGGGATGGAAATACTTCCAGATCGTTTATTATATAGGATTGTCTCAGCTATATAAAGTTGAGAATTGTCCTTTCAAGGTTTGTGAAGTATTGTGTTGGTATTTTGATGGGAATTGCATTGAATCTACAGATTGCTTTTGGCAAGATGACCATTTTTATTATGTTAATTCTAGTAATTCATGAGAAGGAAATCTTTCCATCTTCTGATATCTTCTTCATTTTCTTCCTTCAGAGACTTGAAATTCTTGTCATATACGTCTTTTACTTGGTTGGTTAGGGTTACATGAAGATACTTTATATTGTTGGTGGCTACTACTAAGGGCGTTTCTTCCATAATTTCTTTCTCAACCTGTTTGTCATTTGTATATAGGAGGGCTACTGATTCTTTTGAACTAACTTTGTATCCAGCCACATTGTTGAAGGTGTTTATCAGCTACAGGAGTTCTCTGGTAGAATTTTTGGGGTCACTTATGTATACTATCATGTCATCTGTGAATAGGGATACATTGACTTCTTTGTTTCCAGTTCGTATCTCCTTGATACCCTTTAGTTGTCTTATTGCTCTAGCTAGGACTTCAAGTACTATATTGAGAAGATGTAGAGAGAGGGGGCAACCTTGTCTTTTCCCTGATTTTAGTGGTATTGCTTTGAGTTTCTTTTCATTTAATTTGATGTTGGCTATAGGCTTGCTGTATATTGTGTTTATTGTGTTTTACATATGTGCTATATTTATGTATGGGCCTTGTATCCTTGATCTCTTAAAGAATTATCATGAAGGGGTATTGGATTTTTGTCAAAGGAATTTTCTGAATCTAATGAAATGATCATATGATTTTTTTCAGTTTGTTTATATGGTGGATTACATTGATGGATTTTTGTATGTTGAACCATCTCTGCATGCCTAGGATGAACTCTACTTGACCATGTTGGATGATGTATTTGATGTGTTCTCGGTTTGTGAATATTTTATTTTTCCACCATTGTTCATAAGGGAGATTGGTATAAAATTTTCTTTCTTCCTGAGTCTTTGTGTGGTTTAGGTATCAGGTTGATTGAAGCTTCATAGAATGAGTTTGTCAATTTTCCTTCTCTCTTTATTTTGTGGAATAGTTTGAGGAGTATCACTATTAGCTCTTCTTTGAATGTCTGGTAGAATTATGTGCTAAAACCATGTGGTCCTGGGATTGTTTTGGTTGGGAGACTTTTTAAAATTAATTTATTCTTGTTACATCTCAATGGTTATCCCATCCGTTGTATCCTCCCATTCTTCCCTCCCTCCCATTTTCCCCTTACTCCTGTCCCCTATGACTGTGCCTGAGGGGGATTTCCTCCCCCTTTATATGCTCATAGGGTATCAAGTCTCTTCTTGGTAGCCTGCTAGCCTTCCTCTGAGTGCTGTCAGGTCGCCTCCTCCAGGGGACATGGTCAAATATGAGGCACCAGAGTACGTGTGAAAGTCATACCTCACTCTCCAGTCAACTGTGGAGAATGTCCTGTCCATTGGATAGATCTGGGTAGGGGTTTGAAGTTTAAGGCATGTATTGTCCTTGGCTGGTGCCTTAGTTTGAACTGGACCCCTGGGCCCAAATCTGCCTATCATAATGTTCTTCTTGTAGGTTTCTAGGACCCTCTGGATCCTTCTACTTTGCTATTCTCCCATGCTTCTCTCATCTAGAGTCCCAATAGGATGTCCTTCCCTCTGTCCCAGTTTCCTGGTAAGTGAAGACTTTCATGGGACATGCCCCTTGGGCTAGTATGCAGATATAAGTGAGTATATACCATTTGACTCTTTCTGCTTCTGGGTTAACTCACTCATTATGATCATTTCTAGCTCAATCCATTTATCCACAAATTTCGGGAATACCTTGTTTTTAATAGCTGAGTAGTATTCCATAGTGTAAATGTACCACAGTTTCTTTATCCATTCTTCTACTGATGGACACTTAGGCTGTTTCCATGTTACAGCTATTATGAATAAGGCTGCTATGAACATGGTTGAGCAAATTTTCTTGTATACTGGAGCATCTTCTGGGTATATTCCAAGGAGTGGGATAGCTGGGTCTTGAGGAAGCCCTATTCCCATTTTTCTGAAATAGTACCAGATAGATTTCCAAATTGGCTGTACTAGTTTGCATTCCCACTAGCAATGAAGGAGTGTTCCTCTCTCTCCACATCCTCGCCAGCATGGGGTGTCACTTGAATTTTTGATCTTAGCCGTTCTGATGGGTGTAAGATGGAACCTCAGAGTTGTTTTGATTTGCATTTCCCTGATGACTAAGGATGTTGAGCATTTCTTTAAGTGTTTCTCAGCCATTTGATATTTCTCTGTTGAGAATTCTCTGTTTAGTTCCAAGTCCCATTTCTCAATTGGGTTATTTGGTTTGGTGGTGTTTAATTTCTTGAGTTCTTTATATATTTTGGATATTAGACCTTTGTCAGATGTAGGGTTGGTGAAGATCCTTTGGTTGGGAGACTTTTGATGACTGCTTCCATTTCCTCAGATGTTATAGAATTGTTTTGATTTAGCTTTGGTAACTGAAATGTATCAAGAAAAGATTCTATTTTTAAAAAGATTTTCCAATTTTGTGGAATACAGGCTTTTGAGGTAAGACCTAATGATTCTTTGCATTTCCTTAATGTCTGCTGTTATGTCCTCCTTTTCATTTCAGGTTTTGTTAATTTGGATACTGTCTCTTTGCCTTTTAATTAGTTTGGCTAGAGGTTTCTATATCTTGTTGATTTTCTCAAAGAATGAACTCTTGGTTTTGTTGATTCTTTGTATTGTTCTCTTTGCTTCTAAGTTACTGATTTCAGTCCTGGGTTTGCTATTTCCTGCCATCTGCTCCTCTTGGGTGTGTTTGTTTCCTTTTATTTTATAGCTTTTAGGTGTGCTTTGAATTGCTAGTATGTGAACTCTTCAATTTCTTTATGAAGGCACATAGTGCTATGAACTTTCCCTTTAGCACTGCTTTCATTGTGCCCCATAAGTTTAGGTATGTTTTCTCTTCATTTTCATTAAGACTTCTACAAAGTCTTTAATTCCTTTCTCTCTTCCTTCCCTGACTTAGTGGTCATTGAGTAGAGAGTTGTTCAATTTCTATGATTTTGTAGGTTTTGTCTTGTTTCTGTTGTTGTGTTGAAATCTAGCTTTAATAAACCATGGTGGTTTGATAAAGATACAAGGGTTTATGTCAATTTTCTTGTATCTGTTGTGGCTTGCTTTATGACCAAGTATATAGTTAAGTTTGGAGAAGGTTCCATGAGGTGTTGAGAAGAATGCATATTGCTTTGTGTTTGAAATGTTGTGTAGATATCTGTTAGATCCATTTGTTTCATGGCATCTGTTAATTTTATTATTTTTCTCTTCAGTTTCTATCTTGATGACCTGTCCTCTGGTGAGAGTGGTGTGTTGAAGTCTCCCACTTATTATTTGGGATATATACGTGATTTAAGCTTTAGTAATATTCTCTTTACAAATGTGGGTGCTCTTGTATTTTGGGCATTGATATTTAGAATTGAGATGTCATTTTGGTGCATTTTTACTTTTATGACTATGAAGTTTCTTTCCTTATCTCTTTTGATTCATTTTGGTTGAAAGTTTATCTTTTTAGATATTAGAATGGCTACTTCCAGCTTGTTTCTTAGGTCTGTTTGTTTGGAAAACCTGTTTCTAGCCCTTTATTCTGAGGTAATGCCTATCTTTGTTGCTAAGGTGTTGGAGCCTGGAATTTTCTCTTCTATTTCTGTTATTCTTAGATTTTGTCTTTCCCTACTATCTTTTATTTCTTGGATGTTTTGTCAGGAATTTTTTTAGATTTAATATTTTCTTTGACAACTATATTAATTTCTCTGTTTATTTCTTCTATACCGAGATTCTTTCCTCCATCTCTTATATTCTGGTTGTAATGCTTAATTCTGTAGTTCCTGGTTTCTTCTCTAAGTTCCTATCTCCAAGATTTCCTCAGTTTGTGTTTTCTTTATTGTTTATATTTCTAATTTCAGGTCTTGGACTGCTTTACTCATTTCCTTCACCTGTTCTTATTTTCACATATTTATTTTTTTAAAATTTTTGTTATTAGTTTATTCTTCTTACATCTCAATGGTGATCCCATCCCTTGTGTCCTCCCATTCTTTCCTCCCTCCCATTTTCTCCTTATTCCCCTCCCCTATGACTGTTCCTGAGGGGGATTACCTCCCTCCCCCGTATATGCTCATAGGGTATCAAGTCTCTTCTCGGTAACCTGCTGTCCTTCCTCTGAGTGCCACCAGGTCTCCACCTCCAGGGGCCATGGTCAAATGTGAGGCACCAGAGTACGTGAGAAAGTCATATCCCATTCTCTATTCAAGTGTGGAGACTGTTCTGACCATTGGCTAGATCTGGGTAGGGGTTTGAAGTTTACTATCTGTATTGTCCTTGGCTGGTGCCTTAGTTTGAGCAGGACCCCTGGGCCCAAATCTGCCTATCATAATGTTCTACTTGTAGGTTTCCAGGACCCTCTAGATCCTTCTTCTTTGCCATTCTCCCATGCTTCTCTCATCTAGAGTCCCAATAGGATGTCCTCCCCTCTGTCCCAGTTTCCTGGTAAGTGAAGGCTTTATTCACTTCCTCTTTAAAGGTCTCCATCTGTTTGGTTGTATTTTCCTTTATTTCTTTAAGGCAGTTTTTAATTTCATCTTCAAAGGCCTCTATCATCTTCATAAGCATGGGCTTAAAGTCGTTTTCTTATGTTTCAGATGTGTTATGGTATCTAGGACTGCTTTCAGTGGGATTACTGGGTTCTGGAGGTACCATATTGTCCTGGTCTTTTTTGATTGTGTTCTTATTCTGGCCTTTCACCATCTGGTTGGTTCTGGCATTGGTTGGTTGTCCTGGGTGCCTGATGGATTTCTTGAGGGTGAAGGAAAAGCCCATGAAGGAGGTTGGATGTTCTTGGAGCATCCCTTCTTGGGATGGTGGGTATGGTTGTAGACTGACTGCTGGATTTCATGGAATAGCCCATTGTTCTCCTCAGGTGCCTGTGTCCCAGTTAGATCCACAGGCAGGGGTTGGCATCAGTGTGTCTAGCCTGTCTGATCCTAAGGACTAGCAGATCTCCTGAGAATCCCAGGAGCCCTCCTCTCATTGGGGGAATTCCCAGAGTTAGCAGCCCCTCCACTCTCCCTTTCACTTTGTGGTCTCTATGCTAAAGCTGTACAAACACTTTTCAGGCTGGACTCTGCCATTTTGGAATGAGATCCTGTATTCTCCTTAGTTCTACCTGATTTCAGGGGAAATGGATAGAACCCTGGATTGGAGGCTGAGACTGTTTCCCTGGATTTCAGGAGTTGTGTTGCCGGAGGCTGGAACTCTGCTCCCCTGGAACCCAGTAGCTTTTCCCAGGACAGTGGGAATAGCTAGTGGCCAAAGGCATTCCTGGCATCCAAGGGCTCTCCTCTCACCTTGAAAACACAGATTCTGGTGTTTTGATGGTCTTTTGCTTGCTTTGCAGTCACTGTGGTCCTGTTACTCACCATCTTGGATCTCTGCCTCAATGAAACCTTAAGATTCTATTCTGATCTTAATACATGACAGCTCTGTAAGCCTCTGACAGAAAAGGTTGGTGGGGCTTTGCTATTTTATTTGCCTCCTATCTGGAAAGGAGGAAAGTCAGTTAGATGAAGGAAATATGTCCAAAATACAATCACTTCTCAACCCCTCAACTGCTATTCCCAACCTGTAACCTAATGTTACCTCCTGCCTGGTTTGTGAGACAGCTCCTGGAGATGGTGTCTGTTTCATCTCTGGTCATCTTAGTCCATTATCTGCTCAATAGCCAGCACAAAGCTTTCATAATGGAGGGAGATCATGTGCTTTCTCTTCTCAGAGCTCTCTGATTTCTTCCTACATGATATTTGAGACTTTGTCATGAACTCTCTATGTCCTTTTAAATTATATCATCTCTCTGTCTCTCTGTCTGTCTGTCTCTCTCTCATTATTTATCTATCATCTACATATGTATGTGTGTATGTATATATGTATGTATCTATATACCTATCTATTCATTTATTTTTGTGTACATGCAAGTTTGTGTGTGTACACACATGCACATGCGCTCTTGGAGATCAAAGGACAATCTCCATTTGTCATTTCTCAAGAGCTATCCCTGCCTATGGTCATACCATACCTGAATGCACTATGTAGTTGAGGATGACCTGGGATGACAAGCCTGTACCATCAGGTTAGGTTTATGTAATGCTGAGCATTGATCTCAGGGCCTTGTGCATTCTAGGCAAACACTTTACCAACTGATCCACATCCCAGCCCCTGATTTCTTCATTTGTGTTTTACTTTCCTTCTAATGACTTTTGCATGTAAGTGAATTTAGTGAAGAAAAACATTAGATTGGCTTATTTAAAAAACCAGAGTGAGAAAATGTTCATATCTAATTGAGACTTTTAGGTTATTTTAAAAATATTTTTCCCTCCCCTCTTCCCCTTTTAAGGTAAAACTATCTAAAAGAATACACACAGATTTGCTTGAGAGAAATCCCTCCAGCCTGGAAGGAAATCACTCAAATCCAAACCATATGTCATATGCAAAGTAGCACTTTGAATATTCATAGTGTGATGTGAAAAATCAGATCCCCAGAACTATGAGATCTACGGAGTGAATTACAATGAAGACAGCAGTATGAATGTCACTTCCCTAGTGTACACTGCTACAGTTTTGCCCAACATCCTTTCTTCGCCTAGATCAGCCACTATAGAAAAGTCATCCTTACAGATACAA
Source organism: Acomys russatus (assembly GCF_903995435.1). NCBI lineage: Eukaryota > Metazoa > Chordata > Mammalia > Rodentia > Muridae > Acomys > Acomys russatus. The sequence goes on from NC_067142.1 coordinate 21,407,063, forward strand.
CAAACATGCCTTTGTTCTTATTATATGGGACACTTCAGACAGAATACACATTTTAGCACATCTTTCCGAGTGAAGTTTAATTCTGTAATGTGACATTATTATTCTTTTCCAATCTTCTGGCTTAGCTAGGTTTTTGCAGCATCAGCAATTCATTTGTTTTTTACTTATCCTCAGCTTGGGCTGAAATAGCCTCTGAAATGTATTGGGTGTTTGCTTACAACCTACACATTCACAGTTCTGTTTTTAAAGCTTCGGCTATTATGCCAAATGCTTCTCTCTGTGCTTTCATTCATCTGGTTAGTAGCCTCTCAACAGATTTGCCTCAGACCAATCAAAATGATCTTCAGTTTCTTTTAGTAGAGAAAGAAAGGGGAAAATTGGATTGCTTTACAGCACATATATTGCCTTACTTTAAGGAATGGATTTTATATTTTTATTCTGAAACACCTACCAAGTTCATTTTAACATTACTCATCTTCATTTACACTGTTAATGGATTTTCAATTGCAAATTATTTACAAAACCTGTATCAAGACTTTTTTTAACGGCTCTATGAATGGGTCCATATGTTCATAATATTCAATCAGCCTTTGGTTTATATCAAGTTTCCCTTTTGAAAGAAGCTAGGTAGTAGGAAACCCTAGCAGAATGGTGATTAATCCTGATTCTGAAATATTCTTTTGTAGGTATGACTGAATTTTCTCCAGCCTCAAGTTCTAATTTCTTTACTTTGGAAGATGGCAGCCTGGGGATAGAGCTCAGTTGGTGGAGTGCTTGCCTCCCATGCTGGAAACCTGTGTTAGATCCCATCACTGCATAAAACTCCACATGGTGCATACATTTAGGGGGATAAGAAGTCTGAGGACACAGACAAGAGTTCCATCACAAAACTCAGGGTTGCATGGGTGTGAGGCTGTAAAGAGAAGACTAGAGTGAAAGGGAGGGTCAAAAAATAGGCAGGGACTTTCCTGGTGTTTCCTGAGAAAGGTGAGACAGGACAGGATGGACAGTTTAGGAATGACTAGTCTAAATAATTTTCATACCTAGAAGGTGTGAGGTCTGATGGTGACTGGGGATTTCTAGGGAAGAGAATTATTTTCTCCTGAGGTATATGGGCCATACAGATAGATGTGCAACTTGGCGTGGAACAGCTGGTTTGTCTCTGACATTTTCCTCCTGCTTTTAAGTATGACCTTCAATGGGACAGTCTTTGGCATCTCTAGGGTATTTTAAAGAGACAGAACATGGTAGTGCACAGGACATGCATGGTCACTACTATGCAGTGTCTCCAGAGGCGTCCATTTCAGGAATGTTTGACACAAGAATATTTTTAAATATATTTTATTAATTTATTCATATTACATCTCAATTGTTATCCCATCCCTTCTATTCTCCCATTCTTCCCTCCCTCCCATTTTCCCCTTACTCCCCTCCCATATGACTGTGACTGAGGGGGACCTCCTCCCCCTGTATATGCTCATAGGGTATCAAGTCTCTTCTTGGTAGCCTGCTATCCTTCCTCTGAGTGCCAGCACACAAGAATATTTTTAAGCCTTTATTTATATTGCTTAGTTGAGGATGTTGAGATGGCTCAGTGGGTAAGAGGGCTTGCTGCTAAGGCTGAGGACTTGAGTTTGATCCTCAGAACCCACTTCATGGAGAGAAAAACAATTCCTGTAGGTTATTCTCTGACCAACACCATGGCACACAGCTAATCCACCTACCCCCACAATAAATAAATAATTGTTAAAAAAAAACCTAAAAACCAAACACCTTAGATTACCACAGTCGAGTGTACTTTTATTAAAATTTCATTTCATGTCATATGACTTAACTTCATCCAAAAAAAATGTGTCTGATACTCTTGAATTATTTCTTACTCTTTTTTCGACTCTTTCAATGTAAAGATTTGATAGCCAAATATTATTCAACTCATCTTTTTTCATTTGTTTATTTACTTACTTGACATCTCTGCCCCCATCCTTCCTCTTCTCCCAGTCTCCCCTCACTCACCCATCCCTTTCTCCTCAGAGAAGAGGAGGTGCTCACATGGATACCAACCCACCCTGGCACTATGAGCCACTGCAGGCCTAGATGTGTCCTCTCCCATTGACACCAGACAAGGCAGGGTAGCTGAGGTAAAGGAATCCAAAGGCAGGTAACAGAGTCAGAGACAGTCCCACTCCAGTTGTTAGGGAATTCACATGAAGACCAAGTTTCACATTGCTATGTATGTGTAGAGAGCCCAGGTTCAGACTTTGGTTGGTGGTTCAGTCTCTGCGCGCCTCCATAGGCCCAGGTTATTTTACTCTATAGGTCTTCTTGTGGTGTCTTTGACCCCTCCGGCTCCCTCAATTCTTCCTCCTACTCTTCCGCAAGACTCCCTGAGCTCTGACTAATGTTTGGCTGAGGGACTCTGCATCTGTTTCTATCAGCTGTTGAGTAAAACCTCTCAGAGGACTGTTATGCTAGTCTCCTGGCTACAAGCATAGCAGAATATCATTAATAGAGTCAGAGGTTGGATCTCCCATGGGATAGGTCTCAACTTGGGCCCAACTCATTGATTGGCCATTCTCTCAATCTGAATATATTTATCTCTGCTCATCTTGTAAGCAGGGCAAATTTTCGGTTGAAGATTTTGTGGGTGGGTTGATGGCCCAATCCCTCCACTGGAAGTCCTGTCTGGCTGAAGGAGGTGTCTACTCTAGGCTCCATATCTCCCACTGCTAGGAGTCTCAGATGGGTTACCCACATAGACTCCTGGGAGCATTTTTTTGTATAAGATTGTCTTAGCTATTTGGTTTTATTGTTTGTTTGTTTTGTATTGTTCTTCCATATGGAGTTCAGAATTGTTCTTTCAAGTTCTGTGAAGAACTGTATTGGAATTTTGATGGGAATTGCATTGAATCTATAGATTTCTTTTGGTAAGATGGCCATTTTTACTACCTACAGATCCACTAGCTTGGGAGCTCTTTTCATCTTGTGACATCTCCTTTAATTTATTTCTTCAAAGACTTGAAGTTCTTGTCATTTAGGTCATTCACTTGCTTGGTTAGAGTTAGACCAAGATATTTTATGTTATTTGTGGTTATTGTGAATGGTGTTATTACCTAATTTCCTTTTCATCCAGTTTATCTTTGGAAAAAAGGAGGGATACTGATTTTTTTGAGTAATTTTGTATCCAAACACTTTGCTGAAGGTGTTTATCAGCTGTAGAAGTTCTCTAATAGGGTTTTGGGACTCACTTATATACACTATCATATTATCTTTGAATAGATACACTTTGACTTCTTCCTTTCCAATTTGTATCCACTTGATCTTCTTTAGTTGTCTTATTACTCTAGCTACAAATTCAAATACTATATTGAATAGATACAAAAAGAGCGAGTACCCTTGTATTTTCCCTGATTTTGAGTGTTTCTCTCCATTTTACTTGATGTGGCTGTTGGCCACATCTTTCTCTTCTAGTCCAATCTATTTGGTGTTCAGTAATCTTTCTGTATGTTTATAAGCATCTCTTTCTTTAAGTTGGGGAAATTTACCTCTGTGATTTCATTGAAAATATTTTCTGGGCTTTTGCACTGGGAGTCTTCTTCTTCTTCCATTCCTCTTATTCTTATGGCTGATCTTTTGATAGTTTTCCAGATTTTCCAGATGATGTGTGTCAGGAACTTTTATATTCAATTTTTTCTTTGGCTTATATCTAAATATCTTTAATCATATATTCTATGTCTAAGATTCTTTCTTCCATCTTTCATATTCTATTACTAATGCTTGCATCTATAGTTCCTGTTCTCTTCCCTAGGTTTTCCATTTCCAGGATTCCCTCAGTTTGTATTTTTTTTTTTTTTGACTTGCTTCAAAAACCTCTTTAAAGTTAGGAAAACAACTATTTGAAATGAAAGGAGACGCTAAAAACCTAAACCAAGCACATATACCCCCAAGGAACAGGACATCATGGCGTGGAAAAACAGGCAAGTGTTTCCTTAGAGAATGCTCCTGAAACTTATCAAGAATAACGGGACCTTCCCTTCCTGGTTTTGGATAAATTAGAGTCCTTGGCACCATGCCAGTTTTCCCATCCAAATCCTAAGTCCAAGAAGGAAAGTCCTCTTTGCTGAGTGGCTAATAAATCTATTTTGTATGTATGCCACACCTGTGGGAGCCCTTCTTTTTTTTTTTGTTAATTTATTCTTGTTACATCTCAATGGTTATCCCATCCCTTGTATCCTCCCATTCCCCCCCCCCCCCTTTTTCCCATTATTCCCCTCCTCTATGACTGTTCCTGAGGGGGATTTCCTCTCCCTGTATATGCTCATAGGGTATCAAGTCTCTTCTTGGCTACCTGCTGTCCTTCCTCTGAGTGCCACCAGGTCTCCCCCTCCAGGGGACATGGTCAAATGTGAGGCACCATAGTACGTGAGAAAGTCATATCACACTCTCCACTCAACTGTGGAGAATATTCTGACCATTGGCTAGATCTGGGAAGGGGTTTAAAGTTTACCTCCTGTATTGTCCTTGGCTGGTGCCTTAGTTTGAGCGGGACCCCTGGGCCCAAATCTGCCTATCATATTGTTCTACTTGTAGATTTCTAGGACCCTCTGTATCCTTTTATTTTGCTATTCTCCCATGCGTCTCTCATTTAGAGTCCCAATAGGATGCCTTCCCCTCTGTCCCAGTTTCCTGGTAAGTGAAGGCTTTCGTGGGACATGCCCCTTGGGCTAGTATGCAGATATAAGTGAGTATATACCATTTAATTCTTTCTGCTTCTGGGTTATCTCACTCATTATGATCATTTCTAGCTCAATCCATTTATCCACAAATTTCGGGAATTCCTTGTTTTTAATAGCTGAGTAGTATTCCATAGTGTATATGTACCACAGTTTCTTTATCCACTCTTCTACTGAGGGACACTTAGGCTGTCTCCATGTTCTGGCTATTATAAATAAGGTTGCTATGAACATGGTTGAGCAAATTTTCTTGTTGTGTGCTGGAGCATCTTCTGGGTATATTCCAAGGAGTGGAATAGCTGGGTCTTGAGGAAGCCCTATTCCCATTTTTCTGAGATAGCACCAGATAGATTTCCAAAGTGGCTGTACTAGTTTGCATTCCCACCAGCAATGAAGGAGTGTTCCTCTCTCCCCACATCCTCGCCAGCATGTGGTGTCGCTTGAGTTTTTGATCTTAGCCATTCTGATGGGTGTAAGATGGAATCTCAGAGTTGTTTTGATTTGCATTTCCCTGATGACTAAGGAGGTTTAACATTTCTTTAAGTGTTTCTCAGCCATTTGATACTCCTCTGTTGAGAATTCTCTGTTTAGTTCCAAGCCCCATTTCTCAATTGGGTTATTCGGTTTGGTGGTGTTTAATTTCTTGAGTTCTTTATATATTTTGGATATTAGACCTTTGTCAGATGTAGGGTTGGTGAAGATTTTTTCCCAGTCTGTAGGCTGTCACTTTGTTCTCTTGACAGTGTCTCCTGCCTTACAGAAGCTTCTCAGCCTCATGAGGTCCCATTTATTAATGGTTGACATTAAGGCCTGGGACGTTGGTGTTCTGTTCAGGAAGTTGTCTCCTGTGCCAATATGTTTCAGGCTCTTTCCCGCTTTTTCCTCTAAGTGGCTTAGTGTCTCCGGTTTTATGTTGAGGTCTTTAATCCACTTGGATTTGAGTTTTGTGCAAGGTGACAAAAATGGGTCCAGTTTCATTTTTTTACACATAGACCTCCAGTTAGACCAGCACCATTTGTTGAAGATGCTATCCTTTTCCCATTGAATGGATTTGGCTTCTTTGTCAAAAATCAAGTGACCATATGAGTGTGGATTCATATCTGGGTCTTCGATTCGATTCCACTGACCAACCAGCCTGTTGCTGTGCCAGTACCATGCTGTTTTAATTACTATTGCTTTATAGTCCAGTTTGAGATCAGGTATGGAGATTCCTCCGGAGCACCTTTTATTGTACAAGATTGTTTTAGCTATTCTGGGTTTGTTGTTTTTCCATATGAAGTTCAGAATTGAACTTTCAATGTCTTTAAAAAATTGTGTAGGTATTTTGATAGGGATTGCATTGAATCTGTAGATTGCTCTTGGTAGGATGGCCATTTATACTATGTTAATTCTCCCGATCCATGAGCAAGGAAGATCATGCCATCTTCTCAGGTCATCTTCAATCTCTTTCTTCAGAGTTTTGAAATTTTTTTCATACAAGTCCTTCACTTGCTTAGTTAGGGTAACTCCTAGATATTTTATATTGCTTGTGGCTAATGTGAAGGGTGTGGTTTGCCTAATTTCTTCCTCTGCAAGCTTGTCATTTGTGTATAGGAAGGCTACAGACTTTTTTGTGTTAATTTTGTATCCAGCCAATTTGCTGAAGGTGTTTATCAGCTTTAGGAGTTCTCTGGTGGAATTTTGAGGGTCACTTATGTACACTATCATATCATCTGCAAATAGGGATAATTTGACTTCCTCTTTTCTCATTTGGATACCCTTGATCTCTTTTTGTTGCCTTATTGCTCTGGCTAGAACTCCGAGTACTATATTGAAGAGATATGGAGAGAGTGGGCAGCCTTGCCTTGTTCCCGATTTGAGAGGAATTTCCTTGAGTATCTCACCATTTACTTTGATTTTGGCTATTGGCTTGCTGTATATAGCCTTTATTATGTTGAGGAAAGTGCCTTGTATCCCCGATCTCTCTAAAACTTTAAACATGAATGGGCGTTGAATTTTATCAAATGCTTTCTCTGCATCCAAGGAGATGATCATGTGGTTTTTTATTTTCAGTTTGTTTATATGGTGATTACATTGATGGATTTCCGTATATTAAACCATCCCTGCATGCCTGGAATGAAGCCTACTTGGTCATGATGAATGATATCTTTGATGTGTTCCTGTATTCGTTTTGCAAGTGTTTTATTTAGTATTTTTGCATCTATGTTCATAAGAGAAATTGGTCTGAAATTCTCTTTCTTTGTTGATTCTTTGTGAGGTTTAGGTATCAATGAGACTATGGCCTCATAGAATGAATTTGGTAATTTTCCATCCATTTCTATCTTTTGGAGTAGCTTGAAGAGTATCGGTATTAGCTTGCCCTTGAAGGTCTGGTAGAATTCTGCACTGAAACCATCTGGCCCTGGGCTATTTTTGGTTGGGAGACCATCGATGATTGCTTCTCTTTCTGTAGGGGAAATGGGACTATTTAGCTTGTTTATCTGTTCTTCATTCAATTTTGGCAAGTGAAATTGATCAAGAAAATCATCCATTTCCCTCCTCAGTTTGTATTTTCTTCTTTTTTTTTATGTTCACATCTTGAGCAGTTTCATTTACATCTTTCATATATTTTATTTTACTTTCCTATAATTCTTTAAGGGAATTATTCTTTCTTCTTTAAAGGCCTATATTATCTTAAAAGGTTGGATTTATTGTCATCTTCTTGTGCTTTTTCTCTGTTAGGATATCCAGGCCTCACTGTAGTAGAACAGTTGGGCTCTGGTGGTGCCATATTGCCCTAGTTCTTTTGGCTTGTGTTGTTATGCTGGCCTTTAGCCATTTGGTTGTCTCTAAATATGGCTGGGCACTAGAGATGATGCAGGAAAAATTATAAGCTAGGAAATACAATGTAGAGGAGCTGGTGTGGTTTACCACCATTGGTTGTGCTTTAGGGAGACTTGAAAGGCAGAAAATTGGTGAGACGGGTAGTCTAACCTTCATGTTCCTGGGGCCCATCAGGCCTCTTGGAGGCCAGCAGAGCTGTGGCCTGCACATTGGAGCTCAGGAGCCCAAATCACTTTTTGAGACATTAATGGCCACAAATGCCAAAATTTCCCCATGAGCTTACATGGAATTCTGCTGTGGGAATTATATTACTGTTGTGAAGAGTTATCAATCATGCTTTGGAGAAAGCCAATGACAAGCTGGAGTTGATCCATTCCTACAGTGGAGAGAGGTGTGGCAGAGGAAGTGTTCCTTGGCATCATGAGAAATGGTCAGCAGTTGGAGAACTGCTAGACTTGGTGTAGAACTCCAGAGAAGGCTAAATAATAAGCCATAGACAATTTCCCATGTTACAGTTGGGCCCTCAGCTTGAACTGAATGGCTATGAAGGTTCATCTTGGTTGGCAGTTTGATTGAACCTGGAATTGAATAGTAGGCAACTTCTGGGTGAGTCTAGGAGGGAATTGATTAACTAAAGAGAGGAGCCCCTCCCTCATGTGCTCAGCACCTTCCAGCAGTGGCCCAGGTGGAACGAGGTCTGAGGGACAGCCGGGCTATGTGCATGCCCATCTCCACTTCTGCTGGGGTATGTGTCTTACCCTCCTGCTGCTGCTCTCATCCTCTGTTGTCAGTCAAACCCTACTTCTTCAGCCTTCCAATATCAAGTGAGGACCAGCAGCCTTGCAGAACCCTCTAGCCTTCCAGCACCATATCAGGACTGCGGAGGTGTCCAGCCTCATGGGCTGAGCAGCTATCTGGCTCTTTAGCTTCCACTTTGCAGACAGTGCCATTGTTGGACTACCCAGACCTTTTCATATAAGCCAGTGTGATACATTCTTATTTTGTATGTATTCATTCTATTGATCCTGTTTTTCTAGATAAACTTGACTATTATCTATTATAGTGTGATTAAGACCACACACACACACACACACACACACACACACACACACACAGAGAGACACACACACACACACACACAGGCATACACAAAACTTGAGGTCCGTCTTTCACTATTCTCTTTTGTACTTTAGATTCTGTTCCCTGTCCATAGAGACCTCTTCTTGCAAGATATTATGTGCAGGTGTTAGAGGGTCTACTTGGATCCAACACAGCTCAAACACAAAGCCAATGCAGAAAAGAAAAGTTTAGTGTAATAAAGCTGCTACCAATCAATCAGGGACACAGAAGAGACTCGGGAGTTGAACTGTGACCCCAAGACAGAATGCTTTAAAGCTTTTAAGCACAAAAATCACAAAAGCCACAATCACCTGTGCCAAGTTACAGTTACATTTTCCACCAATCCGGATTCAGTGATAGGAGACTTGTTGTGGCACATTTATCCTGTTCTTGTTGGTTGGTTTGCTCAACTGTGGCAGGTGACTTGCCTAGAATCCATGTCTCAACTTTTCAATCAGGATGTGGCTCATCCAGGGAGGTCTCGGGAACTTAAGTTTTGTTTGACCCCTATTCAAAATGGAAATTTTGTTCAAAATGGAAAGTCTATTTCTAATGGCTTTAGTTTGATTCTTTCTCACATAGGTTTCAAATGAAACTTGACTACCTCTCTTGTCATCAGATAAATCTAAAGCTGACATGGAGGACTTGAGAGATGACCCAGAGGGTAAAGTGCTTGCTGTGTAAACATGAAGACTTGAGTTTAAGAGCTGGGAATGCTGGTCCATGCTTGTAATCTAACTACAATGAGAGGTAGAGACAGAGGGGTTCCTGGGAATTCACTGTCCAGCCAGCCCAGGGTAACTGGTGAGCCTCAGACCAATGAGAGAGCTTGTCTCAAGGCAGATGACGAGCCTTACTGAGGATGACACCTGAGGTTGTCCTCTGGCTCCCACACATGCATGGACACACACACACACACACACACACACACACACACACACACACACACACACGACCTGGCCAGGAGAAACCAGTTTGGCGAAAAGATAAAAGGAAGCAAATGGAAGTCTAGACTGAAAGAGAGAGAGCTGTGGGAACTAGCCAGCCATGACCAACTTACAGCGATGGGATGGGACGCACAGATGGGGTTGGATCCTGGGTCTGCTGAGCCAAAGGTGATAAAAGACAATGTTGAATAAGGAGAACTGATCAAAATAAAAACTCTGTCTCCACACTGGATTTAACTGCCCCACGAATTCGAAAGGGGCCTCAGGGTGCTGTACTAATGAGATGTGGAGTGACACTTGGAAGCTTAGTGAATGCAGTGGGAAGTACAGATGTCAGATCTGTGTCAGACTCTAAAAGAAGAGACAAAAGGACTGAGGAATGGGGATGTGTTAGAGGACGTGGCCTGTTGGAAGCAAAGGAGTTCACTTGGTTACTTAGGAGAGAGCCTGTACGAGTAAGGTACTGAATGTAATGTGGATAGGACGGTCAGTAATCCCAGAGCAGTGGTGACTGTACTTGGCAGTCAGGGCTGATGAGAGCAGATGCTGTGACAGAGCCAAGCTGCCTGATTTCAATGGGGAAGATCAAATCTCAAAATAAGAGCAATTAGGAAATGGCACTTAATCAGAAGCAAGTGGGTGAAATTACGGTAAAGAGAGGAAAGGCTGGGGTCACAGTGAAGGGGCATGACTCAGAGAAAGCCATGGAGATGACTGACAGATGACTGACAGTCCCCAGGGGAAGATGAGGGAAGCTATAAGTGTGTGTGTGTGTGTGTGTGTGTGTGTGTGTGTGTGTGTGTGTACATGTGCATATGGGTGTGTGCGCCCGTGTATGATTGTGGGGAGGTCAGAGTTTGGAGTTGGGTGTCTCCTCCTTCGGTCTACTTATTTATTGAGGCAGGGCATGGTGTTAATTGTCATTGTCAACTTGTCCCTACCTAGAGTCACTTGGGAAAGAGGAACTTCAACTACAGAATTACTTCAACTAGATCTGGACATCTGTGCCCCTCTCTGTGAAAGATTGTCTTGACTGATGATTCAGGTGGCTGGGCACAGACCGCTGTGAGAGGCACCACTGGTTGACAGATGGATCTGGGCTACACAGGAAAGCTAGCTGAGCATATAAGCCTGTGAATGAGAAAATATGCAGCATTCCTCCATAGTTCCTGTTGAGTTCCTGCCTTGGCTCCCCTCAATAATGGATGCTGAAGTGCAAGTGTGAGTGAAATAAAACAGTTCCTGCCTTAAGTTGCTTTTGGGTCAGTGTGCTTTGTCCACAGGAACAGGAAGCGAACTAGAATGTAGGGCCTCTCAATGACCCTGGAACTCCACAGCCCAAGAAGACTAGCTGGCCAACAAGCCACAGTGCTGACACTACAGGCACCCAGTACCATGCCCGGCTTTGACTTGGGTTCTAGTGATTTTAATTCAGTTCCTCATGCTTGTGAGCTGTGTGCTGTGGTGGTTTGAATAAATGGTTCTCACAGGTCCATAGGGAATGGTACTATTAGAAGGTGTGGCCTTATTGGATGGAGTAGGTGTGGCTTTGTTGGAGGAAATACATCAGTAGGGGTGGGATTTGAGGTCTCAGAAGCTCAAACCAGGCTTCGTGGTTTGAAGTCTCTTCCTGGTGCTTGCACCTCTGATGTAGATCTCTCAGCTCCTTCTCCAGCACCATGTCTGCCTTGATGCTGCCCTGCTTCCTACCATGATGGTAATGGACTGAACCTCTGAAACTGTAAGTCAGTACCACCAAATAAATGTTTTCTCTTATTAGAGCTGCCATTGTCATGGTGTCTCTTCAGAGCCATAGAACACTAAGACAGGTGCTTTACCCACAAAGCCATTTTCCCAGCCCAGGTGCCTATATTTCTTAGCCTGATTCATTATGTCATCATTTCCAGTAGAGAAACAAAAACTTAGAATGATTCAAAGTTACACCATCACTATTTATTTCCAAATGACATTTAAATTATATATGTATATTCTAGAAAATGTAATGTTTTGAAGTCTCTATACATTATGGTAGGTTAAATCTATTGAATTAACACACTCATCCCCCCCCCCTTTTTTTATAATTATGACTTTCATGGTGTGAAAATTTGCCATCTACTTTCTTGGCATTTCTCCTGAATATGGCATATAGATGAGTAGATGTACTCCCTGTACTGTGTCATATAGATCCATTAAAGCTGTTCTCTTTAATTTTTTAGTGTTTTGCATGTATATTTATGTATATATATGTTCAGGTACAGGTGTATGTATGTGTATATGTGTGTGTGTGTGTGTACTTGTGCATTCACATACAGAAGCCAGAGAACATCTCTTTTTCTTTTTAAAAAATATTTATTTATTTATTATTTATACAGTATCTGCCTGCATGTGTTCCTGCACACCAGAAGAGGACACCAGACTTCATTATGGATGGTTGTGAGCCACCATGTGGTTGCCTGGAATTGAACTCAGGACCTTTGGAAGAACAGCCAGTGCTCTTAACCGCTGAGCCACCTCTCCAGCTCCCATCAACATCTCTTAATCCACCTTGTTGTTTTTGTCTCTCACTAAACCTGGAACTGCCAAATAAGCTAGTCTGGATGGCCAGTTAGCGTCCCAGATCCTCTTCTCTTTGCCTCTGTTGCGCAAGGATGACAAACATGTGTCACCATGCCTGGGTTTTTAAATGTAGATTTCACAGATCAGACTCAAGTCCTCGTGCTTGCGTGACAAGCACTTTGCAGAATTGTGTCCTCAGGTCTGTCCCTCTTAGCTAACTCTTTGACAAACACTACCACCCGATTCTGCTCTTACCCAGCCTGGCTTCTGCTAACTTTCATTGTATTCTCTGCTGTTTTGACTTCTGTGTCTTCAGTTTTCATATATGAGTTCTGCCATATGTTACTGTTTTTGTCTGTATGGCCTATTTTCTAGAACTATGTTAGGGACATAGACCCTCGGTCTCCTGTTCATTTTGTGCACCCTCAGCAGCCATGTAGAGGACTCTAAAGCATTGCCAAGGAAGAGGCATATGGCAGCAGATGAGCTAAGCTTAGCACAGGCTGTATTTAAGCAACCTTAGGAGTGGTCATTTTTGTTGTCATGGTTGCCCCAATCAAAGAGATGGATGGAGGGTCTTGGGGCTGCAGCTGTTTGTCTGATCATTTAACCTTCGGAAGCCGATTTTATTAAAGTGTTCCTGTTGCCGAAAATGAATTACAAAGCTTTCCCTTCTTCTGTAGGAAATAAGAGTGCCCAGATGAGATTACACGGCTTCCTATGATATCTAAATAAGATTAGTTTGCCGAAGATCACATTAAAATCCCATTAAAGAGACAGTTCCGCTCCAGCCCCCCTCCTCTCCTCAGGCAAGTTCTGAGAGAGTTGATGAAAATTGCTCAGGGATGACACGCAGGCTTTGGGTACCCTGTGGAGACCCAGGAGAGGGGGTGGGAATATTACCCTAGCCACTCTCATTGCAGGAACAGGATCTGTGTGCATGGCCCATTACTTACAGATGACAGTTCCTGACTCTAAGCAGGAAAGACTTTGGGGAAGAATTGGTAATAAGATGAACAGAACACAGGATGGAGCCACCGAGGTCATTCCCAGAGAGCATCCAGGAAATCATTAATTCATTTTTTTTCATGTGACAAGGATAACAATATTAATGTTTAAGTATTTATAGTCTTCCCTCAAGCTTGTTTCCAAGAAAGAGAGACTATTTTCTCTTAGGAGGCCACCAAGCTTAGACAGACCTTGCGCTCAGACACACATGTGGAACAGGGAGAAGTGCATCGCTCTCACTCCGTCTCTGTGAACCTTGATTGGTGTGTGGGTGCTCGTGCATGTGTGCATGGGATGTAGAGAAGAGCACCTTTCCTCCACCTTGTCTGTGCACATTGACTAGTGTGTGCCTGCACATGCATGTGTGTGTGTGTGTGTGTGTGTGTGTGTGTGTGTGTGTGTAATACAGAGGAGAGCCTCAGCTGTTCTTTCTCGAGTGTTGCCCACCTCGTATTTTTGAGACAGGCTCAGCTCTCTAACTGGCCCGGATCACACCAAGTAGGATGGATGGCCAAAAAATGAAACCCAAGGACCTATCTACCTGTCTTTGTCACCTCAGTGCTATGATTACAGATGTGATGTCCTCCTCTGGCCTCTACAGGCACGTGGTGCAGGCATACATGCATGAAAATGCTCATACACATAAAATAAAGACACATAGCATCCCAAGGCAATAATAGCAAAAACACCACCACCACCATGGTTCTAGGTAGCAAACTCAGGTCTCATACATCACCTGACCTTTATTTTTCCTTCAGACAAACAAGCAAAATGGTTCTGGGAGAGTGGAAGAGATAGCTCATCCTTTAAGACCATGGGGCCCTCTCCCAGAGCACCCAGCCTTGATTCCCAGCATCCACCCACAGGGCAGCCTGCTGCTGCTCCACCCTCTAGGCTCTGAAGTCCTGAGTATTGAGCTCAGGTGAAATGAGTACTGAGCCCAGGTGGAATGAGTACTGAGCCCAGTTACACTAATCTTCACTTTGAAGGGAAGGGACTGCTCCTATGGTACCAAACAGCACCAGTGGGGTGGCTGGAACTTGAAAAGGGGAAAAGTGAAGCCTGGTGAGGCGCTAAGAGGGAGCTGGAAAGGCTCTGTGGTGGCAGCTGGTCTTTGGGCAAGGTCTGACCGAGGAAGGGGTCTGCTGAAGAGTTCCTTGGTATATCCTTCAATGCTTCTTCAAAGACCCAATGTGCTTTTCAGTAATTACATACAATTTGTGATATTTGTAAATGGCTATAATACAGCCATGAGATGCCCAAATGTTATTTGTTCCTGGTCCTGATTTCTGAAGTGAGCAGTGTTTGTGGGAGATATGGAGAAGATGCTGCACAGGTCAGTTTTGAGTTACTTTCACAGAGCAGCTGAGAGGAAGGCTCACACTGGCTCCTGGTCGCAGACCCTGCCATCCGTGGACATTGGCTTGTGGCTTTTGGGCCTGTGATCAGAAAGGATAGCATGGTGAGGAGTGTGTGGTGGAGTGTAGCTGCTCACTTCGTGGTAGCCAGGAGGTAGAGTGAAAGGGTGTCCTGTCTGAGGCCATGTGCCCTGGAGCGCACATCACCAGTGATCCAACCACCATTCCCAGTTCTCATTTCACACCAGCTTTTATTTATTCTTCTACAATTTCATACATGTCCACAACGCATCTTGATAATATCCATTCCTAACTCTCAGCTAATTCTGTGAAGCAATCGAATGGGTCTTTATGGTCTGAGTGACGCACAGTGGGCAGATACGATCACAAACGTCATCTCACTTTACACCTGTCAAAGGTGTGGACCTTGAGGAGGGCCCACATCAGGGACAGTGTGTTCATCAGCAGCCCACCCACAGCTGTTAATTCATTTGTTTCATTTTGGTTTTAAGTTCAAAAAAATTGATTAGTTGGTGTGTGTGTGTGTGTGTGTGTGTGTGTGTGTGTGTGTGTGTGTGTGCGTGTGTGTGTGTCCAGGTGTCTGTCCTTGGAGGCCAGAGAGGGCATTGGACCTCCTGCAGCTGGAGTTACAGGCTATTGTGCGCCACCTTATGTGGGTGCTGGGGACAGAACGCAGGTCTTGCGTAAGAGCACATCATGCTCTTAACCACTGAGCCACTCCTTCAGCTTCTTCAACTTCCTGTTGTTGCTAGCTGTTTATAGCTGCTTATAGATCGACTGATTTGCTTCAGCTTCAGTTTATTAACTGTGCTTATCTCTTTGGCCCCACATTTCACCTTTCCTGTGTCAAAATGGACAAACAGCAATTCATTTTTGGTTGCTTGTCTTAAATATGAAAGTAAATCTGACGTACATGCAAATATAGTATTGCCTTTAGGTACCTGGGATACTTTCAGTGCCAATGTTAAACATTAGAACAAAACATTACTAAGAACAAATGAATGATAAACACTTTAATCAAAATACAATATGAACATGTTTTCGGGGAGATTGAGAAACAGCAGCTTACTGTACAAGCTCTGTTTCTGAGGCATCTGTAGGTGTCACTGTTGAGACACACTCTGGAAGTGACTCTGAGCATTGACTCTGAGAAGGGCTTCTTGGATAGTTTGAGAGTTTTTCAGCACACACACACACACACACACACACACACACACACACACACACATGCACACACATTTTGAGGAGGGAGAGGGGGATATTATTTGGAATGAGGGAAGCTCTTGGGTTGGGTGGATGATAGCACAGGATCAGTTGGAGTACCACAGAGAACCTAAATCTTACATCCACCTCTGAATTCTTAGATTGATAACTTGGACATTGGGCTTTTCCATCTTCCTTTATTTCTTCTCCTATGACTGACACAGCCAGCAGAGCCTTTGGAAACACGAAACCTCCTGTGTGGGGATTTATGGAGAGGTGGTGGGTCCCATTCATAAGGGCAATAACTCAGGAACCAAAACAACAGCCTGTAGGGCTGATTTCTAAAATGGATCTCTAAGTTAGAGCCAGGCTAAATTTCAATGTTGAGATCCTGAAACTCTGATTTTGCAAGAGTTTGCTTTTTATTGTTTTCTTTTCTTTTGTTTATTTAGTGCTCTGGGAGATCTCTCAGTAGGGCTAATTTGTCTGCTAAGTTTGAATGTGCTTCTAATTTTCCTTTTGTAAAAAATTCTTCCCCTAATATTTTAATTGACTAACTTGATAATATGTTAAATTATTCCATTTTTATTACATATTTCATTTTTAAAAAATTTAAACCCTGCTCTTGTCTTTGAGTCTCATTGCTCAGTAGCAGTGGGAGAGCATTGGGTGAATTGCTGGGAAGTTAGAAGAGTGCTGTGAATAGACTACAGAGATTAGGGTTCCCACAGTTGCTCATGGGTCATGGGATAGTTAAGGGACACATTTGTCCAGCCAAGTTCAATAGCATTTACAAGGTTTGTGGGGTGACTGATCCACTTGAGCATGTGGGAAATCACTTACAGATGTACAATAAAAAGCAAGCAAACAAGACCAAAATAACAACAACTAGAAGTGTCTGAAACAGTGGAAAGCTAGGTATTCCTAAAGACCAGATTGAAGATAGGGTGTAGGAGGCAGTGTTTCCATGGTGACCCTTTTTTGATGCCTTCAGAATCTTACCAGGTTATAGCCAAAGAAACAGACCATAGAAATCACCCACCCCATAAGCATAGCTGTTCTTCATATATATATATATGTATATATATATATATACGTATATATATACACACATACTTACTCTTCATTAATGTGCATGTATGCATGTGCATATGGCTGTGGGTGCACATACACGTGGTTACACATGTCTGTGGAGGCTGGAAGTTGACATCAAATGTCATTTTCCATCACTCTCCAGTGAATCTAGAGTTCACTGATTCACCTGTGTGGGGTTGGCCACTGATTCCCAGGGATTGGCCTGCTTCTGTCTCCCCAGGGTCGGGATTATAGGTGTCTATTGTACTCAGCGTCTATACAAAGGCTGCACATTCAACTCAGGCACTCTTGCTTGCACAGCAAACACTCCGCTAACTGAGACATCTTTCGGCTCCTGCTCATCTCCTTTAAAATGAAACGAGGCAGGTTGGTGACTTAGACAATCTGTGTTAGAGTTGACAAATATCACTGAGTTTTTGTTAGACAGTAATTGTTTTGATGACTTATTTTTCTTGGCTGATGAGAAACTCAGGCAGAAGGATAGTATGTGGATCACCTGGACTGAGGTGAGTAATACAACTCTATCACAAGTGGGTAATCGATGTCTGAGCTAACCTCTGACCACTAGCTAGCCTCTTGTGGCTGAGAGAAAATGCCCAAAAATTCTATGGTGCTTGTGATGTGCCAGGTGCGTTTCCACATATTCACCCATGTGAATTTGCTCCCTGCTAGGTAGATAATGGTACCATGCCAGTTTTATGCCTGAACAAACGAGGCATGATGAACTGGAAGATTCTGCAAAGGTCCCACAGCTATTAAGAAATAGAACTTGGATTTGAACTCTGGCTAGTCTGGTTAAGGTGACACACGATGAACTAGTTGGATATTAAGTGTTACATGACAATTTACATTTTGGGAATTATAGAGATGAAAGACATGTATTTTGGGGGTGGGGATGGGGGGGTAGGCGTCTCTGGAAGAGTAGCTGAGGCTGGCAGGTTTATGGTAGAGGAAGTAGTATCAGGAGTGCCAGAAGCGCTTTCATCAGTTCAGTAAGTCTCTCTGAGTGATGAGTAATATTTTTATTTCTGGAGATAGCATCACTGGCAAGAGAGAAAAAGAAAAGGGGGGCATTGAGAGAGGGAGAGAGGAAGAAAAGGGAAAGGAAGGAAGGAAACAAGCAAGCAAACAATTGAACTGGGTGTGGTGGTACACACCTGTGATTTCAGGGAGATAGAGGCTGGCACATCAAGAGTTCAAGACCAGACTCAGGCACATAGCTAGTTAAAATCTGGACTGTTCTAAGTGACCCAGTGTCTCAAAAAACAAAACAAAACAAAACAAAAAAGGTGCTGGAGAGATGGTTCTGTCGTTAAGAGCACTGGTGCTTTTCCAGAGGACTTGGGCTTAATTCTCAAATCTGTGTTGGGGCTCACAGCCATAAATAACTCCAGTCTGGGGATCCAACGCCCTATTCTGGCCTCTGTGGGCACTGCATGTACATGGTGCACTGACCTACATGTGGGCAAACACCCATAAACATTAAACAAAATTAAAAGAAGAAAAAAAAAAAAGCTAAATAAAAAGCAAAACAAGAGAAAGAAAAACAGAAAGAGGAAAAGAAAGAAAATCATATAAAGAGCTTTCTGTCATCTTAGAAATTAGTTTCTAAGTTGTTGCTAGGAATAATCCCAAATGAATGGATTAGATTCAAGAGCTTGACAAAACGTACACAGAAACTGTAAATCTTGCTGTTTTGTTTCATGTGTGTAGAGCAGCAATGGTATCCCGGGGCTGCTCAAAAATCAAAACGCTTCTGCCCTAAGGGGTGACAGTGAAACAGTCAGTTCTGACTTTTTTTTTTTAAAAACCAGAGCCTAATGTTAGGCATCATCCTTCCTTTCTGCTCCTTTCCATTTTAAATTAGTGCTTATTCCCTGAGCACCGACATCCGCCCCACTGATTTCACTCAGTGCCTCAGTAAGGGGGAAGCTAGGATGTGCCTAAAATGTATATTTTTTTTCTTTCTTTGCAGCAGTTACACATAAAAGGTGACATTCCTCAACTGTTCTGCACAGGGCAGCCAGCTACTTCTATTAGCTTTCCCTGTCAAACAGAAATGTCAGAATTAAAACTGAGGAGGCTGAGGAGGCTGAGGAGACTGGCAAGATGGCTCAGCAGGTAAGTGTACCTGCTGCCAAGCCTGAGCACCTGCGTGCAAGTGTTTGATCTTCAGGCCCCACATGGGAAGAGAGAACCAGCGGCCACAAGTTGTCCTCTGACCTCCACATGTGCTTCACACAACACTGTTGAGATAAATCCTTGTTTAGATCTTCTCTTAACAGCAGACGTGGCCATCTTTCTTGCTCTGGGAAAAGCTGACAGAATCCACAGCTTGACAATCAATTCCAATAGGAACAAGGTGCTGGGGGTGGGGGGGGGGGTGGGACGGCTCTGCTGGTCAGCATCTGAGTTTGACTCCAGCGCCTTATGGTGGTACACACCTGTAATCGCAGTACTGGAGAGGTCAAGAAGATCCCTGGGGCTTGCTGATCAGCTAGCTTAGCCTAATTGATGAACTTTAGGTTTCAAAAGAGGACATGTATATATATATATATATATATATTAGCACTTGGGGAACCATAGCCAAAGACTTGTGGACAGTCACCTGGGAATAGAAGACTCCTGGAAATTTTCCCATCAAGCTGTTGTCTTTTGTGCCAAGGAGTTTCCCAAGTACCACAGTAGAGTTTTCATACCATAACTCTGACTTCTGACCCATTGTCTTAATGATGCTCCAGCTAGCTACCCTATTGCTAAATGGGTAGCTTTCTGCTGGTAATGTGGCAGCAAATCTCCATTCCCAGGGTGGAAGTCAATATCTGAGTTTAAGTGACGTCCACAGTGCATCTACGGATGACTGCCGACTGCTGTGAAGTGGCCAGCCTGTGAATACTTCTGAGGAGCAGCCCTAAGGTGCGTGGAGCTCACAGTGGAAACTCTGGCATGAGTACCAGGCTTGGGATAGAGCTGGCTTGACTCCAAAAGCACTAACAGCTTGCTGTATGATATAAACTCATTGGTGCTTCATCCCACAGACCACAACAAACACCACAGTGGGACACGGTGCTCAGCACTGCAGCCCAAAGTCGGGGTTCACCTGCCTCCATCATGAGAAAATGCCAGGTGCACCCACTGGAGTTTGATTTCTGTTATAGATTTATGTACTTCTTCCTCCCAAATGGGTCAGTGGGGGATTTTAAAATCTCTGTAAGTGGAGATTCAGGGAAGACTTCCAAGTCTCTCATTACATTAGTGTCTGGCAGAGAGCCAAAAAAAAAAAAAAAAAAAAAAAAAAAAAAAAAAAAAAAAAGTGAAAACCTAGGACCATCAAGAGTAAAATGGAATAAAAGAAATTGTGTATCAGGGTGGGAAAAATCTCACAGAAGGGTGTGGAAAGAGTTACAGATGTCTTTAAAATGGGGAGATGTGCTGTTATTTCACAGAAAGTCAAGTGGCTGTTAACCACTCCGTGACCTACACACTCTTTTAATGTGTGGTCTGTCACTTGTATTACCTGGGGTTTGACTAGACTAGGTATTTACAAGTTCTTGGCACCTTACTTAAAGGAATAAAAAAAAGTGCTCATACTAAATAAGCAAGGGGCTTATTCAGAAACAATGATAAAGTACAGAGTAGGTACACAGCAAGCAGATATAGTGGGCTCTGAGCAAGCATGTGACTCGTGAACTCCTGTGACTCCCTGGGCATCTTTCTAAAGATTCAGGAGGTGGTGGTGGCACACACCTTTAATCTCAGCACTCGGGAAGCAGAGGCAGGCAGATCGCTGTCGGTTCAAGGCCAGCCTGGTCTACAAAGCAAGTCCAGGATGGCCAAGGCTACACAGAGAAACCCTGTCCTGAAAAACCAAAAAGAAAAAGGAAAAAAGAAAAAGATTCAGGAAGAGAAAGAGGAGTTTTCAGCTAAGGACATGTTATTGGTGTTTCCCTATTCTTGTAAAATATTTTTCATTACATGTAGGTGTGTAGAGGTGTGTGTGCCTGTATGCAGATACCAGAGGAGACCAGCAGAGGGCACCAGACCCCCTGGAGCTGGAGTTTCAGGTAGTTTTGATCCAACGCACCATGCTAGGGACTCAATTTAGATCCTCTGCAAGAAAAATATATTTACTCTTAACAGTGGAGATACCTTTCCAGCCCTGGTGGCTTTCTGTTTTGATTTGGGTTGGGATATGTAAGCCTTTAATTACTGTACACATCCTTTCCCATAATGCATCTGATTTTAATCATATGTATGCCCAGTTATGCAGAGAAATAAGATGGTGTGCAGGAAATTTTATTGAAATCTTCATTCTAAGGATATAGGTTGCCGTACTCTGAATGTATCTAAAACCATTCCAGGCTGTACTGGTTTGCTGTCCCAGTTCCCAGATATGTTCCAGGGTGTGCTTGGCTACAAATGGAGAACTACTAATAGGCTGTTAGGAAGCTATAGGTAGAAGTGCTTATCAGCCTTTATTTAAGTGGAGCTGTGAGTTTCTGAGTGTATTGGGAGTGTGTGTGTGTGTGTGTGTGTGTGTGTGTGTGTGTGTGTGTGTATGTAGTTCAAGCCAAACATAGCCATATGTTGTACATTTCTCTATACTTGCCTGTTGGTCTTATTTCCATTGTGAGAAGAGATAATTTGTTAGAAAAAGTCTCAAGCCCTATATTTGCATCTCACTGCACCAGGCTCTATGCTGTGCCTTCCTTTCCCGTATATGGATGCTCCAGTGCCCTCCTGGCTTTCCAAACCAACCCTCTACCCAAAGGTGTGTCCCTCAGCCAGTATGCTATCCCTCTCCTGGATCATCCCCTCAAGCCTACAATATGTCTTCTTATCTTCTCCAATAACACTTTTCTTATTTCCAGTCTCTCTCAGCTCCCATTCTGTTTTGCTTTAAGCAAAACTTTTTGAAATGTAGCTCACACTTGTTCAATGTCTCCTTTTCCACCAAATAACTCATAGCAGGCTTTTATCCCTGAGGTCATACCCAGATGCTGCCCTCAAGGTCACCAACGCTCAACTACTCCCGCAGTCAATAAGTATTTTTCTCCTCTTATCTAATCACTTTTGCAGCAGCACTTGAAGATTAAAAAAAATTAATAAGAGTGTCCTTGTACATGCATGTGTGTGTGTGTTTGTGTGCACGTAGGTGTGCGTGTGTGAACATAACCGTGGTTCCTGCAGATGCTGACAGAGGGAGTTGGATGCTCTGGAGCTGGAGTTACAGGTAGTGTGAGCCACCCAAGTGAACTTGGGGGTCTCAGCAAGATCAGTGCTTGATCTTACCACTGAGCCACCTCTCCCAGAAAATATCTAGAAAGGAGCAGGCAAAACCTGAAGATCACAGAGGCTTAGACCTTAAACAAGTTTCACTGCTATTGTAACGTACTCCTCTACAAGAGGGATATTATCTCCGTGTCAGTGGCCTTTGCCACCGATGCCGTAAGTGTACTGAAATTTGTGATTCTTAGATGGAGAACAGCTTGAATCAGAGCCTAGAGTGGGGGGCTCTCTCTTCTTTCCACTAAGCCTACAATTTGCCTGACTTTTTGTTCTGTCTTGTTTGCCTAGAGCCATCCAGTGAGTTCCCACCACATCTAGAAAGAAGCCCGAGCCTCACTATCATTAGATCGCAGAGGTTGTTCTTGTAGAGCGCTCAGCCATGCCTCATGTCTTATCCATCTTTCCCTCAGAAGGTAACTTTCCTGGCAAGAAACCATTCCTAGGTTAGGTGGTACAGTAGGGACAACCTCTTAACTTATTGCTGAGCATCTTACCTAGAACCATCACTAACCTGCTGAACTCAGAGATCCTTCCTTCATAAGCCGATAAATGTAAGGAAGTGTCTTTGTTCTGTGCATTGCTGTTGTATCTCTTTCCCAGCTTCCCTTGCTTTGAGTGTACCCAAGCACCTGAAATCCATCTCAGTGCATGCCCTTCCTCCCTCCCTCCCTCCCTCCCTCTCTCCCTCCTTCCCTCCCTCTGTCCCCCTTCTCTCCCTTCTGTTTTAGATAGGTCTCTCTAAGTATCCCTGCCTGGCTGGGAACCTGCTACGTAGACCAGGCTGGCCTCAAATGCACAGACATTTTCCTGCTTTTGTCTTTAGTGCACTTCAGATTCAAGGCATGCACCACCACACCCAGTAGAATCTTCACGCATGGTCTGTATTGTCCTTCCTTTAGCAACATTCTTGGTGGGCATAATAGCACTGATCTCATTGAACTGTCATAGGCTTTGCGTTTATTTATAAAATCATAACACTAGGCACAGAACAGGTGGTACCACTCTAATGGCAATCATGAATAAACTGTCCATTTGGGTGTGGCTCATGTAAATGTGTCTTTTATTCTTTCCCCAAGTGTCTCTGCCAAGACCCTGTTTCTCCCAGTTCTCCCGGAATGATACAGGCTCCCCTACTTTACCTGAGTCATTGGGTTCTGGCT
Organism: Acomys russatus; assembly: GCF_903995435.1. NCBI lineage: Eukaryota > Metazoa > Chordata > Mammalia > Rodentia > Muridae > Acomys > Acomys russatus. The sequence continues at coordinate 21,430,372 of NC_067142.1, forward strand.
CACTGGAGAACCTTCTGCTAATATTCTTACTCCCTTTGTTCTCCAAGGCAACATCCTTCCCTGCCTACCTCTACCTTGTCTCCTAGTTTAACTATGTCAACATGACATAGCCTAGAGTCATATGAGAGAACTTCAGTTGAGGAACTGCTTAACTCATTGATGTGTGAATTTGTCTGAGACAGACTGTCTTGATTGTTAATTGATGTAGAAAGACCCAGCATATTGTGGGTGGCATCATCCATAAGCAGATGATCTTAAACTGCATAAGAAAGGTAGATGGGTATAAGCCAACCTGTGAGGCAGCTAGCAAGCAGCATGCTTTATTGGCCATAAAGTGAGTTCCTTCCTTGACTTCCCTTAATGTTGGACTGTCATCTTGAATTGTAAACCAAAGAAAACATCACCTCCCTGTGCTGGCAAGCTTTATGTCAACTTGACACAAGTCAAGAGTCTTCAGACATATGAGGTAAGAAAATGCTTCCATAAGTTCAGGCTGCAGTTAATCCAATAGGGCATTTTCTTAGTTAGTGGTTGATGTAGGAGGGTTGCCGTGTCACTTCCCTTCCACGGCAGGAGCTTCCACCTCGGTTGGGCAAAATGCTGTAAAATGCTATACAGAGAACTCTCTTTGTTTAGGTCAATGCTTTTTATTTGGGTGCTGGAGATTTGAACTTAGGACTTCATGCTTGGGCAGCAAAGCCCTCTTACCCACTGAGTCATCTTCTCCACTGCACTGTGGGTGACCATAAGGCTCAAATCTTGGACGTCCATGAGTGCTTTTCTTCCCTGTCTAATTGTTTCTCTGCTTTCTGCTGTCCTTATTTATTATTGTATCTTTCTCCAATTTATTAGATTTTACTACATTCATCTCAGTCCACCTAAAACTGATGCACCTTGACATGCTTTCAATGACTAATCTGATGATTTTAATGACTAATTTGGTGCATAAGGTCCAATTTGTTTATGATCCTGCATTCCTGGATATATTCTTTCTGTGCCTACCTTCTGTCTCTGAACTCTATGAGGAACTTCTTGCCGCTGGTGACACTTATTTGTAGTCCCAGCAGTCCCTCCTACAGAAGTGAGCAATAAATGCCTCATGGTGACTGATGGAACATGGAGCCTAAATATTTTATTTCTGACTATCCATCATTTTATGTGCTTATGTGTGACATAAAAGTGGAAGCATTCCTCTGCTAACAAAGGGGAAATCTGTTTACACGATGTTGTGTTGCTTCTTATTCCAGAAAGGATCCAAGAAAACTTGAAACACAGCAAAATAATACATACTAGAAATAAGAAAAAAGGCAAAGCAAGGAGGCTGGGAACACAAAACAGACCCCAAATGAGGACAGCATCAAAACACTGCCATATAGGACAGTGCATCTTCTGCAGGCCAGGCCGGCTCCTACAGCTCTTCTTAGTACTGTCTCCCTCCCTCCCTCCCTCCCTCCCTCCCTCCCTCCCTCCCTCCCTCCCTCCCTCCCTCCCTTTCTCTCTTCTCCCTCACCCTTTTAATCCTTCCCTTTCCTTTTTTGTGTGTCTCGGCGTAAGTACATATGTACATGTATGTATGTATGTAAGCCAGAGATAAAAATCAAGTGTCTACTTCTGACGTAGACTCAGGCCCTCCCAGTGTTGATCACTCCCCCTGGCAAGGTGGCCTTGCAAGGCCACAGAGGAAGAGGACACAGGTAGTACAGATGACACTTCCTAGGCTGAGGTCAGATGTTAGAGAAGGAGGGCTCCCCTTTCTAAGGACTAGGAGAGGGAGGGAGAGAGTGTGAGGGAGGGAGGGTGGGATAGGGAGGTGATGAGGGAGGGGGCTACAATTGGGATGGGAAGAATTGAAACTGTAGGACAAGCAGGTAACTTATATTGCTAATTCCACTACACGGGAATAATTCTGAGGCTGCCTGAGACATAAATGTCTATGCATAGACAAGGCTTCTTGTTGGTCACAGAATCCCTGTGACTTATTATTACATGGTATTTTTCATATGTCATAAATGAAAATTTGCATATGTCTTACTTCTGTTCATACAAAGAGAGGAGAACCAGCCTCAGTTGTTCTGTGCACCCCACATACCTTGTATGTTTATCACTTTAGGACTGTATAGTGCTTGCGAGAAATTATATATTTTCAGAACAAAAGAACTGGATACTGATACTGGATCAGACCCAACAAGATTCATTCCTCTCAGCATGCTGGACACTAACATCCTGCATCCTTCATGCTCCAGCCCCAGATGTTTCAGTTTCTGTTACTCATCAGAACAGGACAGCTCCCAGAATTGTTGTGAAGAAAGCTTCTGATCCTAATTGGCCCAGAATTTCACACTGTCCCACACAGGACTCCTATTAAGTCTAGAATTTCTCAATAATTAGAAAATGCTATTCCTGGCTTGTTGGACCCCTACAAAGTTATTATTTGCCCCAAATCAGCTGGAAGAAACCTTAAGAGAATGACACTCCTTTTCCCCTAAGAGGGATTGGGTAGGTTTCTGTTTGCTTTCTTGGGCTACAGGTGCTTATTTTCATTGAGAGTTAGCTATAAATTATTACTGGTCTTATACAGAGAGAAAATGAGATGGGTGTCAAGGATGTCCCTTTGTTTCCTTATCTTTCTTTCATAGGTATGGAGATATGGGTAGATAAGAAAGAAGGAATGATATAAAAATATATAGGGATGATAGAACAAAAAGTAGATTATTAAATCTACTCCTCAAGGCCTTAATTGTTACTTACAAATAAGGTTATCTTTAGTTCATTGGTATAGAATTTTGTATATTAATGCAAAATAAGTTTAATTTTGATACATTGGTATAGAATTCAAATTTAAGATTATTCTTCACACACATTATACATATTTCTACTCTTATTGTAGTGTTGTACCCATACAAGTCAATTGTAATACGAGGTTTATTTTCAATACCTTGAAAGTGCTATTGAAGGCTGTTTAAGATAATTAAGTAATACAAGCTAATTATTAGTTGATCAAATCATGGTCATATCAATATAGATTTGGAACTCCTTCCTCAGCCCCAGAGGATGGCTCATCATTCATGAAATATGATGAGAATGCAGTGCACTCCAACCAACAGATTGACCTCCTTAGTGTTTTTCTCTTACAGATATGTACTGATTTCTCTTCCTTAACAATAGGGTGGCATAAGAGATATGAAGAGCAAGCTAGCAGTCCCTCTAATGCCGTGCTTCTCTAATGCTTCTACCATTTAATACAGTTCGTCATGTTGTAATGGCCCCCAGCTATAAAACTATTTCATTGCTACTTCACAACTGTAATTTTACTATTGTTATGAACAATAATATAAATATCTTATATGCAACCTGAAAGGCGTCAAGACCCACAGGTTGAAAACCACTGTTCTGGATGGCCACGTGCTTGAAAATGTTTATGTAGCTGCAGGATTTAGACCACCCTGGAGAGAGGCCTCTGGGAATGTCTCAGAGTGGGTTTCTATATTAGGCTACTTAACATGAAATGCCTGTTCCCATTGTGGGCGGCACCGTGCCATGTGCTGGGGTCCGGACTAAGTCAGTGAACTGAAGATCAGAGTTCATCTCTCTTTTACTCCCAGACTGCAGAAGCAATGTGACCAGTGGCTTCCTGCTCTGCCTGCCATGACTTCCTTGCCGTGATGGACAGCAGCTAAAAACTCTGAGCCAAAAATCAAGCCTTTCTTCCCTCAGTTTCTGTTGTTATTTATTTTGCCATGGCAATGGGTAAAGGCACTTATATGCACATGTTGTATATAGGGTCTATATGTTTATGTGGTGTCTGTGATATGTGTGCATGTATGCATGCTTGAATGTGTATGTATGTGCGCATGGGCAGCAGCAATGTTTGTGGATAGTGAAAACTAAGGGCACAGTCTGCTTTATAGTAAATCACTTGGGATGGTATCTGGATTCAACGAGATAATGTCCCTTAATATATGTCTTGCTCCTAGTACAGGCTATGCTAGAAGTGCTACAAATAATGTCCTTAACAAGCACATAGGTATTTTTACAGAGTAAGAAGTTAAAGGAGAATAAGATGGATAGGAGGTCAAGGTGGTGGAGCTTGAAGTCAATCTCATTGTTGTCTTTTGAGCTGGAGAGCCTTTTCAGTGGAGTTTTTGAAACAAGATTTTACATAGCCCAGGCTAGTCTTGAACTTGTGGCAGATGCTGGCTTGGAATCTCTCATCCTTCTGCTTCCACCCCCCAAGTGCCCAGGTTACATATTTCTTCTCCTACAGACAATTTATAAGGTCCTTGGGATCAAATTTAGGGCTTCAAGCATGTTAAGCTTGAATAACCAATCTTTTTTATTAGAACTTCCTTCATACGATGTGAGTAATACCTGCCAGGCATACTAGTCCTAGCACCATGACCTTGGCCGTTACTCAGGACAACACTGTCAGTGTGTTTTATCAGAGGAGTTCTTATTTGGAAATCGTCTTAGGTGGCAAAGCTTGTGAAGGACATGTGGCTGGCAAGGCATATGGACAGGAAGTCTTCAATATTACTAATGGTGTCACGTAACAGAATTAGAGGGGCACCCCCTTCTGTTGTGCCATTTGCCTTGGTCTCAGGTTGCCTGTGCTGGAGCTAAGAAATGAACCATCATCAAGGCATACTGACAGTTTTAGCCTGAGTAATGGCCGAGGTGGTGATACTGTCATGAGTAGTGGTGCCTGACATTTATTATTCACACTTTGTGTATGAGGCACTAATCGGAAGATTATTTACTATTCTTGACAACAGCAAGGTAGATACACCTTGTGATATTTTATAGAAGAAACCCAGACTGAAGCATGCTGAATGGCCAATACCATAACGATAACACAGACAAGAGAGAGGATTCATTAAAGTTCACGTCTGTTGGCCTCTTGCTGTCACGCACACTCCTGGACGATGGGTCCAAACTCAGACTGTTCCATGTGCTTTTCCCTACCTCAGCCGGACTCTTTCTTTCTACCTTGGCTGACATCATATTTGGTCTTTAATTCAGAAAACAGCAGAGATATCAGCTTCACTGTGTGTGCCCTTTCAGAGGCAGAGAGTCTCAATATTTAATAAGTGTCTCTTGGAGTTAGTCAAGGAAGTAATTAACACTGGGTCACAGAGGACACCCTTACCTTTCCACGTCTGGCACCAGGAACATTGGCTTTTCATCTTTGGCACATGACTAAGTAGTTTGTCATGTGAATGCAATGCCAGCAGAATGGAGGGGCTTATATTTATCAGAAGCTAGTTTTGTCATATTTTTTTCTCACAAGACTTGGAAGGCTGGCAAAGGTCACTGGTCTTTAGGGGCTAGATGTGGAAGTGATAAGGATTAGAAGGATGGGGTGATTCACTGAGGACAGTGACACATTTATCTTTATTTTTATAAATGAGGTATACAGAGCATAAAGATCAAATCATTTATCTAAAGTTGTGCAAGGAATAAGAAAGTACAATTTTGCTTTGGTTTCATCTCAAATTTGAACTTCAAAACTTTAAACTGATCTGTTAAGATGTAGTTGTGAATCAATTTCCTCTGAGTTGATACATACCATTCTAGGGGGGAATCTCTGTAAAAGTCAGGAAGTAAACAACACACATATCTCAGGGACGTCCTGAAACTTACAAGATACACAAGACCCCTACTTCTTCATTAAAGGACCATTATGGAGATGCTTATATCAGCTCAGGTGCCTGTAGGATACACTATTAGCTTGTTGAGTTACCTGCACGTTAGACACTAAGCTTCAGGTTTACACCTTTTATCACTGTTTACGAATGGTGGTGTGCTCTTTTAGTGATAGAGTTGCCTTTGAGTCACCCATTTAAACTAATAAACTTGTTGGTTCAACAAGTTGGACTTTGGCCGTATCCTTACTTTGGTCGGCCATTACTTTCTTATCTAACGAGTCTATTTTGAGGCCTTAACACTTTCTCATAATCATGTTTTTTTTCCTTCATAGTCTACTGTTTCCTTCTTGACCACTTTATCTTGCTTGAATGACAGCTTTGTGAAGGCAAGGATCTTTGTTCTTTTTTCACTACTGTACTCCCATAATTAGAGTACTGAGGCCACATGGTAAACAACAGCAGCGAAGTAAGTTTCTGATCCCTTCTCTTTCTTCTTCAAACTACTTTTGATCTTTGGACCATGAAGCGTTGAAATAAGCGAGCTTTAGTCTAACAAAGAACATGTACTTACAAGATTCAAAAGAGAAAATAGAAATAGCTAGGTGCAGGTGTAAGGCCACCTGGTACTGCAAGATACCTTTCTTTTCTTAATCTTTTCAGGGGTCAGGGAAATCAGGGACCCAGAAGGAACAACCTTCTAGAAAATCCTTTTTCTTCTTAGCCATTCTTATCTATCCTTTGGATTGTCACACATTTTTTTGCTTATGTTTGATATTGTACCTGCGTCCTAAGCTCATGATTATACTTAATTCCTTTGGCTCAGAGTAGTATAGGGTCACATGCTATTTGTAAAGATGAGAAGAAGGATACTTGCTGCTAGAGAGATAGCTTAGCTGTAAAGAGTGTGTAGTACTCTTCCAGAGGATCTGAGTTAGGGTCCCAGCTCTCACATAGGTGCGTATAAGCACCTATAGCTCCAGTTCCAGGGGATCTGATGCCCTCTTGTTGCAGGTTTTCTGACCAGAGAAAAGGGACGCAAGAACTCTTTTATAGGAAGCAGCCTAATTTGTGCTAGAAGACCTTTGACATCTTTGTCCCTCATATGGGGGTCTTACATTCTGATTGGGTACTTTAAACTGCTGAGCAGTGGGGCTACAAGAGCTGGAATGGGAGAGTGAAGACAAGAAAGGGAGATTGAAAGAGAGACTTGGTGAAGTTGCACACACTGACTAGCTTGCCTGGCTGCTCTCTGTTTTTCATTTACTCAATTCTTGCAGAGAGTTGGGCAGGAGACCTATCTTACTGGCCTCTAAAGGCACCAGCACACATGTGGTACATATAAATTGTCTCTCTGTCTGTCTGTCAGTCAGTCTGTCTCTGTCTCTGTCTGTCTGTCTGTCTCTCTGACACACACACTGACACACACACACACACACACACACACACACACACACACACACACAACTATACAATTATTCTCAGAAAAAAAACCCCAATTTCTTAAGTCATCTGAAGCTCAGGGACTGTAATTAGGGTGGGCATTTCAATTTTCAAAAGGAAAATGTGAGCAAGATTAATCACTACTCCCCTACCTTCCCCCAAATTTGGCTTTCCCTGATGCTGCACTGCATCCCAGAGAAGAAATGGTTAACTTTGCCAAGAACTTATTTTCCTTCTCTACTCCAGTCCTGTGGATCAAAAGCTGAAACTCTGGTGGATCACCAGTGCTGCGGCAGGTTCATCATGTGCCCACCTGCAAGATCTTACCTTCTCATTCAGAATCAAACCATGTACAGGATGACACTGTCAGGGGTAGCAAGAAGGAAGTAAACAGATGTCGTATTAAACAGCTTCCACAGAGCTCCAGGAGCAGGCCAGTTTCTTGTTCGGGGGGATGGAAGCAAAGTCACTGGTGTTTCCCACAATGCCCTGAGATCCAACTTGCCCTTTTGTCTCTTTGTACCCCAGAGTGTCTTGTCATGTGTCAGTAACAACCATCACATGCTTCTAGCACTCCTTGGGGGCAACAGCAGCAAGGCTATTGCAGTCATGGTGGCCCAAATCCTTGAGGACAATCTCAGAGTAAGTGGAGTTTCCACAGGATGCTGGGTGTTAGCATTGGCTGAACAGGTTTTGATAGGAATAGAGCAATTGAGGTGCAGGATGGAGCAATTTGGGGGGTGTTTCTAATTAGTATTACTTACTTTTTGTTGCTGTGACTAAATACCACAGAGGAAGCAACTTAAGGGAGGATTTGCGGGGGGGGGGCTGGCTCACAGTTGGAAAAGATACAGTCCTTCATCGTAGGGAAGCATGCTGTAGGGATAGGAGGCTGCTGGTCATATTGAACCTGCTACCAAGAAGCAGAGTGAGAACAGGAAGCAGAGCCAGGCCACCCCAGTGACTCACTTCCTCCAGGGATAGTCCACAACCTTTCCACATTTCCACAACCTTATAAGACAGCACCACTCACTGGAGACCAGGTATTCAAATACATGAACTTATACAACAATCCCTAAATGCCACGTATGCTCTTAATCCTGTGCACCTTCCAGAATATTTGTTTCTCTTAACACCACAGATTCTTTTTGCACATAGTCCAGTTCAAATGCATCCTCATCCTTAATGTCATTTTTTATATGGACCATTTGGAAATATTTTAAATTATTATTTATTTTTGGGACAGAGTTTCACTATATGGCTGTAGATGGCCAAGAACTTTATGTGGGCCAGACGGATCTCAAATTCGTTAATATCGATGTGTCTCTTCCTGAGTTATAGGATCTGTGCTACATGACTGGCTATTTAAAAATTTGATTATTTTTATATTATTTATTCGTGTGTGTGTGTGTGTGTGTGTGTGTGTGTGTGTGTGTGTGTATGCTTGATTATACCTATATGCACCTGCTGGTACAAGGAGGGTTAAAGACAAATTGCTGGAGCAGGTCCTCTCTTTTCATTTGTGGGCTCCAGGAGTTGAAGGCAGGTCATCTGGCTTGGTAGCACATTTCTTAACCTGCTAAGCCATCTTTCCAGCCTATGTTTCCTTTTTGTCAGTGATGACATGATGTTTGGGATGTCCAAACCCTATGAGCCTCTCTTCTTTCTTTTATTGAGGTGAGAATAAAGAACTGGACAGATGGAAAAGACTCATTAAAAGCTACACAGCTGGACAGTGTGACCATGGGGACAGCTACGCAGGCTTCCCACCTCCCTCCCAGCAAACTCTTCTTCATTAGGCTGCTCTGAAGAACATTGAAATTGTTCAATGTTCTTTTCTCGTTACAGACGCAGGTATCTACGGTGTTATGTTTTATATAATGTTATATTAACCTAGTCGGCAGAGTGTTGAAGCACTTTATGCTCAGTCCTGTATCTTTTTATCAGTCTCTATCGACCCTGGAACAACTTCTCAGGACACATATACTGATTCAATTACCAAGTACCTCTTGTTTATGAGGAAGGTATAGATGCTAAAGGTGGTGGGATGGCCAGCAAAATAGCTCAGCAGGTAAAGATACTTGCCCTCAGGACTGATGATAACCTTGGTTCAATACCTGGGATCCCAGAGGGTCCTAGAAACCTACAAGAAGAACATTATGATGGGCAGGTCTGGGCCCAGGGGTCCTGCTCAAACTATGGCACCAGCCAAGGACAATACAGGCCGTAAACTTTAAACCCCTACCCAGATCTACCCAATGGACAGGACATTCTTTACAGTTGAGTGGAGAGTGGGGTCTGACTTTCACACAAACTCTGGTGCCCCATATTTGACCATGTCCCCTGGAGGAGGAGACCTGGTGGCACTCAGAGGAAGGACAGCAAGTTGCCAAGAAGAGACTTGATACCCTATGAGCATATACAGGGGGAGGTAATCCCCCCCAGGAACAGTCATAGGGGAGGGGAATAATGGGAAAAAGGGAGGGAGGGAGGAATGGGAGGATACAAGGGATGGGATAACAGTTGAGATGTAATATGAATAAATTAATAAACTATGTTAAAAAACACCTAGGATCCACATGATGGAAAGGAAAAACCAGATCTCAGAAGTGGCTCCCTGACCCCCACTTGTAGACTGTTACATTCTCATACCCTCAGACTGCCCCTGTAAACAAATAAAAATTATAAAATTGGAGCATTGTGTATGCTCAGGTAGTACAGGGTGCACTGCTGACATCAGCATGCTGAAGAATGATTAAATCAAAGGGGACTAGAGTATCTACTGCCTCACTCATTTTTGTCGTGGGACATTTTGAAATTTGTTCTCTTGAAGTGTGCAGCTTCTAATGCGGTCTATTCTTTATCTGATTTATTCTGTGTGCTGTTGAAACTTTCTATTAGTATTTTTACCTCAGTACTGTATTCTTTTAAACAGTTTTAAATTACATTATTTATCTGCCATGTGTGTGTTTGTGTACATGCCTATGTGTATGCACCATGGCATGTATGTAGACATCAGTGGACAGTTTTGAGCATTGGTTCTCTCCTTGGGCCACATGGTTCCCAGGGATTGTACTCAGGCCATTAAGGGTGGAGGCAAGTACTTTATCTACTGAGCCATCTTGCTGGCCTCTGTATTCTTTATATATTGGGTTCATATTTATTTATTCTGCTAGCTCCTATTTTTTGTCAAGTTTCCAATCTGCTTATTTTTATAAAAGATTCATTTATTTTAGTTAAAAAATGTATATATCTCTGTGAGTGTATGTGTCACTTATATACAGGTGCTTGCAGAAATCAAAAGAGGGCCTTGGATCCCCTGGTGCTGAAGTTACAGGCAGTTGTGACCTACCAGACTTGAGTGCTAGAACTGAAGTAGGATCATTTAGAAAAGCAGGCACACCTTTACCCTCTGAGCTGTCTCTCCATTCCATCTCTCCAGTTTTGAAATCTTTCTAATTTTCTTGAAGCTGCATGAAGCCTCCCAAGCTTTAGGAGGTTTCCTTAGAATTCTCAGTTTATCATTCTGTAGACTGAGGTTTTTTTTTTTTGATCCATTTCTGGAGCATCTTTGGGTTCTTTTGTTGGTTTTATATTTCTCTGGCTTTTACAGTCCCGTGTCCCTAGAGTGACATGCACATTTGATGAAATGGACATTCACTTTTGTCTCTGGAGCTATTCTTTAGTGACGACTGGCCTTTGGTAGAAAGGATAACATGGAATTCTGAATGTGCCACCTAGTAGCAACCCTTGACAAGTGGGTCTTGGGGTCATGTTCTGCAGCTGAGCTGGGTCACTTGTGATCTGAGGTACGATGCTGGTGGTGTCTGTGCTCTGACATGAACTGTCCTCTGGCTGGACTCTGCCTTTAGGTGGAGTGGCACCTGGGCTCTGTGTGTCTGATCAGGCAGTGCTGTGCTACCTTCTAGCTGGGAGGCACTGTTGTTAAGGATGTAGAGATAGGTGAAGCTGTGTGAGAGGCTTTAGGGCTGGATGCCACCTCTGAGAATAGTGCTTTGCCACAGGAAGTGGGCACACTCAGATGCTGTGCTTCACAGACAGGCTAAATGTTCACAGGTTTGCCTCCTAGCCCTGCAGAACATGGAGATTTGGTGAAGCTATTGCTCAGCAGCTGGGTTGGTTGGGGCCAGATGCTCTTTGCAAGGGTAATTACTGACATGCAACCATCTCTGGGCCTGGGGAAGACTAAAGCACCATTTACCCATTTTTACAGTCAGGCTAATTTAAACCAAAATATTATCTATTCGCTACAGATCAGAATATTTGTTCTTTTATTACATATAAATAAAAATAAGCTTTGTGACAGAAAATTCACTGATATGTCAAGCTGTCTTGGGCAGACAATTGGCTTTTTAATATTATTCTTAGTGGAGTGATAAAAACAACAACAACAACAACAAACAGTAACAATAAAAAGTAAGAGGGTTTGACTACTTGTACAAGTGCACCTGAGGCAGGGCAGCTATGCACTATATTAAGTAAACCAAGGTTCTTATTAATATTTAATTATTATTAAAAATAAAAGTCTTAACATGCTTATCATTCCAAAAAGGACATTTCTTCCCTTTCCTATTGGAGGCATGAAAGTATTGACACCTGGCTGCCGGCAAGAAAATTTCAGATTAATAGTAATTTGACCACTTGAAAACAAAGCAAGAGGACTTGAAGAGATGGCTCAGCAGTTACGAGTGTGAGCTGCTCTGTTTCTCCTAGAGCACCCGTTCTGCTCCCAGCACCCATGTTAGGCAGCTCACAACTGCTCACAACTCCAGCTCACAACTCCAGCTCCCAACTCCAGCTCCTGGTGTCTAATGTACACATGGATACACCCACTCTCACGTCCACAATTAAAATACAATCAAACTTTAACAAATGAATTGGGGGAAGAAACAAGGTGTTAGCTAATCTCCACTGTGAAGACACACCCATGTACGTACTCTCCTAGATCCCTATAGAAATAAAACGCTCCCACCTCACACTTAGGAACACACAGAGCTCCTCACAACAGGGTTTCTTCAGCACAGCACTGTCTCCTCGCCTGTCTATAAACAGACAGACCTAGACACAATTGCACAGATAGACATTTCTTTGCCCCCACCATATTTAAACACACCTACTTGTACATTTAACCACAGTTTTCCTCTTTTAAATTACATTTTTTCTTTAAAAACCCCACAAAGTTGGATGGATAGGGAAGAGGGTACATCTTGGAAGGAGTTTGGGTCTGTGTGACTAGGATCCAAACAGGTATGAAACTTGAAACTCTCAAAGAACAGATTAACCCTCCTCCCGAAATCTTAGCAATAAGAAAACAAATAATCAGACTTGAAGACTTGAAGACAAAAATCCTAAACATTTCACTGAAAACATATGGAAGTCAAATCAGCAAAGTATACATGTTCTGTATGTGTCACTGGGGAAATGAAAATTCAAATAACCATGAGCTGCTCTGCTTAGTTAATAGAATGGATTAAATCGACATTGACAACACCAAGTCCTGACAGACACATCCAAAAGAATACTCATTCATGTAGCCTGCTAGCCTTCCTCTGAGTGCTAGCAAGAAGAGACTTGATACCCTATGAGCATATACAGGGGGAGGAGGTCCCCCTCAGTCACAGTCATAGGGGAGGGGAGTAAGGGGAAATGGGAGGGAAGGAGGAATGAGAGGATACAAGGGATGGGCTAACAATTGAGGTGTAATATGAATAAATTAACAAAATATATTTTAAAAAAGGAATCCTCATTCATTATGGGAATGAAAAATGGTATAGTTACTTTTGAAAGCAATTTCTTGCAAAAAAAAAAAAAATTCTTGCTTTAAGACCCAGTAGTCTTAGCCCCTGGTATTTAGAGGACCGAGTTAAGAACTCTGGTCCAGGAAAAAAATGCACATGAATAGTTATAGAAGTTTATTCTTTTTTTGAATCCATGGCTTCTTTATTTTTTAATTACATTTTTTATTAATGTATTCATATTACATCTCAATTGTTAGTCCTTCCCCTGTTTCCTCTCATTCTTCGCTCCCTGCCACTTCCCCCTTCTCACCTCCCCTATGTCTGTGATTGAGGGAGACCTCCTCCCCCTACATATGCTCTTAGAATATCAAGTCTCTTCTTGGTAACTTGCTATCCTTCCTCTGAGTGCTGCCAGGCCTCCCCATCCAGGGGACGTGGTCAGAAAAGGGGCACCAGAGTTCGTGTGAGAGTCAGATCTCACTCTCCTCTCAATGGTGGAGAATATCATGTTCGTCGGCTAGGTCTTGGTAGGGGCTCGAAGTTTACTGCCTATATTCTCCTTGGCTGGTGCCTTAGTTTGAGGAGGACCCCAGGACCCAGATCTGCCTGTCATCAAGTTCTTCTTGTAGGTTTCCAGGACCCTGTGGATCCTACTATTTCCCCATTCTTCCATGCTACTCTCGCCTAAAGTCTCAATAGGATGTCCTCCCCTCTGACCCACTTTCTTGGTAAGTAAAGTTTTTCATGGTACGTATCCCTTGGACTAGTGTTTTGATATAAGTGAGTATATACCGTTTGTCTCTTTTTGCTTCTGGGTGAACTCACTCATTATGATAATTTTTAGATTAATCCATTTGTCCACAAATTTTGGGAATTCCTTGTTTTTAATAGCTGAGTAGTATTCCATAGCATAAATGTACCACAGTTTCTTAGTCCATTCTTCTACTGAGGGACACTTAGGATGTTTCCATGTTCTGGCTATTATGTATAAAGCAGCTATGAACATGGTTGAGCATATGTCCCTGTTATGTGGTAGGGCATTTTCTGGGTATATTCCAAGGAGTGGGATAGCTGGATCTTGAGGAAGCCCTATTCCCATTTTTCTGAGAAAGCACCAGATAGCTTTCCAAAGTAGTTGTACTAGTTTGCATTCCCACCAGCAATGAAGGAGTGTTCCTCTCTCTCCACATCCTTGCCAACATGTGGTGTCACTTGAGTTTTTGATCTTAGCCATTCTGATGGGTGTAAGATGGAATCTCAGTGTCGTTTTGATTTGCATTTCTCTGATGACTAATGAGGACGAGCATTTCTTTAAGTGTTTCTTAGCCATTTGATAGTCCTCTGTTGAGAATTCTCTGTTAAGTTCCAAGCCCCATTTCACAATTGGGTTGTTTGGTTTTGTGGTGTTTAATTTCTTGAGTTCTTTATATATTTTGGATATTAAACCTTTGTCAGATGAAGGGTTGGTGAAGATCTTTTCCCAGTCTGTAGGCTGTCGCTTTGTTCTCTTGACAGTGTCTCCTGCCTTACAGAAGCTTCTCAGCCTCATGAGGTCCCATTTATTAATTGTTGACATAAAGGCCTGGGCTGTTGTTGTACTGTTCAGGAAGTTGTTTCCTGTGCCTATGTGTCCCAGGCTCTTCCCCACTTTTTCCTCTAACTGAATTAATATCTCTGGTTTTAAGTTGAGGCCTTTAATCCACTTGGACTTGAGTTTTGTGCATGGTGACAAATAAGGGTCTAATTGCATTTTTCTACATGTAGACATCCAGTTAGACCAGCACCATTTGTTGAAGATGCTATCATTTTTCCATTGAATAGATTTGGCTTCTTTGTCAAAAACCAAGTGAGCAAATGTGTGTAGATTCATCTCTGGGTCTTCAATTCGATTCCATTGATCCACCAGCCTATTGCTTTGCCAGTACCATGCTGTTTTAATTACTGTTGCTTTATAGTACAGCTTGAGATCAGGTATGGAGATTCCTCTGGAGGATCTCTTATTGTATAGGATTGTTTTTTCTATTCTGGGTTTTTTGTTTTTCCATTTGAAGTTTAGAATTGAACTTTCAATGTCTTTAAAAAATTGTGTAGGTATTTTGATAGGGATTGCATTGAATCTGTAAATTGCTTTTGGTAAGATGGCCATTTTTACTATGTGAATTCTCCCAATCGATGAACAAGGGAGATCCCTCTATCTTCTGATCTCTTTCTTCAGAAATTTAAAGTTTTTTTTTTTTTCAAACAAGTCCTTCACTTGCTTGGTTAGAGTTACTCCTAGATATTTTATATTGTTTGTGGCTATCGTGAAGGGAGTAGTTTTCCTAAATTCTTCCTCTGCCTGTTTGTCATTTGTATACAGGAAAGCTACTGACTTTTTTGAGTTTATTTTGTATCCTGCCAACTTGCTGAAGGTGTTTATCAGCTGTAGGAGTTCTCTGGTGGAATTTTGCCGGTCACTTATATACACTATCATATCATCTGCAAATAAGGATAATTTGACTTCCTCCTTTCCCATTTGGATCCCCTTGATCTCCTTTTGATGTCTTATTGCTTGGCTTGAACTTCAAGAACTATATTGAAGAGATATGGTGACAGAGGGCAGCCTTGTCTGGTTCCCGATTTTAGAGGGATTTCCTTGAGTATCTCTCCATTTAATTTAATGTTGGCTGTTGGTTTGCTGTATATAGCCTTTATTATGTTTAGATAAATGCCTTGTATTCCTGATCTCTCCAGAACTTTAAACATAAATGGGTGTTGGATTTTGTCAAATGCTTTTTCTGCATCTAAAGAGATGATCATGTGGTTTTTCTCTTTCAGTTTGTTTATATGGTGGATTACAATGATGGATTTCCATATGTTAAACCATCCCTGCATGCCTGGAATGAATCCTACCTGGTCATGGTGAATGATATCTTTGATATGCTGTTGTATTCGCTTTGCGAGTATTTTGTTGAGTATTTTTGCATCAATGTTCATAAGAAAAATTGGTCTGAAATTCTCTTTTTTTTGTTGGGTCTTTGTGAGGTTTAGGTATCAAGGTGACTGTGGCCTCATAGAATGAATTTGGTAGTATTCCGTCCATTTCTATCTTTTGGAATAGCTTGAATAGTATCGGTATTAGCTCCTTTTTGAAGGACTGGTAGAATTCTGCGCTGAAACCATCTGGCCCTGGGCTTTTTTTGGTTGAAAGACTATCAATGGTTGCTTCTATTTCTATAGGTGAAATAGGGCTATTTAATTTGTTTACCTGGACTTGGTTCAATTTCGGCAAATGGAATTGGTCAAGAAATTTGTCCATTTCCGTTAAATTTTCGAATTTTGTGGCATAAATGCCTTTAAAGTAGGTTCTTACGATTCTTTGTATTTCTTCTGTGTCTGTTGTTATGTTTCCCTTTTCATTTCTGATTTAGTTAATTTGGATAGTGTTTCTCTGTCTTTTAGTTAGATTGGCTAATGGTTTGTCTATCTTGTTAATTTTCTCAAAGAACCAGCTCTTGATTTTGTTGATTCTTTGGATTGTTCTCTTTGTTTCTAATTTATTGATTTCAGCCCTGAGTTTGATTATTTCTAGGCGTCTACTCCTCTTGAGTGTTTCTGCTTCTTTTTTTTTCTAGAGCTTCCAGATGTGTTGTTAAGTTGTTTATGTGGGATGATTCCATTTTCTTTTTAAAGGCACTTAGTGCTATGAATTTTCCTCTTAGCATTGCTTTCAATGTGTCCCACAAATTTGGGTATGTTGTTCCATCATTTTCATTGAATTTCAGGAAGTCTTTTATTTTTTTCCTTATTTCTTCTGTGACCCATGTGTCATTAAGTAGAAAGTTGTTTAGTTTCCACGTGTAAGTATGCTTTTTGTTATTTCTGTTGTTGTTGAAGTCCAGCCTTAGACCATGGTGATCTGATAAGATACAAGGTATTATTTCAATCTTCTTGTATCTGTTGAGGTTTGCTTCATGACCAACTATGTGATCAATTTTAGAGAACGTTCCATGGGGTGCTGAGAAAAAGGTATAATCCTTTGCGTTAGGGTGGAAAGTTCTGTAGATATCTGTTAGATCCATTTAATTCATGACATTGGTTAATGAGGTTATTTCCCGGCTTAGTTTTTGAATCAAGGACCTATCCTTGAGTGAAAGTGGGTTGTTGAAGTCTCCCACTATTAATATGTGGGTATTGATGAATGGGGCAAGCTTTGTTAATAACTCTTTTACAAATGTGGGAGCCCTTGTATTCGGAGCATAGATGTTCAAAATCGTGATGTCTTCTTGGTTGACTTTACCTTTGATGAGTACGAAGTGTCCATCCTCATCTCTTTTGATTAATTTGGTTGAAAGTCTATTTTATTAGATATTAGAATGGCTACACCAGCTTGTTTCTTGTGACCATTTGCTTGGAATATTTTTCCCCAACCTTTTACTCTGAGGCAATGTCTGTCCTTGTGGTTGAGGTGTGTTTCTTGAATGCAGAAGGATGTTGGGTCATGCTTATGCTTCCACTCCGTTAGTCTGTGTCTTTTTATTGGAGAATTGAGACCATTGACGTTGAGAGATATTAATGACCAGTGATTGGTAAGTCCCTTCGTTTTTGGTATTTGTAACTGTCAAGATTTTGTGAGGTTGTGATTTTGCAATGGTATAGTTACCTATTTCCTATGTAGTTTTAGTTGTAGTTTGACCATTTGGGGTGGAGTTTTCCTTCTAGTAACTTCTGTAAAGCGGGATTTGTGGCTAGGTACTGTTTGAATTTGTTTTTGTCATGGAATATCTTGTCTTCTCCATTAATGGTT
The DNA here is from genome assembly GCF_903995435.1 of Acomys russatus. Lineage (NCBI taxonomy): Eukaryota > Metazoa > Chordata > Mammalia > Rodentia > Muridae > Acomys > Acomys russatus. Next base: position 21,448,002 of record NC_067142.1, read on the forward strand.
ATTGATAATTTTGCTGGATATAGTAGTCTTGCCTGGTATCTGTGTTCTCTTAGGGTTTGCAGAACCTCTGTCCAGGCCCTTCTGGCCTTCATGGTCTCTGCTGAGAAGTCAGGAGTAATTCTGATAGGTTTGCCTTCATATGTTACTCGGCCTTTTTCTCTTGCTGCTTTTAATATTTTTCCTTGTTCTGTATATTTTGTGTTGTTATTATTATGTGGCGGGAAGATTTTCTTTTCAGGTCTATTCTATTTGGTGTTCTGTAGGCCTCTTGTATGCTCGTGTGCCTCTCCTTCTTCAAATTGGGGAAATTTTCTTCTATTAGTCTATTAAAGATATTTTCTGCGCTGTGGAGTCGGTTGCCTTCTTCAATCCCTATTATTCTCATTTCATATTTTCATGTTTTCTTTTAATTCTTGAATGCTCTGTGTCAGGAACTTTTCAGATTTACCATTTCCCTTGATGGTTGTTTCCAGTTCTGTGATTGTATCTTCAAGTCTCGATACTCCTTCTTCCATTTCTTGCAATCTGTTAGATAAGGCCACCTCTGAGATGCTTGCGTTCCTCTCTGATGCCTCTTGATCACATTTTTCTTCTGTGTGTTCCTGCATCATAGCTTCCATTTTTATCTTCATGTCTTGGACTGTTTTAATAATTTCCATCATCTGGTTATTTATATTTTTCTGAAATTCTTCAAGTGCCTCTTTATATTTTGATGGCTCTGATGTTGGAAGGTATTTTGTAGTGACCTTCGCTGGTTGAGAGGGGTTAACTGATGACTGATTATAGGTCAGGTGCTCTTGCCTGTGGGGATCAGGGAGTATTTCCGTGGAACAGGTAGGTGATCTGGTTTCACTCCTGGTGATTTTCCTCTTCACCGTGGGCTCCAGGCTGAGTCAGCCAAAGTAGATTTCTGTTTGGACTTTACTGCTGTAGTTCAGATCAGCAGTTTGGGACCTAGAATAAGGTCCGCACACAAACGTTCTGCCTATCCTTCCTGTGGCTTTGTAGTCAAGACCCCAGGTAGATCAGATCTTCTGGGGGTGTAGCTGTGTTTTAGCTCTGTCTCTATACCCTGTAGAGGTGTCCAACCTTTCCCAGAACTATATGCCTGGAGGGACCAAGTTTGCTCTTGGTCATCAATTAGACACTGCAAGCAAGACTCATGTTTCATCTCCTCATAATGTGAGAGTGCCTGCCTTGCTCGGGCCAGGAGCCCCAGCTAGGCTCTCTTGTTCTGCGAGTGCAGGTCCAGTGCCTTGCAGCTGGGAGGCTAGGAACAAGAGGGTTTCAGAGCTCTGGGGGTCACCCTTGGAACCAGGTCTTCCTCCCCTGGCTATGATGCTCCACTTACGCTCTAGGTCAGCAATTAGACACTGCAAACATGACCCACCCACGTCTCATCTCCCGATAATGTGAGAGTGCCTGCCTTGCTTGGGCCAGGAGCCCCAGCTAGGCTTTCTCATTCTGGGAGTGCAGGGCCAGTGCCTTGCAGCTGGGAGGCTAGGAACAATAGGGTTGCAGAGCTCTGGCAGTCGCCCGCAGAACCAGGTCTTCTCGCACGGCTGTGATGCTCAGCTATCGCTCTAGGCAAGACCCACATCTCCCGATAGGTCTGTGGAAGCAGTCCAAGCTGATTTTTCACTGCCGCTGTTTGCAGGCTCAGTCCGCTATGATCGGTGTTAGGTTGGGCCCCGGATGGCCAGCAAGCTGCAGTCCCACTTTAGCTGTCTCTGTTGGGTCCTGCCGCCTGTGTTTCCACTTGGCCTAGGCGGGTGACCTCCGCAGTTTGGGGTGGTGTGGAAGGAGGAATCCTAGGGCAGATTCACCCTCTTCACTAAGACTCCTCTGGCTGGGGACTCTGGAAAATCCCCTCCCCAAACAGTGAGTCTGTGCTTTATATGCCGGCTACAGTTTGCATGTGGCCTCCATTCCAGAGTTTGGGGAGTGCGTTTAGCACCTCCGGGATGTTGCTTGTCCCAGGGCGGTAGGCCCCTGTTTGGTCTGTGGCCTTTGGGGCCCCACTCACCTACAGTTCTCAAAGTCCAGCAATCTGTGGCTCCACTTATGTCCCCGGTCTCCTCGGAGTAGACCAAATACGTGGCTTATTGGTTGGCACTATCTTGGAATCCCTTGAAGTTTATTCTTAAATGAAAAACCGTAGAGGTAGCCAGGTTGCCTTTCTGAAGGGGAAAGTATTAATGACCCAGAACATGTAGATAATGGGAAACCGCCCAGCATTAAAAAGTATCACCAAGTCATGCACTCCAAGAGAAGCTCCAGTGAGTGTCCCTAAATGAAAGAAGCCAACATGGATAGTCAACTACACACTGTAGTTTCAATCTTATGATGTTGGAGAAAAGACAGCTGCAGAGATGGCGAGTAGAGCAATGCTTGTTGGAGGTTGAGGAAAGAGGAAGAGATAAAGAAGTAAAACTGAAGATCTCCAAGGCAGTAAAATGGCTCATTGTCCCACTCCTGGGCATGTACCCAACAGATGCTCCACCATACAACAAGAACATTTGTTCAACTATGCTCATAGCAGCTTTATTCATAATAGCCAGAATCTGGAAACAACGTAGATGGCCCTCGACTGAAGAATGAATAAAGAAACTGTGGTACAGTTACAGGATGAAATACTACACAGCTATTAAAAACAAGGAAATCTTGAAAGTTTCAGGCAAATGGATGGAACTAGAAAAGATTATCCTGAGTGAGGAAACCAGACCCAGAAAGGCATGCATGGTATATACTCACTTATTAGCGGATATTAGCCACATAGCACAGGATAACCACACTGCAATACAGAGACTCATGAACTAACCAAGGACCATGTATGATGTGGACTTAGACCCTCTGCTCAGTTGTAGTAGACAGGCAGCACAGTCTTCTTATGGGTCCCACAGTATGGGGAGTAGGGACTGTTGCTGACATGGGCTCTGCATCCCCTGCCCCACGTTGATCACTTCCTCCTGGCGGGGCAGCCTTGACAGGCCACAGAGGAAGAGAATACAGGTAGTACAGATGTGACTTTGTAAGCTGAGGTCAGATGTAAGGGGAGAAGGGCTCCCTTTTCTGAGGACTAGAGGAGGGAGGGAGAGGATGGGATTGGGAGGCAAGAAGAGAGGGGGCTACAATTGGGATGTAAACTGAACAAGTAAAAAAAAAGTTAAAATAAAATAAAAGGAAAGAGTGGGTAAATGTGTATTGTCTGTTCCCACACCTAAAGCAGGCTGAACAACACTGAGTGATCCCCAGTGTAAACAGTAGAGTTCAGCACCTGTGACAAGTCTGGCATTATGACAGCCACAAGGTTTAATAAAGGAAATTTATACTTTCTGATAGATTTTCTGCAATTCTTCTTTGAAAATTATGCTCTATGTAAAAGGAAAACAAACAAGATTAATTTTCTTTCTCTTGAGGGAGGATCACATAGCCCAGGATAGCCCCAAACTTGTTATGTATCTGTAGATAACCTTGAACTTTTGCTTCTCCTTCCTCCATCTTCCAAATGCTGGGCCTATAGGTATACACACCATATCTAGTTTATGCAGTGATGTGGCTGGGAGCCAGGGCGTTGTGCAAACTAGGCAAGCTCTCTCTTATATGAGGCACATTGCCAGCCCCCCAGTCATATGGTTTATATAAGGCATCTTTATGTAAAATGCCCACTCAATTCTCTATGTTAATACTGTTTTCAGAATTTTGGAATCTATGACCTCTATGGTTCCCTATGTGTGTATCACAATCTGCCTCAAACTTACTACATGACTCAGTTAGAGCACAGACAAATGTGCCCTGTCTTCTCCACCAAGGATGCAATAAGTCCCAGGTCTATGAAAATATCTCAGCTTGGAAGCTGCTTGAAGCCAAGAATGAGCTTTATGTCGATAACCTTTTATTTCACAAACACTAGTCTCAGTAGATCCCTGCTGTCAAGTAGGAGGGAGGGTGCTGCTATCAAGTAAGGAAACAATAATGTGACTAAATCGGTCTCCTATTTTCGTGCATGGGGTTAACTCATGCTTGTGGGCAGTCAGAGTCAGTGGAGACATTTGGAAGAAGCCAGAATGGAGAATTTAGGGACAGTACATGGGCTTTTTAATTCTTTGTGTTATGAATCAAGAAGCAAATTGCTAGAGAAGGTGTGTTTGTGTGTGTGTGTGTGTGTGTGTGTGTGTGTGTGTGTGTGTGTGTGTGTGTGTGTGTGTAGTACAATCCCCAGGACCTATGTGAAAAATGTCCAGGTGTGGTGGTGTGCTTGCAACCCCAGTGCTGGGGAGACAGACATAGGTGGATCACTAGAGTTTGCTGGGCAGTAAAGCTCAGTTAAAACAGTGTGCTCCACGTTCTGTGACAGCTTACATCCAAAAGCAAGGTGGATAGCCTGTAAGGAACGACTTCAAGTGACAGTCTACAAATGTACATGTCCCCACATGAACATCACACACACACACACACACACACACACACACACACACACTTTTCTTGAGCTTTCTTCCCAGCCTAAAAACTTCTGTTTATTGCTGGAACCGTTAATTTTTTTTTTTTCAAATGTCTCAAACCCAGTTTCCTCTAGTCTTTCCATTGGGGAGCTGGATCATTTGGTAGAAAGGTCTGTATTAGTTTCTTTTTTTTAATGCTGTGAAGAGACACCGCGACCAAGGTAAATTGTAGAAAAAGAGTTTATTTGGAGCTCACAGTGTCAGATCATGGTGGGGAGCATGGTATCAGGCAGGCACGGTGCTGGTCAACCTCTCGGTCACATCTTGAAATACAACCAGAAGGCAGAGAGTGCTAACTGGGAATGCATTGAACTTTGTAACCACAAAACTTATCCCTAGGGATAAGTTCCTCCTACAAGGCCACATGCCCTAATTCCCCCTAAATAGTTTATCACCTAGGGACCAAGTATTCAAATATATAAGCCTATGGAAGACATTTTCATTCTAACTACCACAGGCCTCTCATTCTATTTTTTATGTATGTTAATCTCACATATTTATTTTTATCTCATTTTGCTATGTTCTTTACTAATTCTATTAATTTATTTTTAATTATATGTAATCTGAGTTTCAAATGAAACTTTGATTCTTTTCCAAGCAACCTCTTTGGCTCCTGGAAGTAATTACCAAAGTACATAGCTATTTTAATGGATGTTTTGATACGTGTTGTTCTTTTACATAATTATAGTTTTTAAAGAGATTTGTTTATTTTTGTTTTGTGCGCTTGGATGCAGTACCTACACAGGCCAGAGGAGGGGGCTGATTGGATCTGGGATTATAGAAAGCTATGAGCCATCACGTTGGTGCTTTAAACTGAAACTCTGCAAGAATAGCAAATCTACTCTCCAGCCCCGTTATAAATTTATATTTTTCTAGTTGTATTAGCAATTGCATTTGGACCTATAATCCTTTCAGAATTCAAACTCCTCAGAATAAGCTGGAGAGGTATTGCAGTACTTAAGAGCACTGGCTGCTCTTGCACAGGACCTGGATTTGGAGGCCTCTGCACATATAGGCACTGCCGGTGCTACAATGCAATGCACACGCAGGTCCCCACCTGAGTACAATAAATAAATGCAAGAAGTTCTTAGACGCTTTTGTTCACTGTGATGCCTGTCCTATGCTCCTCACTATGTCTTACTTTCTTGGCGTATCAAGTCCCAATAAGATTAGGCGCCTCCCTCATATTAAGGCTGGATGAGGCAACCAGGAGGACAAGGTCCCAAAGGAAGGCAAAAACATCAGGAACAGCATCCACGACCTCTGTTAGGAGTCCCACGAAAACACCAAGCTACACAACATAACACATGTAAAGAGAGCTTCGGTTAGACACTGTCGGTCACCTCACTCATGATGATATTTCCAGTTCCATCCATTTGACTGAAAATGTCATGATTGCCTTGTTTCTTTCTTTCTTTCTTTCTTTCTTTCTTTCTTTCTTTCTTTCTTTCTTTCTTTCTTTCTTTCTTTCTTTTCTTCTTTCCCTTCTCCTCCTCCTTCTACTCCTCCTTCTCCTTCTTCTTATTTTCTTTTTCAAGACAGGGTTTCTCTGTGTAGCCTTGGCTGTCCTGGACTCACTTTGTAGATCAGGCTAGCCTCGAACTGTTCCAGACCCGCGGGTTCAGTTATTCGTGGAGTGGCGAGGAGGGTCACGACCTGTGAATAAAGAATGGACGAGAACAGAGGCATGGGCCCAGGAAAAACTTGCTTATCGAGGGCCGTTTATTATAAGGGGGTATCAAATTTATAATAAGCTTCTGAAAGGGTGGGGTGAGAAGGAATGCAGTGGAAAGTTACAAAATCTTCTGGGCCAGGCCCAAGGACAGCAGGTGTGGAGTGGGGCGACTATACAGAAGTCTCGATACACCGAATGTTCTCTTTCTCAAGGTCAGGTTGGATCTTTGTGGTAGCCAGGCAGAATAATTATCTCAAGTATGCAGACAGCTGTGGCTTTCAGCCAGCAGGGCCTCTTAGCCACTGGGGCAGGTCAGTCAAGGTCCTATGGCTCCTGACATCGAACTCACATGATCCACCTGTCTCTGCCTCCTGAGTGCTGGGATTAAAGGCGCGCACCACCACTGCCTGCCTTGATTTCCTTGTTTTTAACAGCTGAGTAATACTCCATTGTGTAAATGCACCACATTTTCTTTATCCATTCTTTGGTTGAAGGACATCTAATTTTGTTTCCAGTTTCTGGCTATTAATGAATAAAGCTGCTATGAACATAGGTGAGCAAGAGCCTTTGTGGTAGGATGGAGCATATTTTGGGTATATTCCCAGGAGTGGTATAGCTGGTTCTTGAGGCAAATTGATTCCCAGGTTTCTTAGAAACCACAAAGTTGATTTCCAAAGTGGCTGTACATGTTTGCACTCCCACCAGCAACGGAGGAGTGTCGCTCTTGCTCCATATCCCTGCCAGGATGAGTTGTCACTGCTGCTTTTGATCTTAGCCCTTCTGATAGGTGTGAGATGGAATATCAGAGTCATTTTGATTTGTATTTCCTGATGGCTAAGGATAGTGAACATTCCAAATGCTTCTCAGCCATTAGAGATTTCTCTGCTGGGAATTCTTTGTTTAAATCTGTACCCAATTTTAAATGGGATCATTTCATTTGTCGATGTCTAATTTCTTCAGTTACTTATATATTTTGGAAATTAGTCCTTTGTCAGATCTAGAGTTGGTGAAAATCTTTTCCCATTCTGTTGGCTGCTGTTTTGTCCTGTTGACTGTGTCTTTTGCCTTGCAAAAGCTTTTCAGTTTCATGAGGTCCCATTTATTAATTGTTGATCTTAGTGCCTACACTATTGGTGTTCTGTTCAGGAAGTCATCTCCTGTGCCAATATGTTCAAAGCTGTTCCCCATTTTCTCTTCTACCAGTTTCAGTGTATCTGGGTTTATGTTAAGGTCTTTGATCCACTTGGACTTGAGTTTTGTTCAGGGTGGTAGATATGGCTCTACTTGCATTCTTTTACATGCTGGCATCCAGCTGGAATGGGCTCTGATTTTATAATGATAATTTTACACTTAATCTCTCCCTCTTTGCCTTTCCAAAATATTGTCTATAGATTTTAATATGTTCTATGGGAAACTTCTCCACCACCATTTCTTACATATGTGTGCATGTTTTTTACATACATGTAGGCACATGTGTGGAGACCCAAGGTTGATGGAATCATTATCACTCCCTCTTCTACCTTACATTTTTGAGTCAGGCTGTTTAATTCAAATCCAGAGCTTTTTGGTACAGCCAGCTTTCCCTGGGGACTCTCTGCACCTTGGAGGATGGAATTAAAGGTGCTCGACCACACCCATCTGTCATTTACATGGCTTCTGGGGGTCTGAACTCCAGTTTTTGTTTTTGCTTGGCAACTGCTTGGCAACTGCTTTATCCACTGAGCCATTTCACCAGGCCTGGGAAAGAGGCTTAAATTTTTTTTCTTTCTTCCGGATCTACTTTCAACTTTGGTGGAAGGCTGAGTGAATTGCATTTCTTCTTGGAGGTCCATCAGTACATGAAAGCTCTATCTTACTGGGCATGTAGCTGTTTTCATACAGTCGATAATGTATTTTGAGACTCTGCCAAACACGGATTTACAAATCTTGCTATAATTGATAATTTGATCAAATCTCCTGATATTGAAAAGCCCCCAGAAGAATCTATGAGTATAAAAATACTTTGATAAATATTTCAGAGGATTGGACCAGAGAAGCTCAGAGAATTATGTAGGAAGTAGGCCAGCATACTTAGGAAAATGTAGCCAACAAAGATAGAGACATCTGCTGAAAGCTGAAGCCGGGCTTATATTTGCATGTGTGAAGAGGAAATAGCCAACTTTTCTTGAAGTTTGACTTATGCTTATATTGTCAAAGTCTGGATGTATGTACATATGGGTGTGTACGCACATTTGTATCTGCACATGTATATGCAGGTAAACCTGTGCATGTCTATATACATGTAGGTCAGAGATTGATGTTTTAGGTGTCTCCTTCAATTGTTGTCCATATCAATTACTTTCTTTCATGTTTATTTTATGTGGATAGGAGGTTTGCCCGCATGCATGTCTGTGAACTCTGTGTACTGGATGCTCACAGAGGCTGGAAGAGGGCATCAAATAATCTGGGACTGGATTTTCAAATATGAGTGTTGGAAATTGAACTTGGGTTCTTCGGAACACCAGCCAATGCTTTTAGCCACAGAATCATCTCTTCAAGCCTTCACCACCCTACTTTTAAAAGAGAGGTCTCTTATTGGCCTGGAACTTGTAAGTTCAGCTAGACTGGGCTGACCACTAAGCCTGAAGCTTCCTCCTGTCTCCATCTACCTCATAACTGGGATTACAGATGGGCACTACAATACAGACAAGCCTAACTCAGATGCTCACACAAGTATAGCAAGCACTTTATTGACTAAGCCATCTCCGATAACCTTTCCTCTTCTTCTCTGAGAATCTTCCTGTTTCCTCTTCCTTTCCTCCCTCTTTCTTCTTCTTCTCTCTCTCTCTCTCTCTCTCTCTCCTTACTTCTTCTTCTTTTCCTCCTCCTCCTCTTCCTCCTCCTCCTTTTCTTCCTTCTTCTTCTTTTTCTTCTTCTTCTTCTTCTTCTTCCTTCTTCTTCTTCTTCTTCTTCTTCTTCTTCTTCTTCTTCTTCTTCTTCTTCTTCTTCTTCTTCTTCTTCTTCTTCTTCTTCTTCTTCTTCTTCCATCTCCCCCCCCCCCATTTCTCCTCTTCCCTTCTGTGGTAGTTGGAATAAGAATAGCCTCTTCAGGCTCATACATATGAATGATTAGGAGTGTATTAAGACGTGTGGCCTTGTTGGAGAAAGTGGGTCACTGGAGTTGGGCTTTAGAGTCTCAAATGCTCAAGCCATGCCCAATCTCGCTCTTCCTGCTGTCTGCAGATCTGGATGTACAGCTTGAAGTGGAAGTTTCTGGTTTCTTTAAAAACATCAGTTGTGTTGTGTGATTTTTTTTTGAAACTGTCTTGTGAAAGGGCATGTGATGTTTTGCTGAAAACAGACATGTTAGAGGAGGTTTATAAAACTATAAATAGAACCCACAGATAGTAAGATGCTGCTTTTGTGAATGCTACACCATGCAATGCTTCGGTGGTTTTCTCTTCACAGAGAGAAATGCTTTAAAGAATCTCTTATGGTATGCTATCCGAGTCTGGCCATTTCCACTGACCTGTGCTGATTTGGCAGAGCTGTGCTATTTCTGCTGGATTGTGCCATCACTGATGATTCATGTTGCTGTTTGGTGTTTGCTATTTACTGGACTGCTGGTATCCTGACAACACAGAGTGGAATTGGCCCAAGGAACTATATCTAAAAAGATCCATATCTCTGCCCCTATTAACCTTCATTCTCTCCTACCTTTGGCTGGTGAGTTGAAAGGAGGTAGAAGCATTTGAGAACCATAAATAAACTAGGTTTTGAAAAGTCTAAGCCTACAAGAGCTCTTGGCTTCTTCTGTAGCAGTATGCCTGCATGTATGCCACTGTGCTTCCTGCCATGATGACAATGAGCTAAACCTTTTAACCTGCAAGCCAGTCCCAATTAAATGCTTTCTTTTTGAAGAGTTATGAGGTCATGGTGTTTCTTCACAGCAATAGAACATTGACTAAGACACCTCTCCTTTTCCCTTTCTCCCTCCTTTCTTCTTTACTCTTTCTCCTGCTCTCTCCTTTCCCCTTCTCTCTCCTTCTCCCCTTTCTCCATCTCCTCTCTCTTTCCCTCTACTTCATCTCTTCTTCCTTTGTAGTGTGTAAAGACTCAGACAGAAGGCAGCTGCCAAGAAGAACATATCTTCAGAATCCAGCCATCTAGAACATTCTACTTAAAATTCCAGTCTCCATGTCCATGAGAAAACAGGTCTCATGCTTTGGAGCTCTGGTCTAAGGAATATCATCATGGAAATTGAACTGATGGAGATGTTTTCATCAGATAACATAAGATGTCATAAAAACACAGATGTAATTTTTATATTTCTGAGGAACTGGAGGGGTTCCAGATAGGGATGGCAGAAAGAAAACTGTAAAAGAGTCTAATTAAAATTTAAAAGAAAAATAACTATGTGATTTATACAAGGCAGTATGTTTAGAAAATAATTATGAGAACTAAGGTTATAGCTAGTTATTTCTTTACTCAGAAGTAAACTCATTGTTCCTTCTACTGTGGGACATGGAGTCCACTGGATCCACAAGCTAGGTGCTATAAGCACACAAGACATTCCTTCAGCAAATGCTGAAACTGTGGAAGTTTTGTTTTGTTTTGTTTTTTTTTCTCACTTTGGTAAATTCATTTACCTTCTAAGATATGTATATGGCACTTACCAGTCTCCTTGTCTGTTTTTATTAGAAAGAGCTGCATGTACGAAACTAATCCTAAGATTATTTTTACAAGTTATTGTACTTTTCTATCTTTTGGGAATTCGGTGTTTAAGACTTGAAGCTAATCTGCAGATTGTAAGTTTTTTTCCCTATCTGTGTATGTGTTGTGGTGTGTGTGTGTGTGTGTGAAGTTCAGGTATCAGGGTATGTGTATGTGGAGGCCAAAGAGGACAAAATCTTCTCCTTATTCTCTTGATAGAGGGGTGGTCTCTCACTGAACCTGGAGCTAGGCTGGCAGCAAGCAAACCCCAGTGGTCTTGTCTCCTATTTGCTCTGTGCACACAGATACATGTGGTCGCACTTGACACCTGTGGATACTTGTCCTTATGCTTGTTTCGTGAGTGCTGTTGCCCCCCAAGCCAGCCCTGTAGCTCTTAGTTTATTCTGAGCTTGTACATCACTTTGCTTTGTGTTAATTCTTGCTTTTCAGTATGGATAAGAGCCTCTACCCCACGTTGGACAACTGGATAAATTTCATGTGGGGTTATCTCTTGTAACAATGAATTGCTTTCTTCTCTGGGCAGAAGTATAATGCTCCTCCTGACAAATGAAGCCTGCCAACTCTCACCTATCTGAAATTGAAAAAGAAAAGGCATCAGATTACCAAAGTCCAGTTAAGAAAGATGACAGAGGTTCTGTGAGTGTGGAATTTAGTGATCTCACCTAGCAGCTTTGCTGTGTCCCATCAAATGTCCTGCAGAACAAGTTTGGTCTCTCACTATAGACTTTTGCTTATTATAGTTTACAAAGGCACAGCCTGAGACCACAGAACAATTCTCGTGCCATATTATTGCTTGATATCAGACTGGAAGCATACATGGCTTCTGACTTCTCCTCTGCCATGGTAGGGCAAGCCAATTTTATCTAGAAGGAAAAAGAGTCATGCTCTATTTTATTTAGTGTTTAGGTCAAAATATGAAGCAGAGATACTTGTGACTGACTTGATACTGGCCCTCGGTGTTCTCAGACTAGGTGTCTGTTTCAGGAAGGTTTGGCGAAGGCTGGGCTGGTGGCTTAGGTAGTAAAGTGCTTGTTGTACAGAATCAGAACCTAAGTACAAGCCCAAGAACCCATGTCAAAAAGCTGTGCATTACGGCTTGTACTTGTGATTGCAGTGTGGGGGAGGTAAATACAGTTGGATTTTCAGGGCTCACTGGCCAGGCAGCTAATCTTACTTGGTGGGATCAAAGATCACAAGAGTCCCTGCCTTTAAACAAACAAACAAACAAACAAACAAACAAACAAACGCAAGCTGGATGTCTTTTGAAGATTGACACCGAAGGTTTTCCTCTGACCTCACACATGTGCACACTTGTGCACCTGTATGCATCCATGTATATGTGCATATACACAAAACCATGCTCCCATACCACACATTGTCTTTGAACTCTGGTTTTAGACAGAAGAATCAGAACTAAGAAATGTGTGCACTAAATGCTAAAGCAACTTAAAGTTTGTAGACACTTTGATGAGCTGTCCTTGTCATGGGTGACAGCCAAGAGCCACTGGGTGCTTCAACTTTGGAGGAAAAAGTTACCTAGATGATATAATTTTAAATTTCATGTGATTTCAAGGATGTCTCCAAGGGTGAGCCAAGAAAATGAGCTCAGAAGGGCACAAAGGCAGTGCTCACTGACAGAGCTCCCATCTTACAGTGGCTCATGGTAGTCTTCATTGCACCTTGCATGAGTATGCTGAGCCTTCAAGGAAAAGGCCTCACTGAGGTTTTTTAATTATGTGGAATTCTTAGTGTAGAAAGAATATCAAGCAGGAAAAAGGAAAGAATGAGTCACCAGATTCTACCATCTAGTGATGAAAAGTTTTACCTTTTTTTTTTTTTGCACTTTCAATTAATTTTAATGGTCTGCTGGTCATAATGTCACTGAATCAGAACCTGTGAATTTAGATGTGTAGCTGAGCTTTTTAATACTTTATTTATTTATTTATTTTTAATTAATTTATTCTTGTTACATCTCAATGGTTATCCCATCCCTTGTATCCTCCCATTCTTCCCTCCCTCCCATTTTATACAGGGGGAGATAATCCCCCTCAGGAACAGTCATAGGAGAGGGAAATAAGTTTTACCTTTTTTGATTTTTAAATTTTAAATGTATTTTATTACTTTTTTAAGAATTTCATGATTAAAATTTAAACATTTTCATCCCCTTCCCCATATCCTCCAAGACTCTCTGTCCATTCCATATGCACCCAACTTTGTCTCCTTATTTTATTTTTAAACTCACTGACTCCCAGGTGTTCTGCCTTTATGCTTGTAGGTGTATGGGCATCTAATGGAGAGCATAGTAAACACACGGGAGCCACAATCTTAAAGAAAGCAGATTCACCCTCTCTGGAGAGCTATCAATTACCAGTAGCTCACAGTACCCACCTCCCCTTCCATGTGAGGACTTGTCTTTTTATTTAAGTTTGTATCTTTTAAGGTTGTTTTTCTCTGTTTTATTCTATTATCTTTTAGGCTATACCAAGCCTGCGTGTTATATTGTCCTCCTTTTCTATTTCATTGAATGCTCTCCTTGCCATGTTTCTACCATTATGTATATGCACTGTGGCTTTTAATTCACTTTGAATTTCAGTAATCAACTTTTCCTTGCTCTCTTGTGTAAATATTGGTTTATTCATTTTTATTTTATTTCATCTTGTTTTGCTCACATGTGTCTGTGAGTATGTAATGTCCTGGAATTGTAGTTACAGATGGTTGGGAGCTGCCACACGGGTGATTGGAGTTGAGCTAGGTTCTCCTGAGGGGCAGCCAGTGCTCTTAACCATTTAGTCTTCAGCCCCACCTTGATTTTTCTTAGGTCTTTTGTCTATTGTATTCACTTTTTCTTTATTCTGTGACCAGATCCTGGCAAGAAGTAACAAAAAAATTTTTTTTTGTTTGGCTTGAAGTTTGAGGATATACTTTATTCTGGTGGGAAAGCATGGCTGCAGGAGGTGAGGCAGTTGGTCACATTGTATCTGCAGTCAGAGAGCAGAGAGAGAGAGAATGGTGAGGCGGCTGGTCACATTGTATCTGCAGTCAGGAAACACAGAGAGAAGAATGGTGAGGGGCCTGGTCACATTGTATCTGCAGTCATGGAGCAAAGAGAGAATGGTGAGGTGGCTGGTCACATTGTATTTACAGTCAGGAAGCAGAGAGAGAAGAATAGTGAGGCAGCTGGTCACATTGTATCTGTGGTCAGGGACCAGAGAGAAAAGAATGGTGAGGCGGCTGGTCACACTGTATCTGCAGTCAGGAAGCAGAGAGAGAAGAATGGTGAGGTGGCTGGTCACACTGTATCTGCAGTCAGGAAGCCGAGAAAGAGATGAACGCTGGTGCTCAACTCACTTTCTTCTTATTATACAGTTGGAGGTGTACAGTCAGGATGTTTCAATTGTACTCAGAGTGGTTTTTCCCACCTCAATGAACCCAGTCTAGAAGTTTTCTCACAGATGAGCTCAGAGATGTGTTTCCATAGTGATTTTAAATCCTATGAAATTGACAACCAAGATTAACTATTGCACTTGGCTAGGTTTGTGATGTGAATTTTTACTTGGGCCTGTGGGATAGTAGGAAGGCAACAAAGTCCCAGCTAGAAGAAATAACACAGATAGGAATGAGAGGGAAAGCAGGAGGCATCCATCCCCCTTGTCCAGCTAACGCCCACCTCTGCTTGGCCCTATCCATCACATAGTAGGCCTACGTTATGGCTTTGTGTCTGTTATCCGAAAGGACTGAGATGTTCTGTGGACAAACACTGTTTTGCTCACTCAGCCTTGAATCTGCAGAGCCGGCACAGTTCCTGGCACACTAAACAGGAGCCACTGAATAAAGAAGGGGAAGAGTTGCCAATGAAAGATACTAGCCCAAGGGGCATGTCCCACGAAAGCCTTCACTTACCAGGAAACTGGGACAGAGGGGAAGGCATCCTATTGGGACTCTAAATGAGAGACGCATGGGAGAATAGCAAAATAAAAGGATACAGAGGGTCCTAGAAACCTACAAGTAGAACAATATGATAGGCAGATTTGGGCCCAGGGGTCCCGCTCAAACTAAGGCACCAGCCAAGGACAATACAGGAGGTAAACTTTAGACCCCTTCCCAGATCTAGCCAATGGTCAGAATATTCTCCACAGTTGAATGGAGAGTGTGATATGACTTTCTCATGTACTATGGTGCCTCACATTTGGCCATGTCCCCTGGAGGGGGAGACCTTGTGGCACTCAGAGGAAGGGCAGCAGGTAGCCAAGAAGAGACTTGATACCCTATGAGAATATATAGGGGGAGGTGATGCCCCTCAGGAACAGTCATAGGGGAGGGGAATAATGGGAAAATGGGGGGGGGGGGAAGCAATGGGAGGATACAAGGGATGGGATAAACATTGAGATGTAACAAGAATAAATTAATAAAAAAAAAAAAAGAAAGAAAGAGAGCATAGGCACACAAATAGAGTGCTAACATAAAACTCTAGGAGAGTCCTGAACTGTGTGCTTTCCCAGGTGCACAGAGTAATGAATGCACTGGCTTTCCTCTGGTGGAACCTGCGAAGACAGAGTTCTTTTACACACGTCCACTTCTCTCCCTTTCCAGATGAGGGCGCTGATGTTCTGATTATCTTCCACTCTCCCCCAACTCTTTTCCGCTTATTTCAAAATGCTTAACACATAGCTATTAAATTGTTAATAAGCAGGAATAAGTATGCCATTAATTCGAAAATATTTTATTCCGAGGATGGACTAGCTGCAAGATTTCAGAGGTGGCTGCACAATAATTAATGAACTTAATTTCCACTGCTAAATACATCATAATTTGAGGCTGAGTTTATGTGCTAATTGCAATTAGGCCCAGAAGAGAGTATGTTTTCCTGGCCTGCATGCCATCATCTGTTTAGATCAGACTTTTCCCTTTAAAAGTACAACTCCTAAAGCAAAACTTCCAGGGGGCTGAGGTAGTAAGAACACTGGGTGAACGAACACAGGGCACAGGCCTTTATGTGCCCTCAATTTGAGTTTTGTCAAGAATCATGTTGTTTGTGCAGATATAAGGGAATGTTGTGTAGCTATTTCCTTGACACAGAAACATTCTCTCCTGGAGGGCGGTTCATTAAGACCCTGAAAGTAAATGAAATGTAGAAGGTGTAGGAAATCAACAACTTACAAGTCTCAGAAAGTTCCTGTAGTGTACAAGATTTACAAGGTCTCTCCTGAACCAGGTCTCCTCAGGACACTGCTTCCTAATACAGAGGCCACCTTAGGAACAGTATGTGCTCTCTCTCTCTCATTCTCTCTCTGTCTCTGTCGCTGTCTCTGTCTCTCTGTCTTCCTGTCTTCCTGTCTGTCTGTCTCTGTCCGTCTGTCTGTCTGACTGTCTGTCTGTCTCTGTCCGTCTGTCTGTCTGACTGTCTGTCTGTCTGTCTGTCTGTTTCTCTCTCTCTCTCTCCCACACACACACACCCACACCCACACCCACACACAAATAAATAAACTTTTAAAAGAAAAAAAAGATCTCTCCCAAAAGTTATATAAAAAGTGACAAGTCTGGAAAGAGGAGGCCTTCTATAAGGCTAAGCTGCCTGGAAGCCTTGTAGAGAGATTCAGGGATGCAGCTTTTGTCATTGAGACCCAGGCCTACCTTTCTAGTTCCTCACCCTGACTTGAAGGCAGTAACATGGAACTGTTGCCTTTAGCTACTTGCTTCCTTTCCAACTTGTTACCAAGCTTCTGGGGTGTGAAATAAAAGGGGTTGCTCTCCTCCAAACCTGTGATAGTTACAGATGTAAATGTGGGCCAACACAAAATAGCAAACATACTTAGCATGAGCTTTAAAAACTTTTTTTGTAATTATTATTTGCAACTTGATTGCATGGTTTTCTTGTCTGAACTTTGTATGTAACAAGAATATTTCTTATCTTTTTAAAGTTTTATTCTTTCTTATTTTTATACTTCCGTGTTTGTGTGTGTAGGTATGTGCACGTGAGTGCAGGTGCCCATGGAGATGAGTGGCACCTCAGGTAATGGAGAGCTCACTAAGGAGGTGAACTGGCCTTATAGGTGGCTGTAAGCTGCCTGACAGAGGTGCTGGGAACCAGGAAACTCAGGTCCTCTGCAAGAACAATATGCCCTCCTCACTGCTGCCCTTACAATAGCATTCCACTGTCAGAAGGCTGGAGACATCGGGGTCACTGGGATGCACCTGCTTTACCCCTTCATGCCACGGATGCCATGACTGCCTGTTAGGACAACCTGATTTCAAACCTGCGTAATGGAACCTGGCAAGGTGCAGCTCAGTCTCTCACATTGCCAGTTTCCTATGCCTTGTAGAATGTTGAAGGAGGGAAACAGCTAGGCTGAAGGGCAGGAGACCCCAGGTGTTTGATCTCCTTCTTTAGTGGTCTGATGTAGAACCAGCTACTTCGTTTGCACAGTACAGCACCAGAGGAGCCTGTGCGTCTTAAACCTCTGGGAGCCGGCAGTCTGCACCTCCCTCTAACTGAAAGGACTGAGCAGCAAGTAATGGGCTGGGGAGATGGCTCAGAAAGGACAGAGCAGCAAGTAATGGGCTGGGGAGATGGCTCAGAAAGGGAAGTGCTTGCGTGTAGCATGAGGACCTAGCCTGCAATCCCAGTACTTAAGTAAAAAGCAAGGCAAGGCACTGGGAGGTAGATAGGAAAATACCTGGAGCTGGGCAGCCAGTGTAGCCAAATTGGTTTGGTGAGAGACCAAATTCTAAAACCATTACATAAAAAGCATTTGAGGAACACCATCAAGATTAACTTCTGGTCTGTGCACACATGCGTACTTAC
The DNA here is from genome assembly GCF_903995435.1 of Acomys russatus. NCBI lineage: Eukaryota > Metazoa > Chordata > Mammalia > Rodentia > Muridae > Acomys > Acomys russatus. The sequence goes on from NC_067142.1 coordinate 21,465,694, forward strand.
ACATATATGCACTTGAATACACATGTGGATGGATGCATATGTGCATAACAGACTGAGTGAGTGAGAAGTGGGAGAGGGAGAGAGAGAGAGAGAGAGAGAGAGAGAGAGAGAGAGAGAGAGAGAGAGAGAGAGAGAGAGAGAGAGAGAGAGAGAGAGAGAGAGTTGTCTAGAGGAACCTGGCTGTTAAAGGGTTTTCAGCTATGTGTATATGGTTCTCAACATAGTCTCAACCTCAAGGTGCTTGGACTTAATTAACTCGATGTTTCTTATAGGGTTGAAATCAGAAGGGCTCCAGGGTCAGCTTGCCTGGGAGGCCACCACTGGTTTCCTGGATAATGAATGCTATAAATTAGAAATAGATGGAGGCCTCTTAAGCTCTGGTTTACTCAAAGGACCCAGGTCAGAGGAAACACATATAGCTAGATTCCCTAGCTGGCCAGAGATGTTTTGTTTCAGCTGCAGAATGAATGACCAAGTGAGATTATTTTAGTTTACAATTGCTTTTTACCTCAGAGGAGCAACTTTGAGGCTGGGATGCAGTGAGAACATAGCCTCCACTTCGGCCTGTAAGAACACATCATGCTCTATAAGATAATTTTGAGGTTATCAATAATCGCATTATATTAAATGGAAGTTGAATTACTTTTATTAGGTTGAGTTGGGACCAGTGTTAGCTAAAGGCGAAACCCTCCTTAGCTTCCTGTAGCTTTTGCTGTTGTCCATCTTGTTTGTTTCCTCCATGTTTAACGTTCCATTCCTGGGTGAGAGTCATGTTTCGTCACCGGAGATAAGACTTAGTCAACTGGATATGTGGCTTAGCAGTGAGGGGTGCTTGTTGCTGTTTCAGAGGACCCGAGTTTGGTGCCCAGAGAGCCCATCAGGCAGCTGACAACTGACTGTAACTGCAGCTTCAGGGAATCGGACACCTTCTTCCAGCTTCCTTCAATAGTCATTGCACTCGTGTGTACAAACACACATACACGTGCACACATACAGACACATACATGCACACACACAGATACACATAGACAAATAAAATAAACCTTTAAAGAACTTAAGAATCCAAATCTAGGGAGAAATATGTGATTTTCCCTAGCATCATGGATAAGGAGAGGTGAGGTCTAGGTAAGCTGTCGCCCTGCCTGGCGGGGGTATGGGGCACAATGAAGGGGAAGGCAGGTAGATGCTGCAGAAAGGGGACAGCCCGCCTCCTGTGCTCCTCTTTTTATTATTTTAACTTAACATAAATATTAGCTAAAATAATAATTGTGCATATTTTGGTGGCATTTTATATCAGTATGCTATGTGTCATGGTTAAATCCAAGAAACGATCTTGTTCCTCACCTTAGCTTTCTTTTTGGTGATGAGATACTCTGAGCAATTTCCAAATATACATAATTATTAGGTACAGTTATTCCTTTGTAAAAGAGATTGCACAAACATGTTCTTTTTGTCTAACCTAAAGGGTGTACCCTATACACTCTCCCAAACATTGTACACACACAATACTAATAATACAATACATGATTTATGTTTTCTTAAAGGAGGAGGATAAATGCGGCAGAGTGATTTGAAAATAACATTAAGTGTCAGATATATTGAATGCCTGTAGACGGTGTTTAGTTAATTAATTAATTAGCTGCAGAATCCCATATAAACCAGACTAGCCTCAACCTCATGCAGTAAAGGATGTCCTTGAGCATGTGGCGGTCTCGCATTACCAACTGGCATTTATGACACCCTGGGATTGATTCTCAGGGCCTTGTGGAGAACTCTGGTGCCTCCTATTTGACCACTGCCCCCTTGGTGGCAAGACCTGGTGACACTCACAGGAAGAGTAAGGAGGCTATTAATAAGAGACCTAATAGGCTGTGATCTTATAGTGGGGGATGACCGAGGGGAGGGGAATAGGATGAAAGAGGGAGGGAGGGGGGAATGGGAAGATACAAGTGAGGGGATAACAATTGAGATGTAATCTGAGTAAATTACTTAAATTAAAAAAGAATTAATTAATTAATTTATTCTTCTCTAATATATTACATCCCAACTACAATTTCCTCTTCCCTCCCCTCCCTTTTCCCCCAGATCCTTTCTGTCTCCTTTTTGCTTCAGAAAAGAGCAGGCCTCCCAGGGATAAGTCACAACAATACTAGATATATGCCCTCATATCAAGGCTGGATGAGGTAGCTCAGTAGGTCCCCAAAACAGGCAAAAGAGCTAAGTGACAGACCTACATTGCTCAGTTGGTGCAGTGTTTGCTTAGACTTCACAAGGCAGTGTGCGTCTGTGTGTATGTATGTGTGCTGTGTGATATGTGTATGTTTCTCTCTGGCCTTGTGCATCCTAAGCAAACACTGTACCAACTGAGCCACATCCCTGCTCCTTGGAGAACCTTAGGGCATTGGATAGACTGGTAGCACTCAAGTCAAGCACAGTTAAAGCAGGCCTGTGAGATTCAGAGAGCGTAGACAGTTCTCCAAGACCGCAGAGCTGGACATCCGTATCCGCATTGCTAACTTCCAGGCTTTCCAGCTTCTCTGTAGTTCACTTGTGAATGATGCAGGGCACTTGCCCCTGAGTGCTTCTCATTCAGGGGACTCATTTTTTCATCTCAAGGCTTCTGGTGCAGAAGGATGGGAAGAGTGGAATCTACCTCACCTCCAGTTAGCTGGATGAAGCGCTTCTTGCCTCTGGTGTTCTCTCTGTGTTCTCCCAGCATGGATCAAGGTCTCATTGTCCTTGCTGTAAAGGATGAGATTCTTTTTTTTTTTTAATTTTTTTTATTATTAATTTATTCTTGTTACATTTCAATGGTTATCCCATCCCTTGTGTCCTCCCATTCTTCCCTCCCTCCCCTTTTCCCCTTATTCCCCTCGCCTATGACTGTTCCTGAGGGGGATTACCTCCCCCTGTATATGCTCATAGGGTATCAAGTCTCTTCTCGGTAACCTGCTGTCCTTCCTCTGAGTGCCACCAGGTCTCCCCTTCCAGGGGACATGCTCAACCATGTTCATAGCAGCCTTGTTCATAATAGCCAGATCATGGAAACAGCCTAAGTGTCCCTCAGTAGAAGAATGGATAAAGAAACTGTGGTACATATACACTATGGAATACTACTCAGCTATTAAAAACAAGGAATTCCCGAAATTTGTGGACAAATGGATTGAGCTAGAAATTATCATAATGAGTGAGTTAACCCAGAAGCAGAAAGACTTAAATGGTATATACTCACTTATATCTGCATACTAGCCCAAGGATGAGATTCTTAAGTGACCTGACTTAGTCTGTCCTGCACTCCCACTGTGCAAGCTTTGTTTTCTGCAAGCTATGTGCCCAACATAGTCAAAAAGGTAAACACCTAGCAGGCAATCCCTGTGGGAATATTCTGTCAATTCAGAATGTTTTTCTTCAGTTTGCTTGTTCTGACTGCCTGGTAAGTCCCCTTCTTCCTACAGGTGTGCCAGCTACATACTGGCCTTAGAAGAGTCTCTAAGACCAACACAGCTCTATGATTTTGAAGTTCAGCCATTCAAGTGCCCACTACATGTATGGATCCCCTGAAGTATTTGAAGTTTCTCACACAGCAGGAATGAACTATTTACTATATACAGCAAATGTCAATGCTGACCCAGCCATGGCCAACGTAGGTGATGTTCTACAGACATTGCCATAGAGGTTAAAAATAGATTTCCAAGAACATTCAATGTACATCTGATTGCTTTGCAATCTGTTTCACGAAAAGTGACTTTTTCGTTGTCTGAGTGTTCCATTTATCTGAGTTTTTGCTTTACTAGCTCTTAAAGCACATCAGGACAGAGAATGGGATGAAGTGCAGCCTTCTTGTGATGGATGGTCCAGTACTGCGTGGAGAAGTTGGGCTAGGTTTGATTATCACAAAACAGCATAGGTCAGTGGCTGTTTGGAGGAGATGAGGAATGTCCCACTAATGGTACCAGATGCTTAAAGCCCTGCTGAGCAGGGCATGAAATATTTACCATTTCCTTTTAGGTGAGGAGGAAGAATGCTCATTGAAGTTTCATGTATGCATCCCCACCCATCAGCCCGCTTCCAGTTTGTGCTACAACTCTCAAATTGTCCAAAGAGCTCACTCTTTCAGGGACTGGATCATGAGGGAACCTCTACAATATATCTGTAGACTTTTCCCCAGGTGGGAATGGCTGGGGCCAAAGTGAAGACATTTTGTACATGTGAGAGAGTCCAGCAAGAAACCCCAGCCACACAGGGAGGCTACCCACTCAGTGGCGGCTGGAATGATGGGACTTCCGAATCCTAGTTCCCTCTTCACTTAGAGCATTAGCCCTGCAAGGACAAATGGTGGCCAAATTCTGGCTTCATCAGTGGTAGTCTCTGAGTGCACTGCAGTTGGGAGAAGAGTTTTGAGTGAGCTGATGTTTTTGTGTGTTTGAGGGTCGTATGTCACTTACAAGGTAGAGGCTCTATGAGTGATCTCTCCTCAAAACTAGAAGTTCCTGATGGTTCATACTCAATGTGACTTGCCACTTGTGGTATATCTAGTTGTAGTTTTTCCCTCCTACAATCATCTTTATAGTGCTGCCTTTAGTTATTCTACTTGTGTCAGAGATGCCTGCCTCTCTTATATTCTTTGTTACCTTAAAATTATCTACTAGGTGCATTTATTAGGCACTCATTCAGGCAAACATTGGTTAAGGACCTCTCACGCAGATAGATGTTGCATCCTAGGGCTGTGGGTATGATCATATCTTCTTGTCCTTAAGATTGTCTTTAAAGAGCTGAATGAACAAACAGAAGGGCATAGATGTGTATGTCAATGTGTGTTTGTGTATATGTGTTCATGTGTATGAGTGTGTGAGTATATATTGTAGGTGTGTGTCTGTGTGTGTGTGTCTGTGCATGTGAATGTGTGTTGTAGGAGTGTGACTTTCCATGCATGAGTGCGGTGTATGTGTGTATACATGATCATATGTATGTGTTTATATGACTGTGTTTATGTGTTTATAGGCATTTATATGTGTATATGTATTGTGGGTATATGACTGTGTGTAAATTTATGATTATGAATGTATATCTGTGAATGTGTGTATATGTGTGTGTTATGTGTGCATTTATATTACATGTGGGTCTGTATGTGTGTTTGTGAGTGTAGGCACGTGTGTGAATGTGTGTGTATGTGTATGCATGCATAACCCTTTGCCTACCATTTAAGAAACGCCTAGTTTGGGTCCTATGAATACACTTATCCTTACGGGAAAGAACAAATTGAGGCCTTTGGATCTTGGTCCCATTTTCATAGCTCTTAGGAGAGGAGAACTGGTGTTCCAGGATGGATGATGTTAGATTTCAGGGGCTGAATTAGAAATTCAGAGGAGCCCGAGGAGATGGATCAGTGGCTAAAGTGCTTGGAGCTCAAGCAGAGGACTTGAGAATACTATCTTAGAGCCAAAGTAAGATCCAGGCATGATGGGAAGATCCAGGCATGGAGGGAAGATACAGGCATGGTGGGGTACACTTGTAATCCCAGAGATGGAGAGGGGAGGTGGGAGAAACTCTGGCTTACCCAGAGAATGCTAGACTAGTGAGAGCCCCTGTCTCAAAAAAAAAAAAAAAAAAAATAATGAGGATGCCTCCTGAGGAATGGCACCAATGTTGGCAACAAACACATGTGAATGTGCACTCACATATGAATATGCACACACACACACACACACACACACACAGACACACACACACTCTTAGGCACACACAAAAAGAAAAACAGTAAGACAAATATACAATGACAGAGACAGGTGGAGATTAAGACCGGACAAGGATTCAGAGTGACAAAATACAAACCTTATTTCCCATTCTAAAGGGCTTTTGAGAGAAAATGGCAGCTGGTGGACCAGAAAGAAGACAGACAATCCGCTGTGAGCCCAGGTGTAGGGTGAATCACAGAAATCATGAGATGAGAGAAAAACTCGGTAGTTAAATAACGTGTGTCCCCGTGAAGCTGCCCTGTTCTAGTTGACTGAGAAGAGTTACTCTTTGGACACTTCCACTGTGGGGACTTCGTGTCTGTGCCTGTGCATGATCTTGAGGCTTGACCATGGGTGACCAGCTCTGTGCATATTGAGTCTCAACCCAGTCTGTGCTTCTTATTGTTATATTTTTATGTTTTAACTTTTACCCTACCGTTGAAGGGCTTACATGAAAATATCTTGTGCGTTTATTTTGTGTAAGTGCAGTTCATGTTGTTGTTATTTTTTTGTTGTTGCTGTTAAATGTGTAATATTTTCCTTATGAATTATTTAAAGTAGCTTAATTTGGCTGGAGGACGGAGCTCCATGGCAGTGCACTTGACCAAAATGTGTGAGGTCCTAGGCTCAATTTCTGGTAGCAGAAAATTTGGATTTGGCAACCAAAAGTGTTGATTAGAAAGGTACCTCAGTCATTAAGCATACATGGAACTCTTCTATAGGACCTGTACTTGGTCCCCAGCATCTTCATCATCCACTTGACACCATCCACTCAGGGTATGTGAGCCAGCCTTCCACTTGGGTATCAGACACTGGGTTTGATTCTTTCCTCTGTTCTACTCTAGAGCCAGCCATACCTTTCCATCCCTATTGCCTTAGCCTTGGCTTGTGCCTCTACCCTTCCTCTCCTCGTCATGACTCCCTTTCCTGGGCTGGAGTTTCAGTGCCCTCTTCTGTCTTCTCACATCAAGTTTAACCAACTCTTCACCCCATCATACTTTGGGTCCTGTGGTTTCTCTAATGTCACAGACAATTCTGGGCCCCAGACAAAATTAACAACAGCTGTTTATTCATGCACTTGAAGTCAGGGGACCCATCTGTTATCCCTTTTTGTCAGAGTTTCAAAGTCACAGAAAGGAGACTTGGTTTTGTAGGAGAAAGGGGGAAAGTAGCTGGCAAGCTCTCTATTGAGGTGGAAAGTTGCAAAAGTGGCCAGGCTTTCTCCTTGGATGTCAGTCCATTGCTCAGCCTGTTGTTCAGTAGGACGATGAGCACTGTGTGTGTGTGAGTGTGTGTGTGTGTGTGTGTGTGTGTGTGTGTGTGTGTGTGTGTATGTTCATGTTGTGTATATAGAAGTCAAAGGACAACCTTGAATGTCATTCCTTAAGTACTATATCTATTTGTTGTTGTTGCTGCTCTGTTTGAGACAGGGTCTCTTGGTCTAAAACTTTGACATGCACACCTGGCTAACTGTCAGGTGAGCTCTTATAGATCTGCCTGTGTTTATCACCTGCATTACTGTCATTGGGATTTCAGCAGTGTACCACTGTGCCTGGTTTTTTAGGTGGGGTCTCATCTACCCAAACTGAGGTCCTTATACCTGTGAGGCAAGTGTTTTACTTACTAAGACACTTTCCCCTCTTAGTTTGTGGCCATGAAGAGGAAGAAGAAGAAGAAGAAGAAGAAGAAGAAGAAGAAGAAGAAGAAGAAGAAGAAGAAGAAGAAGAAGAAGAAGAACTGGCGGGTGGTATGAATGGATGTGTTTTAGTGAGTAGAAAATTTTGCAATTAGGAGGAAGTGGCAGGGATTCTTAAGGGTTTTGTTCTTCATTAGAAACTACTCCATGCTCCATGGGCAGTTTCTTTCTGTTTATGTCCATCTTCTGCTTAATCTTCTTTAAGGGTTTCTGTTCAGCAGCAGACCATGTCCTCAGTGTATGGCACAGACCATTTTCATTCTTGGTCTTTTAGAGAAGGATATTCCTCAGCCATATTTATGGTTGTCCCAAATGCACATAAGCTTTCCTTCCCCAGGAAATTTACTATTTTCAACTGTATTTTTCTTCTACCTGGTTCTTTCTTGTTTTTCTCTATTATGGCCATTATACATGTGCAAACACACACACACACACACACACACACCCTTCCAGATTTAATAAGTCATAATTGAGAAATAAAAATTACACTTTGGGAAACCTGGGGAGATGGCCTAGGAGTTAAGAACGCATCCTGCCCTTGCAGAGGACCCAAGGCTTGATTCCCAGCACCCATGTCAGGTGCCTCACAGTCACACACAATTCCCATTCTAGACAATCCAAGACACTCTTCTGGCCTTCAAAGGTACCTGCACTCATGTGCATGCACACATAATTAAAAATAATAACATAACTCTTTACAAATACATTTATTTTTGAGATAGTGTCTTCTGTAGTTCAGGCTGGCCTCAAGCTGTGTAGGCTCATTACCACTTAAGGATGATCTTGAACTCTTGACTCCCTGTCTTCAGCCTTCCTAGTGTTGAGATTATAATTGTGTATCACCATATTGGGGTCTATGTGCACTTTAGATTGAATCTAAGATATTGCACATGTTGGGCAAGGACTCGACCGAGAGCCCTATGTCCCTAGCCTCTGCCTTTATGTTTGGACATAGAACACAGCATTTTGATGAAGGGATTGAATAAAGCTGGTAACATACCTTATAGATTTATTCATTTGTGGTAGGGACACTTCATGTCTATTCTTAGAATATTCCAAGTATGCAATACTTCATATACTCACAATATGTTGTCCAGCTATTACCACATGTTATACAACACACCGTTATCTATTGTAGTTGTTATGTTACATGGTAGTTGTGTGGATACTCAGTTTTATTGGAAGTTTATATTCTGTGACTAACATCTTTCTTCTCGCATCGCCCCAGCCGTTGCCACCAATGTTCACCCTAGGTTTCTATGAATTCAGCTTTTTAAAGGTTTCACATTTAAGTGAGATCTTCTGATATTTGTCTTTCTGGCCTGGTTTATTTCACTTAAGGAAATATCCTCCAGATTCCTCTATGTGGCTAATGACAGGGTTTCCTATGTTTTTGAAGGCCACACAGTATTCTCATACAGGTATAAATATATTTTCTTCCTTCGCAGATGGACACATAAAGTAGAGCTTGCATCCTGGCTATCATGGATGATGCTGCCCTCATCTGGGTGTGAAGCTGTCTCTCTGATCTACTAAGTTCATTTCCCTCAGGCAGGTGTCTAGAGTGGAGACCCTGCTTCATATGGTACTTCCAGTTTTAGCTTTTGAAGCAAACTCTATGCTGCTTTTCATAATGGCCATGCTAATTTTCATGTCTACCAGCAGTGTAAAAAGTTTCCTTTTCAACACATTCTTTGCAAAACTTAATGCTCTCCTTGATCATGGCCTTTCCAATGAATAAGTCTATATTGCATTGCTGTTCTAATGTTCATTTCTCCACTGATTAGTGACATCGGGCAGCTTTTCATATACTTGTTTGTCTCAGTTTCTTTTCCCATTGCTGTGATAAAATACCCTGACAAAAGCAACTCAGGGCAGACAGGGTTCATTCTGTCTCATGGCTCCAGGGAAGCACACTCCATCATGGTAGAGAAGACGAAGCAGTAGCCAGGTGACAGCAGGAGCAGGAGTCACCTGATCTCAGTTCATCTATAGTCAGGAGCAGACAAAGAACAGGAGGTGATGCTGGCTGTGAGCCCTTAAGCCTCACTGTCAGTGACCCACTTCCTGCAACAAGGCTTCCACCACAGCCATCCCAAACAGAACTGCTAGCTGATGCTGAGTGTTTAAACACACAACTTTATTAGGGGGGGGGGGAAATTTCAGATTCAGATTAGAATATTGTTGGAGAAATATATATGTATATATATTTCTTTGAGAAGTATCCATGCCTTTTATGACTATTTTCCATCAAGTTGTTTCCTTGCTATTGCATTGTGTGAGTTCCTTGTGTACCTTGGAGGCCAGCGCCTTATCAGACATCTGCACACATTCCTCTCGTTACAGTAGGTTGTTCCTTCACTCCGTTGTTTGTTGCCTTTGTTGTGCAGAAGATTTTCAGTTTGGCATAGTTCTCAGCTTTTGTTGCCTGTGCTACAAAAAACACTGCTTAGAGCAATGTTAGGAAACTTTTCTTTGCATATGCTTTCTTCTAGTTTCAAGACTCATGTTTAAATATTTTTTATCCTATTCGGGATAAATTTTGCATGCCATGTTGCATGGGTACATACCCATGTAGAAATCCAATATCCCTAAAACCATTTAGTGCAGGGACTATCTTTTCTCCTTCTCCTGTTCTTGGCATCTTTTTACAGAGACCAATTGTCCATCATTAACACATGAATTTATTTCTGGGCATAGGATTTTCTTCCATTAGCTCATGTGTCCAATTTTATGCCAGTAATGAGTTATCTTGTGGAGAAAAATGAGGCAAGAGAATTTCTCATTATCTAGTCCAAACTACCCTTGAATCACCATGTCGTCCAGATAGGCCTCAAACTCACCATCCTCCTGCCTCAGCCTCCAAGGGCATGGTTTAAGGATGAGCATTACCATGCATGGTTGTTATCTGGATTGCAATGACTTTATAGCAGATTTTAAAAAGAGGTCTTTTACTGAATTTTAATATTTAGATTTAATATCATTTGATTAGTTCCTTGAGGATTTAATACAGTATATTTGTGCTGCAGCAGAATTGTTCTCTCTACATCTCACCAGGCATGGAGAGGACCCTTTCTTTAGACTTGCTTGGTCATGTGTGGCAATATATCTAATAGCCATAGATGACAATTTTGTTGGGAAAGTTTTCATACAGTCTTTTGACTTTAGCAATGAGATTCCACCCATTCATGTATTCAGGCTTCTTGTGGTGATTTCCTTTAAGCATCAGCTGATTCTTTCATATTGGTCCTAACTCTGACTAGAATTTCAAGTCTTTGTATCTGCATAGTATAATTATATTTCACTCCATCCCTCCCTTTTATATATGTATTTTAAGCCAAAAATAAGATAGATAAATCTTACTCCCCTAAAGAAAGACTGGGGAGTGAATAGGATAAAATATTTTTAATTAAATCATTGCTTTTTGCGTGTTTGTTGAGGAAGACACACATGTTCCACAGAATACATGTATAGGCTAAAGGACATCTTGAAGGACTCTGCAGACAGAAGTCAGGTCATCAACCTTGGAGGCAAGTGCCTTTATCTGCTAAGCCTTTTGGCTGGTCCTGTGGCCCTGTACTAGATCTTGAAGTCAGGTGTCGTGATGACTCCAGCTCTGTTCCTTTGTTCAGTGTTTCTCCACTGACTCAAGAATTTTTTTTTTTTTTTAACATTTAGCTAACTAGCTTTTTTGGTAGGCATTAGTTCATGTGCCTTTTCCTATGGGGAATATCACTGACTTACTCTGTGCTATGTGCTTTTCCAGCATTACTGTTCCTTGTTACCTCCCTTGTTACTATAATTAGCTGTTCATGGAAGGTCTCTCTCTTCTGTTCATTCCTTCAGAGCAGAGATTTAGAAACCCTAGTGCCATCATCTTTGTAGTCCCTGGGATGAGCGCTTAGCAGGGGCTCAATAAATACAGGCAGATTGATTAAACCATTAATTATTTCTTGCTTGGAGTTCTCCTTTCACACTGTGCTCCACCCCAGGATATCACAGAAAACTTGCTCAAAAAGAGTGAAGGAGAGTTCAGGACTGAGCTGAACGGTCCTGACTCAAACACCACCAGAAGCCCCAATACTGTTGTTTTTCTCCCCTCATTGCTCATTGATGACAGTTTTTTACAGCCCAGACATTGCATCTCTACTGGTGCTCTCACACAACAGTCCTTCGATATCTATTTGTTGACTTTTGTTTCCTAGCAACTGGTGAAAACGCTTTGATTTACAAAGGCAGATGGATCATTCCAAGTCTCTTATTGAGGAGAAAAACCAGTGAGGCAGGGTGTAAAGGGTTTCTTACAGGCATGTCTTTGGATTCTTTTGTGTTGCATGGTCTTTTGTGTATGGATGCATATGTATGCATGCTTGTGGAGGCCAGAGACCGACAGCTGATGCCATTCCTCATTTGTTTGGATGCTATTTATTTATTTATTTATTTAGTGACATGGTCTTTCACTAGCCTGGAACTTTACCAAGTAGGCTAGACTGGCTGGTCAGTGAGTCCCATGCATCCATCCATTTCTTTTGTCTTAGTGCTTGGATTATAAGCGCAGAGCACCACATATTCTTTTATGCAGTCTCTGAGGATCAAACTCAGGTCCTCATGCTTGCGTGGAAATCATTTATAACAACATATCTCTCTCCCTGGCCTCTTCTCACTTCCCACTGTTCTATAGTTCTCCAGCTAGGAAACCCTCAGGCTCAGAAACAGCTCAACATCCATCAGTCATCAAATTGCTCACAAGAGTCACAGCACTGTGTCAAATATTCTTGTAGACTGAGAATGTTTAAAAAAAATCTCCCGGAGAGTGAAAGAATTGAACACTTAGAACCAGTCTGTTATTACAGAGCAGGTGACACTTAGATTTCCTTTTCAGAAATCTCTTCTTAGATCCTTTTGGGGACCATTTCCCTAGATGCAGTATCATGATGGTATATACATCACATGCAACAGAGGAATCTGAAGAAAGAAGGCTAGTTTTGTTTTCCTGCCACTTTCTCCTGCTTCCATCTGGTCATCCTCTATGTCAGACACATTTGCATGAATTTTGTATTTACCTTTGTCTTTAGTATATTGGGAAACACACATATACGTATCCTGGCCAGCAAGATGGTTTAGCAGGTAAAGGTTCCTGTTCACCAATCTTGATGATTGCCAAGACCCACATGGTGGATAAATATGAAGATTTCCTAAATGTTGTCCTCTGACCACCTGAGTGCCCACACACACACAAACACACGCACACACGCACACACACGCACGCACACACACACACACACACGCACACACACACACACACGCACGCACACACACACACGCGCACACACACACACACACACGCACGCACACACACACACACGCACACACACACACACACGCACACACACACACACACATACAAACACATGAACACACACACACAAACACACGCACACACACACACACGCACACGCACACACCTTAAAAATGTATAAATGGTATAAGTGCAATGAGAAATGTCAGCTTTTGGATTCAACATCATATTAAAAATGGTCCAGGTCAATTTTAGGATTGAAAGAATGCTTTAACTTTAGGGGAAACTTGATATAATACATGAAAATCTCAAATCTTTCAAATTTGTCAATGAACACTCAGGAGCCAGATGTTGGGGTGGATCCCTGCTACCTCAGAGAGGCAGAGAAAGGCACCCAGCTGGCTCAGCTGATGGACCATGAGGAAAAGGCTTGCTAGCTTACTGGACAACCCAGGAGGAAAAAGCACAAAAGTCAAAGAGCTCTTTCTTCTTATCCATGCTGTCTTAAATATCCTTCTCTCAAAGTCCCTCCTATCTGCTTAATTCCTGTCATCTGGTTTCCTGCGCTGCCTCTTGACTTAGGGATAACTATTAAATCCTGTGTATGGAAAGTCCTTGGATTAAAGGCGTGTTCACAGTCACAGGGTTCACAATGGGATCAAATATCCTGCAGGACAAGATAGCAATATTCTCATAGTGTTAATGGGCTAGAGAAGTGAAGTATGGTCTTATAATGGGATATGAAATTGAACTGGGGATTTGAAAAGCTTTTTGTGGTAAAGCTGACTAGAAAGCCATTTCCTTAATGTAATAATGTCTACACACTAATATTTTATATGACAAAGAACTCTACTAGGTTATAGGATCATCTAGAGAAAAGCTAAGAATGTTAACACCATGGGTGATAAACATATGGATATTCCCAGATAAGCAAATAAAAAATTGAAAACTAAAAAGTAAGTGATCAAAAGAGAAAAGACTAATTTAATAGTTTTAAAATGGCACTTCTTTAAAATGTTACCAAGTTAAGATGGCTTTGTAAGTAAAGTCATTTGTGCCCACACCTGATCATCTATGACCAGTCCCTAGTACTCATGCAGTGAAAGGAGAGAGAACTCATTTGTGACGTTGTCCTCTGACCTCTATGTATATTGCCATAGACTTTAAATGTAACTTTTATTTGCCAGATTCAATTGTCATCTTGGAAGCTGACTGCTCAATAAGCTCACCTTTTTCTTTTCTTTTTCTGAATTCTGGCTGGCTGGTTTAACTCAGCTATTCTGACTGAAACTCCTCTCCAAGCTGGCTGATTCAATCTGGCTTCTCTTGACTCCTCACTGCATTGCTCTGTTTGGCTTCAAACTAACACTGGAAATTTGTTCTAATCTTCTGGCTCCATCTTATTCTCTGGCTTCACCTGCCTCTGCATGAACTCGCGAACAAACTCAACTCCAGCGCACTGCACTCACTCAACTGAACTGCACTGAACTCAACTCTACTCAACTGGACTGACTGAAGTGATCTGAACTGTCACTGCACTGCCTCCCAACTGACTCCCCACTGACTGCCAACTGACTGACCTCAACTCAACTCAACTCAACTCAACCCAACAACTCAAGTGCCTCTCCCCACACTCTCCTCTGCACTGCTCTCTCTTAAGTAGTCTATCTTTCCTCTCTGCTCTTGTGAGAGTTAGGCATATTCTATCTCTGACTTATTCTGTCAATTCTTTCTCTGATTTCTCACTTTGTCTGTCTCTTAAGTATACATAACTTTCAAACATACCTTCTATAAACTAACCTTACCTACATTGTTTGGGATTGAAGATCTTTACTAAGGGCGTGTCTGTATTCCAGTCAGATCATATTGTAATCCATGGCATGCCTGCATTCCATCTGGATCACATAGACCTAGAACATATTTGGCTGTGATCCCTTGCCAGAGCAGCCATATTGCTGGATTAAAATTCCTCTACAATATAGTGTACATGTACAAACACATGAACACACACACACCATTGCTTAGCTGATTAATTCAATATCTTCTACAGAGAGAATAGAGAGGATAGTTTTGGATGGTGCTCAAATTCAAGGGTGATTAAAAATGGTGAGAACTGGAGCACTGCGCAGTGGTTAAGAGTGCTTACAGCTCTTGCAGAAGACACTCATTCAGTTTCTGGAACCTACAGTGATGTCTCATAACCATTTGTAACTCCATTTTTATGGACTCCAATGCTTTCTTCTGTCTTCTATAACTACCTATGCTCATATGCAGCCACCATGTAAAATAATCACAATTAAAATAAATCCAAAAAAATATCAGTGCCTCCTCTTTACCCCAGAAAACATTATTAACCAAAAAACCATTCTTAAGAGAGAATGAAAACAGCAAATGTATGAAGAGTCAAAGGATGTTAGCAAGGCCTGAATAAATGGAATATTATACTGAATTTGGGATGGAATGGCCTAACATAAAGATATCATTTCCCAGAATTCATGTGTAAATTCAATGCAAGTGCAGTAAAAATTCCACAAGCAATTTCTTTTTCTTTTAAAAAATAATTTTATTCTTCGATATTGCCTTATACATACAGAGTGAGTTTTAGTTACCTCTATCTGTTTTACCCTCTGTCACCCTTCCTCCCTCTTTTGTAGATCTTTTTCTTCCTCACAAAATGCTTCCCTTTATTTTTCTTGTTGATTTTGAAGGTGTATGACTCGCTGAGTTTTATTATGCTTGTTTGCATGAGCATGGGTTTCCATGAGTTTAGTGCTGGAGCATGAGGGATATTTCAGTAGCTACTCAACTAATGAGAACGATAACCCCTCCTCCAGCAGCCATTAATTGCCACTAGTTTCTCTGGGAAGTGTGGGACCTCATGAACCCTTACTCTTTTCATGAAGAACTGTGTATACCTTGAGCATGAAACCATGATTGCAGTGGGATCGTGAATGTAATGGTCATCTCATGGGTAGAAGTCCTTTTTTTCCAGCACAGTGTCTTGTCCTCTGGCTCTTATGGTCCTTCTTCCTCTCTTCTCCTCAGTGTTCCCAGGAAGGATTTTTGAAAAACCCAATAAAAGCTCTAATGCTTCATGAGAGAATAAGTTCCCACGTAGTTAGGTTAATTTTCATAGAGCAAAGCAAAGCATGAAGCATGATGTCAAACTACTAAAATAGAAATAAAGTAGTATTAGTACAGAGGTAGACAGCTCCATCAATGAGACTAACGGAAAACTCTAATGATAGATTTACACGTACACGGAATCTCCATCATGAGAAAGTGTAATATCACAGACCAGGAAGTGCATGTGAGTGGGTAAAGTGTGCTTACACAGTGTGGACCTTAAATGAAGAACTACACAAAAGCTAAAGCCTATATGTGACAGGCAAAACTCAGGGAAGATGACATTGGAAACATCCTTAGATATATATCCTAAAGCAAATGTTTTGTTCATATGACCATGTGTGTACGTGTGTTGGCTTCTTGTGCTATGGTGTTCATGCAGACGTCAAAGGACAGCTTGTGGAAGCAAGTTTTTTCTCACTCCACCATGTGGCCCTGGGGACTAAACTCAGGTCATACATTGTGGTCATGAACACCTTTAACTGCTGAGCCATCTGTTCTGGTTTCTTTTCTGTTGCTGTGATAAAACACTCTGACCAAAAGCAGCTTAGGCGAGGAGAGGCTTTATTTAGCTTACACTTTAAGGTCACACTACGGTTCATCACTGAGGGAAATCAAGGCAGGAACTCAAGCATGAAATTGAATGTAGGCTTGATTGCTCGCCCACACAGCATTATTTCCTACCGGGAATCTCACTCAGCCAAGGAAGTACAGTAGAAACAAGAGGCACACTGCGTGCCGGCTTACTCACACGGTCAGGCTCAGCTAGCTTCTTTATATAGCCCCAGACCACCTGTCAGGCAGTGGTGTCACCCCAGTGGGCTGGGCCCTCATACATCAACTCACAATCAAGACAACTTCCCACCCACAAGCCCACAAGGCAAACTGATCTAGGCAATGCCTCAATGGAGACTCTTCTCAGGTGACACTTGGCTGTGCCAATTTGACAGGATGTTAATTAAGGCACATCTTTCTGGCCATGCTTATTTTAATCACACACACACACACACACAACACAACACACACACACACACTCTCACACACACACACACATTTCTGTTGTGTTATTTAAAAGTACATGGTTAACAAATTTGAAGTTGATGATAATTTCACTCACTTTTTGTCAGACCAAAGTATTCTAATTGAGAAATTATTTTACCTAAAGTGCTAATGTAGTTATTAAGCCTAGTAAAAAATGTTAAAATGGAGAAATATCCTGTACTCCATATATTTATTTTGAAATGTGTAAGCATTTTTAGTTCAGATGCAGTTAAAGATAGTGTCTTCTTTCCACTCAGATTTTCCATGAAAACCATTTTAATAAGACAAACCCATCAATTACATTATCACATTAAAAAAATGTTTCAAAAGATCCATTCCTTTCAACTGAAAAGGAAAACTGTGCCAATAGTCTCTTGCTACACATGGAAACATGCCCAACTTCAGTTGCATGATTTCAAGATGAAATCTTGTTTACTATTTAGCATTCTTCAGTCATCTGTTGAATCCTGTTATTTTATCAGTGGGGAGTAAATTTCAATGTCTTCTATCAGAGCCCTTTCAAGATAACTTCAAATCACAAGAACCTTTTAAAAACTGAAGTCTTTGGGATGTTTTATTTGTTGAATAATTTAACTAAAGATCTTCATTTGCTTCTTAATAAAATGCAATAAGAATGTAGAACATTGCTTAACAAGAAATTTATCCTGTTCTAGGATGTGAAGGCTCATTTATAGAGTTGTGTTTCAAAAGGGCACACATTTTGAAGGTTGATTGGTGTTAGATGACAAAGAGGGAAAGTGTGTACTGAGTCACTGTAGGTTATTCAATATTTACTCATAGATGTTTCACAGCTTAGTTTGTCTAGAGAAGCCTATTGATTAATTAGCAGAGCATTATAGTTTAGAGGAGGATATGCATTATTTGTGCACCCCACTGTATTATGTATGCATTTTGTCCTTATGGATTTTGCTCTATAGATTTCTTCAAATATGAATATGCTTTTTCTATAACAGGGTTGTAGTGTGGTTTGAGTGAGAAATTTCCCCCATTGAATCATGTGTTTGAACACTTGGTCTCCAGTTGGCTGTGCTGTTTGCAGAGGTTAGAGGAGCCTTTAGGAGGTGGAGCCTTGCTGGAGGAAGTACATCACTGGGAGGTGAGCACCACCCACCTCTGCTTCCTGTGTGACCAGCAGCTTCCTGCTCCTGCTGTTGTGCCTTTCCCTCGATAATGTACTTCTGATTTAGAAACATAAACTGAAATAGGCAGCACCTACCTTAAAAAAGCTGTATTCTTCAGCTGTATTTGGTTGTGATATTTTATCCCAACAGCACAGTAACTAATATTTGCATCCTTATTATAGCCACAAAACAAATAATTTCATCTCCAAGGTTGAATAAGGATTTTAATTCAGTTTGCAATAGCTTCTGTAATAATGTTAGGCAGAATTCCTTCAACATAATGGACTTCTCAAGACTTTGCTTTTAAAATATGAATTAAAATAAGTCCATTATGGAATTAGTGATTATATTGCTAATATTGTTATTTCTTTATATATACATAAGAAAAATTGAAATTAAAAAATTCAGCATGATTAATTTAGAAGAGCAATTAACTGTCTAAATGAAAACTCATGGTCCACAGAGTAGTATGCAAATACATGTCTGCTTTTGCATATGTTAATACACTTTCTTAGAATACAACTTTTTTAGGTAGCTGCTGCTGCCTTTCACAGATTTGAGTTTCTAATTACCTTCCAAATAGCCATCTTCCCCTACAAATTTAACCACTTTAGAAATGCCACCATTGGCTCGTCAGAAGCCCAACATGGGGTGGGCTCACAAGACCTCACCTCTTCCTAAGAATTCAGATGCAGGTAATAATTGATGGGGACGGAGTGACATTTTTTTTCAGCAGTATATCCTTGGTAAGATGACCATTTGACTGTAAATAGTCCCTCCTCACCCATGCTCCTGTAATCAACCTTACTGATACTGAAAAGACTTCCTTAAAAAAAAAAAAAAAAGACATGAAAAAGGAAGGGCCCTACTTAGAAAGAAGGAATCAATGGATGGTAATGGGGTAAATATGATCAAAGTGTATTATATACATGTTAGAAAATGTTAGATTGAAAACCAGTAATTATAAATATATTAATATATGCTAAGAATAACATTAAAATGTTATACAAAAGCTACACATTGTCTTATCAACTGTGAAACAGGATTAGCCAAATTCACTGAAGTCACTTCAAAAATAAAACATTTACACTTTTAATTTATTGCCTAGACGTTTATTGCTAGGTAACAGCAACAGCAGCAGCAGCAGCAGCAGCAGCAGCAACAAAGCAAATACTGCAGAATGGCACATTATAAGAAACAGCAAGACTTTTTATGTGTCTATCCTCTCAACTGAAGTCTCCACCTTCTTTTCCTTTTCACATTTTATGTCTTATAAGAAAATTTATGGTTTCTAATTTCTCAGGAATGTATCTGGCTGGAGGAGCATGGCATACAGCTTCATGCTGCTGTACTCAGATCATGAGACCCCAATAAATAACTGGCATTGATGTGAACTATCACTTTCTGTGTATTGACCAATTCTGATTGTGCAAACTTCCTACAGGATCTTGTCAAGGATGTACTACTGTTCAGATGAATTAATTCCTGATTATGGGATTCCAGGTTTGATTCAAATAGTTTAAAAAGTTAAATTGTTTTAGATCTTCTAAATCAATTTTATAAATTTATGGCTGCAGTAAATACCTTTATGGACCTCCAGATGCCTCACCTGAACAGTCACCCAAAACTCTCTATAATGTTGGAGCATCATCTTCAGCCTTCTGGCCCAATATATCTGACAGAAATATTTGTGAGGCAGGAACTACTGAGGACTTGCTTACCCTGTCTTGGCAGAGTTTGGCCATCGACTCCACCTGCATCGAAGCTTGCCCTTTTTTAGGAAGAATTCTGTCTGTGGTAGAAAGGAGGACATTTTTCCCAGTGGCTTACTTGTTACATTTGAAGCTATCTCCATAAGGATATTCTTTGATGCTCATCATCCTCTTTGAGGTAGGCTAGGTGTTGCCAGGAGTTAACCTGTCTCATTGTTGGTGAATCTTTAAAATAATAATAATAATAAAACATTTTTAAAATGTCATATTCTGCATGTCTCTAATGTTTTTGAAGATGCAATTTTGAATATTTTTAATTGAAATAGAATTACATCACTTTCCCCTATCTCCTTTCCAATAGAATTACATCACTTTCCCCTATCTCCCCTCCAATGCCTCCCATCCCCCTTCTCTTGTTCTCAAGCTGATAGCCTCTTTTGACATACTACCCTACAGATAATTTCTCAGCAGTGTCCATAGCTTTCCTACTTACAATAACTAGGATGTGGAAACAACTTAAATGTCCTTCAACAGATGAACAAATAATGAAAATATAGTAAATACACACAGTGGAATAGTATTCAGCTGTAAAAAAAAAACCAGAATCATGAAATTTGCAGGTAAATGGGTAGACTTAGAAAGTATTATTACATTGATTAATGTAACTAACACTTAGTCAACAGAGGGTGCTAACACTCACAGCAAATTTGAGGTTATTGGTGGGGTGAGAGGAAGAGAAGGGGGTAACCAAAACCTTTAATATATGCATTTATGCTTAGCTTCACAAGGACTTGAAGTGAGTGCTTACTATTTCCCTTTATCAGAAATGGGAACAGCTAGAGATCCAACCGGGATAAGTATGTTCTCTAAAAAGGTTGTTCACTGCATGGAAGATAATCAGGAGTATGAATGGTATAGGCAAAGACACCCCAAAGAGGATGGAAGACTAAAAGAGAATAGAAGGAAATATTTGAACACTTTATAACAATGTCTTTTAGTCCTTTAAGAATGTGAGTGTGCATATTTGACCACGTCCCCTGGATGGGGAGGCCTGGTGGCACTCAGAGGAAGGACAGCAGGCTACCAAGAAGAGACTTGATACCCTATGAGCATATACAGGGGAGGAAGTCCCCCCTCAGTCACAGTCATAGGGGAGGGGAGTAGGAGGAAATGGGAGGGAGGGAGGAATGGGAGGATACAAGGGATGGGATAACCATTGAGATGTAATAAGAATAAATTAATAAAATAAAATTTAAGAATTAAAAAAAAGAATGTGAGTGAGTGTGTGTGTGTGTGTGTGTGAGAGAGAGAGAGAGAGAGAGAGAGAGAGAGAGAGAGAGAGAGAGAGAGAGAGAGAGAGAGAGAGGAGAGAGAGAGAGAGAGAGAGAGAGAGAGAGAGAGAGAGAGAGAGAGAGAGAGAGAGATTTTGCAGGTTCTTTAAGTTTTATTTATTCTTTGAAATTTTCATATGTGCATAAAAAGTAACTTGATCACTTCCACTCCTCATTCCACACTTCCAATTTCACATAAGACTTCCCAGTCATATCTTTTCCCCCATCTTCATGTCCTTTTTTTATAATTTTATTTATTTATAGCCCATTGAGTCCAATGAGTACAACACAAGTGCACATCGGCATGCAGTCATCCACTGCAGCATGGGGAACCTATCTGTGCTCACACTACTAAAAAACTGCCAATAGTTCCTAGGTCAGGGTGGAGCCTTGGGAGTGGCCCTCCCACTCCATGCTGGAATTTTTAACTGGTTTATTCTTGTGTAGGTCTTGGGTAGGTAACCACAGCCTCTATGCAAAAACCGTGTCACATAGAGAGCAGAATTCACAGCATTCCACCTCATCTTCTGACTCGAGCGTTCTTTCCACCCTTCTCCTATGTTGTGCTTTGACCCTGTCCCTTCCCTTTGAAATCTTCCCAGACATTCCAAATACATTCTCTCCCCTAGCATCATGTACTCTTTTTGTTCTTTTGCCCAGTAAGTCTAACTGATGATGCCAGTATGTACGCCACTTTTTTGAGCTTGGACAGGTACCCAAGTGGGCAGAAGTCCATCAGACTCAGTTTTCTGAGCTCCAAATCCAGCATTCCTGATTTAGTAGCCTAACTAGATGCTAGGAGTCTACAGCTTTAACAAGTACTAAGTTGATATTATGCTTTAAATGAAATGGATTCTAGTGAAATTCTCAGATCTCATTAATATATGAAGCACTTATAATGAAACACATTACTGAGCTCACCCATCTTTCTCTTCTGTTATTGTAATAGCACTTTAAAATATACACATATAAAATTAAGTATAGACTCCACATGCTTCTACTTCATATGCAATAACAAAATCTCAACCATATTTAAATTTACTATAGAAGTAGAATTTATACAGTTCAACTTAACTTTAATTTTTAATGTGACAGATTATATAGCTCTACTGAAATTAAGGCTATTGTTACATTTAAGAGGCAAATATATATATATATATATATATATATATATATATATATATATATATATATATAAAACCTCAAAACTAGTTCTATTTTTAATCTGTTTGTAGTATCTGTGTACATAATGATTATTTGTATAAATGTATTCCCCAAATGATGATGACTTCCAAGTTCTAATTCCAACCTTACAGTCAAGCAAAACTCATATCATTGTGTGGTTTTAATAATAATCTCTATAAACTAGTTTCTAATGCAGTCTAAGAAACTAATGACATTACTAACATCTAGATTAAACAGCTATTTTCAAAGAATTTTATTTTGTTTATATGTATCTATGTGTATGCAAATGGTGGGAGGTACCCACAGAGGCCAGAAGAGGGCGTTGGTCACCCTAACAAGTGGTTATAAGTTGCCAGAGGTGAGTGCTGAGAACTCAAGCCCTCCTCAAGAGTAGCAAGTACTTTTAGCTAGGAGCCATCTCTCTAGTCCCAATTAAACAGCTTTTCAATGAGCCTAGTGCTTGGTAATATTGCCTAAAGAGAAGATTTCTCCAGCCACCCACCAGACTACACTCACAAAACAGCTTACGCTCACCCACTCCTTTCAGTGAGATTTTCCAAGCATAATGTCTCTTTTCATGAAGTAGTTCTAGCCTATATACCCTCTGGCAAATCTCTTTGTTACCACATGCCCTACTGCATTAATATGTGACAGCACTTGAACCTTAACCAGTGCCAGAGTTCCTTTTTACACTTTTATTTTATTTTTAATTGTGTATATTTATGTAGGGGATGCACGTGAGTACAGAGCCTACCGAGGCAGAAGAGGGCATTAAATTCTATGGAGCTGAAGTTAAAAGTGTTTGTAAGCCAAAGTGGACCCTCTGCAAGAGCTGCAAGCCAGTGCTCTCAACCATTGAACCCTCTCCTCCTGCCATGACTGAACTCTTTAAGTA
This sequence comes from Acomys russatus, assembly GCF_903995435.1. Lineage (NCBI taxonomy): Eukaryota > Metazoa > Chordata > Mammalia > Rodentia > Muridae > Acomys > Acomys russatus. Next base: position 21,488,856 of record NC_067142.1, read on the forward strand.
TTTATATACATTTCTGTTCTGTGGGTCACTGTTTCCTCATTCTTTGTTATTTCTTCATCCTTTCAAATCTTCCTTAGTGCCTTTGGAAGTTGTAATAGCTAATGCTAATTAGCAAAGAATGAGAATCTGGAATCATCTGGGAGCTGGGATTCAGGGAATTATATTGATTACACTGAAGTAAAATATGTGCCTACTATAAATGGCATCATTTCCCTCCTCTGGGATGCTGTCCCTTTTCCTGTATAAAATGGAGAGAACAAGTTGAGTATGTATGCCACTCTGTTTCTTGATTTAGAATGCAAAGTCATGAGCTGCTTCAAACTCCTGCTACCTTACCTTCCCCACCATGAAGGAGCAAACACAGAACCATGAGGCAGAATAACGCTTTTCCCCTTAGGTTTTTGAGAGTGAACTACCATAGCAACAGAAGAGCTGTGTTAACCAAGAAAGAACTGCCTTTCAGTAGCCCTTAAAGTCCTGTTTCAAACTGATTTTTGTCTTCTAATTGAGTGCCTATTAGCTTATAAAGAGTCATTAAAATGATGTACTGATTAATTATGGTGCTGTATCAATATAAAATATACATTTTTAAATGCAAAGGATTTGTGGAATAGCTAAGTATATGGCAGATCACTTTGAAAGCCACAAAACTGGAGGGATATATTTCATGACAACTTGATGAGTCTTAGCCAATTGAATGCTGGCGTTTTACAAAACAGTAAAATGAAAGAATGTGACATTTTTTCTTTGAAAGACTTGGTGGCTAGTGATTGTGTCAAGTGGATATGACAAGCAGATACATACCTGGGCCAGGAATTTAGGAGTGAGAGAGAGTAGGACACAGACAGAGGCTTTAGATCTGGAAACACATCCATACCCAAGGAAAAGAGTGAGGAAGCAAAAGGAAAGGAAGACAGGGGCAAGGCAGTTAGGGCAGAGCAGAGTCCGGCTGGATAAAGAGCTCAGTCAGTAAAGGGCTTTCCACACAAACATGAGGGTCGGGATTGATTCAGGAACCCATCTACATACTGACGGTAGTTGTCTGCACATATAATTCCAATACTGAGAATGTGGATCCAAGCAGATCCCTGGAGTTCAATGGTTGGCCAACCTACTGAGAGATCTTACCTCAAAAATAGATAGATAGATAGATAGATAGATAGATAGATAGACAGATAGATAGATAGATAGACAGATAGATGCATAGACAGATAAAGGGCACCTGAGGAATGATACCTGAAGTTGAACTCTGACCTCAACACTCATAGACATGTATGTGTACCTGCCACACATACACAAAACAGAGAGTCAGACACACACACACACACACACAGAGGAGGAGGGGAATAGGAAGTAGAAGGGGTTGTTAGATGAGAAAAGAGGAGAGGAGAGGAGAGCAGAGGAGAGGAGAGGAGAGCAGAGGAGAGGAGAGGAGAGCAGAGGAGAGGAGAGGAGAGCAGAGGAGAAGAGAGAGCAGAAGAGAGGAGAGGAGAACAGAGGAGAGGAGAGGAGAGCAGGAGAGAGAGGAGAGGAGAGGAGCGGAGGAGAGAGAGGCAGAGGAGGAGAGCGGGAGGAGAGGAGAGCAGAGAGAGGAGAGCAGGAGGAGCAGAGGCGGGGAGAGAGGGCGAGGAGAGGAAAGGAAAGGAGAGGAGAGGAGAGCAGAAGAGAGGAGAGGAGAGGAGAGGAGAGCAGAGGAGAGGAGAGGGAAGAGGAGAGGAGAGGAGAGGAGAGGGAAGAGGAGAGGAGAGGAGAGGAGAGGAGAGGAGAGGAGAGGAGAGCAGAGGAGAGGAGAGGAGAGGAGAGGGAAGAGGAGACTCTGAATTAACATATATCCCAGGAAACCTTGACAAGTGCAACAGGAAGCTCTGGGTAGATTCCCTATAGAAGAGGATAACTAGAAAATGAGGTTAACAAAGAGTGTTGGCTATTGCAAATTAAACCTGAGCCAGCCTTGCCATGGCTTGCTGGTCAATCAGGTAGTAGGAAACTATGAAAATTTTGGTAAAAGATGATGTTGACTTGGCCCATGATAGAGACAGTTGGAAGAGAAATGTGAAGACGGTTCTGAGATATTAGAGTGAAGGATGAAAGAAACAAGGCCAGAGAAGATAATAGATCAGTACGGGCATGAGTTTCTAGAAACAGTGAGATTGTACAGCAGTGATTACTCTTGACCAGAGTTTAAAATTGATACATCATGGAAGCTGACGGGGATTAACGCTTGAAGCTCAGAGGAGGAATCTAAGCCTGTGAAACAGTGTATAAGCCATCTGCATGGAGCTAGTTACTGATACCTTAGGAACTGCTGGGGGAGACAGCACAGAATAAGAAAGAAGACTAATGAGCCTTGCAGAATTCCAATATGTAATAACTAAGCAAAGGATTTGGATCCTTCAAAGGAGACAATGGCAGGCTCAGTAAATAAGAGAAAAGCCAAGATTAGTGTGTCATTACATACAGGGAATGGAGTATTCTAAAAATGAGAATTTCAATTCTACTGAAATATTAAATAAAATCTGGTTGCATTTAGCAATATAGAAGTCACTAGAGACTCAGAGAGATAGTTGGTGGGGTAATGAGACTGAATGTGGCTCGGAGTGGGTTTAAGAAGGAATGGAAAGAAAATGAAGTTAACAAAAAGATATTCCTTCCAAGAGCTTTGGAATGTCTGATTACAGACAAAACATCTTAATATATTCAAACATACCTCTCATATTAACCACAGTTAAGGCACATAGAGCAGAGCTAGGAATAATCCTAGAATCAATCCCCAGAACTGCATAAACTTTGGGGTTCAGGGGCCCATCAGCCCAGTCTACTTAGTGAGTTCCAGGTTAGCGAGAACCTGTCTCAAATAATGGGAAATATTTTTATTTGCTCTGGTGAGTCGATGGGATGAGAGCCATATCCAAGCTGTGCAAATAGAAGAACATTTCTATCTCTGTTCTAACATCCGTAGGCCTAGGCCTGGAAGCTTCTAGCCTCCTAGTCTTCTGTAAGTCTGGACCTTGAAGGCTTCAGCTTCCTGCCTCTGTTTTCTAACTTAGGCCTAGAACGTTTTCAGCCACCAAGACTTAATGCTGAATAAGTGCACTCTTTCTAGTTCTTTCTGAACTCTGGGTGGCTGGTTCAACTCAGCTGTTCTGACTCAAACTCCTTTCCAAGCTGACTGATTCAATCTGGCTTCTCTTGGCTTCTGACTGAATCACCCTGCTTGGAAAATCTGACTATGAACTCCACAAACTGAACTACATTGACTGTATGAACTGAACAGAACTACACAGTCAACTTGGCTCAACTGAACTGCACCAAATTCAACTTTCTCTTAAGTAGCCTCTCCTTGATGTCTGTTCTCCTGAGAGTTGGGCATATCCTGTCTCTGGCTCATTCTGTCAAATCTTTCTCTGCTTTGCCATTTTGTCTGCCCCTCAAATAGACATCATTTTCAAACATGCCTGCTTCCTTCTAAAAACTAATCTTACTTTTATTGTTTGGGATTAAAGGTGTATGCAGAGACTGTGTCTGTATTCCTGCCAATTCAGACTGTAACCCAGGGCGCTTCTGTATTCCAGTCAGATCACATAGACATAGAAGGCCTTTAAATGTGATTCCTCACTAGAGTAGCCATGTTGCTAGATTAAAATTCCTTGACACCTGAGGAATGAAACCAGAGGTTATGCTCTGGCTTCTACATACATGTAAACACACACACACACACACACACACACACACACACACACACACACACACACACACACACTATATTCACTGCAAAGGCTAAGCACAAATGCGTACAGGAACAAACTAGAAATAAGTCAAATGTTTCTAAATTGGTTAGTGAATAAACATGTACACAATGAGATGGTGTTCAGCTGCTTCCCCCAAAGAACAATGCAGCTGCCGTGAGCTGCTCTGCATTAGCAGGACTCTCAGCACCTGACGGAACACAGCTCTTTCCATTGCAGTTAGTCATGGGAAGAGCCTTGCCCTGTCTCGTAGGGAAGGAAATGCCATTCAGGTTTTTTGGGGGTGTCTTCTGTTTGTCTGTCCTTATTTTATAGTGTATTCAAACAAATTATGTGACGACAACAAGCCACTTGGAAATACTTTAATTGTTTAAACACACCAAAACAAATTTAATCAGAATATAACACACTATATTTGGTGTACAGAATATTATTATAGCTGTGAATAGTGAGATCAGTCAGCTTCCTTCACAGACCAGCAGCCCAGTGCAGCTCTGCACCCTGTATGCAGATGGCACAGTTGGTCTCCTCTAACATAGTTCCTCCTTGCTCTGCCTGCCTCGAGTTCTTCCTGTCGTTTTCTCTCATCTCTTGAACCTATTTCAAGATCCTGCTACTCTTCTCTTCTACATTTCCAAAACCTCTGCAATTCCACCTCCCCTGCTGGAGCTCAGCTGGGGCCTTGCTACCCACCCTGGCCTTTATGATTTATTGATCTTCCTGTGGGCCCTGAATGCTAGCAAAAGAATCACACCATCTAGCTGTGGGAAGCAACGTCAACATGGGACCTAAAGGAAGGAAAATGGGCTTCCTGCACAGTGGAATATAATGTCATTCTAGTAGCTGGAGAGATGGCTCATCTTTTAAGTCACTTGCCTCACGAGCCTGAGGGTGAGAGTTTGGGTCTCCAGAAATCCACTTAAAAAGAGCCTGCCTGTGATTCTACCCTCTGAAGGTGGAGACTGGGAAATCCTCACCAGAAGCTGTCTAATGGGACAAGTCAAATTGTTGAGCTCTGAGTTTGATTAAGAGAGCCTGACTCAGTGAGTAAGGTGGAAGAGGGATTGAGGATGATCCCACATCCACCTTAGGCCTCCACAGTCATGCAAACATGTACACTGACACATATGCAAAAACATGCATACAAGCACATGTGCAAGCACCACCAGACAGATTACACACACACACTATATGTATATGTATATGTATATATTCCAAGAAACTAAGAATCATGGAAAAAGAATCCAAGGAACAACAGAAAGAAGAGTGAAGAAATCAATGCACCCAAACCTTAAAAGCACAGCATCCTTGTGTAGAAATACACTGGATGTTTAAAAAAAAAAGGTACCAAATGTTCAGAGTCATGCTACAACCTCGGCTTCGGTCAGAACATCTAATATCTCAAAGTTCAGCCTTCTTGTGCACAGATATCAGTTAAATAATGAACTTTCAATAACAGCATGAAATGTCATCAGGTTAACACACATTTTGCCGTTTTCTCCAGTGCACGCTAAATAAATCCATTTAGTATCGATCTCCCTGGATAAGTTTGGCCTTAATGTAATTCTTGCCACCGAAGCAGAGTAAACAGATAGTCCCTCAAAGAACCTGAACATGTTATTTTTTACTCATCAGATGAGTCTTGTGTGGATTACTAGGCAACCTGATCCACTGGGTGTTTTATTAGGACAGGTATCAGCTTGGAGGCTTACCAGAGCCAGCTGGAGGTGAGGTATGGGCATAGAATAACAAAAGCAAGTGAGATACTCTTAAGGAAAAAAAAAAAGATGGTGTGTAGGAGATAGTCTAGATTCTAACAGATTTCCTTGTGTGCTTCTAAAACCGGTTCTTTGGGAATTTCATACAAATGTACAATGAAATATGATCTGATCTCCCCATATGCCCTCTACTACTCATTCAAGATCCTCCCAAAAGACCCTGATTCCAACTTCATGTCATTTTCTTTACTCCCTCTCATATGTGCATGGAAATGGGGCCATGCACTGGAACACTGGTCACCTGCCAGTGGCCACAGCCTCTTAGGAGAATGGTTCTCCCTTCCCTGACAGCTATCAACTGCTAATGGCTCTTTGGTAGGACCTGGGCATCGAGAGCTCCTCTCCCATCTATGCTGGATGTCAGCTGGCTTATCTGCAGACTACCACAGCTACAGGGAATTTCAGGCTTGGTCTTTTTTTTGCGTTTACTTTCACAACATGTAGGTGTCTGGGTCTACTTTTCCTGTACCCTAAGAAAGTTAAAACTTGTCCTACAGGCCTCAAATATTTACTTATCTTTTTATTTAACTTTGAGGTCTTTGCAGAAACCTTATTTCATCCTTTAATTTATTCTCTGATTAGAAGCCTCTGGTCTTTCTAAGTCCTCCCTCATAGTCTATAAATCCTTCTTCCATCTCTGATTTTGTAATTTCTGTTTTCTATTTATGTAAAACTTGAAGCTCTGAAACCATTAAAGAAAGACACCTCCTGTCTATAAACACAGAAGAGCATCATTAATGGTGTCAGGTGTTGGCTTTCTCCCATGGAGTAGGTCTTGGGTTGGGCCAGGGATTTGTTGGCCATTCCTTCAATCTCTATCTTTATCTCTGCACATCTTATAGGCAGGGTAAATTTTGGTTTGAAGGTTTTGTAGGTGGTTTGGTCTTCCATTCCCACCACTGTAGGTCCTGCCTGGCTAGAAGGTGACCTCCTTGGCCTCCTCGGTCTCTGTGTCCCCTGCTGCTAGGAGGCTCAGCTAGAGTCCTCCCCATAACCTCCCTCTAGCCTACCCTCTCACAGATCTCCAGCCTGTCTCAGTGATACCTCTGCCTTCAGTTTCCTTTTTCTCTCTAGGCCCTCAAACCTCCCTCTCTCCCCACAACTGATTCCCACCTCATTTCCCGCCCCACATCCTCTCCTATCCAGTTCCTTCTCTACTTCCACTTCCACTATCTATTCTATTTCCCGATCTGAGTGACATCCACTATGTTTATAGACAGGAGCCTAACTTTACCATTCTCTGAGATGCCCCATCTAGCAACTGATTGAATCAAATGCTGAGATTCATAGCCAAACACTAGGTGGATCTGGGGGAGTCTTGTGGAAGAGAGGTGGGAAAGGACCTGGAGGGAGCAAGAACCCTGCAAGAAGACCAACAAAGTCAACTAACCTAGACCCATGGGGACTCACAGAGATGGAAGCAACAACCAAAGATCATGCATGGACTAGACCTAGGCTCCCTAAACATATATAACCGATGGGCAGCTTGATCTTCATGTGTGTCCTCTAGTAAGTTGAGTGCGTGCTATCTATGACCAGGACTCTGTTGCTTGCTTTTTCTCACTTCACCCTAAGAGAGCTGCCTTGCCTGGCCTCAGCAGAAGAGGAGAGGCTCAGTCCTGATTCGACTTAATACACTGGGGTGGGGTGGGAACTTCCCTTTTCTAAGAACAAAGGGAGAGGAAGGGGGAAGAGGGGGAGAGAGAGGGACCAGGAGGAAAGGAAGGAGGAGGCTATGATCAGGATATAAAGTGAATATATAAATTAAAAATAAATTAAAAAAAAGAAGTATATAATGAATTTTAAAAGCATTTGAAATTTTCATATCCTTAGATGGGCTAAAGAAACAGAATAAATAAATTCATGAATACACTCAATGAAAAACAAGAAAGAAAAAAGAAAGAAAGAAAGAAAGACATCTCACAGCATACACCTAAAGCATAAGTCAGCACACTGCAGATGCCTACATATCCATGTTTATTGCAGCACCATTTCTAATAGCTAAGCCATGAAATCAGCCTGTCAACCCACAGATCAAAGGATAAGACAACTACAGTATATATACACAATGGCATCTTGCTCAGCCATTAAGAAGGATGAAACCATGTTACTTATTAGAAAAGGGATGCAACTGAAGACCATAATATTAAGTGAGATATCCCTTACTAGGAAAGATTAAATGTCATGCTTTCTTTCAAGTGTGTATTGTTGGTTTTACGTATCTATATATCATTCATAAAAGAGCAATTATATAGAAAATGAAAACTGAATCAAGATTACTTGAGACTAGGTGGGCAAACAATTGGGGAAAGGAGAAGTTATGGGAGGTGAATATGGCCAAAGTACATGATATACTTGAAGAAAAAAATTTTTATGAAGTCCACCAGGTATACAATTAAAGCAATTAGTAGCAATCAGAATGAGTTTCCTTGAGCATTTAAAGTCTACAAAGCCTGTAAGAAATGCTTCACAGCCTAGTTTTGATCTTTGCTGCACCTGTATTCAAACATGTATTGACCACACTTTAAATTCCATAGCAAAAAGAAAAACTGGATCATTCTCATTGCTTCTAATGGCTTTGGTACTTGATAATTTCACAAGAAGAAACCAAGACAAAGTCTCCAATTACAAAGAATTTTTATGAGAAATTATTACTTGATTTTTCCTTTAGTCTTGTTTCTTAATGGAAAAGGTAAAAATCAAACTTAAGTTCATGTTCCTACACAATACTGGGATTCTTGCTTTTTAGAACAGTAATGGCACCCTACCCACCTCCTCCTACTGATGGACCGTTTGCTTATCAGTTGTAAATATTCAGGCACTGACCTTGCATTGACTTTCAAGGCAAATTTTCTCTCCAGGCAGTCAGTGGGGTGAAAGCGTGCACAGGAGCAGAGAATTAAAAGTCCTTCACACTTTCTCCATCCAAGGGAAAGCCCTACTTGTATTCAGAGCCACTGTAATTTGCTAAGGAATGTGGTAAACTCAATTATCATAATTGCATTAGGATTGCCTGGGCACTTGTTCACCTGAGCATAGTAACCAAAATGGAAGAGTGCTATTGGAAACCGATTATTGTGAAGAATTCAATTTGGTCAACATAATTTCTTCAGAGTTTTGTCATAAATTGTGTTTTAGCACAAATAGCAGGATTTTCAGCTTCCTAACAGCAAATGATTTGTTTTCTCATGCTCTCCCCTGGTCCTTTCATTCCATGTGCATAATTTTACAAGGCTGTAGTACTTTCTGCTCTTGACTCCACACATTATTATTATAGATGACAAGGGCTTTGTGCTATTCAGCATATGCATAGCATATGATGCTCTTTTTCTCTGGAACATCCCTTCCTTTCTCCACCCATCTTGGGATTCTTGCTTCTTCAAGGCAAAGTCGTGAGACTTAGATGGATAAGCTGATAAAGTGATTGGCTTGTATGCAAGGGAACCTGAGTTCAACCTTCAGAACCCACATCATAAACCAAGCCAGACATGGTGGGCTTCTTGTAACTCCAGTGCTGAAGAGGTGGAGAAAGAACCACTGGAGCTCACTGGCCAGACAGCAGAGCCTACTGGAAGAGTCCAAGCCAGTGAGAGACAAGACACGTGCCATCCTGAGGAAGGACACTTACACTGGTTAGTGTTTTGTAAACTTGACACTAGGGAAAGTCATATGGAAAGAAGAAACCTCAATTGAGAAAATGACTTTATCATGTTGGTCTGTGGGCAAGCCTGTGGGGCATTTTCTTGATTAATGATGTGGGCTGGCATAGGCGACTATGGGTGATGCACTTGGTCCTGAGTCATATAAGAAAGAAGAATAAGCAATCCATGAGGAACAACCCTTCCTCCATGGCTCTACTTCAGTTTCTATCTCCAGATTCCTGCCTGGAATCCCTATGCTGACTTGCCTTCATGATGGACTGTGATGAGGGCAGATAAGGAAAAAGAAGTCTGTTCCCTACTCAAGTTCCTTTTGGTTGTGATGTTTATCACAACAATAGAAATAAATCAAAGGCAATGTCTAAAGTTAACTTCTGGTCTCCGTATGTACATGCAGACAAATACACATGCACAGACACACCCACAAAAAAAGAAGGTAAGGCAATCATCTTTGTGAAACTTTATGATATCTCCCTAATAAGTTATTCAAACCTTCTTTGGGGTTACATAATTTTGCAAACATAGTCAAGATACCCCCAGCTATATAGCACAAGAGTGCATTTTCTTCTGCACCTCATGTCCAGTCGCAGTGCCTACCACAGTCCATGTCATCTGCCTCTTCCATTCCTCCCTCCTGCGTTGACATTATAGCATTCAGTGTCTTCCTGTGCTGTCTGATGGCCATTATTGTTAGCATGTGATTCATGTTTGTGTTTGTTGTCCCAGATGTCTCATGTTTATCCACAAGTATGAAACAGGCAAGTGAAATTGGTCGTGTGCATGCATGCCCAGAATCTAAAAGAGCAAAGAGGGGCTGGTGTTTGGAGACCTCCCCTAAGGCTGACAAGAAGCCTGAAGACCAGCAGCACTGTGTGCTCTGGCAGAGGCTCACTGGGTGAACAAATCAAGCATAGGAGGGATGATTTAAAATGACAAAGGATGCCCAGGCTAACTGGAAATGAAAGAATCACTCACCTAGAGCTAGTTCATTACTAGGAAGTATCTGAGCTGTATTAAGGAAATGTGTCAAAATCAGAGTTTAGGAAATTAATATGAACACTCTGCCTCAGCATGAGAGGAAAACAGATTCTGGCAGAAGCTGAAACTACCTTCTGGAAGCCAAACAAGTGTGACAGTTACTGTAGTCATTAGCAGGTTCTAGAACCACCTCTGAGCATTCCTGTGAGGGCTTATCTAGCTCGGGTCAACTGAGAGAAGACCCTCCTTCAAATGTGGGAGGCACCATTTCATGGCCTGGAGTCCTGGACTGAGTAAAAAGGAAAAGTCAGGCTGAGCACACACAGCATCTTTCCCTCTGCTTCCTGACTGTGGATGTGATGTGACCAGCCACCAACACCCTCCTGCCATCATGCCTTCTCTGCAATGATAGACTGCACCCTTGAACTGTGAGCCGAAACAAACCCTCCCTCCCTCCCTTTCTCCCTCCTTCCCCTCCTCCTTCCCTTCCTCCCTCCCTTCCTCCCTCCCTCCATCCCTCCCTTCCTCCCTCCCTTCATCCCTCCCTTCTTCCCTCCCTCCTTCCCTCCTTGGGTTGTTTTTATGGTTCTTTTCCTCACCTTTTTCAGACACATTATGATTAGCCTCTCTTGAATTCCATTCTCAAGGATGATCTGTAACTAAAAACAAATGTCAGGGCTCATGTGCTATAGGAACTATGAACAGTGACCATTTCTCATCTGCATGAGGTGGCAGGTGGCATCCTCAGAGATGCTGTTCCTCCATCCTAATAGAAGCAGAAGAGATTACGTCATGCCCTGGGACACAGTCTGTAAAGGCATTGAGATACCAAAAGAACAAAAATTGGATTTCATGGTTACTGGGGCAAAGGTTAGGAAATAGGCCAATAGGAGATAATTTGGCCAGCTGCAAAGAGCAGCCCCACTAGAAATAATAGCGTTGCCTAGTGACTGACCCAAAGGGTCCCACCAGAGATAGAGTTGATAAGAGACCCAGTTTTATGACCACAGCCCTTCCTGCCCACTGGAGATAGGGTTAATAAAAAAAACCCAGCACTTCCCTGGACAATGTAGTGAACAAAGAAAGCTAAGCCATGGGTAGTCTTGGAGCCTTTTCCTGTAGCTTGTCACTTTAGACATTAGGCCTCTTTGTGTTACTCAACAAATAGATGCTTGCCAGGTTGAAACTCCCCTGCTTTGGGGCACTGGGAGGGATAGGAACCTATAAATGTACTCTCAGCCCAGAGATCGGGGTTCTTTCTGGATATCCAGTCAGAACCCAGCTCTGAGTGGATTAAAGGTCCTCATGTATACTGCATCGGTATCAAGTCCTGGTGGTTTTCTTTTTCTTTTCTTTTTCTTTCTTTCTTTCTTTCTTTCTTTCTTTCTTTCTTTTTTTTTTTTTTTTTTTTGAGACAGGATTTCTCTGTGTAACCATGACTGTCATGGGCTTACTTTGTAGAGCAGGCCTTGAATGTAGTCATGGCTGTCCTGGACTCATTTTGTAGACCAAGCTGGCCTTAGACTCTGCCTCTGCCTCCCTTGGTGCTGGGATAAAAGGCGTGTACCACCATGCCTGGCTCTAATGCTAGATTTTAGAGAGATGCAGCAGTGCACAACTGACAGGACTGTCAGAGGTTGGAAGCAATTCTGAGGTGCATCATGGTACAGACCTTACAAAATACTGGATCCCTTCCAGAGATCTCTCATGCCTACTGAACTTCCCCAAATCAATGGCTTTTGACATCGTGTCAGAGGCTGGAAGCAATTCTGGGGGCGCATCACTGTAGAGACCTTGCGAAATACTGAATCGCCTCCTAGAAAGCCCACATGCCTAATGAGCTCCTTTAACAGAATGGCTTTTGGCAGGAAAGGGGCAAAGACTTACTTTTCTAACAGCTTCTGAAGTTTCAGTCTGTGAAGGTGGAGCAAAGCAGCTTTTATCAAAGTGACCAGGAAGAGGTGAGAGTGGGGTTGTGGGGTATGAGTGTCTGAGCTAGAGGGCACTCTCTTTGCCTTCTAACCATCCATGGCTCCAGTCTACCGAATACTATTGCCTGCACTCATGGTGAGTTTTCCTGTTTAATTTACAGTCTCTGGCAATGCCCTCACAGACATGTCTCCAGGTGCTCTGCTAATATCCGAGGAGCTTTTCAATCTGACAAAGCTGACAACCAAGATTAGCCATCACAGTTGATAAGTATAACTGCTTTCATGTATGAGGCACCTACTATGTGTGAGTCATGTCACTTTAAAATATTTTTACTAATTCTTTGAGAACTTCATACATGCATACAGTGTATTTTGATCATATTAACTCCCATTCCCCCTCCCTAACTCGTCCCAGATCGGCCTCCACCCCTCTACCCAGCTCAAGTTTGTGTCTTTCTTTCATTTTAATTATTTTTTTAACCCCAAGTCCACTTTGCTTTGCCCAAGTACATATTGGTGGGAGGCCATCCACTGGAGCATGGTCAACCGAACAGGGCCATACCCCTAAAGATTACTGGCTTTTCTTCTCCCAGAAGCCATCGAATCTCCATAGCACATCAGCCAGGAGTGGTGGCCACATGAGCCTCCTTCCTATGTTGCAATGTTGACTAACGTGATCTTGTGCAGGCTTTGTGCAGGCAACTGCAGATTCTGTGAGATCATGCGTGCAACGGTCCTGTCATGTCCAGAAGAAGCTGTTTGGCAGGGTTCCTCTTTCTCTTACATTGTTTCCTTCCCTCTTCTGTGATGCTCCCTGAGCCTTGGGGCAGTGTGTGACACAGACGTCCCATCTGTGGCTTTGTGCTCTGCTGCCAGCCACGTCTTCTAATGCTCTACATATCACCGCTCTGCAACAGAGACCCCAGAGTCACTGTGGTAGGTTACAAACTCCAGGGGGAAAGCTTGCAGCTGCTTAGCACCTGGCTCTTAGCTTCTTGTAAGCAACAGATACAGCGTTGCTCATTGCATGCACTTAACCATCAGTCTCAAGTCAGCTGCAGCCCAAATCTCCCCCACCCCCTCTTCACCACTAGACCTGTGTATGCTTTGTTCTTTTTTTTCTGTATTTGTGTCAAATTCAGTGACTGATAACTATGTCCAGAATACATTCCCAGACTCCATTAGTCAGCAAATCAAACCACAGGGCTACTCTGTATGGCTGTACTTAACTGTGTGTGGGATAGGGCAATAAGGAAGTATAAAAAAAAAAAAAACATTGTTTTATTGAACTAAGGGTTCAGCCTTCAAGACAAGAGTCTGATGAGTGTATGCTGCACAATAAGTTCGCATCCTGACTTATTCAGTTTGGGTGTTAGTGCTAGCACTGGCATTCAAATGAACAGAGTCTTAGGAAAGCTCCTAACTTGTACGTAGTTGCAGTTGCCACAAAGGGGAGAGCAGAGGATCAAACCCAAATCAGTGTTGCTCCCTGATACAGATAGTGGGGCTAGGAAGGCAGCTCAGTAGGCATAGTGCCTGCTTTGCTGGCATGAGGACCTGAGTTCTAGCCATAGAACACATAGAAGAAAAGAGCAGGCACTGTGGCACAGGCTTGTAAGCCCAGCACTGGGGAGGCAGCTGGAGCTAGACTAACTAGGCCAGAGAGAAAGAGAGAGAGAGAGAGAGAAAGAGAGAGAGAGAGAGAGAGAGAGAGAGAGAGAGAGAGAGAGAGAGAGAGAGAGAAAAGAAAGAAAAGAAAAGAAAAAAAGATAAAAGAAGGCCTTTGAGAAATTACACTGGAGATTGTTCTTTGGTTTTTACGTATGTAGGCATGTTATTAGTATATACATGTATTTCTGGTTTCCACACACATGGGCATGTACCAGTGTCTACATGTACACATGGGCATGTTACCAGTATACATGTGTGTGTGCATGTCTGAGACAGACAGGCAGACAGAAAGACAGACAGACACACACACACACACACACGCACGTGCACGCACACACACCCATGCACACGCACGCAAGTGTACTGTAAAAATGAGATGTTGTAATTTCTCAGCAGCTCTGTGATTATATGATGAACCCTCCTCACCTTGTTAGGCTTCAGAAAACTTCTATTAGATGTGACTGTAAACATGATACTTTCATCCTTTCCCCAGGACACTACATCTCCTTTTAGAAAGTCATTAAGTTGTCCACACCACCCACTGATTGGGTTGGGCTGAAATTCTAGCCAGAGCACGTCTAGGAGAGGGTCTAGGATCAGTGATGCACAGAGATGCTGGGAGGATCTGGTCAGAGCCCTCTTCTGCTGTTCTCATTCTCAACAGAGATAAACCTTGCAGGACTATCAGCAACTCAGTCCCAAGATAACACACTTCTAGGTACAGCAGTGGCCTTGGCTGTTGGGCAAATAGATGGGCATTTGGTGCATTGGTCCAGATGAACAAGTGTACGCGTGCAAAGACTTAGAGCAAGGAGGGCAATGTGTGCTCAGTGTCAGCTTAGTAACGAAGGAAAGGAATAGGAGACTAAAGAAGAATTTAAGTGTGGAAGATCCCTGCTGGTCCAGGTGACTAGAGAAAGCCTGAAGGAAGTGGCAGAACTTGATGAAAACTTGACAATACTTATTGTTCAGAGGGGCAGAGGAACAGCATCAAAGGCTATGTTAGACATTAGTATGTGGCCAAAGTGCTGCTAAGAGAGTGGAGTGGCCATAGATGGAGACGGCTGCAAAGATCTGATGTCTACGAGAAGAGGTCTGGAGCTTATCCCGAGGGAATGCAGCTTCCAGAAGGACCAAGGAAAAGGATGGCCAGAAGAAAGATAGGCGAGGTGGACTCCTAATGACTGAGTAGACCAAGCTCACTTGCGACTGAAGCTTACCAGCTTTAGCATGAGGAACTCTAGGTTTAAATTGGCCAGAGGCCACTTCTGTGCCAGTACGCTGCAGCACAACGTCACTGCTCTGCGGCAGGTCTGTGAGCATCTCGAACTCCTTTGTTCAAGATGATTTGGTCTACTTTTCTCCTTGATGCTTAGGGGCTACAAAAGAGACACATTTCACTACTAGCTTTACTATGGTGGTTGCCGTAACAACCTGATGCCTTTGATGTTGGTGCTTCCCAAACACTGTATAGAGCTGTCTAGGCACACCCCATCCCCCAAAACAGCGGCTTATGTAGCTCAAGATGGTGTCAAACTCACTGTATAGTAGAACATGATCCTGACCTTCTTATCCTTCTGCCTCTCCCTCCCAAGGGCTGGGATTAGACTGTGCTGCCATGCCAGTCAGTTTAATGCTAGAGATAGAACTCAGGATTTCATGAATGTCAAGCAAGCACTGTCTCAACTGAGCTATGTCTCTAGTACCTAGCACTGTTGTTCTTGAAGGACAAAGCTATTCCCAAGAAGAGGTAGGAGGGTACCTCCTGCCACTGAACCCTCTTCTCATGTGGGGTCTGCTCCTTACTGAAGATCCTGTGAAGCAAGGCTTTGAGCTTCCAATCCTAGCTTTTAGACGCACGACTGAATTCAGGCATGAACTCAATATCTGAGATAACCAGTACTTAGTCTTCTAAGCACAGTGAATTTTAAGAACCATTTTGGGGAAAAGTAGAAGCCCTCAAAAGTCCCACCCAAGTTGGCTCTTGGCAGTTCCAATAAGCTGAGCTGTGTATCAGATGCGCTCAGGTCTAGGTGTTTGCAGAGTCCACTCTAGAGAGAGGCAGATACATCTACCAGCTGGATGGGGCTTAGGTGGTCCTGCTGTGCCACAAACAGGGCTTCATTCTCTCTGCTTCTGGACCAGTGATGCCTGGGAATAAAAGGCCTCCTTGTCTCAGTTTGCAGAACCACAGAAGTGCCTACGCCTAACTGCACCATGAACAGATTTCCCTAAACACACTTCCAAGTCAACCTCATCCTTAGAGAAATTGGTCCAGCAACATCGTCTTAACTGTTTCTCCAACTAGTGAGTGTGGTTTTTATTTTATTTTATTTTTTTTTTTATTTTATTTTATTTTTTTTGGTTGTTGTTGTTTTGTTTTGTTTTCAGTTAAACTTCAAGTTAGTAAATTCTGCTTGGGTAACTGGGAAGAGAAATACCAAAGAAAAACAAGCATAAGGAAAATAAATACATGAGGATACAACAACCACATGAGAATATGTGTGATATGTGTGGCTCCCTGATGGAGGTTTTGCAATCAAAACTATTAAGGGTTGCGGAGATGGCTCAGTTGGTAAAGTATTTGCTACACAAGAGTGGTGGCCCAAGGCTTTCCCTCACGATCCATGTAAAGAAGCCTAGTGCAGTAATAGGGGCTTTAGTGCAGTAATGTGGGTTTTAACCCCAGTGCAGAGGAGGCTGAGACAGGATCACTGGGGCTTGCTGGACAGCTAGTCTATCTAAATGGGCAAGCTCCAAGTTTAGTGAGAGACTCAGTCTCAAAACTTAAGGTGGAGAGTAATTGAGGAAGACACCTGGCATTGGCCTTTGCATGCATGTAGGTACACACACACACACACACACACACACACACACACACACACACACACACACACACACACACTAGTCATTGACTTTGGCATCAAAATCAACATTTTCCCAGAGTCTGGTGTTGTTTGGTGTGTGATCCACGGGGCACTGTATTTTCTCCTTTGTCTACAAGCCACTTCCTTGAGGCCCTAGAACACCATTTGCCCAGGTCTTTCATATGCAGGATCTTAGCTGCAGAGTGACTAGAGTTGCAGTGTGTGTTTATATCAGGGGTGCCATTAGGTTTTATAGACCTCTTGCTGGCTCCCATTAAGCATCTACCACCAGAATGATGAGGTAGTTTATATTCAGTTGGAAGCTCGGTCTCAAAATTCCCTGAGTATTGATTTTACCAGAAAAATGTTCTGATTTACTCTTGAAGTTGGTTCTCAATTGCTTAAGATTCTTTGGGGGAACATAGGCATGATTGAAGACGTAGTAATCAGATCTTTCACCTACCCCTGTACTTCTTAAATATCCAACCTCCTGGATTCCGTTGCTCAGAGGATGACAAGACCCACATGGCCATGCGATGTTAGCATTTGCATTTCAGAAAGACCCTGCCCAGATATTAGTTATGACATAGCAGGGGTTAGTGTGTATGTGTATGTGTGTGTGTGTGTGTTGTGTGTGTGTGTGTGTGTGTGTGTGTGTGTGTGTGTGTCCCAGGGTTAATTCTTAGCAGGTTCTGTTTCATGTCCTGTTAACACTGGACTCTCTGTGGTCTCATGGGACTTAAGCATACAAAGGCAGACAAGCTGAGTCTGTTCAAGCAGACACAGTTTCATCAAGGGTCTGGCTAACTAATCTAGGTGATTACTCAGGGACAAAGAAGCAAAACTAGAATTTTACTCTGTCTACTGTAAACTCAAGAGGGGGACTCAAGGATGGGGTAGGGATATTGCTCAGCCAGTTTAGTGTTTGCCTTGCAAACATCAGATCTGGGGCTCACTGACCAATCGGTCTAACCTAATTGGTGAGCTCCAGGCTAATGGGAGAACCTGTCCCAAAAAATAAGGTGGTGAGCATCCAAGGAACAGCTGAGGTCTGCCTCTGGCCTCTGTACAAACATATATGTATAAGTATATGTTTATGTATATGTATACACACGCACACACACACCAGGTGACCGGAAGATTAAGTATTTTAGGGCGGGGCATAGCGGGCATTTCAATGGGGGAATAGTTTGGGGGGCTGTGTGTTTTATAGCATCAATTTGAGCCCCATCACTGTAGTTTCTGGTTCAGCGGCTCTAAAGTAAGGCATGAGGAATTAGATTCTAACATATGTCCAGAGGATACATCTGCTGCTGCGCCCAGTTCCATTCTTTATTGAAAAGCTTGAAAAAGTTGGGCGAATTCACTTAGGAAGGGGTAATTATTTCAGAAGCAATAAGTTTCCTCAGTCCGGATGCCCTGAGTGTGGCTTGAGGCCAATCCTGCTTGAACAGAGAAGGAGGAGTAAGAGGAAGGGGAATTCAAAGTGAGGACTAGCTGGATTTTCCAACGGAATATGAAATCACCGAGGCAAAAAGAAACTGTTTCCTGCAGAGGAGCTGGAGCTGGTGTGTGCAGGCTGACGTGAGTGATCTGTGATGAAGCACTGGGACATCATCATCCCAGTGAAAGGTCAGCACAGCAGGGACACTAGCAGTGCTGGAAGACATAAGCCGAACAACTGGCCAGATGACCAAGCTACAGGCTTCTGGGAGACAAGAGATTCTAAGTCCACCACACAGAGATGAACTCATCTTAGAAAGTGGGTTATGGGGCTCAGGGTGGGTGGGGTAGGGGTAAAGCACTTTCTGTGAATGCGAGGATTGGAGTTTGGACCCCCCCCCCCCAGTGCCCATGTAAAATGTCAGATGAGTGGACATCCACCTGTATCCCCAGCATTGGAGAGCGGGGGTGGAGATGGAGGATCCCCATGGAAACCTGGCCAGATGACCTAGGGTATTCAGTGAACTCGGGGTTCAGTGAGAGACCAACCTCAGTGTAAAGGTGTAGACTGATTGACAAGGACATCTAATGTCAAGTCCTGGTCTGAACAATACATATTTGCACCTCCCACACGGATGTATGCATTCATAACACACACACACACACACACACACACACACACACACACACACACACACACACACACACACGCCAATAAGTAGACCATGACCAAACACTCAGGTGAAATCACACAGAATGTAGAAAGGGCTGGGAATGTAGCTTAAACTCAGAATTCACAATAATATCCGGGTGCTGAGGTCCACACAGCCCAGCTCAGAGGCATGGCTGAGAATCAATCTAGTGCAGGTGGCTGAGGGGGAAATTGCCACTCTTGACAGCCATCAGGTGCATGAACTAAAATGAGGCGGAAGCACTTCGCCTGCTGATCTCAGGGGAGCGTACTGACCTTTTGTAGCTGGAGGAACTGACACTGAGCCTGGGTGACTTGATGCTCCAGGCGTGTGGCCAGCCTCTTGCAACTCAGTCTATTGGGGGGGGGGGGGCTGAGAAATGGCTTGACACCCTAGATATTCTCATGTAAGTCTCATAATGGGGGTTGGAAATGTAATTATTTTTTTGTCGTCCAGGTCAGCTTAATGGAGCCAATTCTTTTATCCAAAAATCGAGTCTTAATTTTTTTATAGTACTGGCTGGTGCAGCATGACTCTTGGTAGAGCCAAAACATGAGTTTTCAAGGTGTTGAGGACACAAGCTGAATACAATAAAAATATATGTGCATAAATGTATACATACATACACATTTATAAACCTGTCTTTCATGGTTCTACATGTATACATACACTTCCACGACTATCCTGTATTTGTTGTTTTTTCTCATTGCTATGATCAAATACCTGGCAAGAAGCAGGTTGAAGAAGACGAAGAGGAGGAAGGGGGAGAGGGGGAAGGGGAAGAAGAGAAGGAGCTGGAGCTTATTTTGGCTTACAGATGAGGGGATCTTCCATCATGGTGGCAGAAGTATGGCGTCAGGAGTGTGAGGCAGGTAGCCACATTGCATCCAGAGTAAGGAAGCAGAAAGAGATGATGCTCAACTCATTTTCTCCCTTTTGTTAAGGACCACAATCCAAGGAACGCTGCTACCCACACTGAGGGTGGGTCTTCCTACCTCAACTAACACATTAGCGACTCCCTCATAGACATGCCTAGAGGTTTGTCTTCTAGGTCATTCTAGGTCCTGCCAAGTAATGTAACCCCCTGTGCTATCGGTCATCGGTCTATTTGTTCATCTATCCATCCATCTGTTATCTAATTATCTATCTTGGTTATAGAGTCTTTCTAGGATAGGCTTGAAAGGACTTTGACTATTACACTTTATTTTTGCCTGCTCCTCCTTTCATCATCATCTTCAGAAGGGTATTTCTGTGCTTATAGGCTACAGTAAGTACATCAATAATTAACTAATTAATTAACTAATTGCATTGTTACCTTGGTATATTAGAGAGACACAGTAGTAAAAGAGGAAGGATTTGGGCTGTGGGGATTGGCTTGCCAGGTCCGTTCTCAACACCACCCTATTCTTAGTGTGACACTGGACAATCACTTAACTTCTTTGTGTTCTGTTTCCCTTGTCAGTAAAACACTGCTCTTTGTATATCATGGAGTAAGTATAAGTATGCTAATGGACGAAAAGATACAGTCACTAAAGTATGTCATCTTTTAGCAGAGAGTGCATCTTTAATTAGTACGTGCATGCTCACATACTCCTATGCATGCAGAGAACCAACAGTCAACACTTAGGTGTCAATTCATAGGGAGTGCTGTCCATATAGTTTTTTGATATAGGGTTTCTCCCAAGTCTGGAACTCGCTAATAGGCTAGGGTGGCTGGCCAGAAGTCCCAGGGATTTTCCTGCCTTCACCACCCAGTGCTGGGATTACAAGAACCTGCTATCATACCTAGGTTTTTAAGTTTAGATGCTGGGTCTTAATCTCGGTTTCCCATGTTGTCAAGATGAGCATTTTACTGACTGACCTTTGTTATAGATACTTATCAAATGTGGACACAGTAAATCCTTGGTCTTGGGAACATGTTATTTATCAAGTCTCTCTGTAGCTAGGGCTTCTCTGCCTACATCTGCCCAGGTTGCCACCAATGCATTTGCCATGATTATCCCATGTCCAGGTTACAAAGCTTTCCAGCTCACTAAATAAAAGGTAAAAATATAGCAGGAAAAGAAACTACTCAAAGAATGTAAAATAAATCCCCATTATATAACAGTTGATTATTAGGATTTTGTGGATGTGGGTATAGGGAAAAGTAATAGAACTTTTAGAAAAAGAAAAACCCTTTCTCTTGATGGGGTGTGCATGATTTTTTCTATTAACAACAGGACCATCGTACTTTAGGTAGATATAATACATTTAGGACACTTTCATCTCTTTCAAAGTGAAGCGCGACAGGGGCAGGGAAACTGAGGAGGGGACAGTCTTACTTGCCTGATAGAAACTGCACATAAGAGGAGCTGCAAAGGAACATTCACTTGATGACCCACAGGAAAGCAAAGAGCAAGAACACCTGGGGTTCCGGAGGCCAGACTTTTAGCAAGGCAACTTCTAATAACATTTTCGATAATGGTTTTTTACTGAGAACCACAGGTACAGGACTGCAGGATGTTAAAAATAACATCAGGACCCTCACTGGGTACATTTTGATCACTAACGAATCCAGGGCTCTTGCTACCCAACTGATGAAGGTGGCCATCTTTGAGCAACCGTGTTTGTAAGAACAGAAAGTCATAAAATGAACCAGTCATCATTGGTGAGAGATGTCCTTGAAATGTCTTATTTTGATGAAGAAAAGATCTAGGAAGGGCTTTTTTTTTAAAGCATCCCACAGGGTGAGCCTATGTCATGGGGTGAGCCTGAATCATAGGGTGAGCCCATATTCCTAGAGAAATTTGGCCATGATTTCTTAACTTATCAACTGTACTATTCTAATTCAGCAGAAGAATAAAATGCTTAAAAATGTATGTGAGAAGACTGAAGGACAGTGAGAGAGGGGAACTGCATGTTGAGCGTAATCCACTCTCTCTGTTACTCTTTTAGGTCAGAAGCAAACATCCCCAAGTAAAATATTCCATGGCAAAGTGGTCAATAATTCTTCAGACACTTTATTAAATGGCGAGAATACAACTCAACACAGGAGTCTCAGTGCTTTGCAAATTCCCTTCAGAGTTAGACCATATACTTGCAATAAAAAAGTCTATGTATTTTTCAAAAAACAGAATTCCTTTTTAATGGGTCAAGTCTCTTAAATGCATCATCACTGATTCACTACCCTGCTGTTCTCTTTGTTTCCAGTTGACCCTGGAAGCCGTGTCTCCTATCGGAAGTATGATTCAACTTCATCAACTCTCAGGAGAAAATCCTTTAGAGACGAGCAAGCCTCAAAAGTAGCTCATAAAACATCTACAACAATGTCAACATCTTAGGAATAAATACATCACATATATGGTGTAAGTAGATAATAAGATTATATATATATATTGTGTAATTGTATAATTATGTATATAGTGTAACTTGCCAAAGTGATGAGTTGAAGAAAGTGAGTTTCACTGATGACAGACTGGTGGGTGAGTTCTGGTGGGTTTGGTTAAAGAATATTAAGTCATATGACACTGACTCCTATGTTCTATACTGATTTATTTATATCTGCTGCATGAAGTTGCTTATGCTTAGACAGACCTATATGAACATTTCTTTTTAAATTGTATGGGGTATGTTGTATGAGTGGCATGTGTATTTATTAGTATGGGTGCGTACATACATACATGCCTGCGTGTGCATGCCCATGTGCATATGTGTAAGTGCCTGTCAAGACCAATGGTCACAACCACTGTTCACTCTTATGTTTTGAGACAAGGCCTCTCACTCAACCTGAAGCTTTATTGATTTTGTGAGGTTGATTGACCTTGAGCTTCAGAGGTCCACTTGTTTCTCTTCGTCCTGTTGCTGCAGTTACAGGTGTGTGTCACCATACCTGGCAATGACACTTTACCAACTTTTCTATCTCCCAGCTCTTTGTCCCACATGTGTATTTCTTAAACTCCTGAGAGTTAGCATCCGGTATAGCACAATGGCACACATTCCTCAGGACTGTGTTCATTTTAGGGGTACATTATACATTTTGATGCTTAAAAACAGCAGGGATATGCATTTGATACATAGTGTATTATAGATAAATTTGAGTACACAGGATAAAGTCTACTTCAGAGGTATTTTATTCTATATATCTAGTTCTCCATATCTACCTATCATCTATCTATCTATCTATCTATCTATCTATCTATCTATCTATCATCTATGTATTTATGAATCTGTTTAGCTATCATGTCTGTCTGTCTGTCTGTCTGTCTGTCTCTCTTTCTATCTCTATCTACATATTTATCTGTCATCTGTCACCATCATCTATCATCTATCCACCTATCAGCTATCTGCTATTTTTCTTTCTGTCTAAAAATAGAAAAGGAGAGATTGTGAGAGGAAGATAAACATAAGGAGGAAAAGAAAACCAGATGAGTTAATTTAATGCTTGCAAGGGACATTTCATCTCAGAATCTGGAATTTTGGCTCTAGGAAATAATGTTTTCACATTTGAGGGTTCAGGTTTCAGAAAGATTCCAGAACATCTATGAACACCACAGAAAATTAATTTGGCCCTGTTCTATTTCAGAGAAAACAATTTAAATATCCCAAACTTAACTTATAGACAATGAAGGAATCATTGCAAAGAATAAAATTTTAAAGTTTCTTTGATTTTCCTTTTTAGAGTCAATGATTGGCTTCCCATACTTGTCAAGTGTCTTCCTCTTCTAACAAAATGTTTTTATATATATCATTCCCAGGGCCATATAAAAAGCTTGGCAATTAACGAAATCCATTTTTGGATACTCCCTCCATCATTCCAGAACATTTCCATTGAACTGTAAATATCAATGTTCCTTTAATGTGTTAATGTAACCACCCGTTCTCACTTTGAAAAAACTTTTAAAATTAAGCTGATTAGTGTGTGTGTGTGTGTGTGTGTGTGTGTGTGGTGTGGTGTGAGAGAGAGAGACGAGAGAGAGAGCGAGAGCAAGAGAGGAGAGAGAGAGAAAGAAGAAGAAGAAGAAGAAGAAGAAGAAGAAGAAGAAGAAGAAGAAGAAGTCATTTGGCTCATTGATGCCTTTTTATCTAATTTAAAATCCATGTCTCTTCCACTCTCCTTCTTTTATAATACAGTTTCTAGAAAAACTCAATGTGGCTAAATCCAGATCTTTAACCAACATGACCCCATCTATAAGTGAATGAAGAGCATATTATCATCCTAACTATTCAATTGTTAAATAATCACTTCAAATGCCAATGTGGTCATTACTATGCTTATGAGTCTAGCTATAGTTCTATGGTCAATTTCCTTTTCTACCATTCAATATCTATTTTATGTTCTTCCACACTCCATTGTCCAAATCATGCTCTTTAGCATCTTACACTCATCTAATTTCCTCATTAGTGGTTTTTACCAAGAAAACATTGTTCAGTAAACTTCATGTTGAATTTAAAAGGTCATATTGCTTTACTACCAAGCAGCAAACCAACCACTCAGAGAGCAATCAAGGTCAAGATTTTAGCATTAGATATGCTGATCATGTCTTCTCTGGTCCTCCCCAGAGATGTGTTAGGTTTAGATTGAAGCATCTAACAGGCTAGAATAACACAGTAACTGAAAAGATTACTAGCTTTAATATTTTATATGTATATATGCATACATGTTATGTTGTATGTATGCATGAAGACACATGTGTGTGGAGACTAGATGCCAAAGTTGGATGTCTTTCTTAATTGCTCTGTCTCCCTTTTTTGAGACAGGACCTCTTGAACTTGGAGTTCACTAATTTAGCCAGAATAACTGGCCACAGAGCCTAAGGAATTCTCCTGTCTCTGTTCTCACATACTGAGATTATAGGCCTTCATGCCCTGATCTTTGTGGGTGTGTGTTTGTGCCTTTGTGCCTTAATCTTTGTGTGTGTGCTTTAGATCTAAACTCAAGTTGACATTGTTGGGCACTCTACAGCTGAACCTCTACTCATCTGTTCTACTCAATCTGTCCTTGATACTTGACCTGATCAGTCATTCTAGCACCCAAAGGTCTTCACAAACATTGCTATGAGATCCTACTTTCTGTCCATCTCCTGACACCTCACTTGACTGAGTGCAGGTCATATCTTCCTCTCTACTCTTGCCTGCTATGGTGCAAGTCAAATGAATCTATTTAAATAAAGAATAAGAAAAATATGAGGATCTCTGTTGCTCACAGTCTTCTAATGGCTTTTGTACCATATAACTGTAAGCCATGATGGACCCAAGCATGCCCCATCGTGGCAACCTTTCCAACATGCTGTCATTGTTCTCTACTCTCTGCTCTCTGGACCCCGTATGATCTTGCAGCTGCAAGACCAGGGAAAGACATGCTTCCACTCATTCTTTTTTTTTTAAACTTTTTATCGGTTCTTTGAGAATTTCATATTATATATCCCGATCCTACTTATCTCTCCTCTTGTACCCACCCTCCACCCTTGCAACCTCCCTAACAACAGAGAAAACCTTCTTGTGGAAGCTGTAGTGTGTCACAGTGTGACTCACAGTATAGCCTTTGTCTATGCCTTTTGCTGGGAAATGTTCATTGCAATGGCTCATTGGTGTGGAGCGAGGCCTCTGGCTTCTGCAACTCCATCAGTACAGGAACATCACTCTTGGGTATCCTGTTGTTGGCCTGTGTCATGGAGATCCTGTAGCTTTGGATCTATAGGACCCTAAGGCCAGCTCTCCTGCCTGACATAGATGGCAAGGGAAGAAAGAGGTGAAGAAAGTATCTCTTCCTTATTCACACCCAGCAGACAAGAGGCAGAACCAACTCTCCTATGCTCACACCGTCATGGCTGGTTCACCTGCAACCCTTGCATTCAAGGCTAGCTCCATTGTGCTGCCCAGGTGAGGGGCAGGACCTGCTCTCCCAAGTACCACAGCAGGTGAGGGGCAGGGACAGTTTTCCTGCTCTCATGGTCCCATGGTGCCAGCCCTCCTGCCATCTTGTGGTGAGGGCAAAAAGGAGTACAGAGGATCTCTTTCTTGCTGATGCTACAGCACAGCAGATAAGAAGCAGGGCAACTTCTCTGACATTTACTCCCTTGAAGATGGATCATCCACAACTTCCATATCCAGGTCCAGCTCTACTGTGCTGTTCAGGTAAGGTACAGGGCCTGCTCTCCCAAGTACCACAGCAAATGAGGGGCAGGGCCTGCTCTCCCAAGTACCATAGCAAGTGAGGAGCAGGGGCTGCTCTCCCAAGTACCACAGCAAGTGAGGGGCAGGGCCTGCTCTCCCAAGTACCACGGCAAGTGAGGGGCAGGGCCTGCTCTCCCAAGTACCACGGCAAGTGAGGGGCAGGGCCTGCTCTCCCAAGTACCACAGCAAGTGAGGGGGAGGGCCTGCTCTCCCAAGTACCACAGCAAGTGAGGGGCAGGGACAGCTCTCTTGCTTTGATGACCTCACGGACAGCTTTCCTGCCTTCTGTAGGTGGCAAGGGGAGAAGGGCATCTCTCCTTTGCTCATGTCACCAAATGGATGACAAGTTGCCATACTTAGTGTTCCTTTAATCATTAATTTTCCTGACCGTGATATTCCACATACCCCATCTCTCAAGCATTAAAACATCTACTCCATACAACAGTGCTTAGAGGGAGCAAAGGGGAGAAGGAGATAAGGTTGATTAATGGAGATATTTTTATTTTACAGAACAAGAAAGTTTTATTTACCCCCAGGGGCTAAAGAAAGGCAAGCTCACTGGCCCCCCTCTTTTATACACAATCATCTTGAACTTATGTCATTCTTTCTAAATCAGTTTAAGCTCATTCAGTCTCATCTTTCCCTCCACTACTATCCTTCTTTCCTAGGCCCATGTTTTCAGGTAACTGTAGTGCCTGGTGCAGTAGGCCATGCAATGTCAAGGACCAGGGTAGAGTATCAGCAGAGCTGCACAACAAAACGTGAGCAGAAAGGACCTGTACCAGAGACACCATCTTGTCCATAGCCTCTGTACTAGAAGCACAATTCAGGAACAAATATTAAAATGGAAACAAAAAGTTACTACCTGTAACTGCTTTAGAGCAGGGTGACTATAGACAATGATAATATTTTGTTTTTGTTTATAAAAGTGAAAAGGTAATATTTGGGGTCTTTCAATTTTAGACAAAATTATATCTTTTGTATATACACGTTTTTGTTTGTTTATGCACATGTGCATGTGTGAAAAGGGCAGACACTGATGGCTTGTGTCTTCAACTGCTCTACATCTTATTTTTGAAACAGTATCTCTCCCTGTACCTGGAGCTTACCAATCTGGCTACACTGGCTATCCAGGAAGCCCCAGTGACCTCTTTGTCTCGGCTTTCTCAGTGTTGGAATTACTGATTTGCTCTGCTGGACCTATCATTTGTGCAAGGCTACTGGGGAGGTGAAACTGACAAGGATTTTACCATTTCCTCATCCCATATTTTTAGCCTGGATTGAGTATTATTCATTGCACATGTGCACCGGAAAACTCACATGATATCCCATGTTTATCACATATACCTTAGTATATACTTTATAATTTGTTTATATTTTGCCTTCCATGGAGATGTAAGACCATGACTATGAGACAGAATGTATTAGTCACTGAAGGTTTTCTACAGAAGCTACAATCTAGGTACTTGGTAATATATTCACAAAATAAATGTACACTTGCTCAACATTCTGCTTAGTCTGATTGATTTTAATCAAAATGCATTGGCAGCAATTAACTCTATTCTTCACACCAGTTTCTGAGGTAGATAGTACAAAGATATGAACATGTCAATTTGGCAAGTAATGTAGTGTGTTTCAAGGCACAGGGTTCTGCCCAGAACAACACAGTTCACAGAAGAAGAAGGCTGGATATGTAGTTTCACATTTGAGTTCAGGTCTCATATTTGTTACCTAGAGCTAGACAAAAACAGAGATTGCATTTTAGTGAGTAGACCCAGGTCACCCTTGTACACAAAATGTTCTAAAATGTTGGTTAACATGAAAAGAAGTATTTCTGCCCACTACATTTATTTTGTTCAATAGATAAGAATTAAAAAAAAAAAGTGTCTGATTACAATTCCCTTTTAAAGAAGGACCCAAAAGGAAGTAGTGACACAGAGTTTTAAATGTTAAGGCACTAAAGGACATATCTGGCATAGTATAAGATTCTGTTCTCTAGAACACTGTCTCTGTCTTAGCCTTTCTACCCTATCAGGAGGACTGAGCATACACATATTTTACCCCTTCTATTACTTCCAATTGTGGAAAGATATTTTGTGCAATTTACTTTTCTCTTTGCTATAATAAAATATCCTGACCAAAGCAACTTAAGGGAGAAGGGGCTTCTTTTGTCTCTCAGTTGGAGGCATCATGGCAGGGAAATTTCAGCAGCCTAAGGCAGCTGGCCACATTGTATCTGTAGTTGAGAAGTAGAGAAGCGAATGCTGGTACTTGCCTCAATTTCCCCTTTTTCTTCAGTTAGAATGCTGGCCCATGGAATGGTACTACCCACATTCAGGGTGGGTTTCCTACCTCAGTTCAACCCATCAGGATAATCCCCTGAGGCACGTTGAGGGGTCCGTCTCCTAGGTGAGTCTAGACCTTATCAAGCAGACAGTTGAGGCTAACCACCACAAGATACCTTTTAGCCACAAATTTGCCAGGGTTCATACAACAGTTTCTACCAAAATATCTTCATAAGTATGCAGTGTGAACCGTGAGCTGGTTTTTTTCATGCCATTGAATGAAAGAATTGAAATGTGACAGAAACAACTGCAACTGGCAATGATTCTGTGATTCGAGCAGCAGTCGCCTGTCTGATGTGCTGTTCCTAAGATTTCCACTGAGCCCTGTGAATGGTTGGCAGTGTGCCTTTCCAGAGTGTTTGGACTAAGACAAGCTCTCATCTCTCATGGCCCAGTCACGGAAAGTGACACTTGAGGGTTGGAAGAGTTAACAACCATGACATTCTGGGAGCTCCGTCTTCTCACAGAACTTGTCATGGTGCTCATATTAGGAAACAAGCTGTCCTTCCCTGGTACACAGCTTCTTATAGCTCCCACTAGGCAGTGATGGAAGCCACATCTCAAACATCTGTGGTTTCTACAGTGTCGTGAATATTGACATTTCTTTTCTTCTCTCATTAGCAGTCACTTGGCAACTGATTAATGGATAGAGCGCAGTTAACAAATAGAACAAGTGCAAGGAGCATACTTAATGCTATACGGAATAATCTAGAAGGTTTCTTTGCCACTGAGGTAGACTTTTCCAGTTGATCTCTTACCATGGAAATGAATCTGTAATTATAGGATTTTAACATTTACTTTAAAAATGTGGTATTTACTAATTACAAATACAGGCTTATCAGTGGAAAAAAAAAAAGCATTTTCCCTGCCACAGGCATCCCTGATCATTTTTTATTTTTATGTTTATTTAAAAGCATATATTCACATGCATTTGGGTGTGTCTCTTCTTATGTGTAGGTATGTGAATGTGTGTGTGTGTTTGTGTGTGTGTGTGTGTGTGAGAGAGAGAGAGAAAGAGAGAGAGAGAGAGAGAGAGAGAGAGAGAGAGAGAGAGAGAGAGAGAGAGAGAGAGAGAGGCTGAGGATGTCAGAAGAGGGTGTCTGGTCCCCTAGAACTACTGGGTGTGGGTGGCAGGAATAAAACTCAGGTCCTCTGGTTAAGCAGCAAGCACTTTTAGCTGTTGAGCCATCTCTCCAGCTCTACATCTGAACATTTTGAGAGACATTAAGAAGACTTTTCCTAACTAGTGCTGATCCAAGGAGTTGAGTCTCAGTTTTAGTCCTGTAACAAAAGGGAAATCACCACAGGAATTTTCCTGTTTTTGGGTTAGGGAAGAGGTCAATGAGACTATTGCTTACTCTGTACGTGTACATGCAAAGTATTCAATATTCTTGGTACATTGTTCAAAGCTGAATACTTCTAGATTAATCAGTCATTTGAGATGGATTTATTTATCCTGAAGGGATAGTCTCCCTTACCTTCTTCCTCCTTGAAATGTACATTTTAGGGAACTATCTCAAGCCCAGGAGAGATACATATTTAAAATCAACCTCTTGGGGGTTTCTGTCTTGCAATCATATTTTTCTGCTTTCCATCTGGCCACTCCTTTTCCTTTACAGGTTAAAGGGCCAAGGCCCAGAAGGAGGCTGTGGCTTCTGCAGTCCTTCATGTGTTCTGACCCTCGTTCTCTACCACACTTCAGTGAAAAGTTATGCAAATTTTTATTGCTCTGCTTACAAGTAAGCTTGGCAGCAGCATCAGGAGAGAATTTGTGGTAATTAACAGGTGGTAAACCACAGTAGCTGGCAGAGAAAGTAACCAAGTGTGTCTTCTCCACTGACTGGAGTCTCTTTTCATGCTTGTGTATGTGTATGTGCAGATGTGTGTGTGTGTGTGTGCATGTGTGTATGTGCATGTGTGTGTATGTGCATGTGTGTGTGCATGTGTGTATGTGCACTTGTGTGTGCATGTGCACTTGTGTGTGCATGTGCGTGTGTATGCGTGTGTGGGTGTGCACGTGTGTCTGAGATCAACGGTCTTCTTCTACTGATCTACACCTTATTATTTGTAAGATTTATTTTTCTTATTTTTTAGTTAATTATGTGGATATGTGCACGAGTGCAGGTGCTCACTGAAGCCAGAAGATTCTGGACACGTAGTACTGTGCGTGACTTTTTATGTGGTGCTAGGAGACAGAACTCAAGCCATCACACTCACGCTTTGTGGTCTGAATCATCTCGGCGGTCCCCAAGTACAGATCTTCAAGCACAATACAGACCTTAAGTTTCCCCTCACAATGTCAATGTGGTTAGCAGCGTTTTGCTTCTTCCATAGACAAACACTCGAGAAAGGAAGGTGGCGCAAAAGCCTCCCTGCGATGTCGCTCACCCTGAGCACCGTGGGTTTTGAGGCCTGATGTAGGGCTTAGACATCTGTCTACAGTGTGGTTGGGATGTTAGAGGGAAACAATACCTGGAATCCTACCAGGGCCGTGTTCAGTGCTCAGCATCTCTTCGGTACCCTACACATTCTCTAGTCTTTAGAAAACATGGATAGTGGCCCAGGAGGATGGTGGTGAGTGCTGGCAGATAAATGGGCTATAAACCCTTCATACTATGTCAGGACTGACTCTCTCATCGTTCAATTCTCCTTTAATTCTAGGTTCACTGCTGCCCAAAGCATAGGCACACGTGTTTCATTTGTTAATTTTTTCATGTATTAACATTTATTATAATTTATTCAGATTTCATTCTGATTGATATCCTCTCTCTTGTACCATCCCGTTCCCACCCTCCCTCCCTCCTTCTTCCACCCTATTCCCCTCCCCTAGGACTCTGACATAAGGAGACGTCTTCCCAGCATGTGTGTTTTAACTCAACACTACTCATACTAGCTATAATGGTTTTGAAAGAGAATGGCCCTTGTTGGCAAAGTGCACACATGAATTCTAGTTCTGTTTCGTAGAGTCTGACTTCCCACTCAATGGGCTATATTGATAACATGCTATCTGTAGCACAGACTTGGTTTAGAATTCTAAGTGATGTAGCAGAAATGTTACTACATTCAGACAAAGTCCTCAGCAGAAGTTCTTATTTCTTATTTTTTCTGTTCAAATTTTTTATATGTATATATATATATAAATGTATATATATAATGTTTATTTTTAACATATACGTCTATATTATTGCACATGAATAAAATAAACTACATACAGCAGGAAGAACCATGAGACACTCAGGAACTATATAAATGTTACATTCATAGTGATTTGGTTATTTGTATTTGGGAAATTTGAAGTAAATCTCTTTCCTATCTTGTTGGGTCTAAATTTCTGAATAAAAATCAATATCTATCATATCCAATTTCTATTAACTTAAAACATCTATCTTGATATAAAAACATCTTAACCCCTAACCAACTAAGCTTAATTGTAAGACTAAACTATCTGGTCTTCAACCCCATCAGAGACCTGAGAAGGAATAAAACTTAAATACTTGAGTGAACTGGAAGTGCAGGTTACATTACAATACAGTGACTGATGTGCCAACCAAGGTCCATGTGGGATGGGGACCTAGATCTTCTGCTCAGATGTAGTAGTTAGGCAGCACAGTCTTCTTGTGGGTCCCACAATATGGGGAGTAGGAACTACTTCTGACATGGACTCAGGCCTCCTAATGCTGCTCACTTCCCTCCTGGCAGGGTGTCCTTGCCAGGCCACAGAAGTTCTTATTTCTTATTTATACGCCAGAGCCACTGTGCCCCTGCCAACGTGTGCCTTTAATAGTGGTGCTCAAAACAACGTTACTTTTTATACTTTCTGTGGTCTCCGCATTGCCGCGTTTGGGAGTTCCTGAGCATGTGTGATTCTTCATGCCCATCTTGTGGATTGTGCAGGGGATTTCATCATGATGGTGGCATGCTCTAGAATGGGACTCAGACCTATATCAAAGAGACAGCACTTTCAACCTGTGAGGACTCAGAAAGGAGTGTGTTGGGCCAGAAAGCAGATTTTTACTAAGCATCAAGGATACCTGGATTTTGAACTTCAAATCCTCTAGAACTGTGAGAACTGAATGTCTGTTGCTGCTGGTAAAGTCAGACTGTAGTTAATAACCATTTCTTCTGAGTACCACAGTGACCAGAATCACTTAGGATGACTCCTATCTTACCTATATTTACATAGGTTTTCTTTTGTTTTGTGTTTTGAGACAAGATTTTGATATGCAGCCCTGACTGTTCTCAAACTCACTAGCTTCCTACAAAGTAACCTCCTATTGCTAGGATTACAGGAGTCTGACACCATGCACAGGCCTAATGTAGTAATTTGTGTTCTGAAAAGCTACATGACAGATACACTGAAGAGAAATTCTATTTGCTTTCAAATATTTGCTTATTTTATCTACTTAGGTATTTGTATGTGTGTGTGATTGTGTGTGTGTGTGTGTGTGTGTGTGTGTGTGCGTGTTCCTCACATGTATGAAACTGACTGCAGAGGCCAAAACAGGGCATCAGATGTCCTGGAACTGAAGTCACATGTGAGCCATCTGCTAAGGGAGCTGGGGATTGAACTGAGCTTCTCTTAAAGAACAGAAAGTGCCACTAAGTATTGGGAGCATCTCCCCAGCTCCTGAAGATTACATAAATAAATAAATAACCAGCAAAGCAACAACAACAAAACTTCAGGCTTATATATAGTATTTTTTTATTTAAAGATCGTATACAAAATAATACCATAGGTGTTGCTTAATTTAATCCTTAAATGTTATATAACTTAATCTATGAATTTTAGAGCTTAAATTAGTCATTCACAATTATTCATGCTATTTTAGAAAAGAAAACAAATACATCAAGAATGAAAACAACCATGGGTAGCATTCCAACCCATGGTTTTAAGACTCAACCAAATATTTATATAGATTTGAAAAGTCAAGGAATTATTCTCCTTTCAGAATTTATGCAAATAATATAAGTAACAGATTTCAATATTTGAGGTATATAATGATTACTTGAATTACAGTAAAAAAAATCAGTGCTGGTTGTTTAGTTCGAATCCTCTTTAGATATCTAATACATAACATTACATATACACAAGCACACATGCACACACAAAAACACACATGTGCATTTATATACACCAGATCCTCCCTTGCATTCACATATACACAAAACACATAAGCATGTTTACATGCACAAGTACACAGAACACGAATGCACACAGGAAGACACAAGACATATACATGCACACATAGGCATACATACAAGAACACATGAATACACACATAAACACACAAACATACATACATACACACATATATACACACAAAACACTCATATGCATTCGCACAACACAAGGCACTCATGTACATAAGTACACACATGGGCATGCATACATGCACACACATTCACACTGAATGTATATACACAAACACATATACATGCCACACACATACACACATGTACACAACAGACACTGCCCAGGTGCATACACACACTCACACACATGCACTTGTATAGACACACACCAATTACTTTCTCTTCCTTCTTGTTCTGCCCATTATTAGCTTCTAGGAACTAGAGAACTTTTACAGTTTAACATCCACCAACAGTTAATAATGCCTTTAAAGATTTTTATTTTATTTCATATGTATGAGTGTTTGCCCACATGTAACATCTGTATCGCATGTTTACAGTGACTACGGAGGCCAGAGGAGGGCAGCAGATTCTCTGGAGCTGGAGTTACACATGATTGTGAGCCACAGCATAGGTGCTCAGAACCAAGCTTGGGTTTTCTAGAAGAGCAGTCAGTGTGCTACATCCCTGAGCCATTTCTCCAGCCCCAGTTTTTAAGCTTTAAAAAAAAAAAACCAATGCATCCTTACACTATTACTCTGATATAATCACAATGATTTTTTTTAAGAAAAACTATGACAATTTAAAATATTCCACATTATGCAGAGTGTATAGAATTATGTGGATTATTTAAGAATAACTAAATATAATATTTATCATAGAAAAATTAAAATGCCTCGTTAAAAGGCTATTTCTCTCAACTCTAAACATGCCATCCTGAGAACATTGCAGGGAACTTTACTTTTCTTCAAAGACCAAAGTACTCAAGTGTTGCCCAAATGATTCCAGATCATTTCAGACTATTGACAAAGAGAGAAAACTTTCAATTTTCTTTCTCAGTGCATTGCACTGATTCCCTAGACTACACAGTTAAAAACAAATATTATTTGGATTATTAGTATTAAAACCTGAAATAAAACATTTCATTAAGAAATAAAATGAAAGAAGATGATAATAATTAAATGTAATTATAATGAGAGTGCAAAGATGATGCAATCAAGTTTAATTAATTACATTTTAGTAAGTAGTAATAAAATTAGTTGTTAATAGAGATAAAAATATGACATCTAATCTTACTAATGGTGAAAGATATTCTACTATGGTGTCAGATAAAACTTAGTAAATTCATTTTAGAAAGATTATTAATCAAACTGAATGAAAGTTGGTGAATACTCCATCCTTTTGATGTCATTATCTTGTCGACACCAAAAGTTTGCCTCAGAACCGACCATGAGTTTTGCAAACAGAAGCTGATGTGATTAGGTATAAGAAGAAAAGCATAATAGATTGTATGGTTGTGTGTATGTCATATGGTATCTAGGAGCTTAGTGAAATGATAGTTATTAAGAGAAAATAATTATACAGTATATTATAAAATTAACATTCAAAAGTTGACCTTTTCTTTAAGACTTAAAATTGAAAAATATAATAGAAGAAAATCTTATTATAATGGCATTAAATACCTACTATCTAGGAACAAGTTTAGTAAAAATACAGAAGAGTTATATGAAAGGGGATATAATTGCCTACTGAGAGGTCTCAAGGAATTCAAATTTTCACAAGTCTGGAAATCTGAGGACAGGATCAGTTAAGATCATTGGTCATTTCCAAGTTAAAATGCAAATATAACTTAATCCACAATTTTAAATGATAGTACTAATTTCTTCACATAAAGATGATATTATAAAATGTTCATAGAGAAAAAGAAAATGTAAAAACAGCAAAGACATTTATGAAAAGAAATCTCAAGATATATTTCAACCATATTATTTAAAATGTATCATCTCTATCTATCATCTATCTGTGTATCTATGACGAACTATCCCCTTTTTGTCTATCTACTTATAGCATATGCCATGACCCTCAGCTCTTCCTGGCCTGTAAAATGGTGATTTCTATGATTCAATATGATATATGAGTTGATTATCAAATCAGTAAAAAATATTGACAAAATACAATGGCAAGCATAGGAGGCACTTCAGTAGGTTTATACTTAATGTAAGATTTATCCAAAGACAAACTACATCTTAAGAACTGAACAAAACTACATTTAGATGGACCTATTTTGACGACTATATGGGACAAGGTCATATATTACTGGTGATGTGTAAATTGGTGTCAAGTATGGGAAGACTAGTTCAGCAATGCCTGCCCAAACAGCCATAGCCATTTCGCTCAAAGTTTCCATTTGAAATATTTACTTGAAAGAATCATGGGAACATGCATGCTAAAGTTCTATATAAGAATATCAACCGTTTCGCTGTTCACAAAGGCAGAGAAGACAAAACCAGCCAGCAAGAGGTAAGATAAAGTCTATCTCTCTGTCTATCATCATCTACAGGTCTGTCTATTATCTCTGTTATCTATTCTTCATCTACCCATGTATACCTATCAATCCAGTAATCACACAGGGGATGAGGCATGGAATGAGACATAATCATTAACACATATAACCGTATGAACATTTCTAACAAGTAGGAAGATACCAAGGCATGAATCATCATGGCAAGTGGGTTATTAGGGTAAACATGTGAACACACACACACACACACACACACACACACACACACACGAATGCACAGAGAGAAAGTGAGAGAACCCATGCGACAAGGAGGGACTTAGCATGGGAGTGAGACAGTTTTCACTTGATGCCCTCTGCACTAGCTGAGTTTTTACGATATTAATTAAAGACAACATCGCTTAAGTAACCAAATCTTGCATTTAAAAACTGTCAATATATTTACCATGTAAAATTGAGGAGGCAGTTGGTTTAATGCTGGCTATTCTAAAAGTCATTTATTTGTTTAGTGAGCTGTTCATTTTCCATTGCTGAATAAAAATGAGTTGACAGACACTCCCAGAATGAAAACAACTACTTCTTTGGGGTGTGGGGTGGAATAGAAGGTTACCAGGAGGTAAGAAATGGAAAAATAATGCGATTTTTTTCCCATTTCAACACTCCTATTTTCATGTGCCCCATGGCTATTTCTCTGATAGAGTTGGGGGTCTGGGAGTGGATTATTTCAGCCACATTCTAAAACCCACACACTAAGTTTCGGTTTCTTTTTGGAAAAGGCATATGGGGAAGAAGTCTGAGTGATGAGAGCCCTTTTCACATTTCCTTCCCACTCTCAATAGTAACGCCAGCAGGACTGGAAAATAATGTTCGAGTCTGAAGGCTCACACGGGAACTACAGAGGCCTCCTTTGATACTTCTGAAGTCATTTTAAATGGGGCCATCCATTTCGTCTGAGTTGCACAACTCATCCAGAACCTAGTACAGTCATCTATTGTCACCCGCTGATCACCTGTTCTTCCCGTGATCTCTGTGTTTGATCTTGGAGACACGAAACTGCATGGAGAGCCACAGCATCCTTGGGTACCTTGCCACCTGCCCTTGCCAATTGACTTGATGGAGAGAATCTTTTCATTTGTCGTTTACCCACTGCCAGGGAGGGTGGACTGCGGCAAGTGGTCTATAACTGAAGGATTCAGCAGGGGGTTCAGTCTACAAAAAGATAACCGAGCTGAAACACAGAGAACAGGAGTGCTTTTAAGCAAGGAAGTGATGTCAGCCACCAGGTGATCTCCCTTCAAAATGGATTTCGACTAAACGCTGTGAACAATCGCTTCATGGGATACCTTCGCGCTTTCCTTGAAGGGTCAACTTCTCTGGGAGAGTCTCTCAATTGGCTCAGCAGGTAGTACCAACAACTCCCTAGCTAATAAAAATCCCTTTTCTTTCTTTATGCTTTTTTTTTAACCATTGGGGCAGTAACACTAGAGTAACTGCCTTATGAAAGTCAGCCTATGCCTGAGTGAAATGATCCGATCTGCCCATGCCACTGAAGTTAAAAGCAAATAGATTGATGACTGGAGTAGTAAATGACCAGGGCTGGGCTCGCCGCCCAGCAGAGCGTAGCCGGAGCATGTTCAGGCAGCGAGCATTTGGCCTATAGGGGAGAGCAACACAGGAGTGCAGAGAGGACTGGGAAATGCCAGGCATGGCTAGCACTCTCTCAGCAGAGCCCTGTGTGCCACCATGAGGGCACTGTGAGTCTTACCTACCTTCCCTTGGTCCTACTTTCTTTAGCAGATACAAAGAAAAATGAAGAAACATTT
Source organism: Acomys russatus (assembly GCF_903995435.1). NCBI lineage: Eukaryota > Metazoa > Chordata > Mammalia > Rodentia > Muridae > Acomys > Acomys russatus. The sequence continues at coordinate 21,526,589 of NC_067142.1, forward strand.
ACAAAGAGGGACAACCCATCTTCTAGTCCTAGGTCAGATAAAGAAATACAAATTTACTTGGAAAAGAACGTCATCAAGTGACCTAGACAGCTAACAGTAGAGGAATGGATAAAGAAAATGTGGTATATACATGGCGGGTTTTTTTCAGCCATAAAGAAAGAAGCTGAGTTCTTTGCAGGGCAATAAATGGAACTAGAGACAATCATAAGAAAACTAATATTACACATTTTCTCTCATTTGTAGTTCCTAGACTTTATATAGAACCAAAAAAATCCCATATAGCCATATGAATGCATGTAGAAGCGAAGCTGTCTAGGAGAACAAAGGGCCTGCCTAATGGGAGGGGAGGGGCCAGGTACAGTGAGGTCTATGCTCAATGCACACCATTTACCTGTATGAAAAATGGCTTGAATGATGAAGAGAAAGGTATGATGTACTTACTACCACTTAAAATTAACCTTATATAAAATTTGAAAGACTTACCAGTGGGAAACAAACTTGAATTCATTCCAATAAAGTCAAGTTATTGTTTTTTTCCTCAGGAGTAGATATTTATTATAGAAAAGGTATTATGCATTGTATATTATGGTGCACAACACTTGTGAAACCTAGACAGACACTCCCTCCCCTTATTACTCTCTCTCTCCACTTCCCCCTGCTCTCTGCTTTAAACCTACAGCTTTATAAGTGCCAGGTGAGTGCTATGCCAAGCTACACTGTAGCCGGGAGATAGTTTTGTAATTACTTGACATGGCTGTGTGTTTCAGTTAGTTCAATTGAAAAAAAAAATATCCAAGAAGGCCAGATCACCTTTTCACTGCAGGAATCATGTTGACAACGAGACAGGCATCTGGACCCTATCTTTGGGCTCTGGATTACACTTTGATTAAAACCCACATCTCATAGTATACAAAACTCAGAGAGGAGCTAAATAAGTTATTTTCCACTTGATAGCTTTTCAATGATTCACAGGAAATTTTCAATTTCAGTATCTCAAATAATATAATCTCTCTCTCCTCTCCCCCCAACCCCCTCATGTGTTCCTCTGTAGTTTGGGCATAAGCAAGGAATTGTACAAATGTGGAGAACACAGGACAACTTTTGGGAATCAGTGTTTTTCTTCTACCATGTGGGCTCAAGGCTTGAACTTAGAGTGTCAGACTTGGCAGCAAGAACCTTTACCCAAAAAGCAATCTTGTAGGCCCTGCCTTTCATGAATTCTAAATTCAAATATGGAATTTTCTTCACAGGCATACTAGTAAGAAATTCATCCATGATTTTCAGGTGTTTCATATGTGAAGAAAATGCATGGCTTGTTTTATATAGGTAGAAACACAAATGAGTTTGCATATGAAAAATACAGATGCATGTTATCCATTTCGATATATATATATTTAGAATTCATCACTGTAAAGAGCAGCCGTCAGAAAACTGACAAAGTTTCCTTTCTGTAAATTGTGCATCATCTTGTTTCACCTACCATTTCTTCCCTTACTCTACATGAAAGACAAACAGAAGTTCCCTTTCTCAGCTCGCCCTCCCAGACAAGCTATGCAAGCACAATGGATACTTAGAAGTTTCTGTCTCTGATGGTCAGTCTTTTGCCCTTCGGATCAGTAATCGTTTGGTTCTTTTCTGGATGTTAACTGTCCCTTTGTGCTTTTAGAACAAGTAGATGAATTATAAATCTGGTCAAAGCAGCAGCCTCTTTAAGTCACATTTCTCCTCGGAGTTCCCTAACTCTCATCTCCATCCCAGACCGTGATCTCAGATTTCAGGGTGTTACATACATTCATTTAAAGGCCCATTCATCTTATCTTCAATTCTCATTTGGCTTTGGCTTTTCACTGCTGTTCTTTAAAAATGATTTACTTATGTGTTTGTGTATGTGTGTGTACGTCTCCATGAGTGTAGGTATGTGCACATGCTTGGGTGGTACTCACGGGCATCATAACAGAAAAGGGTGTAACAGGTGGTTGTAGTCTACCTGCAGTGAATACTGGGAACCAAACTTGGGTCCTCTGGAAGAGCAGTGCTGCTAACTTCTGAGTCACCTCTGGAGCCCTTCCACTGCCACCTTTCCTTAGTAAATGAAAGTAAACAAGGCCACCACCTAAAGTTCTCAGGACAGTGACCTAGAACTTGATCTTCCTTATCTTTTCACTGCCTGCTTTCCTATGTCAACTCCTGGCCACGAACCTGTGCACACACGTCTATGTAGAGGCATTGCCACGTTCTGAAGATTAGAATTCAGAAACAGACTTTGAACTTGCCCTCAGCAAGTTTTTTTTTTTTAAATCCCACTCGCCCTCATGTACGTTTCGGAGTCAAGTTCTTAACTGCTGTGCACACCCTCACTTTTGTGCCTTCCCACTGAGCAGAATAATAATCTTCTTAAATTAAAAAGTAGGTCATGACATTTTCCCCTAAACTTCTTATTTTGAAATTATTTCAGGCTTGCAGAAGAGTGAAGAAGACCAGCTGTAGACGATTCCTATAAACCTCTTGGTTCCCCATAAGGTCACCACCTTACTTAACCCTGATCAATTAGCAACACTCAGAAGTGAACAATAGTATAATATGACTAATTAAACTAAAGACATTTTTTTATTGTCTCCAGGTTTTTCTACTAAAGCCTTTTTTTTTTTTTTTTTTTTTTTTTTTTAGTTTCAGTATCTTGTCCTTTTAGTAGTAAAAGCATACAAGGGTTTCCTACGGTTCTTAGACTGAAAACCGGAATTTCTAATCACGCTTTATAAGGCGCCCCACATACATTCCTTTGCTCTGCTTTTCCTTGAAAATGTATTCTTCAGAATTCCGTCCTTTTGCGGTGCTCAGTGTGGCTGGTCCCCTTTCCGCTTCTTGATCACCCCAGGACTCTTTCTCTGCTCAGGGCCTTCATTTGTCTGCTAGCTCTGCATGGAGTCTCTCATGTTGCATCTTGGAGGAGCCCGCTCCTTCGCTTCCTTTTGGTCAGCTTAAATATCACTCTTACCAACAGCTCTCGGACCGAGGTCTTCTAGGTCATTCTGCTGTTTATTTCTTGCCCCCAAATGACTCCATGGTTTGCAACTCTATTTTTTTTTCCTCTCATTTGCAGTCTTATTTTGTTGTTACTGGCCCAGTCAAACATCAAGTTCCGGAAGCGTTAATGCATGTGCGTGTTAGTTTCCTACCACTTCCAAAAAGAGTTCTAAAACCATTGCAGCTCATAGCAGCATGAACTTATCTCACAGTTCTATTTAAAAAAAAAAATCCATCAAGTTTGGCTGATTTCTTTGTTTTAATCCCCTTTCTCTCTCTTGTTTTGAGGGATCAAACCAGGGAAAAGGTGGTCTACCACTGCCTGCCTTAAATGTTAAAAGCTAAAAAATGAAGATACTGAGGGGTAGTGTCAGAGCATGCAAGAAAGTATTTCTAGACTGTGTTAGCAGGTATTCTCTAGAGAAACATTAACTGAATGTATGTATGTATATATGATGTATTTTAACATCTATCTATCATATATCTATTATCTATCGACTGTATATCATCTCTCCACCTAATATCTATCTATCTATCTATCTATCTATCTATCTATCTATCTATCCATCCATCTATCTATCTATCTATCTATCTATCTATCTATCTATCTATCTATCTATCTATCCATCCATCCATCTATCTATCTATCTATCCATCTATCCATCCATCTATCTATCTATTTATCTATCTATCTCCCCAGAATTCCTAAACATAAAAACACATAGCTTGAGATATTGGGGTTATCAGACATTATGGTTGATTTAGAAGATGTTTGGCCAGATAGGAGCAGAAAGATGATGTCAAGCCATTAAAAGGGTGGGAGGAGCTTATGCAAACTACTGGGTCTGAGGTCTAGAGGGACCTAGAGGAGATTCATGTAAGGACTCTTAAGCATAGGCTAGAGAGATGAAGTCCTTGCCACATAAGCAGGAGGGCCTGTGTTCATCCCTCAAACGCATGTAGAAAGCACGGGGGTGCCAGACATGGGTAGGTTCATGGAGCTCCCTGGACAAGCAGTCCAGGAGAGAGAGAGATTCTGTGTCAGGAAACAAAGTGAAAAGCTCATGAGGAATGACTCCCCAAAAAAGTTAATTTCTGGCCTCCACAAGCACATGCACAAAGCACATGTGTATTTGCATATCCATGAAAACATACACATATACATAAACACAAAGAAAAAGACTGTTAATCAATTTACCTCTTGCTTTGGAGAAGAGAATTCAAAAGCATTTAATTAGTACTCTGATCTGTTATTGGCATCCTCAAGGACAAGTAGACTGAAGAGAAAGGAGTGATGCACAGTACAAAGAGAAGAGGCTGGAGGGAGGGAGGGAGAGAGGGAGGGAGGGAGGAAGGGAAGGTGAGAGGATGGGGAGGGAGGGAGGCAGGGACAGTCTAACATCTGTGCATTTTTGTATCTAGCAGTTGTGTATTTTTATACCTGTCTACACTCAGAAATTTCCCCCTGGAAACACTCTGCTTTCCCAGCCCGTCCAGTCTTATGTTGTCATCTTTTATGAGGCAACATGGATGTCATGGCATCCTGCTCCTCACTAAAAGAAGACCTACTGTTGAGATGACATTGTTATCAGCTCCCCTCATAGTGTTTCAGCAAGCGCATCTGGCTGCAGGTGAGCAGAGAAGAATCTGGAAACTGATGTGAGGAGGCTGTGCTTTGGGAGCCCCACAGAGCCTTGGTGGGCACCAGTGGAGAAAGCTGCATGGCTCAGTGGGGAACTAGCAAGTTAAAGATATCTATTTTCCCCCAAAACATGATCCTGGGAGTATAAAACGATACTGTGCATTTCTGAATAATAAGACCTGCTGGGAGTGAGTCTGAAGCTGAGTGGAGGGGCTGAGTGAGTCTGTGGTTTTCTAAAAAATGAGCAGGAACACTGGCAGCTGCTAGGAACATGCTGGCATGCAGGACTGCTTTAAAGAAGAAGACACTTCCATGTCTGGGAGGTATATCAACACTCAGAAGTCAAAGCCAACTCTTGCCATATAAATATGCTTATAAGAACAACAGCTTGATGAACATTTTCATTAGCTTTAGTGCTAGGGAGTAAGAGAGGGAGGGAAAGAGGGAGGGAGGGAAGGAAAGAAGAGAGAGAGAGAGGATGGAAGGAATAGGAAGGAGTGATGATGGTATGGAGAGTTATGGGGAGAAGAAAGGAGGGGAAAGCACAGGGGGAGGTGAAGCAAAGATGGAAAGAGAAAAGATACACAGTCAATTATTTTTCCTAGATGGAACCAACCTTGGTTACACATATTGTACCTGTGTAAGAACTTACTGGTCAAAGAATTTGGATGCTATTCGTATATTTGCATTAGGTTGGCTTAATGTATTTATTTTTAAGGATTTTTATTATATGATTCCAATTCTGGGGTCCAGGATTGGGCCTCTGATATCTCTCCTGCCACTGGATTTCTAAGTTCATTAAAGAAATTAACCCTTAGAAATCCTGCCCTCTCTCTTGCAAGAAAGAAGTTTGGAAATATGATAGGTGCTCGGCAGATTGTAGCGAGTAGAGACCAATTAAAAGCTTCAGTGAAAAAAAAAAATGAAAATTTAGGAGTTAATTCCATTCGAAGTAATCCCCAATGTGTAGCAGTGAATGCACACAAAGGCGATCACAAAATAAACAAACACAGGCTGAGAGGTAATAGAATCACCACTGAACATATTAAGTAATTTTACGTGGAAACCAGGGACTGTGATAATTAGCATTGACAACTGGAGCCAATCTCCCCCCCCCCACCCCCGCACCTCCTCTCCCAGCCAATCTTGAAATGACCCAGGAGAAAAAAAATCTCCCGGCAAGTCTGTGAGGGAGTTTCAAGACTGCGTTGAGGTGGGCAGACCCATCCTATGCTGTTCAATACAGTCCATGGGCTGAGGGTCCTGGACTGAATACAAAGGAGAAAAAGGAGAAGTTGAACTGAGCAGCAGCGGCAATCTCTCTCTCTCTCTCTCTCTCTCTCTCTCTCTCTCTCTCTCTCTCTCTCTCCTTCCTGACTGTGGCAGCCCTGTCACTTGCTCCCCATGAAACAGGGAGACACCAGTTTAGACTCAAATTGCAATCTACTTTGTGTGTAGATTGTGTGTGTCTATTCACATCTGATACTCAATCTAGCAAATCTGATGAGCTCGAATCTTGCTTTTTAAATCTTTTAAAATTGTCTTTCTATCTTTCTTTTTCTCAAGACAGAGTTTCTCTGTGCAGCAATGGCTGTCTGGACTCACTTTGTAGACTAGGCTGGCCTCGAACTCACAGCAATCCATTTGCCTCTGTCTCCCTAAGTGCTGGGATTAAAGGTATGTACCACCACACCTGGCAATTTATTTTTGTTTTATGTACATAGGTGTTTTACTTTCACATATGTTAGTCAGTGTGAGGCTGTTGGATATCCTGGAACTGGAGCAACAGACAGTTGTGAGCCTCCCTCAGAAGTGATACTGGCTTCTCTGGAAGAGCAATCAGTGCTCTTAATCTCTGAGCCATGTCTCCAAGCCTAGATCTATCTATGTTTCTTTTTTTCTTTCTTTGTTTCTTAATTTCTTTGTTTGTTTGTTTGTTTGTTTGTTTGTTTCTTTCTTTCTTTCATCTGCATCTTAGTGGATTTTTATGAGCCCAAAGCCTGAGAACCATGCCTTTACTGTATGAAATCATCAGGTTAACTTCAGAGGGAAGTATTTTGAACTTTAAAAAGTTTACAGATTAGTTGTTTAGGAGTTAAGAAGATACTTTTAGGTCTAGATAGATGTTTTTAGGCTGATAGAGAGGAGATATAACAGACTGATTTGGGCTCAGAATTTTAGACTAACCGAGGTTGAATAAATATTTTCTTCAATGTGGCCAAATACCTTTGGACTAGACGTTATGTATGTAAATCTTGTCTATTGGTTTTTATAACTTTTATAATTGTTCTTACTGTATATTAAAAAAAGGCCTTTTTATTTAGACAGAAAATGGTAATTTTTGGAGGTTGGTCTTATATATTTTGATGCTAATTTCTGCTTGCTGTTTTTTAATGTACCCCAAAATTTCTGTGTAACCTTGCCTAAAAACTTATTCTTGTTTGATCAATAAAGAGCCAATACACCTGCATAGGCAAATGGGGAAAACAGTTTATAGATGCCCACATATTCATTGGAGCACAGTCAGACTCCCAGCAGCCACCTCTTTAATGAGAACCTAAGCCTTCTCCACAAGCGCCCCACTAGAAGCCAGCAACTGTGAACATCTACACTCTAGCCTCTTTATCACAATTTTAAGAGTTTTCAATGGCTTCCTGTCTAGACTGTTTCTTTTTTTCTTATTTTGGGTTGGAGTGGAAGGGAGGAGGTGGTCATGGAAGTCTTTGATGTTTCCCATTTTCAACTGTGACTTTGCAGTCTTCAGGATCACTGCAGAAGAAGCTTCCTTGTCCTTTACAGTCAGATGCAGCATGAGTCATGGACTTCCACACGGCTTCTGTTGACATTTCTTTCTGCTTCTTTTTCCTGGAAGGAGGACACAGGGATTGTGAGTGTGAGCTTGGAAGGACTGGGAAGTGAGGTGATTGGAGTACCTAATAGGAAATTCCCAAATAATAAAAATACTATGTTAGAAACACAAACTTATAGATGGAAATTCCAAAGGATTATTTTCAGATTGAAACCCAGCATTGTTTCATCTGTTTCCCATCCTCCAAGTCCCAGGAGTGTCATAAAACGTGTGGGGAGTTAGCACAGTCAGCACACCCAGGCTGGCTCTTGGTGACCCTCAGACAGTCTATCTTCAGAGCCCCCTTGGCTTGGCCACAGCAAAGGACTCAGCCTCCGACCGGCACCTTGAAATTTCTAATTTCTCCCCAGTAAATGTCTTACTTCACAATAAACTTCTCCTGTTGGTGAAGGGAAACCTCTGGCTGGTTGCTTGGTTACTTAATTGAGTCTCTACTGCCAGACATTCCAAACAGGTAGGCTTCTGAGCCACCTGACAAGAGTAATCTCCTTTTCCTTGGGTGTTCCCACAAGGGTGGCTGAAGTACAGAGGCAAAGATCGGTTACCAGAGTGAGGATCTCCAGCAACACTCTTCACTCTCACAATGGAACTGTCGATGGATCCCATCAGTGTCACTTTAAAGAAATGGCTGAAGCACTTCCACTGAAGAGTGTGAACTTTCTAAGTCATGCAAGGAAACAATTCAAAGTTTATATCTGACAAGCGAAGAGGACAACATTCAGAGAGATGAGGTGACTTAAGCTTCTTAGCTTGGAAATAGAGTCGCTTAGCTGAGATTTGAACTTGGTTCCTCATGAGCTCATGCCCTTCATCCCCAAGTGCAGTGTTCTCTGAGTATTCATGTCCAGCTATCACACTCCAGAGCAGGCCCCGTCCCGTGCCCAGAAACAGTTTGGCCAGCACAAAAAGAGCTGCATGTTTGTGTGTGCGCGTGCACGTGTGTGTGTGTGTGTGTGTGCACTCACTGTGTGTCTTTTGTTTTGGTATTTTTGTCTTTAATTTTTCTTATTTGGTTTTAATTTTTTGCAAGTTGTTGTTTTTCTTTTATATGTGTGTGTGCATGAAAGGGGGAGAGACACAGAGAGAGAGAGGGAGAGAGAGAGAGAGGGAGAGAGAGAGAGAAAGAAAGAGGGAGAGAGAGAAAGAGAGAGAGAGAGAGAGAGGGAGAGAGAGAGAGAGGATGAAATTAGGTGTGGACAGGGAGGTAGGAAGGATCTAGAATATATTGGCAGAGGGGATGGAATATTAGCAAAAATTTATTGTATAGAAAATTTAATAATAATTATAAAAGAGAGGAAGCCATGGGAAGCAAAGCAGTAAGCAGCATTCCTCCATGGTCACTGTGTCAGTTTCTGCTTGACTTCCTTAGCTGTTAGGTAGAATAAACCCTTTGTTCCTAAGTTGCTTTTGGTCATAGTATTTATTACTGAAAAAGAAACCCAGCTAACACAGTGGCTGTATGCCTACGCCAAGTGTTCAGTGAATTTGAGAAACTGAATCAATAGATTGTGGACTTTTAAGCAGTTGATTTTAGCAATAAGATTAATTAGACTTGTTTTTAATAGCTGAGTAGTATTCCATAGTGTATATATACCAGTTTCTTTATCCATTGGATTGAGCTAGAAATGATCATAATGAGTGAGTTAACCCAGAAGAAGAAAGACTCAAATGGTATATACTCACGTATATCTGCATACTAGCCCAAGGGGCATGTCCCACGAAAGCCTTCACTTGCCAGGAAAATGGGACAGAGGGGAGGACATCCTACTGGGACTCTAGATGAGAGAAGCATGGGAGAATGGCAAAGTAGAAGGATCCAGAGGGTCCTAGAAATCTACAAGTAGAACATTATGATAGGCAGATTTAGGCCCAGGGGTCCCGCTCAAACTAAGGCACCAGCTAAGGACAATATAGGCGGTAAACCTTAAACCCCTACCCAGATCTAGCCAATGGTCAGAACATTCTCCACAGTTGAGTGGAGAGTGGGATATGACTTTCTCACGTACTCTGGTGCCTCACATTTGACCATGTCCCCTGGAAGGGGAGACCTGGTGGCACTCAGAGGAAGGACAGCAGGTTGCCAAGAAGAGACTTGATACCCTATGAGCATACACACGGGGAGGCAATCCCCCTCAGGAACAGTCATAGGGGAGGGGAATAAGGGGGAAAATAGGAGGGAGGGAAGAATGGGATGATACAAGGGATGGGATAACCATTGAGATATAACAAGAATGAATTAATAATAAAAAAAAAAGAGAGACAAAAAAAGATTAGACTGTTAACGTATAGTGCTGTTAATACTGTTTCACATTTAAATTTTCTTTTCAGAACTTTCCTGTTGTGTTAGTTTGTACCATTGCATCCAATCTTTGTGCTTGAGTTCAAAACAACGATGGTCTCTACATAGACCAGCTGCAGGCTGCAGAGGTGATCTAGTAATTGGGAACACTTGCTGCTCTTGCCGAGGACCAGAGCTCCTAGCATTCATGCTGGACAGTTTACAACTACATGTGACTCCAGATCCAAGGGATCTGATTCCCTCTTCTGGCCTCCGTGGGCACCCACATCCATGTATGCATATTACACACATAGCATAAATAAAAATTTGAAAGTCCTTTAGCGATCAGCTGCTCTTTGCTAACCAACTCACAGATATCCTCTGAGTTCTAGAATTTCCATCACTGTATTTGGAATGGAAACTTTATTTGGAAGTGAAGCATCCTAAGTGCTCCTTGATAGCTTTTGCTTCAGTGATGACAATGGATGTCACCGTGTAAACTCTAGCTTGGCCCAATCTCTCTCTTTGTGCTTGACTTTAACTAGACTCTAGTGAAACCACTAGGACCAGTAGGAAGGTCCTCAACCTTCTTAATGCTAAGCCCCTTAATACAGTTCCTCATGTTGTGGTGTCTTCCAAGTATAAAATTATTTTCTTGTGACTTCATAACTGTAATTTTACTAGTGTTATGAGCAATGATGTGCATATCTGTGTTTTCTGATGGCCTTAGGCGAAAGGGTCATTTGACACACAAAGGAGTTGCAACCCATAGTTTAAGAACCCATGTACTAAAGCATGCTTCTTGGCATCCTCTCTGGGATACCGCCATCTTGAATTGCAGATAGAGAAATCCAGGCTCAGGTAGATTATCTTCCACTCCTGATGCTGTGAAGAATCTTCTTTTAAAAGATGAAGAATCTGAGGATGCAGAGACACTTGGCCAAAATGCAATGAGATCTTTCTCCTTAGCACACCAAATTTTAGGTGTGCTGTGTGCGTGATCACATGCGTGTACAAACACACATATATATGTATACATGTGTGTAGGCTAGAGCATGTCTTTGGATGTCTTTCTTTAGGCACCACACACCTTCCTTTTGAGACAAAGTGTCTTTCTGGCCTAGAGTTGCCAAGTCGGCTATGCTGGTCAGTGAGTACCAGGGATCCACCCATATCCACGGCACGCCAACACTCCTAGCTTCTTTTTTTTTTTTTTTTTTTCTTAATTTTATTTTATTTTATTTTTTTTTCAGTTATGAGAAAGATGAGTATACATATTTATTTATCCTTGCATTCTTTCTTAAATGTGTTAAACTTTTTTTTTAAATTTATTTTATTTTATTTTTTATTTTTTTATATATATATTTTTTATTAATTTATTCTTGTTACATCTCAATGTTTATCCCATCCCTTGTATCCTCCCATTCCTCCCCCCCCCCATTTTCCCATTATTCCTCTCCCCTATGACTGTTCAAGAGGGGGATTACGTCCCCCTATATATTCACTCCTAGCTTCTTAAATGTGGGTTCTGGGTTTGAGCTCAGGTCTTCGTGCTCAGCAAAGCAAGCACTTTACCAAGCAAGTTGTTTACCTAGTCCTAGGTTTATTCTAACATGACCACTGTCCCCTCTGTATGAGGAATATCCTTACTTGAAAACCAAAACAAAAATTCTCACTTTGATATGTCATTTACATTTTTCTGACATAATACAGTGTTTGAAACCCAAGCTTATCCTGTGATTTTTCCACTAAAATTATGTCTTAAATATTCATTCTTTTCCAGTTTAATTTAATTCACAAATTAAGCAGACAGTACACCTTAGACCTGATGCTGTAGATGTGATCTTCTGTAATTTAAGAATGTTACCCTCTCAGCGTGAGATGTGAACCCCAGGTATTTATCTTACGGGCAGCCTTTCTTTTCCTAGAAATACCCCACAAACCTTTCATTCAGCAGAAAGTCAAACCCTGGGCACATGATTCTTGAGTGACTGGCTGTCTTTTAATGTCTCCTATTTTATTAGAGAATGTGATTAAAACATGAAACCACCGTGAAGGAGACCATGTGACTATGTGGCCCATCCTTCAGAGAGGAATGATGTGGGGTTCATTAAAACACAGCTATGCTGAGACATAATGCAGGGCAGGAGTACTAATAGCCGTGTTGCAAGCACTCCCATATGCATCGAATCACTGGGCACAGGAGGGCTTACCTGGACAGATTTGCATGCCTCAGCCCTCCATCTCCTACACAGCTGACTCCTGCATGGCCTTCAAACAGCAGTGGATATTTGTCTCTACCTTTCGGCCTTCTCCATCCCTCAGGAACATTACCTTTTTGACAAAGACTTCCAGAAAACTGCTTTCAGGATGGGATAAGTCAGTGGTTCTCAAACTGTGGCTTGTAACCCGTGTTAGATATTTACATCATGCTTTATTCCAGTAGCAAAGTCCCTGGTTATTTTCCCCCTGAGACAGGGTTTCTCTGTGTAGCCTTGGCTGTCCTGAACTTGCTTTGTAGACCAGGCTGGCCTCAAACTCACAGTGATCCACCTGCCTCTGTCTCCCTGAGTTCTGGGGTTAGAGGTGCGTGTCACCATGTTTGGCTGAAAAATTACAGTTATAAAGTATCAAGGAAAATAATTTTGGAGTTGGGGGGTGAGCACAACACGGGGAGCTATATTAAGGGGCTGTAGCATGGAAAAGGTTGAGAGGCTCTAGGATAGGCAATGGCCCATCTGTTTATTACAGTTGAGGTTTGCTGTAGTCTCGAGTGCTCTTTGCTGTGCCTCATATCAGAATAAGCATCCTTTATGAAGTGTGAAGCTGTAGATTCGGCTGCAGCTTGCTTCACAATGCCTGACATGAAGAAGAAAGAAGGGATGGAGCATGTGGAGTCTTGTCCTCTGGGCCTGACATAGCCTTGCACTCTTGACCCCTCAGCAGCTGTGTGTATCTGATAGAGACTCTCATGGGACTGGACCTGTTAGTAACCTATGAAGGTGGTGGGAGGGGCTCACGAGGTGACTCTTCCTTCACCCTGAGCATGTTGCTAGGAGAGAGATTTATGTTTTTCAGTCCTGTAGCCACCATATGTTCCCTAGGCTGCTAAAGGTGACCCTAATCACACACACTGGTTCACAGGGCAATGGTTTTATGGAACACTTTTTGTTGTTTCTGTCACTGGTGCCCTATCTGAGATGCAGTAGCCTTTGCTCACATCTCCTGAGAGTAAATTCACAGGACTACTTAATAGATTCAGCAAACGTTTTGAAGGGACAGTATGCTAATTTTCACAGTGTGGCCACACATACTGCAGCTGTCCTCTGTGACCCATTTAAATGTCTTCAGTCAAGGCAGCACACAGTTCAGTTCAGCCTTACAGCTATCTGTAGCCTTTCCACTTCTTCCCAATTCTGCTTTAGCTTTTAATAAAATTCTCTTCACTTCACTGTGACTCCTTATTACCTGACCTAGAAATCTACTGAATTATCATTTGTGCTTCAGAGACAATTTCCTGTCAGCACTTGGTAAGCAGAGGCAGGTGGATCTCCATGAGTTCAATACCAGCCTAGTCTACACAGCGAGGTCAATACCAGCCAGAGCTAAGCAGTGAGACTCCGACTTGGGGATGGTGTCAGATAGATAGTTTCCTCAGGGAATTTCACTTTGCATGGCTTGCTGGAAGTGACATTGACTCCCTGACCAAAGAAATTCACTTTTGTGCCTTTCAAGACTAGCTTTGTTTTATAACATGCCCTTAATAAATTAGTTAGTTCCTACTGAACAAAATTCAGATGCCAGAGGTACAACCTAAGGTTATTCAGTGCAAGAGAGGAGACAAAAAACATGAAAGAAGTTGTAAAACAAAAGAATATCAAAATAGACAAATATTCAGAGTATAATTGGAACTTCTAGTTAACATTATTTACAGTTCCTCTCTTCTCTCCCCTTCTCTCCTTACCCTCCCTCCCTACTTTTGCTTCTCTTCATTTTTCCTTTCCCTTCCTCCATGTCTTCCTCTCCTCCACGTCTTCCTCTGCCCCATCTCTTATTCCCTTCCTTTCCCTTCTCTCCTTCTCTCCCTTTTCTTCTGTCGTCCTCCATTGGTGTTTCTGAGTGTTTCTCATGTTCAGCCTCGCAGCAGAGCTGATTTGAAACTGTTCATTTAGTTATTCTTTTCAGAGCTAAGGACTGAGCCCTGGGCCTTGTACTTGCTAGTCAAGGGCCCTACCAACGAGCCAAATCTCTGCTCTCCCATGTCAGTTATTTTTGTTGTTGTTTAATTTTGAGATTATAATTTAAGTATAATGTTTTTCTCTCCCCTTTCCTCCCTCCAAACCCTCCTATATGACTCTCTCCCATTCTCTTTTATGTTCATAGCTTTTTCATTGTTATTACCTACACATATATACTTACACATACATATGAACTATATGTATGTATAAATTATATGTATGTCATGCATACATTTATACATACATATTTCAGACTCAAGTAAACAGTAGGAAAATTGAATTCTAGTCCTTAAAACTTTCCCTAGTTGGGTTTATTGTTATGGAGTTTGAGGCATGCTGGGAAAAGACCACAGCATCAACCTGGATAAAATCATTAATGTGTTTATGACATGAGAGCAAAAGTAATACAGTCTAGGGGTAACAAAGGGACAAATGAGAGAAGGAGAGATTAGTAGTGGGACAATGGAGGGTTATGAGGGCTATATGATCAATGTACAAATATATACTTGTATGAAAATATTTTTGTGTAAAACAGTATCATGTACAATGAATAGATACAATGACAGTTTTAAGAATAAAACTAAATCTGGGCAGGGTGACAGAGGTCTGTAATCCCAGCACTCGGTGAGGCAGAGGCAGGTGGATCTTTGTGAATTCGAGGTCTGCCTGGTCTACCAAGTGAGTCCAGAACAGCCAAGGCTACCCAAAGAAACCCAGTCTTGAAAAACACTAAACTAAACTAAACAAACAAACAAATAAAAATAAACAACTAAAAACATATTGAATGGTTTATGGTATTTATTCTAAAGCACATTTGCAACCACAAGTAGGTTGTTGAGATATATCACTAGTTTAGATGAAAGAGAAGTAAAACAATTATCTTCTAGGTGTGGCATTGTAGGGAAGTGCACCCTGGAAAATCACCTTTGCCTCCAAACCTTGAAGGCAAGAGCTCTCAGCTCTGGCTCTGCGCTTCATCTGGCTCCATAAATGCCAGTCCCTGGGATCTGGACTAAGGGTTGCTTTGTGATCCGTCTCCTGTGTCGCTCCATCTTTCATCTTTACAAAAGTGTGCTCTAAAGAGAGGCAATTATGTGCCATTGACTGCTGCCGAAATATCAAAATGTGTCTCTCTATCAAAGTTCCTTTTTTTCCTCTGTAAGGCTACTCCTCAAAAAATTGTTTTTTTGAGGCACGGCTTCTCTACAAACTTTCCTCTTTACTCACCATTTTCTTAGCAGCTCAGAGCAGAGCAATGCATTTTCAGCCAGCTGCCTACAGATTTCTACTATTTCCCCCTTCATAGTACATTCTGATTATTACTTTCGATGTTGTGTATATGCATGCGCCTGTGAGCACATGTGAGTGCAAGTGTCTACGGAGGGCAGAGAGCAGAGAGGGAGTCAGATGCCTTGCAGCTGGCGTTGCAGGCAGTTGTGTGTCACGTGAGATGTGCTAAGAACCAAACTAAGAGCATTGAGTGCGCCACATTCTGAGTCATCTCTCCATTCCCAGTGTTGTATTTAATAGGACAAATACGCTGACTGAACTGTTACCGCACCCCTCAAATGTTACTCTTCTGCCCCTCTGAAAGAAATGACTGGATACATCCTGTAGAGCCTGCTTCTGCCAATCAGGAGGAAGCTACTCCCCCCTCTGGAATCTTCTATTATCCTTCTGTGTGAGAATAGACCTGGTTGATTACTCCAAGATGAGTTGCTGCAGAGGCTGTGTCCACATAACCACAGAAGTAATTAAGGCCATATCAGGTGATCTGTCCTGCTATCAGGGCAGGGAGTAGTCCACAGAGCACGTTAGCAGAGACAATGCTCACCCAGAGCACTCGGTAGCAGACAAGATGCACTAGATTTGCAGACAGTTTTTTCTTGAGGGCTCATTGTTAGCCCTGCTACAGTCAGGGATCTTTCTGATGACAGAACGAGTGCTCCCGTTAACTGTAGTTGTAAGTATGTATTGTAAGTGATTGCAACTATAGGATCTATAGTTGTAAACAAATACTGTTTTCAAAGGCAAACAAGCACTAGAGGAAATAACAAGGCTCATGTTTTTCATCCTTCCGGGCAGGAGGCTCACAAAACAGTACTTGAAGAGAGTAGGTTGTACGGGTCAGCCTGTTTCGATTTAATTTCTTTCTCTGCCTTTTATCAAGCGATGGTATGATTCTTAATGACGATGATAAATTATTAATGTGAGCTCCAGATAGTTAAAATTTTGTTGTAGTTGAATTGTATTTATTATCTTGTGTGTGTGTGTGGTATGCGACGTGTGCCATGGCCTGTATGTGGCGGTCAGAGGACGATTTATAGGAGTTTGGGTCTTTCCTTCAACTATGTGCTTCTCAGGGACTGAACTCATGTTGTCAGCATTGTGGCAAGTGACTTTACCCACTGAGCCATCCTTCTACCCTTCTATTATTATTATTATTATTATTATTATTATTATTACTATTATTATTACTAAAAATGAGCAACACCAATTATATTATCATGTGATTCAAATTTCCCATTAATGTGACAGAATTCATGCTGGTGCTCATAGGAGGAAGGACTTAATTTATCTCATAGTTTCAGGGGTTCTAGTTCATATTTGCTTGGTATGGCTTTGGGGTTGTGGTGACACAAGAAATGGTGGGCATGTGTGGCAGAAGAGGCCTATTACCTCATAGCAGTTAAATAGCTTTAGAGAAGCAGGGAGTGACTGAGGTGCCACCCAGGGACCCATGCCCAATGTTCTAACTGCCTTCTGTTTGGCCTCCCTCCCTACAAGTTGCATCATCATCAAGCAACAACTGTACGGTGTCTGAGTCTTTAACATATGGCACCTGGTAGACATTAAAAATCTAAACTATGAGAATGATATTAAAAATGATGATGATGGTGGTGATGATGATGATGATGATGATGATGATGATGATGATGATGATTTGTTCACATTACATCTCATTGTAATCTCCTCACTCTCATCCTCCTGTTGCCAACCTCCGTCCCTTTTCCATTCTATTCTTCTCCCCTAGACCTCTGACAGGTAGGGCCCTCCTCCCCCACCTTCTGACTACAGCCTATCAGGATTCATCTAGATAGCCTGCATCCCTTTCCTCTGTGTTCCCACAGGGCCTCTCCCCTAAGTGGCAGTGATCAAATCAAGGGCACCAGAGTTCTTGTCAGAGGCAGTGTCCTGCTCCCCTCCCTCCCCATGTAAAGAATCAGTTGTCCATTGGCTACATCTGAACAGGGGTCTAGGCCCTCTGCTTGACATGTCCTTGGTTGGTGCATCATTTTGTGCAGGTCCCCCTGTGTCAAGAACCACCAGCCTTGACAGTCTCCTTGTGGGGATCCTGATAATATGCCCTCATCTCTACATCCCCCAACTCTTTGCATACAATTCGCAGCTCTTTGCCCAGAGTCCGATACGCCATGAGTGTCTTTCCGGGTCTTGGTTATCTCACTCAGGATGATCATTTCTTTATAGGGGTTTAAAGATCAAATGAAATGGTACAAATTGAGAGTTTATTACTATTGTAGCCTATTTATGTCTATTCCCTCCAGAATTCATATGTCGAGATTAAATACCTAGTGCAACAAGTGTTAGGAAGGGAAACTAATGCAAAATGATTAATTATTAGATTATGATCACACCCAATCTCCAGAATATGAGAGAAATTAAAGTACTCGGTCTATGACATTTTTTTCCAGTCCAAATGGACTCCCATGATAATCAGCCCGGACACACACTAAATGGAACAAATACCTTTCTTAAATCCCATTTAACAAAGGGGCATATTACTTCCTCCTGGCATCATTCTGGGGCTAGAAATGCTTACTTATCACTTGTGAAAAATCCATCTTTGAGGAAAATACCTCAAAACAAAAACAAAAAACAAAACAAAACAAAACAAAAAACCTCTGGTCATCTCTCTCTCTTCTCCCAGGAGCCTTATCTTTCACTTTGTACTTGAAAAACCTCTTTAATGGTTTTTTTATTTTTGCCAGACCAGTGCTTTAGCCAGTTGAGGTACAGAGTTCAAACTATTTCCTCCTATTTTTGTGAGTGCAGTATGCATGTGTGCATGTCTGTTCACATCTGTGTGGAATATGTATTCAGGTGTGTATGTGTGTGTGTGTGCATGTGTGTGCACGTGTGTGTGTATGAAATGCTGTCTAATGCCTTTCTTGAATACTCTTCATTTTGTTTATTGAGGTAGGGTGTCTCAGTCAAACCCCGAGCTCATCAATTTGGCTGATAGGTCCTCTCCCTGTTTCTCACTTTCTGAATTACTGATGGGTCTCAATGCCTGCCTGGCTTTTATGTATGACTTGGGGGTTTGATTTCAGGTCCTCACATTTGTGCAGAGTTCTTTAATCATCAAACCATCTCCCCAGCTCTTTAAATATTCTACCTTTTTCACTGCGGATCCCTGTTTACTTACTTTCGCAGTGTTGTAGAAACACAAGATAATGCTGTCTTGGGTAGTGTGGAAAGGATTTGACAATGAGGGGAGGTGAGGAGAGCACATGTGAAAGCACTGATGGGCAGGCAGGGCAGAGCAGAGCAGAACAGAGTTCTGATTTGACATCAGCCAAACTCATGGGGGTCAAGAGAGAGATAGCTCCCGTTTTTAATCATTTCCTTTGGTGGGGGGGAAATGTGTGACTTTGCTGAAAATAGAGGATAGGAGCAAGTCTTGTGGATTCACATTATATCCTGGGCACCTGGGAATGTACAGCAGAGTGTCCCAGGGCCCTCTGCTCAGCCGAGAGGGTCTTGGTCAGGCCCTCAAGGAGCACAAGGTGCAACTACCTTCATCTTCACTGGACTAAAGTCTGCAGGAGGAAATCAGCCATATCTCTCAGAATATTAAACTATGCCTATTTTTAGCATAGCTGTGGGATTGCAGGAAAATTGAAAGGCAAGTCCCTCCTACAACCATGTGTCCCCTGCTCTCAAGGTAGACTTCTGCCCTTAGCTCACAGCATTTCACTTTGCCAACTTTGGAGCCTTGCACAGAATCCACTCTCCTTCTATGCCCCCAAACACTGGCCGGCTTAAGAAGGATTAAAGTTAACTCTAAGCTTATTGAAAACCCCAATATCTTCAGTGACCAGGTAAATAGGATTAGACCGATGTTAAGGAGTGGCGATTAAGGAGGTGGGGAGGGATGGAGAGATAGCTCAGTCAGCAAAGTACTTCAGAACCTTAATTCAATCCACAAAGCCCAGGAAAATATTTATGGTGTAATCCCAGCACCAGAGAACTGAAGATAGGTGGATGCCAGGGCCTCTGGCAAGCCAGCCCAGACTTTTTGGTGAGTTCCAGGACAGTGAGAATCCATGTCTCAAACAAAACAAAACAAAACAAAACCACCACCACCAACAAAAACCAATGAGGTGGATGGTGCCTAAGTAAGGACACTTGAGGCTGTTCACCCATATGTACACAGATGCTCGCACACCTGAACATATATGAACACACATACGTACACACACACACACACACACACACACACACACACACACACACACACACAGTGCTGTGGACTGTGGCTATCAGAAAATACATACCCTATGTGATTTGGCCAGCTTACTACTCACATTCCAACTTGGATATTTTATGTAAAAGCACTACCATTGGGAGCAGTATAAACCTTAAAAATTGGGTTTACATATAATTTTTTTCTGAGTTTTAAGTCATAATATAATCCAAAAAAATCCCACCTTTGCATACTTACAAGCTGGCAGGTTTTCATCCCTGTACTTACTGTCTAAACATCATTCTATGGAAGGGTAGATTTGTTCTAACTGTAGTTCAAACCTTTGGTATGACAATGGCATGTTTGTCATTATGGCAAGAGAGTAGCCATTTCATAGACCTGTAGCTTGTCTGTAGAAGACATGGGACTTTCACTGAGTCTCCCAGCTTTCAGGCCAATGCTTCCTGGCACTACTCTGCCCTTCTTAGTCATGGCTTAGACAGGTGCATAAGACTAATCAGAAATGGCTTTTTCCACTGCTGATTGGATTTGGAGGTTAAAGAAGGCAGGATAAAAAAAGGATTGGATTTCAAGGATTATACGATTGACCCAACTTAGTATTTCTTAAGCTACTGTGTAATTGAAATCATCTTTATAATATGTTCTCTCCTCCATGAGTACTCAGCCTTTGAGGGCCATTGCCACTCCTATATAAATAAAACATTCTTTTGTACTGCTTGGGGTAAAAGTAGCAGCTAGGTATTCTATTCCACAAGCAAAAAGGTTCGAATGGTATACCCTTAGATTTACCTCTTCACAAACTCCAACGTCAGTAGGCTTGGAAGGGGGCTTCTCTGTAGGAACTCCTTCGAGGGTGACCCAGGAGTCCAGTTACCCTTTACCCTGACACACAACTCTCTGTAGCCATCACCAGCAGAGAAGGCTCATAAGCTGGGAGACATGAGGACTTCATTTCTTCTGCATTGCACTGCCCAGAACTGGTCATACAGCTTATGGTGAAGAAGATGAGTCTCTCATGTTTCTACAAATACAAAAACAAATTGCTAAAATTATAATGTTTTCTCTATGAATGAGAAAATGAAGCCAGAAACAATGAAGAAGGCCAACATTGATCTGCAAGCATGAGATTTTCCTGTTAAAAGCTTGATTCTTTCTTAGTTGTGGTGTGTGTGTGTGTGTGTGTGTGTGTGTGTGTGTGTGTGACCACATTCATGAGGCTGAGAACAGGAACACTTGAAGAAACTGTGGCAGCAGATGCTGCCTGAGTAGGGCAGTGGAGTATTCTTATTTCCTAATCTACCTCCAGAAAGGCATGTTTGACCTTACTGAGTGATCCTTTGGAGTTTAATTCTGATTAGAAATGTTCCGGAATCTAGAAGGACCATAAAAACAGAGGCTCTCTCTAGTTCTGTAGGGTGTGAGGAAAGCTGGCCACTTTCAGAGAATTGACCAACCTCTCTGTTCTCATCAGTCTTTCCTCATAAAACCATGTACTCTCTCATAATCTTGGAAGCCTGGGACTTTGTTTTATGAACACAGATTAACAAACCTCTGTGCGTGCATATGTGCGTGTGCATGTGTGTGTGTGTGTGTGTGTGTGTGTGTGTGTGTGAGAGAGAGAGAGAGAGAGAGAGACAGAGACAGAGACAGAGAGACAGAGAGACAGAGAGAGACAGAGACAGAGACAGAGAGACAGAGACACACAGAGAGAGGTGGCTGTGTGGTTGTGTATAGTGTTTTTGGTGTGGATGTGTGATGTGTATAAGTGTGTGTATAAGTGTGTGTATGAGATGTGAGTGTAAGAGAGAGAGGAGGTGGTGTGTGTGTCTGTGTGGTGTGTTTGTGATGTGTATGTATGATGTGACTAAGTGTGTGTATGTGAGATGTGTGTGTGTGTGTGTGTGTGTGTGTGTGTGAGATGTGTGTGCATGGGCACGTGTACGGGCATATCAGAAGATAGCTTAAGGGTTGGTGCTCACACCTTGTTTGGAGCAGGATCTCTTTGGAGTTTTCTTAGAGGATAGCAGATTAGCTGGCCAATAAGGTTCTGAGAATTGTTCTATCTCTGCCTCCTGTCTTGTCTTGGGATTCCTGGGATCACTGTACCCCTCAGGTTTGCATAATTCTGGGAGATCTGAACTCATGTCCTTACTCTTCCATGTAAAACTCTTTGCCAACAGTGCCACCTTCTAAACCCAAATGATAGAACTTTTTTCCACTAAGTCTTAGAAACCAGCACTAATGTTCTTTGTGAGCCTAATAGAGAAAACTTTGCCAGAAACAAAGGAAAATAAAATGACTCCTAGTGCAAAAACATCAACAGGGGAAGCATCAGACACACTGTGGTCTTCAAATATGAAGAAAACTAGTCTTGTCCAGAATATCATCTTTACCTTAATACACAGATTTAGATGCAGACATTCTCTGAACTTAATTGCTTCCTGCGGAGATGAAGCAGCCGTTGCTTAGCTCATTCTCAGAAGCAGGAGGTCGAGTTTGCTCCGATGTAGGCCAGTGTCAGAGCCCCTAGCTCACTAGAACCTCTCTCTTATCTTTATGTCTAGGTGTCTACATAGAGACTTTCTCAATAGCTATTGCCATCAGAATGCTAAGGATGCCGGAAGCTGACACCCAACTTCACAAAGCCTGCATCAGTCTTCTAGGGCTTTGGCCATAAATAGGAAATGTCTTTAAGATGGGGAGAGGAGGAAGAGGAGCATGTGAGGAAGTTGGGAAGTTGGGTGGGGGATGGGAAGGAATATGATGAAATTATATTGTATGAAAAAAAAAAACTAAGGTTGTATGGCTTACACAACAGGACTTTGTGTTATAAAGTTGGAAGTTGTTTAAGGTATCAGAACCACAGGCTTTATCAGTATTTTGAAGATTTTTAGTTTATTTTAAAAGTGTGTTTGTATGTATATGTGTGTGTGTGTGTGTGTGTGTGTGTGTGTGTGTGTGTGTGTGTGTGCGTGTGCACATGCATGTGAGTATAGTGCCTGCAGAGGCTAGCAAAAGACATCAGATTCTTTGGAACTAGAATTATAGGCAGCTGTGGGCTACCTGGTATAGACGCTGAGAGTTCAGCACTTGGGTCACCGCAGGAGCAGTGTGCATTCATAACCACTGAACCATTTCTCCACTCTTTTCTGTGCATTTGTGTGCAAGTGTATCTGCATGCAGAAGCCACACATCAAAGTTGGGTGTCTCCCTCAATTACTCTCTACCTTTTAAGAAAAACTGTCATTGAGCCTGGGGCTACTGATTCGGCTGGACTTGGTGGCCAGAAAGCATCATGAATATTCCTGTCTCCACCTACTCAGCCCTTGGATCACAGTTATGCGCCACCCATCTTAGTTGGGTTTTTTTTAAAAAAGAGATTATTATTATTTTCTTCTCTCATACATTATATCCTGATCAGTTTCCTCTCCTTCCTCTCCTCCCGGTCCCCCCACCCCCACCCAACTTCCCTTCTCTCCCAGATCAACTTCTCTGTTTCCCTTCAGAAATAATCAGGCCTCCCAGGAACGTCAACCAAATATGGCATAACAAGTTACAACAAGACTAGACACACCTCATATCAAGGCTGGACGAGGCAACCCAGTAGGAGAAAAATGTCTCAATATCAGGCAAAAGAGTCAGAGACAACCCCTGTCCCACTGTTAGGAGTCCCACAAAAACACGAAACCACACAACCACAACACATGTGCAGAGGACCTAGGTCAGACCCATACAGGTGCCCTGATTACCGCTTCAGTTCCTGTGAGCCCCTGTAAGCCCAGGTTAGTTGAATCCGTGGGTTTTGTATTTTGTAGTGTCCTTGATCTCTGGCTCCTACAATCCTTCTTTCCCCTCTTCTGCAGGATTCCTCAAGCTCTGCCTAATGTCTGCCTGTGGGTCTCAGCATCTGATCCAATCAATCGTTGGATGATTGAGCTAGCCTGTGGTCTATGAGTATAGCAGAATATCATTAGGCATCATTTTATTGATTTTCGTGGGCCAGTTGTGTTTGGTTTCATCCTAGGTCTCTGGGCTATGCAGCCTCTGGTTCCTGGCCATCCAGGTAGTGTCAGGTGTGTACTCCCTCTTCTGGTTGGGTCTCAAGTTGGACCATTCATTAGTTAGCTCTGTACCACCTTTAACCCAGTACATCTTGCAGGCAGGGCAAATTGTTGGTCAAAGGTTTTGTGGTTAGGTTGATGTCCCAATCCCTCCACTGGTAGCCTTTCCTGGTTAAGATGGTTGGTCTAGGCTCCATACCACCCACTTCCCCATACTAGGAGTCTTAGCTAGGGTCACCTTCATATAGTCCAGGGAGTTTCTATTGCACTAAGCTTCTACCTCATCCCAGAAATACCTACCCTTTCCAGTTGTCTCTCTCAGTACTCTTTTCCTCTACCTCTCACACCTGGGCCCTGTTACTTCACTTTTTATGCAGGTGCCGGGGATCAAGCTCTGGCCCTCATAAGTACACAGCAGGTAGTTCACTGACTAAGCCATCTCCTCAGCCCCAAAGTGCCTTTTTGTTTACATTGAGATGGGACATTAGGTGAAGGCACCTTGCCCTTGGGGAATCACTCCGGGCCTCTGTCTTCTGAACATGCTGAGGATGTCTTGGCACCTAAAGGGATGAAAGCATATTTTCAAATCTTCTTCACATTTCCAACCTAGATCTTGTCAGACGTTTCCTTTATGTGCATGTGTGCACATAAAGGCAGAGGCCAAAGGTCAAGGTTGGGTGTCTTCCTGAGTATTGTGAGTCAGGGCCTCTCACTGCCCCTGGAGTTCACCAATTCATTACACTGGATAATCAGCTCTGAGAGTCTCCTGGCTCTCTTACCTAGCACTAGGGTATAGTATTACCCTACCTGGCTTTAATAAATTTTCTGGATCTCTATTCAGGTGCAGCATGGATATTACTGATTGAGGCAGGACCCCAGCCCCTAAATTTCTTTTCAATGTGCATGAACTGAATACCATAAGGAGAAGGAATTGACCAATATCTGAGAGCAATTTCCCATATAGAGTCCATATTGAAACCAGGTCATTGGACACCCTGGTAAGTGTCTTCTCTACTCCAACAGGTTCTTTGACCATAAGATGACATTCCTGATACAAGCCATCAGGGCTCCCTTAAAATGGTCAGGAACCCTCAGTGTGGCATTCCTTCCTGAGTCAGAGGCAACATTATCACCAACTAAGAGTTAGATAGCAGGGCATATTAAGCCTATAAAGCTATCCCGTGACAATTTTACTATGGTTTGTTAAGTCCACTAAAAGCAGTCTGGGATCATGAGAGGAAATATGATATAACAGAAACAGATTCATATAGGACTCAGGCATCATGCAAGAAGAAGCTACTGGCAAAAGAGACTTTCTTTACAGGTAGCATTGAGAGACTATGTATCTATCATGAGAGTTAGGGAGGAAGTTCCCATTACTCCTAATAATCTTATGACAATGCCTAAAATCCCATCACTTTGGTATTAATGATTTGAATTTCAACGTCTTTCTTATTTTCTATTAATAAAACTGAGTGTGGCTAGTTCGGTACTAGGCAGTGATGTTAATGTTCATTGGTAGGAAGAATATGATTCATATGGTAACTACATGACGGCTTCAGCTTATCGTATCATGCAAGTGCCAGGTAGACTGCTTTAGATGACAGCCACTTTTCTACCCATGGGATGCATCTTTCTGTTCTACAGATAGGGTGACTGAGATGTAGTAGTCCATGTGAAGCCACTCCACTGGTAAGTGGTTGGGCTGGTGTCCAGTCTGAGGCAGGAGTACAGTCTCAAGCCTTAAGTTTCTTGTGCCTGCCCGCACTGCAGACAAGGCTACTTCTGTCTCAAACCTCAGAGGATTCAGGCAGCCTGGTCCAAGCCCAAGTGGTCCTCCTGTCTCCCCCTTGAACAGCTCTGGGTTTACCAAGGCCGGCTTTTTAATATGGGTCCTGGGGATCAGAACTCAGGTCCTCACTCGTGCACAGCAAGCACTCTTACCCTTCAAGCCATCTTCCCAGCCCTTATGAAAGCTCTTCTCTCACCAAATTAAGCAAGGGTTGAGTTACTGGAGCGCACGGTTTATTTTTTAAGAATCGAAATGGCCAGCTGAGTCTCAATTTTCAGCAAGCTAAAAATTGGTAAAGGGTAAACTGCAAGGCATATTTTATATGCCCCATTTAACTGGTGGGATGAAGTGTTCACACACAAAAAAATAATAATTGCCTCCTCATGTGACCAAAGCACAAGAAACCCAGACAGAGGAAGCATGCCTCCTAATTTACAGTCCTGTGGGGGAACTTTCTCCTGTAATTATTGTCTTAACATTAAAGGGAATAAAATATAGTGATGCTGAAAGGAGCACAGGAGAAGATTCTGTCT
Source organism: Acomys russatus (assembly GCF_903995435.1). Classification (NCBI taxonomy): domain Eukaryota; kingdom Metazoa; phylum Chordata; class Mammalia; order Rodentia; family Muridae; genus Acomys; species Acomys russatus. The sequence goes on from NC_067142.1 coordinate 21,552,535, forward strand.
CTTTTCTTTCTTTTAAGTGAAACTATTTTCCCAAGTGAACAAGCCCTGCAACACTTTTCCGGGCCCACAGAGCTCACATCAAGGGCAGTCAGCCAGACCTGGTGGCATTGGATGCTCACCTACACCTCTCAGGATGGAACTTGAAGTACTCTCAGGAATACTTTCTTGGTATCCAGTTTTCAAAAAGCTATCTGGGTTTTCTTCAGAGCTGAAAACTTCCAATTCTCTGTTGTGGTCTGAACCACTTGAATTGGCCCAGGGAGATTTTAAGAGATTAGCGCAAAGATAAATTGTGGCCTGAAGAAATCCTTTAAAAGAAAGAGCTGTGTGGTTAAAAGCACACACTGCTATCAAGAAGGACCAGAGTTCAGTTCTCAACACCCATGGGCATCTCACAACAGCCTATAACTCCAGCTCCAGGGAATCTGATGAACTTTTTTGGCCTTTCAGGGCACCAGCACACATGAACATATACCTCCACCCATAACACATAGACATACACAAAACTAAAACATTTAAAAAGAGAAATAACTGCTGAAACATTCAAAATAAGAGTAAGAGATCTATAGGTGTAAGTTCTTTGAGGAAGTAAATCACAGCAAAACTATATATTCTCAAAGGATTTTAACTAGAGTATCAAAAATTTCTGTCCTGCATAAAAGCATGACTGACACTATTAGTCACTATTATCATGTTATATTCTATTTAGGAACTTGAAGAGGGGCTGGAGATATGGCTCATCAGTTAAGAGTGTTTGTTGCTCCTCCAAAAATCCAAGTTAAGATTCCCAAGCCTACATTGAACAGTTTACAACTGCCTTTAACTAAGGCTCTATGGGAGTAATTCTCAACCTTTCCAATGCTTTTACCTTTTAACACAGTTCTTCATGTTGTGGTGACCCCCAATCATAAAAATTATTTTTGTTGGTACTTCATAACTGTAATTTTGCTATGGTTATGGATTATAATGTAAATATCTGTGTTTTCTGATGGCCTTAGGCAGCTCCTGTGAAAGAAGTCATGACCCACAGAGAACTGGTGCTCTGAGGGATCCAATACCCTTTTCGGGCCTCTACAGGTACTGCACTCATGTGCACATTACACACACACACAAACACACACACACACACGTACTGCACTCATGTGCACATTACACACACACGCGTACTGCACTCATGTGCACATTACACACACACACACACATACTGCACTCATGTGCACATTACACACACACACACACACACACACGTACACATATGCATAAAATCATTAAAATGAATATTTTATTTTATAAAATAGAATTTGAATAATAAGTCCCAGATTATATGTGTCCTCTTTTTTCTGTACTCTGCATCAATGAATTTTTCAAGGACAGGCTTTTTGTCAACAATATAAAGCATTAAAACAAATTTATAGCCCATGCTTTTCAACATGGTTATTTCAGAGACAGAAAAGACCCACTTCTGTGAGATGCAGTCTCTTCTAGCTCACCCTTGAATGTGTTTTCTTGTGCTGAGATCTAGTCTATATAGTGTCACAAGTCCTTAGTGAAGTCAATAGAGGACAAAATCTTAAGTTAATTCACTGCTAAGAATGTACTCAGCAGCCAGAATCATGAAAGTATGAAAATGGACTCAAGAAGTCTCTTATCCCACTCAATCAGTGCCTTGAATTCCCTCAAAAGATCACTGCTAAGTCTCACTCATGTCTCAACCATCAGCATAGCTCATCATTGTGCTGTTTCACTTTTATTGATCAACTTGTCAGCTGCTGGATGTAGGGACCATAACCCAACAGTCCCTCATCTCTTGAAACCCACCTACACTTAATACATGCTGCTTTCAGACAAGGAAAGCCCTCACATGGCCCACGCTGGCCTCAAACCCCCTATGCAGTCAAGAAAGAACTTGAACTTCTGAACCTCCCGTTTCTACCTCCTAAGCACTAGAATTGTAGCTATGTGCCACCAGGCCTTGTTTATACAATGCTGGAGATTAAACCAAGGGCCTTGCGTATGCTAGGTAGGCCCTGAAAGCTGAACCATAGCCCTTGTAATTGTTTTAGGATTTAACTTCTTGACAAGTGAAATAAACTAATTTATCAATTAGTGATAATTGTAGGAAGAGTGATCTACTCTAGTTACTAAAATCTGAGTAAAATTCACGTTTTACATATAGTTAAGTTAAAAATACCTACCCAAAGATGAAAATGTAAAATCAATTTCATCAGAAGAATTGTCATTTTGTATTTCACAATACATCACTTAATGAACTAAATTAATTGTATTCAACATGCTGCGTCACAGGAACTCTGGTGCCCCATATTTGACCACGTCCCCTGGATGGGGAGGCCTGGTGTCACTCAGAGGAAGGATAGCAGGCTACCAAGAAGAGACTTGATACCCTATGAGCATATACAGGGGGAGGTAATCCCCCTCAGTCACAGTCATAGGGGAGGGGAGTAAGGGGAAAATGGGAGGGAGGGAAGAATGGGAGGATACAAGGGATGTGATAACCATTGAGATGTAATATGAATAAATTAATAAACTATTAAAAAAGAAAAAAAAATGCTGCTTCAGGAAGTGCTTAACTCTGAGAAGAGGTGCCATGTGGTGACTGCCAATGATAGCAAATGTCATGAGATCGCAGACATCTTAATGAGTTGCAGTGGGGTTTTAATTCGTGCTTCGTTCTAACTGTAAGGATGGTATGGACTGTGGACTAATGTAGAAGTCATTTTCAAGGCTGCAGCCAGGTGGTTGTGATGGCCAGGCTGTTGTGATGGCCAGGCTGTTGTGGTGTCCAGGCTGTTGTGGTGGCCAGGCTATTGTGGTGTCCAGGCTATTGTGGTGTCCAGGCTGTTGTGGTGTCCAGGCTGTTGTGGTGTCCAGGCTGTTGTGATGGCCAGGCTGTTGTGGTGTCCAGGCTGTTGTGGTGTCCAGGCTGTTGTGGTGTCCAGGCTGTTGTGGTGTCCAGGCTGTTGTGATGGCCAGGCTGTTGTGATGGCCAGTCTGTTGTGGTGTCCAGGCTGTTGTGGTGGCCAGGCTGTTGTGGTGTCCAGGCTGTTGTGGTGTCCAGGCTGTTGTGGTGTCCAGGCTGTTGTGATGGCCAGGCTGTTGTGATGGCCAGGCTGTTGTGGTGTCCAGGCTGTTGTGGTGTCCAGGCTGTTGTGATGGCCAGGCTGTTGTGGTGTCCAGGCTGTTGTGGTGTCCAGGCTGTTGTGGTGTCCAGGCTGTTGTGATGGCCAGGCTGTTGTGGTGTCCAGGCTGTTGTGATGTCCAGGCTGTTGTGGTGTCCAGGCTGTTGTGGTGTCCAGGCTGTTGTGGTGTCCAGGCTGTTGTGATGGCCAGGCTGTTGTGATGGCCAGGCTGTTGTGGTGTCCAGGCTGTTGTGGTGTCCAGGCTGTTGTGGTGTCCAGGCTGTTGTGGTGTCCAGGCTGTTGTGGTGTCCAGGCTGTTGTGGTGGCCAGGCTGTTGTGGTGGCCAGGCTGTTGTGGTGTCCAGGCTGTTGTGGTGTCCAGGCTGTTGTGGTGTCCAGGCTGTTGTGGTGTCCAGGCTGTGTGATGGCCAGGCTGTTGTGATGGCCAGGCTGTTGTGGTGTCCAGGCTGTTGTGGTGTCCAGGCTGTTGTGGTGTCCAGGCTGTTGTGGTGTCCAGGCTGTTGTGATGTCCAGGCTGTTGTGGTGTCCAGGCTGTTGTGGTGTCCAGGCTGTTGTGATGGCCAGGCTGTTGTGATGGCCAGTGTTGTGGTGTCCAGGCTGTTGTGGTGTCCAGGCTGTTGTGGTGTCCAGGCTGTTGTGGTGTCAGGCTGTTGTGGTGTCCAGGCTGTTGTGGTGTCCAGGCTGTTGTGATGGCCAGGCTGTTGTGGTGTCCAGGCTGTTGTGGTGTCCAGGCTGTTGTGGTGTCCAGGCTGTTGTGGTGTCCAGGCTGTTGTGATGGCCAGGCTGTTGTGGTGTCCAGGCTGTTGTGATGTCCAGGCTGTTGTGGTGTCCAGGCTGTTGTGGTGTCCAGGCTGTTGTGGTGTCCAGGCTGTTGTGGTGTCCAGGCTGTTGTGGTGTCCAGGCTGTTGTGATGGCCAGGCTGTTGTGGTGTCCAGGCTGTTGTGGTGTCCAGGCTGTTGTGGTGTCCAGGCTGTTGTGGTGTCCAGGCTGTTGTGGCGTCCAGGCTGTTGTGGTGTCCAGGCTGTTGTGGTGTCCAGGCTGTTGTGGTGTCCAGGCTGTTGTGATGTCCAGGCTGTTGTGTGGTCCAGGCTGTTTGTGGTGTCCAGGCTGTTGTGGCGTCCAGGCTGTTGTGAGGCCAGGCTGTTGTGGTGTCCAGGCTGTTGTGGTGTCCAGGCTGTTGTGGTGTCCAGGCTGTTGTGGTGTCCAGGCTGTTGTGATGGTCAGGCTGTTGTGGTGTCCAGGCTGTTGTGATGTCCAGGCTGTTGTGGTGTCCAGGCTGTTGTGGTGTCCAGGCTGTTGTGGTGTCCAGGCTGTTGTGGTGTCCAGGCTGTTGTGATGGCCAGGCTGTTGTGGTGTCCAGGCTGTTGTGGTGTCCAGGCTGTTGTGGTGTCCAGGCTGTTGTGGTGTCCAGGCTGTTGTGGTGTCCAGGCTGTTGTGGTGTCCAGGCTGTTGTGGTGTCCAGGCTGTTGTGGTGTCCAGGCTGTTGTGATGGCCAGGCTGTTGTGGTGTCCAGGCTGTTGTGGTGTCCAGGCTGTTGTGGCGTCCAGGCTGTTGTGATGGCCAGGCTGTTGTGGTGTCCAGGCTGTTGTGGTGTCCAGGCTGTTGTGGTGTCCAGGCTGTTGTGGTGTCCAGGCTGTTGTGGTGTCCAGGCTGTTGTGGTGTCCAGGCTGTTGTGATGTCCAGGCTGTTGTGGTGTCCAAGCTGTTGTGGGTGTCCAGGCTGTGTGATGGCCAGGCTGTTGTGGTGTCCAGGCTGTTGTGGTGTCCAGGCTGTTGTGGTGTCCAGGCTGTTGTGGTGTCCAGGCTGTTGTGGTGTCCAGGCTGTTGTGGTGTCCAGGCTGTTGTGGTGTCCAGGCTGTTGTGATGGCCATAATACAATATCAGAGGAGGAGGAAACAAGGAAAAGAAGTGAGTGTGGGATTATGTGTGATAGTGTGTGAGGGTGGACCAATGTGTGAGTGTGACAGCTTGAATCTCTCTCTCTTTCTCCCTCTCTCTCCCTGTCTTTCTCTATCTACCTCCATCCTTACCTCCCTCCCTCTCTCCCCTCTGTGTATGTGTTCACATGCATTGAGCATGTTTGTGAGCGTATACATATTGTTTGAAGAAGGATCTCTAATGTTTCTGCTCCTGTACTAAATACTTCTGGTTAAATGGCTGCAGTATTCTGAGCAATTCTCCCCTTCTACTCTATCCACCACTCATCTCTGTGTACTAAAAAAAAAAAAAAAAAAAATCAAAGCTCTTTCTGTCATGTGAGTCTGAAGTGAGTCTGCAGTTGGTGGGGGCCTTTGTTAAAAATTGCATTGGTTAATCAAATCCCTCTCCGTGTGGAGATGATCTCTGAAGACTTGGGAGTCTCGCAGTTATCAAAACAAATGGGAAGTCGCAAGAGAAGAAGAAGAATGCGAAGGGAGCACTCTGTCTACTCCCCTTCATTACACACTGAAATAAAAGATCCACTTAAAAATCCAGCATACAGATGATAGCACCCTTTTCAGCCGAAAGGCACTTCCCGATATCATTATGGGAGAAAGATGATAATCCTGAATGGTCACTTACATCATTTTTAATGTATGTAACTGGCACATTCAACACAGGGACATCACAGCAAAATACACCACCATAAGAAAACACAGGCACATTATGCCCACAATGCATTTCATTATATGATTGCTTTTTAACTATTCCACACAAAGAGGGAACATCTCTCATCTGAATGCACGATTCTTCTGTTTTAGGATATGATGGCCCCTGGATGGTAGCAATACAAAACCAGTGAAGCTAGAAAGAAAGAAAAAGAAAGAAAATATGCGGCTATCACAATTGTGTTATGACAGTAAAAATTATGAAAATGATAACAAAGCATTGTTTCGTGTGTGCATTTATGCATATGCAGGTGCTGGGTCCCCAGTATTCACTTCAGGCTGTGGTATGAAATACCCGTTTCTGGATCCTATTGGTGCTTCAGTGGTTAAGAATGCCTCCTGCATTTCCAGAGGACCTGAGCTTGATTCCCAGCACACAGCCTGGGAAGCTTACAATCACTTGTAACTCTAGCTACACTCACACACACCACACACACACATACACACACACACACACACACACACACACATGCACGCACTCATGCATACACACACACAGAGCATTAAAAAACCAAACCAAACCTCACCCTTTCTATAGTCTTTGTTTAGTGGATGTTAAGAGGGTGACTTGCGGTTCACCTCAAACCACAGGGAGCTGTTGGGCAGAGATCTGTGCATCAGACTAGAAACAATGCCAAATCTCTTACTAGAGGTAGAGTTGGGATATGCAGAAGGGCTGCCTAGGAATAGTAAAGGATGTCCCAGTGGGCTTTAGTGATCTTCTAGACACAGCCTGGAGACACCAGAGAAGGGAATATCAATTGAGGGGTAGCCTGGATCAGATTACTCTACAAGGGAACTGTCTTGAATACTATTTTATATAAGAAGGCCCAGGCCACTGTGGGTGGCACATCCTTACGCCAGTTAAGCAATAGCCCAACCGAGCCAGTTAGCAGCATTTCTTGTGGGTTTCGCTGTTAGTGAGTGAGTTTTCCTGGTTGGAGCTAATGCTTTGTGGAAGATGGAATGGGAAGCAAACCTGCATTTAGGTTCCTGCCTGGACTTCCCCTGTGATGGACTGTGAACTGAGACGGAAGCCAAACAAGCCCTCCCGCTCCCCGCCCCCTCAAGTTGCGTTAATCAGGATGCTTATCACAGCAACTGAAAGGAAACCAGAGCAGTTGATGCAGTGGAGAAGAATGAGGTGAAAGGCAGGAAGAAAGAACAAGCACATAGATGTCACGGGGACACTTTCAGGATGCGCCACTCTGATAGAAGTGGACAGTTCCTTCCTCAGGTAGACACAGCTGTTTTGTGCTGTGGATTTGCTGTCTGTAACATATTGCCACAGCTAGTCTGCACAGAGGTAGGTAGTGTGTGGCTTCGGCTCCTTAGGCGTTTCCAATCCACTAAGATGGGCAGATATTTAATTACTGACCTTTATTTCGGCAAGGGAAGTTAAACTATGCTGTGACTAGAGACTCAGATGTACCATGATGCAAGGTGACAAGATGGCTTGATTTTGACTCGAATGTCTTTATTAGGTAGACGCTATCAGCTGGGCCTTCAAGAAGAACATTACAGCATGCTCCTAAAGATGGCGAGAGGATGACATTTATGAGGCTGAGAGATAATGTTACAATTAAAATTACATATGCATGTGCATGTGCGTGCGTGTGCATGTGTGTGCGTGTGCATGTGCGTGTGTGCGTGTGTGAGTGTGTGCGTGTGTGTGCATGTGTGAGTGTGCGTGTGTGCGTGTGTGTGCACATGTGTGTGTGTGTGCGCATGTGTGTGTATGTGTGTGTGTGTGTGCGCGCGCGCGTGTGTGTGTGTGTGTGTGTGCGTGTGTAGTGTTTACTTGCAGAGGTAAGAGGAGAATGGTTTGTGTCCTCCTCTGTGACCCTCTTCCTTAACCCTTTGAGGTAAGGTATCTCACTAAACCTGTGGCTTGCTCGTTTTCAGCTAGCCGGCTGTCCAGCAAGTTCTAGTGATTTACCTATCTAAACACCCAACAACACCATGGTCGTTAGAACACATGTGGACACTGCTAACTTATTTTGTGGGTATTGGGCTCCAAATTCTGTTCCTCATGATTGCATATCCAAGACTCTTTACCCTCTGATCCATCTGCCCAGTCTCATTTTGTAATTTCTTTTAGAGTCATAGACCTCTCTAAGGAGCCAGAGAAATGCACTTATAAACCTGTACATAATTTACAATAATTTACTGAGATTGATGGGTTCTCTGGAGTCCTTTCTTGAATGACTGGACACTTGGTACTGGGCCCAAATCACACAAGAGAGTGTGTGTACCAGCACAATGCTCGCAGAAGACAACTAAGTGGAGGTCCTGAGGAAACTGAAGGTCAAATTCGGGTCCTGACCAATGGATGCCTTCAGGTAATGGAAAGAAAACTAAACTTAGAGTTGATAATAATAGTATCCGTCCATATATTATCATCTAATGAACGACCTTTGAAAAGAACACAGGTGTCGATGTGTATTTCAAGCTGTGAGGATTTCAAATAATGGATTTGATTCTACAGAGAAAGATAGGAGAGGGCATTGGACTATTGGACATGATCGTCATGGAATGCCTTTTTGGGGGGTGGGTGGGAGGAGAGTCATATCTATTCTGACCTTTCCATGTATTGCTCAACTTACAATTCTGTTCTTAGGGAAGTAAAGTAGAGACAACTAATATGGGAGAGCACTCTGTCAGTTCCAGCCAACCTTGTTTTATCCAGATGTCCCTAGGTTGCATGTTTTATTATTATTTCCAGCGACTGTAATAAGACACCCTGAAGCTACTGAAAGGAAGGAGGCTCTTATGTGCATCACAGTCCCAGTTACAGTCCATCATAGCAGGGAAATCAGGCAGGCATTTACAGCAGCCAGTTACACCATATCTACAGTCAAAATCAGGAAACAATGACCGTATGAATGTGTGCACATGCTCAGCTAGAATTTTGCATTCTTTTTTAAAAATTTTAATTAATTTATTCAGATTACAACTAAATTGTTATCCCATCACTTGTATCCTCCCATTCCTCCCTCCGTCCCTCTCTCCCTCCCTCCTTCCCTCCCACTTTCACTCTATTACCCTCCCCTAGGTCTAAGACCGAGGGGGACCTCTTCCCCCACTATATGGTAACAGGCTATCAAGTCTCATCTTTGTAGCCTGCTTATTCTTTCTCTGAGTGCCATCAGGCCTCCCCACCACTGGGAGGTGGTCAAATATGAGGCACCAGAGTTCATGTCAGAGTCAGTGCCCACTCTCTACATAACTGTGGAGAATGTCCTGTCCATTGGTATTTTCACATGGTTCAGGATCCATGCCTAGAGAATGGAACCACCTACTATGGGTTGAGTCTTCCCACATCAATACATTTTATTAAGACAACCCTGCCCCTGGCAACCATGTCCACAAGCCTGTTTTAATAATACCTCATTCAAACTCTCTAACCAGTTGGGTCAAGTTGATAATTAAGATTATTACTGGATGATCATGTTATTACCTGGTTTACCCATCCAGCTGGGTATATAACCAGGTTCTAGCCTATTCACCACCTCTCTTTCATCTTCCTGGATGCTCCTGTTCTGTCATATGTTTCCCCCCACCTTTGTTTTTGGTATCTAGACCTCTGATACCTTCCTATACCCTTAACTTCTTCTTTTTATTTCCCAAACCTCCACTTCTAGCCATTCTCTGGCATCCAGGTGAGGATCACTAACCTCATTTATCTGGGTCCAGTCGCATTACTATGAGTGGACATGCCACATTCATTCTTTATCTACGGATTTTTCTATTGTTGGACACCTTGGTTGGTCCTATAATTTAGCTATTCTGAGCAGTAATGAAATGAACACGAATGTGTGAATATCTCTGTGTTATATTGGCATGAAGTCCTTTGGGTAGATGTTACTTACTTTTCCTGAAGCCACAAGAGTACAACCTGAAATAAACATGGATGTGCAAATATCTCTGGGATATGTTGACATGAAGTCTCTTGGGTTAACATTACTTATTTTTCCAGAAGCCGTAAGGGTACAAGATGCATATTCAATTAACAGATAACAGAATGATTAATAGATGGTTGACAGTGTCTTCATAGATGAAAAAAAAATCTAGACATTTGATTATCATCTGCTAGTTTTTACATGACCAGGCAGTGGCTAGATCCCTTGAGATATCTCAGTATCTGTACCAACAGACGCCATGACCTCTCTGCTTTTCCTTGGAAATTCCAGTCAGTCTCCACGCTCAGGCCTTGGCCTTGTTGGGCAGTTTCATGCAACGATCTTCTTTTTGGTCTTCAGGGATCACCTCCTTCCCTAACTACTATGTTGACAGCCCCACCCACCATGCTGCAAGCACATTCAGAGTTTTGTGTGTGGCCTTCCTGCTATGTTCATTTCCTGAAAAAAAAAAAGTTTTGTTCACATGTCCCCTAATCATTGTTAGTCTCCCATTAACATGCAAACTTTATTTATACTGACCCTTTGTTTGTGTTATTTGTCTTCAGTCTGGAAAAGTACTTTGCACACGTTATGCTGTGATGGTTACTTAAAAAAGGAAAATTTTTATTTTATTTTTATGAATGTATATGTGTACCTGTGTGAATATAATATGTCACATATATATGACATTTATATGACACACATACACACACACACACACACTTACAAATATACACATATGCACAAATTGGCCATAAAAAGGGTTCAAGTTCCCTGGAGCTGGAGTTACAGGCAGTTGTAACTAACTCCAAGTGCCTGCTGTGGGTGCTTGGAACTAAATTCAGGTCCCTTGGAAGAACATGTGGTCTTGCTTCCCTGCTGAGCCATCTCTCCCGCACTATGACAGGGTTAATACTGATTATCAAAATTAACTGGATCTGCAATCAACCAAAAGTTGGCTTCTAGGACTTTCCAGGCTGGAGTTACTGAGGTAAGAAGACCTTTCTCCAGAATGGACAATGCTGGCAGACCGCATGTGGAGCAGTCCGGTGGTGGGGGCTGGAATGCCATGCTGCTTGATTGCATTCCCTCTCTGCTCCTGAGCTCACCTATTTCCTTGTTTTGGAGGCTACTGCTCCTCCTGTTGCCATCCTTTGAGAGCAGAAGCCAGCTTCCTGGTTTTCCAACTTTGATTACAGCAGCTCCGCTAGGATCCTCCAGGCCTTCAGTACTAGTTGGAAATTTGAGACCACAGCTTCACAGATGGAAGCTGTGTTTATTATGTGTTCTCAGCCTCTCTACTATGGACGGCTGCTCTTAGACTCCTCAGCCCCTGTCATGCACACCAACTCAATAAATTCCCATTGATAAAACATACACATTCTATTGGGTTTGCTTTTATATAGAACCTTGACTAATGCATATCCCCTCAAGTTATTGAATGAATATAGATACATAAATGCATGTTTATTGGGAAAGAAACTGATAAGTTTTTTATTCTATTGTCACTCCAATTTCCTGTGATGGTGACCTAGGTGGGATAGCCTACACATAAGTATTGCTTGATTTTCTGTTCCGAAATCATTTATTGTATTTCCCATTTATTTATTTTGCAGATAATGTGGATAGTTTTGAAACACTGTGTGAAAAACACCTTGATAAAAACCTCAGATTAAAACATGCTTAGCTGTGCATTCTTCAGAGCCCAGAGAAACCATTATCCTGGCAACTCTGCTCCTTGAAACAACATAAAGTTGGGAAATGTCAGCTTCTGATTAGTTATTCAGAGATTTTTAAAAAATTATAGTTGTTGGATGTTGTCGTGAAAGGTCTCTAGGGTTATCTGATTCAGATCCCTCATTTAGCAGGTAGACAAATTGCAGGCAGAAAGGTCAGGGATGGTCGGTGACTGGACGTCTGTTAGCAGCAGGAAGACCTCAAGGACAGTGGCCTCCTGACCCTGGGTTCAGGGTTGTTTCTTTAATGATACATGTTAGTAAATAAGGAAATGGTGTTATTTTTGTTGTTTTATTGATCTAACGTAAGGCAGCATCTATGCCAGCTATAGACCTTGACAACAGAGATTGGGAATCATAACAAATGAGAAGATGAGCTCTGATGGGCTCCTGTAAACACTCAGACCTTCCTGGGATATGCCTACTCAACACACATCCATTTATGTAGCGTTTACTATTTCCACATGCACAGATAACTCTGTTTATTTCTAGGACTTGGCAACCAGAATGTAATAAGGAATCTAATATGTGTGATTTGCGATAGATTTACTTTCACAATCAGGTGGATACAAAATCTCAATCAAAATATAGAATCTCAGTGCTATTGCAATGAAGAAAGCCTATTCTATGTGTGCTCTGCTTCAGACACAAGTTGATTTTTATTTTTTATTTTTTTGTCAATTTTTAAAATTAATTTATTCATATTACATCTCGATTGTTAGTCCTTCCCCTGTTTCCTCCCATTCTTCCCTCCCTCCCATTTCTCCCCTTCTCCCCTCCCCTATGTCTGTGACTGAGGGAGACCTCCTCCCCCTATATATGCTCTCAGAATATCAAGTCTCTTCTTGGTAACTAGCTATCCTTCCTCTGAGTGCCACCAGGTTTCCCCATCCGGGGGACATGGTCAGAAAAGGGGCACCAGAGTTCATGTGAGAGTCAGATCTCACTCTCCACTCAACGGTGGAGAGTATCATGTTCGTCGGCTAGGTCACAAGTTGATTTTTAAAAAGCACTTCTCATAAGCCAAATTTTGTTAAATATGAATCAATCTTATGGGTAAGAAGCCATAAAAGTGAGTCTACATTATTTTATTTTTATTTATTTTTAATTAATTAACTCATTTATTCACTTTAAGTCACAACTGTATCACCTTCCCTCCTCTTCTCCTGGCCCCACCCTACCTTCCTCTTCCCCATATCAATCCTGCACACTCCTCAGAAATGAGGAATCCCCCCCTCCACCAACCCAGCCCAGCACATCAATTTGTATCAGGACTGAGTAAGTATCTCCTGGCAACCTAGGGGGAAGAGATCAGAAAAGCAGTGTCAGAGACAGACACTGCTCCCTTTACTAGGGGACCCACATGAAAACCAAGCTGCCCATCCACTTTAACCAAGGCTTTATTTTTATTTTTTTATTTTTTAAATTTTTTATTAATTTATTCTTGTTACATCTAAATGGTTATCCCATCCCTTGTGTCCTCCCATTCTTCCCTCCCTCCCATTTTCCCCTTATTCCCCTCCCCTATGGCTGTTCCTGAGGGGGATTACCTCCCCCTGTATATGCTCATAGGGTATCAAGTCTCTTCTTGGCAACCTGCTGTCCTTCCTCTGAGTGCCACCAGGTCTCCCCCTCCAGGGGACATAGTCAAATATGAGGCACCAGAGTGTGAAAGTCATACCCCACTCTCCACTCAACTGTGGAGAATGTTCTGACCATTGGCTAGATCTGGGTAGGGGTTTGAAGTTTACGGCCTGTATTTTCCTTGGCTGGTGCCTTAGTTTGAGCGGGACCCCTGGGCCCAAATCTGCCTATCATAATGTTCTACTTGTAGGTTTCTAGGACCCAGAGGGGAGGACATCCTACTGGGACTCTAGATGAGAGAAGCACCGAGGCTTTATTTTAATTTGTATAACTTTGCCTATCATGCATTATTTACTATTGACAGCAAAAATGATCCAGACCAATCAAAATCTAATTTATGTAAGATTCAGAAATGGTAAGATAATTTATGTTCTCTTTTACTAATGGTGCAGGTGTAGGGCATGTCAGTGAACGTACTGTGCAGCTGAGAGTTTCAGTTACTGTGGGCTAACAAGGCAGACAAAAGGCAGTGTCGACCCTTAAGAAGGAGTTCATCCAGGAGATGATGGGAGAGTTTCTAGGAGGTGGTGCTTACCACGCCCTTCCATGTGCTTATCGGTGCCTTCATCCTTCTGAATATGTTATAGGCTGTAAAGAGATAAATAGTTAACTTAGGGAAAAGACTCATTTGAGTTTGTAGAAATAAAAAAATTAATTAAGACTTCGTGTGTTCACGTCTGAGTGAGAATGTAGGCACACATACGCACATGCATGTGTTGGTCAGAGAGTGATGTCAGGGGTCTGCCTCAATTACTTTTCCATCTTCCTTTTTGAGACAAGGTCTCTCTCTGACCTTGGAGATTACTGATGTAGCTAGACTGGCTGGCCAGCAAACCTCAGAGCTCCTCATCCCTCCACCTCCCCATCCTTGGGATTATGAGTGTACAGCACTAGGCCTTGATTTTTAACATGGATGCTGGTGACTTCTGTAGAAGCATGTTAGCAAAAGATTCGTCTCCCCAGCACCCAGAATGGAGATTTTAGATTTTGGCTTTACCTTCTTCTCTTTCTAAACAGTGTCAATCATGCGCTCATATGTGCAACATTCTTTTTCATTCAGTGCCCTCGATCATCATTCTTTACTCCCTCCATCTCCATATTTTCTCTGTGTTTCTTTTGCATTTAATGAAAGAATTTCCACAAAAGTGATTTCCATTTTCTGTCAGATTTAGTAGATGGAAATAGAACTCTACCTATAATTTCTGTAGCAACCAGACCCATGAAGTCAGACAGAAAAGAAGGCAGACAGACAGCCTTGCAATCTTAAGGTTTTGTTTGTTGATGTTTTTGAAAATAATGAATCAAATGCTATGATCTATCTCAGGGATAGAATTATTTTCTGTAAAGGGAAATATGATAACCATTTTGGTCACCAAGAGATTCTTTTGTCATTACTTAAATTTCTTTCTTTATAATTTAGTTCAATATTTTTTTTAGATTTTTTTTATTAATTTATTCATATTACATCTCAATTGTTAGCCCTTCCCCTGTTTCCTCCCATTCTTCCCTCCCTCCCATTTCTCCCCTTCTCCCCTCCCCTATGTCTGTGACTGAGGGAGACCTCCTCCCCCTATATATGCTCTCAGAATATCAAGTCTCTTCTTGGTAACTAGCTATCCTTCCTCTGAGTGCCTTTATGTATGTATGTATATATGTATGTTGGTGTGTGTGTGTGTGTGTGTGTGTGTGTGTGTGTGTGTTTCCCTGAGGGCATGTGCCAATAGAGGCCATCAAAAGGTTGGTGGATCCCCTAGACCTGGAGTTAAGGGCATTTGCATTCTGCTTGGTGTATGTGCTGGGAGCCAAGCTCAAGTCCTAAGTAAGAGTAGGTACAATTCTCAGTTACTGATCCATGGTTTCAAGTGAGTTAATTTTATAATTAATAGCACCTGTAGACACTAAGCACACAATTGTTATGGCCAAACTCCAGTAAGATTTTACTATTACAGCAGCAAGCAATGGCTCATCTTTGGTCTCTGTGCTTTTATTTTCAAAATTCTGTTCCTTGGTATGACACTTTCTTAGAACAGAGTACGTGTCAGGATGCAAGTATTAGGCATGAGGAGAAGCCTGTAAATATTGTTAGAAATCCCCAGCTTTGTTTAACAAATATTTATTGATCCAGGTGATATTGCAGGAGATCAGCAAACAAACCAGATAAAAATCCTTGCCTAGGTCAAAGATTTCTTGATGAGGGAACCTGTAAGGCCCCTCCCCTAGCTGAGTATTGATAGGTAGAACAGCTTTGAGAGAGGGACCAATGAGGCCCTACCATTCCTGGGGATATCTGGTAGTTAATGGTAGTGCTAATGTAGCTAGCAGATATAGCCAGTGGTATTTACCGATGTTCCAGTAAACCAACCCTCACCCATGCCCGTGGATGTGATCACTGTGTCACCAAAATTCAAAACCATGAACATATAGAAGAGGGACTGGTTGGGAAAAGTACAGGGAGTTGTAGGGCTAGGAATAGAGTAAAAGAAGGTAATAGGGGATAAATATGATCCAAATGCATTATATATACAAATGAAAATGTCATACTGAAATACATTATTGTGCATACTTAACATATATTTAAAATACATACTAGATCAGAGTTGCCGAGTCCTGATGGCTGATGAAGAACATGATATACACATCAACACACTTATTATTATGTTAAACTGGCTGGTTTTGTGTCAAGTTGACACAAGCTAAAGTTACCAGAGAGGAAAGAGCCTCAGCCAAGGAAATGCCTCCATAGGATTCAACTGTGAGGCATTTTCTCAATTACTGGTCAATGGGGAATGTCCCAGGCCATTGTGGGTGGCGCCATCCCTGGGATAGTGGTCTTGGATTCTATAACAATGCAGGCTGAGAAAGCCATGTGAAGCAAGCCAGTAAGTAGCACCCTTCCATGGCCTCTGCCGCAGCTCTCGCCTCCAGGTTTCCTGAGCCTATGACCATTTGTAGGTTTACCATGCTTCAGAGGATGACCTCCCCCCTCCCAACATACATTTATAAGTGGGCAGCACTAATTTAAATTAGTGTATAAGTAGAAGACATGAAATCGAGAGAAAGACAGGTTGGGGGAGTACAGAGCAAGATAGAGGGAGGAAACAGAAGAATATACAATCAGATTTCATTGTATATGTTTGGCTTTCTAAAAAAACAAAAGACAAAACCAGAAACAGACTGAGGTAGAAGCTTGATGACAAATGTATTAGTATTTGAGAGGAAAAACAAGACAGGGAAGGTGGAAAACCCAACAGGGAGAAGAGAGATGAAGCAGAAAGTAGAAAATTGTGGGCTGGAGAGATGGCTCAGAGGTTAAGAGCACTGTCTGCTCTTCTAGAGGTCCTGAGTTCAATTTGCAGCAACCACATGGTGGCTCACAACCATCTATAATGTGACCTGATGCCCTCTTCTGACCTGCAGGTGTACATGTAGACCACTATGTGCATAATAATAAGTAAATAAATCTTAAAAAAGAAAGAAAGAAAGAAAGAAAGAAAGAAAGAAAGAAAGAAAGAAAGAAAGAAAGAAAGAAAATTGTGCCTTTTTCAATGGAGGTTGACAAACTACATGATGGAAAGGGGTGGTACTTCATAAAGATTGAGAAAGGTCAGAGCACCAGGAAAGTTATGCTCAGGCTCTGGCCAGTATCTAGAAGAAAGAGACGCAGTTAGAAAAGGAAAAAGTTACACTTTAGGAGGTAGAACTCAGAAAAGCAGCTACGCAGATGGGCTTAGCATTGGCGATCTATAAACTGCTGTATCAATGGAA
The DNA here is from genome assembly GCF_903995435.1 of Acomys russatus. Lineage (NCBI taxonomy): Eukaryota > Metazoa > Chordata > Mammalia > Rodentia > Muridae > Acomys > Acomys russatus. The sequence continues at coordinate 21,569,386 of NC_067142.1, forward strand.
AAAAATTCTAGGGCATCTAAGTGCATTATCTCATTAAGAGGATAATTATTCTGCCCACTGCTATAACATGTCCTCAAGTGAATCACCTTTTCACGGAGAGAGACTCCTGGGCAGGTGATTGACAGGCCCAGCTGGATTAACTTGTTAGGGAAGGGACAATAGTATGCAGTATTATAAACTTTGGAGCAGATCAGAATGTCATGTTTTTCTCAGGGTTGGAGATAGAGACATTTTTTTTGGACCAGGAGGACTAAGGAAGGACGGTTGTGATGTTTTCCTTTCTACTATTACCAGAGAAATGGGAGGTAGAACCCAAAACTGACTGTGAGGGAGGATTCATCCTCAGTTGTTTCTAATGCTGCTAATCTTTGCGTAGTTAATCACTTACCATCAGCATGCCAAATGGTCAGTGGCAACCCAAAGGGTGACATGTTCACTTCTATGACACAGCTTTGAGTGAGAAGTGGGCATGGGGCGGGGCTTGAGAGCACACAGTCAACGTGAGAGTAATCAGTGTTTCCCAGCTTCTCTCCTTGTGGGTTTTCAATCTTTCCATTACTTCCTCAAGCTAGTTATTGGATTGAACTCTCTAAGTGAAGTTGTCAGGGTGTTTCTTTTTCTTCCCGATTGGCTTCTTACTGACACAATTCCAAGTTCAAGAGCGCAGAAAAGAGCTATTATTTCCCAGCCTCCTTCAAAATCCTCCGAGTGATGTCCCAGTTAAGATACTTTTATCTGAAGTCGAGAGAAATCTGAAGAGTTGACTTCAAGGGCAAGAAAACGGGATGGGTTATGGAAGGGGTCCTCGGAGGGTTACACAGTAGCTCATCAAGCTCAGCACAGAGAAGCCATCAGATGTCTCTGGGGCACAGGGTTAGGGTTTGGGAACTTGCAAATGAAAATAGTGTGATGATTGATACTGACTGTGAACCCCACAGGATCTGGAATTCCCTAGAAGACAAACCCTTGACATGCAGGTGAGGAAGTTTCTAGATTGAGTTCATTGAGATGAGACTATTCACCATAAATGTGCATAGCAACATCGCATGTGGTGAGGTCCAGGACTGAGGAAGAAACACCAGCATCCACCTCTGGGCTTCCTGACTGTGCGTGCAAACCATGGGCAACCACCTCATGTTCTGCATCTTCTGTCATGGCACACTGTACCTTTGAATTGAAAGGCAAAAGTAAATCCTTCCTTCCTTAGTTTGCTGGGTTTTATTGTTGTTGTTGTTTTGTTTTGTTTTGTTTGTTTGTTTGAGGTATCTTGTCACAACAACCAGAACAGCGAGTGATGCAGCTGGAAACAAGGATGCATGCAGGGTTTTGTGCATGTCTCATCGGTTTCTTTATATGTGTAACTCTGTTTCTGCAGACTGAGACTCTGTTTTAGGAGGAGAAGCCTGCCTAAGATTGTGTCCTGCAGCCCCAGATAACCATCCATGGGGGAAGAATCCCTCTGAGACAAAATCATTAGGTTAGTTTGATTTTTCTACTCTCAGAAGAGAAATGGTTCGAGCGGAGTTCTTTCTCCTTATTGTTGTCTGTGAGCAGGGAACCTGAGTCCAGACACCCCTTCCCAGTTCCCAGAGTACTGAGTAGTAGAGACAGGGAAGATGGGGCTCCTGGAGGCCTGAACCCACTGTCTCAAGTACAGGCAGCTCTGCTTCCCTGAGAGAAATGTATTAGCCAGAGACACATTGGCTTATGATATGCTATGTAAGGCAGGCAGATAGAGTCCACAGATTTATTTATTTGTGGTGTGTGTGTGTGTGTGTGTGTGTGTGTGTGTGTGTGTGTGTGTACGTGTCCATAAGTATGATATGTGCATCACACATATCACACAGCAGAGCATCAAAAGACTGCTGTGTTGTTCTTTACCTTACTCACTTCAGACAAGATCTATCACTGATCCTGGATCCAAGCTGGTGGCCAGTGAGCCCCAGTGATCCTCCTGTCTCTACCTCTTCATAGTGCTGGGATTACAGATGCTTCTTTAATCTAATGCACAACTGATTTTTCATATGAGCGATGGGGATTTGAACCCATATTCATGTGTGGACATAGCAAGTGCTTTCATCCACTGAGCCTTCTGTCAGCCCTCTCTAAATCTATTAAGTGCTTCATCGACATCTTTGCTTTGGCTCTGCACAATTCTGCAGAACAAGTAACGTCACCTCTGTTTCATGGAAACCAAACAAGAACAGGGCCCCTTCCTTCCAGTGTTCTTAACTTTCAGCCAAGAAAGTGACAGCAAAATTTTCTGTATCTTGTGGATCTGCCCTTGTCATCAGTTAAAGTACTTAGGATGCTATAAACAGCCTCTTAACTGCTGAAGTTGTAAGTCTAACCAGTGACAGTAGATAATAACATCACTGTCACCAGCTACTAGGAAGTGTTGAGAGATTGACAGGCAGATCACATTGTCTATCACAGAGATTTGAATGTAAACAGAAAGAGTGATTATGTAGGATGCTGGGAACAGGGAAAAGAGAACAGAAAACCTGGATGGGAGACCAGAAGCACAAGTTCTCAGGGTGGGGCTGGAGAGGTGGCTTATGAGTTAGGAACATTTCTGGTTCTTCAAAGAAACGTAGTTTAGTTCTCAGCACCTATATCTGGCTCAAGAAAATCCTATATCCTCTTCTGGCATCCTCTTCTCATGCACCCTTTCACACACACACACACACACACACACACACACACACACACACACACACACACAGACACAAACACACACACACACACGAAAAAGATCAGAACAATTTCAAGGGTTGATGGTCTCAGTTTTCCTTCTCTGCCTTTAGGCTTGTGGGCTGCCACTCTGTCCTGTGCAGAGACCAATCTAATTAATGCCTTAAGGCAGGGTAATGGACATTCCTAGCTTTCCTGCTCATTAGATAAAATTTCCTGATGAGAACTGAGTGAACATTAATCTGTAGCAAGTGTGCACTATACTATATAACAACACACTTGCTGAACATGTACTTACTGAGTACCCTATTGTAAGAACAATGGATGCTCTTCTACTCACCCCTGGCAACCAAATACAGGGCAATGGTAAGAACTAGAAGTGTTCCATGTCCTCTTTATGTTGGGCTTTGTTCCAAAGGTTTATGTGCCTTAGCTAATACCATCCCCACAACACACTGAGGCATATAGTATTTATTGTCCATCCGTCCATCCGTCTGTCCATCCATCCATCCATCCATCCATCCAACAATCCATCCATCCATCCTCCAATCCATCCACTCATCCACCCACCCATGCATCCATGCATCCATGCATCCATCCATCCATCCATCCATTCATTCATCCACACATCTATCTGTCTGTCTGTCTATCTATTATCTATCTATCTATCTATCTATCTATCTATCTATCTATCTATCTCTTTTATCATTCTACTTTATGGTGTATATTTTCATTTTCCATATTGTGAGAATATTAAAAACAAAATAATATGGCCAGAGTGAGAAATTTTAGGAGCGACTGAAAACCAAGTCATTTATCTCAGGCCCAGTACAAAATTATAAGTGTAAAGCAAAATCTACTTTTTAATAGTATGAAGATCACAGATAAAGGGTAAAATACAGCCAGGTGTCAAAAACATCAGTTCTAACCCCTGGACAAATCAGGTATGGCTTGTAAAATCTTTCTGTGTGGCTCTGAGCTGAGAATGATGTTTGCATTTTTAAAGAATTAACAAAAACCAGGTGCAACAAAGAACCATATGTGGCCTGTAAACTCTCAGCTGTGCTACTCTGGCTCTTCAAAGAACACGTTTCAGGATTTACTTTACCCAGTGGGTGCTAGATCTGTGCTGTGCAAGTGCAAGGCCAAGATCACAGGCATCCTATTCCTCCACAGACACTCTTAGTGTTATGAACAGGGCCCCTCTGATGCTGGTTTCCATTCCAGTTTCCCCCCACTTCACCATTATTAAAACTCTTATTTATCTTTCCTTGGCTTGGAAGAGTTTCCAATATTTGGTGAATCATGGCAACAATATTTTTTGCATCCCTGGAAAGTATTTTCCAAATACTTTTCTATCTTCTTTCATGAGAGACTTAGGGAAGATTTGGGGGATAGAAGGTCCTATAAGGGACAGGGGAGCAATGGAGTCAACAAATCAAGGCTGGGGTGGTGTTGTTGCTACAGATACTGATGCACCAAGCAAGGACCATGCATGGTGAGCAACTGAACATCCTGCTCAGATGTAGTGATAGGCAGCATGGTCACCTTGTGGGTCCCATAATATGGGGAGTAGGGACTACCTCTGTCATGGACTCTGGTGCCCACTCATTGTTCACTTCCCCCTGCTAGGGCAGCCTGAAGGCTACAGAGGAAGAAGATGTAGGCAGTCCAGATCAGACTTGATCAGCTGAGGTCAGCTGATAGGGGAGGAGGGCCCACCCTTTCTGAGGACTAGGGGAAACAGGGAGGCAGATGAGGGAGAGAGGCTGGGACCAGAAGGAGACAAGGGAAGAAGCTACAATCAGAATGAAAATTAAACAAAATTAAAAATAAAATAAGCAAAAATAAATGAAAAATAATATAAATAAATAATAAATAAGGCAAAATAATCTGTCCTAAAAAAATCAACAGTTGGGTAGGCTCTAATGCCAGTCTTCTGGCATGTTTGGGCAGAAGCCTGGCAATGTGCTTCTGCAGGTTTTATTTTGTCTTTGGTCATTCTAGCCAACGGTGCAAACTCTGGGGCAAAATTCTGGCAAGATCCACACTAAAGAGAACAGAAATTAACCACCTAGTGGGGGTTTCCTCTGTAAAATTCTTTAATTAAACCTCTGAGGTGTTAAGCCTATGGATGCTTGGGGTACAAACCCAGGACCCTAGATTCGCAGGGAATAGACGTCCCCATTCCAGCCATTGTAACTACGATGTCAATGAGCTTTACTTGACTTTGGGGGATAAAAACTTATCTCAGAGTATATTTTTTTCCTTAGTTATAAAAAAGAATGAAACTGTTGGCAGTCCACGCTGCACACATTGATCAGTCCACTTAATTTCCTGGTCATTCTTTTCCATTTTGGCATTAAGACTTGACAGGGATGATACCATGGAGACTAGAAGTCAACCATCCAGGCTTCATCATGCTTTCTTTCTTTAGCTAGTTCATTGAGAGTGGTGAGTGTAAGGGAAACCACTGAAGGATTTTATGATTCTCTAGGAAATTTAAGATCTGTGCAGCACAGTGATGTCCTTCATACTCACAAATACTGGGCAGTTTGACATAGTGTTGCTGGATAAGCCTAAGTGTTATACAATCCGGAGAGTCCTTTATAAACTGTAACATCTAATGTACTGACTTTAAGCTGATCATAGAGAAGCAATGATGGCCTTTGTCACTCTGTCAGTAGAGCCTAACATAATGGACAGATGGACACCAAGGGGCAAAGAAGTCAATAAACCATGGCTATTTGTCACTAGCAGGGCAACGTTGAGGTCCAAGAGTGGAGATGGTAATTAGCACTTTCGTTGGCAATGGCATGTGACACATGGACACTTCTTTATTCCTTTTCCTTTAAATGTTGCCAGACAGACATAAAACACAGAAATCACTACAAGTTTCTAGTGCAGAGAAGCAGTCAACCCTTGCAACTTGAACATACTTATTTTTAAATAGGTTGCAATTTTTTTTGAATTCAGAATCACTTGAATCTTCAGTTCTTCCCAAAATGAAACTATATGGCCAGTGATAATATGCTAAATCATCCCCTAGTTTATTTGCTGAAAGCCATTCAAATTGTCAAATCTGTAGTAAAGAGTGAGGAAAATAAGACGAAGGTACTGAGAGGTTCACTGGGTTACCCAGAGTCATGCAGCTGACTTAGCCAGTCCTAGGAGGATGCAGATATCACACTGTTCAACACTCATTAGGCACAAAACCTGAGGAAGGTTCATCAAGAATTCACTTGAAATGCATGTGTCCATCCTCATGGAAGGATCTAGTGGCCTTGGAATGCAGGATGAATGTATGGAGACCTAAGTATAGTAATTTGGGTCAACATCTGGGGAGCCTTTGGCCAAAGGAAGATGTGACAGTCATAGAAGAAATACAGGCTCAGATTTCATCAGGGTGGAGGGGTCTTAGTGATGTGTGGGCAAATTACTACTTGGCTTGAGAATAGGTGTTTATGTTAGAGAGAAATTGACAGAGAGAAGATGGAGGGAATGATAGAGAGGAAGATGGAAATGGAATGAGAGGGGGAAAGAAATAGAGGCTGAGAGAAAGAGGAAGATAATGGCAGAGAGGGAGAATGAGCAAGAAACAGGAACAGAGAGAAGTAAAGAAAGAGGAAGAAAGAAGAGGTGATACTGGAGAGAAGGGATGAAGAAGAGAGAAAGAGAAGAAAAGAAGTAAAGGGAAGAAAAGTATGAAAGAAAAGCATGGAAAGGGCACAGGACACGCACATGTTTGGTCAGCAGGACAGCAGGGGCTGCACAGTGACTTAAAGATGAAACTAAGAATAGTTCTGGTGGTCCCCAGGTGAGAGTGGTCTGTGCTGTGCTGATCACTGGTGGGTCCAGTCTTGGACCACCTGGACCATCCACAGACACGTTCCTGGGTCCCTGCAGGCATGGGCTTGGGCTCCAAGGACTAACAGCATGCCCCATGGGGCACACAGCATCTAAGCTCCAGTCTCAGATGGAGTGGTGGGCTACAAAACCACCAGTATCTGGGTCTTCTAGTCTAGTGGACACCTCACAGTCTAGAAAACAAATGGATCTGACCCCAAGTCACCCAGCCAATCCACAGAAACTTCCTGGGTCTACACAGGCAGGGGTGTGGGCTCCAAGGACTAGTCTCATGCCTGGCGGGGCACATAGCACCTGCATCCAGTGCCTCAGAAGGAGCTGTAGGCTGCAAAACACCAGTGTCTGAGTCACCATAGTGTAGAACACAGGTCAATCTGACATCAGGTCACCCAGCTGGTCTATGGAAAGTTCTCAGGTCTGATCTCAGGTCACCCACCTGATCCACCTGAAGAGTTCCCTGATCCCCACAGGTGAGGGGGTCCCAACCTATAGCCACTCACCTACGAGTTGTTCTCAAGCAAGTGAGGGACAGCAGAAACTACCACCCAATGCCAGAGATGGCAAGATGGTTAAAGACCAGTGTAAAAACACAAACAACAAAATCCAAAATATTATGGCATCTCCAGAATTCAGTTATGCCAAAACAATCAGCCCTGGAAATGCAAACACATCTGAAACACAAGAAAATGACCTCAAATCTTTACTAATGAAGGTTATAATGGAAGAAACAAGTAAAACCTATAAACACACACAGGAAGATACAGCTAAACAGATTGAGGCTCTTAGAGAGGCAATGGCAGAGGTCTATAGAGAGGAAATGATAAAATCACTGGAAGAAATTCAGAAAAAGGCACACAATCTGGTGAAGGAAATCAATAAAACTGTTCAATATCTGAAGATGAAAATGGAAACAATAATAAAAGCACATTCATGATGGTGGCATCAATCATACACTTTGTCTGATCACTGGGACAGCAGTCACTGCACAGCTACCTAAGGACAAAACTGAGAGCTACAAAACACCAGTGTTGGTGTTTTCCAGGAGAGAGGGGTCCACACTGTGTAGAGCATGGGTGGGTCTGGCCTCTGGACCACCCTGCTAATCCCCAGAAAAGTCCCTGGGTCCCAGCAAGTGTGTGTGTAGTTGCTAAAGTCTTGCCACTCACCTGCATGTGTTTGGTACCTGCACTCTCCAGGTATCAGACTGAACTGGAGACTAAAAACACCAGTGCCCACTGTTCTTCACCTGAGGAAGCTGGCAGGGCCACCAAAGCAGCTCTCTGCTCAGATTCCTTCAGCTTGCTTGCCAGCTGCCAGACCCATCTAGGTCAGAAACAGGGAGCAAGCAGAGAGTGAACCCAGAGAAGGTGACATGGGCACAGATCCAAAGTCCCATTTGTCCTCCACCCCAGGGAGGCTGGACTATTGCAGATCTGTGTTCAGATATCTTTCTGCTTTTCCTCAGCAGCCAGTCCCACCTAAGTCAGAAACAGCAAGCATGCAGAGACCGAACTCAGAGGACTTGACTTTCTCAGTTATCTTTCTGTCTGCTTCCCACCTGACTTTGCTACCTGTGTCAGGAAGAGCAAGCAGGCAGAGACAGTGAACCCACAGGAGGTGGCTTGTATGTGAGACCAAAATCCTATTGTCCTCTACTCAGGAGATGCTAGCCCCGTGCAAATCTCTGCCTGGGTATCTTTCTGCTTGTTCTTCAGCTGCCAGGCCCACCTAAGTCAGAAACAGCAAGCAAGCAGATACTGAACCCAGAGCAGGTGACTTGGGTGTGAGTCCAATGCCCCATTGTACTCCACTGGGGGGAGGCCAGCTGGGCAACTGGATTAGTTCTCTGCTTGGATATCTTTCCACCTGCTCCCCAGCTGCCTGGCCCACCATCGTCAGAGACAGCAAGTAAGAAGAGACTGAACCAGGAGGAAGCAAATTAGATTCAGACTATAAGATGTAAGATAAAAAAACCTTTTCTTCCTCAAGTTGCTTTTGGTCATGGTATTTATCACAGCAATAGAAAATAGATTATGGTATAAACATATACATAAATGAAAATAACATCTTTTAAAAATACAAGTGTCTGGCTGGGATGTGATGGGCGCATGCCTTTAATCCCAGCACTCAGGAGGTAGAAGCAGGTGGATCTCTGTGAGTTCAATGCCAGCCTGGTCTACAAATTGAGTCCAGACCAACCAAGACTACACAGAGAAACTCTGTCTCAAAAAAATGCAAGTGTCCAATGTTGAAGTTACCCACTTTTGGGTTTTATTATGTAATTATTTTTGTTTGTTTTTTAAATTTTATTAATTTATTCAGATTACAACTCAATTGTTATCCCGTCACTTGTATCCTCCCATTCCTCCCTCCCTCCCACTTTCATCCTATTCCCCTCCCCTAGGTCTATGACTGAGGGGGCCCTCCTGCCCCATTATATGGCCATAGGCTTTCAAGTCTCATCTTGGTAGCCTGCTGATTCTTTCTCTGAGTGCCACCAGGCCTCCCCACTAAGGGGAGGTGGTCAAATATGGAGCACCAGAGTTCATGTCAAAGTCAGTCCCCACTCTCCACATAACTGTGGAGAATGTCCTGTCCATTGGGTAGATTAGAGTAGGGGTTCAATGTTTACTATTGCATTGTCCTTGGTTAGTGCAATAGTTTGAGCAGACCCCCCCCCCCGGACTCCAATCTACCCATCATGATGTTCTTCTTGTAGGTTTCTGGGACCCTCTGGGTCCTTCTATTTCCCCATCTCCTATATTTCTCTTACCTAGAGTCTCAGTAAGATGTCCTCACATCTATCCTAATCTCCAGGTAAGGGAAGACTTTCGTGGGATGTGCCTTTGGGGCTAGCGCCCAAATATAAATGAGTAAATACCATGTGAGTCTTTCTGCTTCTCTGTTAACTCACTCATTATGATCATTTCTAGTCCCATCCATTTGCCCACAACTTTCAGGATCTTCTTGTTTTTAATAGCTGAGTAGTATTCCACAGTGTAAAAGCACCACAGTTTCTTTATCCATTCTTCAACTGAGGAACATTTAGGCTGTTTCCAGGTTCTGGCTATTATGAATAAGGCAAAAACAAACCTATACAATAAAAGATCCTCTGGAGGATTTCCATACCCATCTCAAGCTGTGCTATAGAGTAACAGTAATTAAAACAGCATGGTACTGGTACAGCAATAGGCTGGTTGATCAATGGAATAGAATTGAAGACCCAGAAATCAATCCACACACATATGGTCACTTGATTTTTGACAAAGAAGCCAAATCTATTCAATGGAAAAAGGATAGCATATTCAACAAATGGTGCTGGTCTAACTGAATGTCTACATGTAGAAAAATGCAATTGGACCCACATTTGTCACCATGCACAAAACTCAAGTCCAAGTGGATTAAAGACCTCAACATAAAATCAGAGATCCTAAATCTTTTAGAAGAAAAAGTGAGGAAGAGCCTGGAATACATTGGCACAGGAGACAACTTCCTGAACAGAACACCAACAGCCCAGGCCTCAAGGCTAACAATTAATAAATGGGACCTCATGAGGCTGAGAAGCTTCTGTAAGGCAGGAGACACTGTCAACAGAACAAAGCAACAGACTACAGACTGGGAAAAGGTCTACTGTGTAATTCTTAACTGGCTAATGTGACATTCAAAGTACCACTTAGGTGGCATGTCCTTGCCTTAACACAAAACAGAGAGTAGGGAGACTTTATTATCCTGCAACAAGATAGAGCTCTCTGACCCAGGATGCTCCAAAGATACAACCAGAAGAGACACAATGAGACTGAGGATCAGCTAGGGGCATGTCAAGAGCTGGAGAGAGTCACCACGTAGTGACAGCGCCTGCTGCGCCAACTGGAGCGGGCACAGAATCTTCAGAGGGTTGTCGTATCACAAGAAATGGTAGTAAAGCAAGCTGAACGTGAGACGGCAGAAAGAATAGGCCATGTTCAATAGGGTGGGAGAAGCCAGCAATGACCTGTGTGTGTCACGTATGTCTATGAGAACAACTTTGTGTGTCAGTGGCAGCGCTGTATTTTGTTTCACACAGAATCTTGTCTTCGTCACCGTGTTTGTCAGGCTAGCTTGTGCAGTGGATTTAAAAGTGTTTTCTTCTCAAGTGCGGGATGTGAAACAGACCTGTGTGAGGGTGTGTGGTGTTTGTCCATGGGAAACAGACTTGTGAGAGAATGTGTGATGCTTGTTCACTAGAGGAGGGACTGCTTCTTGTGGGACCTAGTGTTGAGTTGATTCTGAGACTGTGTATGTGTGTGCGTGTGTGTGTGTGTGTGTGTGTGTGTGTGTGTGTGCCCAAAAACAAGAGGCTTGGCTTTTTGGTTTTCGTATTGTTTCCCATCATTTGGCTGTTCATCATTTCCCTTTGAGACTTTCCTAGGAAGAAACATGCCATAGAATGCTTGAAGGCTCTTGTTCAGGCTGCTGGTCCGGATTCTGGCTGGTGCAATTGCAGTCACCTTTGCTGAATTGCTGGTTTGCTGTTTAACAGGTCTGCTGAAATCCTGACTACGAAGAGCGGAATCGCTCCAAGGAACCGAGTCTAAAAAGGTCTACTTCTCCTGTTCCCATTAACCTCTTTTCTCTCCTATCTAGCGTAGGTGTGCTGGGTTTGCTGGCCAACAAGCTTCTAGAGCGTCCCCTGTCTCTGCCCCACCCCCATCTCCCTGTAAGAGCACTGGATTACAGGCATGTGGGCGTGGCTTTATGTGGATTCTAAGGATCCATAATTGGGTCCTTCCACTTGCAAGGAATGTGCTTCACACACTGTCATCTTCCCAGGCCCGAATGCCTCGTAATATGGGGGTTTTCAGGAATTTGAGGGCTTATGCACTGGTGGTTTCTAAAAATGAACCAGAAAACTGAGCAGAAACATTGGTGTCCCTCATGTGTCTGGAAGGAGGGCCAGGCCTGGGGTGTTCCAGGTCCATGCACTGGAACTGGCACTGAAGGATGAACCAATGTAAAACTTACAGACAGGATAGAAAATGACTGAGAAGAGCAAGTTAAGTCGACACAATCACTTACCACGGTGATTAAGGAAGTTCTAATTAAAAGTGCTCTGTAATTAGAAGTGCCTTGGAGATGGTTTATCGAGAGAGAAGTCTGAACTGTTACTGAGCTGACCACAGGCAGGAATTCAATGGTGTGCCTAACAAATGCACTCACTGCAAGGCAACTTATAGACTAGGAAAAAGAAAGAAAAGGAAAGAAAATGGGAGGATTAAAAATCTGCAGGTTACAATCAGAAAGGGGAGCAGTTCCGCATTCCAGAGATGATGAAAGAAAGAGTTATTATTGCTTCACTTTTGCGAGATTGGGGCTGAGTGTGAGAAGCAGCATGTGGTCAGCGCAGACTGCCCAAGGCATCTGTAAGGAACTCCCTGCCCAGGTGTCTCACTTTTACCTAGGTCATTCCTTAACTGAAGGTCATTACTTGGTATAGCAAGGTCTCTGTTTCCAAGCTGTGGCTGTGCTCCAGCCTACCCTGTCCAATGCATTAAATATTCAGAATTTTCCTTGGTCTAATTTGATATCTGTGGCTGTGATAAAACACGCTGACTAAAAGCAAGATGGGAGAGGGAAGGATTTGCCTGGCTCTCATTTCCAGTTCGCAGTTTATCATTTATAGAAGCCAGAAATTCAAGCATTAACTTGGAGTAGAAGCTACGGAAGAATGCTGTTTGCTGGCTCCTTCTGGCTCCTGCTTAGCTGCCTGTCTCAATAAAGTGCAGGAAGGCCTACCTTCCCAGGAAATGGTGGACTGAGTTATCCGATACCAACTAGTAGTGCAGGCAGCCTCCTGCCAGTCCCAAACATGGCCACAATCAGATCTTGGCCGTTCCTCAAATGAGACTCTCCTTTCATATGACAAGATGTGTCAGTTTAATCGTTAAACCTAGCTAGGACATAGACCTTTCTCTGCCTCTCAAGTGTCCTCGGGAGAGGCGGAACTGAGATTGCACACACGTGTTTTCATGCCTGGTGGTTTACTGTAAGTTTAACTTCCGTTCTTTACGCTTGCAAGGTAAGGTCTTTACCACAAACCTACCTATGCGGGCCACGAGCACTCTCTTCTTCCATTTCTTGGGCTTCCAGGTACAGTAGAGCTGGTTGATAAATGTTTTTATGTTAATGAAGTGAAACCCCAGGAAACAGAGAGGTTCACAGACTGGGTAACCCGCAGCAGGATCTGTGTCAAGTGGGAACAGTTGTCCTATGATGAGAAGTAAGAGAAAGAACAAGCAGGCTCCCAAGATGACACTTGATAGCCTATGACCATATAGTGAGGGAGGAGGTCCTCCTGGGTCATAGACCTAGGGGAGGGGAATAGGGTGAAAATGGGAGGGAGGGAGGGACCGGTAGATATAAGCCAGGGGAAAACAATTGAAATGTAATCTGAAAAAATCAAATAAATTAAAAAAAAAAAAAAAAAAAAAAAAAAGGACAACCCTGAAGCAGGAGCAATCACCTCTCATGACAGGACAGACTGTCACACCAACTGACACATGTTCTACCAGACTTCAGCATAATCCTAGTTATCTGCTGCCTCAGCTGTGTATCTGTACTTTACTCTCCTCCTCTATAAAAACCTCTAAAAGGGGGGGGGCTCTCGGGGTCAACACAGAACATACCCAGACACCAAATTCTCAGCACAAATTAGATTTATTACCCTGGAAGTACAACTGGGGCAGGCGTGTCTGTCCCTGGATCAGGCAAAGACAGACGAGAGTAGTTTTTAAGGATAAGGGCGAGTCTGTACCAGGATGAGTTGGTACATCTTGATTAGCCAGGTTAGCCAGTGTAGCTAAATAATGAAATTTGATTTCTGTACCTTGATGTTTTGATAGCTGGGCCTTGGAGTTTTAGTCAGGCATATGGAAGTGGCCAAACAGTGGAATAGGCCTTGGGGCTAGCTTCAGAAATGTAATCTAATGTTTTAGCAAGGGAGAGGGAATGAGGAAAGGCAAAAACCTATTGGCAACATGTTTGTCATGCTTGGGCCTGGAGGGAGCCCTTCAATCGTAAAACTCTTGCCAATCCCTGAAAGACAGCGTTGGGGGCCATATTCTTCCTGTGGTCACCCCAACTGAAACTCCTTCTCTGCCCTTCACCACTACTGTACCTCTTATTTACATATTAGGACTAATATCTGAGCCTAGTCATTTGAAATTATCTTTAAAAAAATTTTTATTTGTGGCCAGGCATGGTGGTGCACGCCTTTAATGCCAGCATCCGAGAAGCAGAGACAGGTGGATTGCTGTGAGTTTGAGGTCATTTCTAGTCTACAAAGTGAATACAGGACAGTCAAGACTACACAGAGAAACCCTGTCTCAGAAAACAAACAAGGAAGATTTTATTTGTGTGGTGGTGGTGGAGTGTGTGTGTGTGTGTGTGTGTGTGTGTATGTGTGTGTGTGTGTGTGTGTGTGTGTGTGTGTGTGTGTCCGCGTGCGTGCGCGCGAGTGCTAGGAACCAAATTCTTGTCTTTAGCTAGACCAATAAATGCTCTTCACTTCTGAGCCCCTTACCCCTTAAGCTCCCATTAGAACTCTTGAATTTGGATTTTGTCCCCAAAACACCAGTAACCAAGATATAGCTAAGAGATAGCTAAGGAGGCAAGTATAAAGAGAAACTTAAAATTACTAAAAAAATGTGAATAAACAAACTTGCTGGGTTGGTGGTGTTTTACACAGCAGATCAGAGACTTTCTAACTCTAAAGACAAGCTCCCAGAGTGAGGCATGTTTCTCTCTCCCTCTACCTCCCTCCCTCCCATCTCTCTCTTGATGTCTTTTGTTTTCCTTTCTCCTTCCTTCTTTCTCTCCCTCCCTCCCTCCATCCATCCCTCCCTTCCTTCTCTCCTCTCCCCCAGTGCCTCATCTCTGATTCTCTCCAGTCTGTCACAGGCTTTCTATTGTCCCTTGACTGAATGGAAAAACTTCCCTAAGCTTTAGCTCCTTGGCTTTCTCTACAAATACATTTAGTAAGGCTGTAGCTAACAGTCTTCACACTTGAGTGGAGAGTGGGATATGACTTTCTCACATACTCTGGTGTCTCACATTTGACCATGTCCCCTGGAGGGGGAGACCTGGTGGCACTCAGAGAAAGGACAGCAGGTTACCAAGAAGACACTTGAGACCCTATGAGCATATGCAGGGGGAGGTAATCCCCCTCAGGAACAGTCATAGGGGAGGGGAGTAAGGGGAAAATGGGAGGGAGGGAAGAATGGGAGGATACAAGGAATGGGATAACCATTGAGATGTAACAAGAATAAATTAATAATAAAAAATGAAAAAAAAGACAAAAAAAATAGTAAATAAATATAAAAATCCCTGGAAATTCTGTAGGCAAGCAATGAGTACCTGCTAATCAAAAGTATAAAAATGATTCGTTAAATAAAATGAAATTCCTAAGTACAAATCTAATATTACCTGAGACATTTCTATGATGAAAAGTACAAGAGAAGTGGTGAGTCTCAATGGAGATATAAATATGGTAAAGATACTGAGTGTGTATTTGTGATATGAAAAATAGAATATATTTAAGATGTAAGTTCTCACAAACTGATGTTCAGATTCAAGGAAACTTCAATTAAGTCCCACCCTAATTGTTTGCAATGTTAAGAAGGTATTATTTAAATTCATATGAGGAGAGAAAGATCTGATGATAACTAAAGTAACGTTGAGAAGAAAGAAAAGTTAGAGGGCGCATATCTTTGACTGTAAGACTTAGGAGGGCTTTTAACTGTAATATAACTGCAAGATTCAGGACGCGGAAGTAGGGTGGGAAGAGTGTATAGACAGATAAATGGAACTGAATAGAAAGTGCAGAAATAGACACTTAGAAATAGGGTCACATTGATTTTTTGACAAAGGTTTAAAGGAAATTCAAGAGAGAAAGATTTTTTTTCCTAAAAGAATTTATATTGGAACAGCCAGGGAACCAGACATGGAGGAAAAACCCTCAGGCTATAATTCAGACCTGTGCAAAATTAATTCAAAATGGATTATGAGTATAAATGAAAGTATAAAGTTGTAAAACCTTTTGAATAAAACATAAGAGGAAAATCTTTGTGAATTTAGTTTAGAGAAGAATTTTGAGGTAAAACCACCAAAACTATAACCCATAAAATAAAATCTAATAATTTTGACATCATTAAAGTAAGACATTTTTGCTCTACAAAAGATACTTGTTAAATAGTGAGAAACATAAATGACTTAGAAACCAAAGAGAGTATGTGTACTGTATTTTCCTTTTACTACTTTAGCCAAATTATTTATAGGAAGTGTCTCTGTGTGTGTGTGTGTGTGTATACAAGTAAGTGTAGGTGCACTTGCCTTAGCACATTCTTGTGAAGGCTAGAAGTCTACCTTGAGTATCTTTCTCATTTTCTCTGTGCTCTATCTTGCTGAGACAGAGTCTATCCCTGAACCTAGAGTTCTCCATTTCAGCTGGACTGGCAGGATAGTGAGTTTCTTGTATCTATGTGTCCCAGCAGTGATTTTACAGCTGTGTGTTTCCATGCCTGGATTTAATTGAGTGCTGAGGATCTGAACTCATGTTCCCAAGCTTGCATAAGAAGCCCTTAACCCGTGGAGCCATTCTCCAATTTCACTTTATTAATTTGTTTGTTTGTGTGTGTGTTCTTTTTTAAATATATTTTTATTAATTTATTCTTAATTGTTATCCCATCCCTTGTGTCCTCCCATTCTTCCCTCCCTCCTGTTTTCCCCTTACTCCCCTCCCCTGTGACTGTGGCTGAGGGGGATTTCTTTCCTCTGTATATGCTCATAGGGTATCAAGTCTCTTCTTGGTAGCCTGCTATCCTTCCTCTGAGTGCCACCAGGTCTCCCCATCCAGGGGATGTGGTCAAATATGGGGCACCAGAGTTCGTGTGAAAGTCAGACCCCACTCTCCATTCAATTGTGGAGAATATCCTGTCCATTGGCTAGATCTGGGTAGGGGTTCGAAGTTTACTGCAGGTGTTATCCTTGGCTGGTGCCATAGTTTGAGCAGGACCCCTGGGCCCAGATCTGCCTGTCAGAAACCTACAAGAACATAAATTTGTTTTTTGAGATGGTCCCTCCATGAACAAAGAGCTCACTGATTTGGCTAGACTACTTGAATAATAACCCACAGAAATCCCCATGTTTTTGCCCTTTTAACATTCATATTACAGGTGTGTAGTGTGCCTAATCTTGATGTAGGTATTACAGATTGAAATCAAGTCCTCATATTTGTTTGGCAAGCATGTTAACCACTGTTCTACCTCCCCAGTCCCAATAAGAATGTTTTGAAATCTTAGCAGTTAAACACCACAATAAAATCAAACACAAATATATACATTGTTTTCTATGATAAAATTTCAATCCCAAAATAAAAATTACAATGCAGAAAATGATGCAAGGAAAATACTCAAGAATAAGAGGCAGGTCAAATGAGTTAGGCACTCCCCATTTAAGCCAGCGTTATATATTCACTAACGATAGCATTCTGGAAATATGCTTATTCCCATGGCTAGATGATTAAAATATATAGTTAAATAGAAAAGGCAATTATAAAAACAAACACACTAAATCATATTTCCTTCTTTTAGGAAGGTTAGCATTAGCACACAAGGACATGTCAGAAAAACAAATTACCTAGCTTTCCAAGATGACTTTTGGGTTCTGGGATTTGAAGTATGTGCATGTTTTCTTAATTGTGTTTTGTTTATATTTAATTCTTTGTACTTGAGTTATCTTATCACAAAGAAGCTTAAAGTGCATGTGTATATTTTAGAAAGTTTCTACAGTAGTAGGTTTCCATATGGCTCCTTCAAGAGGAATTTAATATAGTTATCTCTCCCTACGTTTCTTTCTCTACTCAAACTAGATACCACATATTAGCAAGAAGAAATCCCACAGTACCAGGAATTGCTTACCTCTTTTTTGAATTGTTGACTAGTGGGTGTCCATATATTCCCAAGCATTGCAGGCTATCGCCAACACTCTTAGCTACCCTTCAAAAACTTACAGTAAGACCATATTGCTAAAGACACCATATACTTGAATCACAAAACATGGAGAAATCACGCTTATTCCCATCCGGAGTCTTCATCCATACTGAGTAACTTTCATAATGTTAAAAGGTGCATATACACTACTATAGGAGAAAACTCATGATCAAGTGTACTCACCTCTAAACCCTGGGAGCTACAATAATGTTTGGTCTGAAAAAAAAAAATAGGCCCATTGGTTCAATGGTGGCACAAATGTTATGGCAGTAACCAACTGATTAACAAACTGTTCTTCAGTGACAGATTACTGAGAAAGGACAAGAAGAAAATAAAGAAGGCAGGATCCAAGGTCAGGATATTTTACACAAGCTATGCCTTATACCAATCCAAGTTTATTGAGAAATATAGCATCTTTTTTTATTATGTTTCTTTTTAAACATATACATTTATATTATTACACATGAATAAAATAAACTGCAGGGGGAGACCTGGTGGCACTCAGAGGAAGGACAGCAGGTTACCAAGAAGAGACTTGATACCCTATGAGCATATACAGGGGGAGGAAATCCCCCTCAGGAACAGTCATAGGGGAGGGGAATAATGGAAAAATGGGAAGGAGGGAAGAATGGGAGGATACAAGGGATGGGATAAACATTGAGATGTAACAAGAATAAATTAAAAAAAAAAAGATAAAAAAATAAACTGCATTCAACACGAAGAACCATGAGATAATCAGGATGTATATAAATATTATATTCATAGTGATTTGGCTATTTGTATTTGGCAAACTGGAAGTAAACATTTCCTATCTTGTTGGGCCTAAATTTTTGAATGGAGATTAATATCTATCATTTCTCATCTCTATTAACTTAAAACATCTATCTTGATCAAAAACATGTTAACCCCCAACCAACTAAGCTTAATTTTAAGACTAAACTATCTGTCTTCAACCCCATCAGAGACTTGGAAAGGAATAAAACTTAAATACAGGAATGAACAAGAAGTGCGAGTTAGCAGCTTCCAAAATGAAAAAATGATTGAGACAGTTTACTGCCTGAACAGTCACCCAACACTTTCTATAATGTGGGAGAATCATCTTCTGCCTTCTAGCCCAATATATCTGACAAACATATTTGCTAAGCTGAACTACGGAGGTCCTGCTTACCCTGTCTTGGCAGAGTTCAGCCGTCGACTCCGCCTGCATCTAAGCTTGCCCATTTTCAGGCAGAATTCTGTCTGTGGCAGAAGCAAGGACATTTTGCCTAGTGCCTTGTTTGCTACATTTGAAGCCAACTCCATAAGAAGGTTCTTTGATGTTCACCATCTTCTTTGAGGTAGGCTGGGTGTTGCCAGGAGTTAACTTGCCTCGTTGTTAAAGAATCTTTAGAATAATAAAAACATCTTTAAATGCCACATACTGTAGGTCTCAGAGGCTTTTGAAGACCTTATTTAACTATTTTACCTTATATAGCTATAGAATCATATCTATCTGTTGGATATATATTCTTGTGATAAAATTAGACTACTATTTGGCATGACCATGATTTGTTCAACTAGCAATTAGCTTGTATTACTTAATTATCCTAAATAGGTTACAGTATCACTTTCAAGGTAGTGGAAATAAACCTTATATTATAATTAAGTTGAATGGATATAACACCTCATATTAGAGTGGAAAAAATATATATGATAATGTGTGAAGAATAATCTTAGATTTGAATTCTATACCAATGTATCAGAATTATAGTTATTTTGCGTAACTATACAAAATTCTGTACCAATGAATTAAAAAGAAATATAGCATCTTTTATACTATTTGTATTAGAAGAAAGGGAGAGATTCACTGAAAAGCCAATTAAGCAATGCTGGCAAAGAAACAGGGTACTGCAGACACTGCTAACTTAGGAGTGATAACCACAGCACAGGAGCAAGAGTTGGGTTCCCAGAAACTACAACCATGAATCCTTTGAGGCCCTCTTCCTACCTCCAGAGTAGACCTTGCTAAATATGTCCTTAGGCAAGGACACAGAATTAATGTTCCTTTTGTCCTTTTATTGGAGCTTCTAAGGAAGCCTTGAATCAACCTGGTTTCCAACAACCAACTAACTTCTAAGGCCTGCTCGATGAGCTAGAGTCCATGCCTTGCACTGTTAACGGGGCCAAGAACTTGTGGCTAGATAGGTCATAGGACAGAGGAAAGAACATAGTACTATTATTATACTAAATGAACAAACTAATAAAATGACTCCTAATGACTTATTGCTATATCCATAGGTCAGTGCAGCTCTCACCCTTACCAGAGAGGCTTGCAATATGTGGCAATTAACAGAGAATACTCAACTGCTGCAATAAGAGAATAAGAGACTCTGGAGTGTTCAGCCCTAAATGCGGTGTGTATATCACCTACCTCTCCTCTAAGTCCCAAACATCTTCACGGAAAAGGGAGTGAAAAGATTGTAAAAGTGAGAGGTGTTGGATAACTTCAAGGAAACAGTATTTTCTAGACGCAAAAGAACTCCCATCGATTGTGAAAGCATGAACAAGACCTGTGCATGCTCAAGCTGGGAAAAATCTCAGCGTTTATGAGAGTGGTTTGGGGCAAATTCCTACTTATATGCAACCATCAAGTTATGGGAAGAGGAAGAGTCAGTTCGGTTTAGTAATATAATTTCCTATAGGTTGATCACACTCCAAGGGAGACACTGTTCCCAAGAGCAGTTGTGTAAAACAAACTGCATTTGATGGATTAAGACAAAGTTAAAAAAAAAATAAGAATCTCTGAAAGTTGCATGGGTTTGGAGGTAAGGATGGAAAAGGTGGATCTAGAAAAAGTTGACGGTGATGGTGAATATGATTAAAGCATGTATGAAATTCTCAAAAAATTGATGAAATTATTGTTTTTTAGAAGAAGTTTATATTATAAGGAAAACAAACTATATTTAATGGTGTACAGTATGCGTGAAGGGACTGAAGAGATAGCTCGGTAATGAAGAAGGCTTGGTGATCATCCAGAGCACATCAGATCCGTTCCTAGTATCCATCTTGAGGGGATCACATCACTTGTAACTTCAGCTCCAGAGAATTTGACACCCTCTTCTGTCCCCCTGGGCATCTGTACACATGTAACACACAGACACGGACACAGACACTCACACACGTACACACAGAGAGATACATACAGACATGGAGAGACACAGACACACATAGACAGGCAAACACAAATAATTAAACTATCAAAAATGCATGCAATTATAGTTATAAAATACATTTTACATAAGTAAGAAAAAGAAACAATGTGAAAGAGAATCGAGAGTCAGAAGGAAAAATATAATGAAATTTAAAAGGCAGAAAATAAGATACAGTTGGTTTAGTTTCAAATTTGGACATATTATTTATGAATCACATAGCTATAGATAAGTTGCTTAAATGATTATAATCTTAGTTTCACATAAAATAAAATAACTGGAGCCTTTTCTCAGGGTCATTAAATGAAATATTAACATAACTTGAACCTTTTTGTAGTGTAGCACACTTCTTACAAGCTCAGTTGTGTTAGTCTTCTGTTGCTACAATAGAATAATCTGATAAAAAACAACTTAGAGGAGAAATATTTTATTAACAAAATTTTGACAGAACCAGAAGACACAGACCGTGGCAGTGGAAAGGTGTTCCAGCAGGAGTGTGAATCTGGCCTGGTAGTCAGAAAATAGACTGGTCATCTTTCATTCCATTGATACACAGGAAGCAGAAAGGAAAAAAAACCCAGGGAGTGTGATCAGGCTACTAATTCGCAAAGCCTGGGCTGTAGAGATGGCTCAGCTGTTCAGGGTACACACTACTCCTACAGAATATCTGAGTGTATCAGGTAGCCAACACATCGAGTATCTCAGAACAGCCTCTAACTCCAGGTCCAGGGTATCTGATGCCTCTGGTTTCCATGGACATTGACATTGACATGTACAGATCCACACACAGACCCCGCCCAAAGTTAAAAATAACACCATAAAATCTTAAAAAAAAAAAGAAAAGCAAATACAAGTGGTCGGCCCTTAAATCCTGTACCTAGAAATAACACTAACAGAAATGAGCAGGCTGTATTTATATACTTATACAAACACACACACACACACACACACACACACACACACACACACACACACAGACATATATATCACTATCACAACACACTAAAATAAATTCATTTAGAATGAACAACACAAACTAATAAAAATACAAAAGAGTTCTCCAAACAGCTGACCCTACATTCTTATGCACTCTTCAGCCTTGATACTCCACGTTGCAAGCGAATCATGAGTGTGTCTCAAAGTTTGTTAGAAAGTCAACATCTTGACCTCTGTAGGTACACTGGACAGAGATGCCTATGGGAAGCATTAGTTGATTCATATGGTCACTAAACAATTTAATACCAATTAGGAACATTTTGTGCTTTACTAGTCAGTTGTGATGCATTTGGGCTACCGGTCCTTTGTGAACCGGCTAAATGGACACAGATCTGGTATGATAGCTGTCCCACATCCAGTTAGAGTGATCAGGATTAATGCATCTCAACCTCAGATTTAAGTAAAATGTAATGACTGTGGTGTTATTCAATATGACTATCAAACATGCTCAGACATACCCAAAACATATGGAAAAAAGAACAGATTCTCACTAATCTATGAAATATTTCAGGAGATAGTGATAGTTTGCACCTGTAATCCTAGCATTTGGAGACTGAGGCATGAAGATTATTGTAGGTTCAAGGAAAGGCTGTGCAACAGAATGACTTTCAGGAGAAGCTGTACTACCTAGTAAGACACTGCCTCAAGTACATGAGTAAATAGTCACCTATCAAAAGAAATGCATTTTAGAAAATAGAAAAGTGTGAAGTGCCAGAAACCTGTGTCCTCATGTAGACAATTTTATTGGTCAGGTCTATTTTTGCAAATATTTTGGACTCTGGCGTTTATTTACTGAAGGTTCATAACTTTTGTGAGAAAGTTGTTTGGATAAGCTGTGATTAATTTCAGTCAGTTTTCACCATTAGTACAACAGCAGCTATCCATGTGTTAGCCACTGGCCTAGAATTATCATCTGCACATGTATTCCGGAAGAAGTTGGTTCACAGTTTACAGGAGTAAGTATGGACAAATAGGACTTCATTCTCCAAGTATCAGGGATCTGTGGTCTGATAACTTTTTGCTACTTCATATTGCAGAATCTCAAAAAAGCAGGAGGCCACTGTTGTCGCCTCCCCTAGGCATTTGCACACTACTCCCTCACTGGATCAAGTTTTTTTTTTCACATGGATTTACTTTACATGGAGCATCTGCTCACCTTCTCTTCTCTCTTTTATCCCTTTTGAAGAAATGTAAAAGACTAGGCTGTTCCAAAGCTGCTGCACTTATGTGGAGAGTTAAAGAGCAGCACTCATGTTCAAGGGAAGGAATGGGCTCAGGGAGGACCAAAGAAAACCTTACATCTACAACTCAAGCTGATTCTTGGCATAGAAACAGCCCACAGAAACAGAGTGTAAATGAAAATAATAGCAGAAAGGTCTAAAGAACAGAAAAAAAAATCTAACTTTCATGACATATCAGTATTAGATTAAAATTTCCTGCCATAATTCAAAACAATATAAAATAATCAAGCACACACAAAAAAGAAAGACATGGTCCATTGAAATGAGAAAAATCACATCTTAAAATGACCAATATACTAGATAGAGATTAAACATTTTTTAACTTTTATTTATTTTTCTAGGTTGAAAAAGAGTCCAAGTCCCTGAAGAGGCTAGGAGAGTCTATGGGTGAAAGCTCAGCCAATGAATGTTGCAGTAAAGATACGAGGGTAGTTGTTATGCCAAGATACGTTCTTATATGTTTTCTTTATTTAAATTTAGTCAAGAATTCTTTCAAATTAAAGAAAAGTCATGCAACGGGAATCAACCATACTAAGTAAATTAAACCAGTCTAAGACATACTGTACGCTTTCTCACATATGTGGTTCCTAGATCATATGTAGACATATAAAATAATGTATGTTTATAAGAGATGAAAATAACCACAGAACTGTTTAGGGAAGAAAGGGGGCTATAGAGGTAAAAGTGTAAAGGGAAAACCTCCTCATCAGCTTCAGCTATCAACTGCACACATTCTAGAGCAGAAATCTGGGGAGCCAGATCCGTCGGTGGCAATGTCTGTGAAGGGTCAGCTTGATTGACAGCTCACATAGAAGTCTCCAGTTCACCATGGGTAGCACCATGCCTAGGCAGATGGGCCTGATCTTTATAAGAAAGATACCTGAGAGCCAAAAGTAAATTAGCAAGCAGCGTTCCTTTATGGTTTCGGCTTCAAGTTCTTGCCCTGAATTTCCTCAATGGTGTACTCTGACCTGGAAATGTAATAAACAAACCCTGTCTTCCTCTAACTTGCTGCTGGTCATGAGGTTTATCATAGCAACATAAGGAAACTAGAACAGATGGGTAAGGAGTGTGTGTGGAGCAAGGAAATATGCTCAATGTACAATGTATCTGCACATGAAAATTTCTGCATGTAAGGCATGAATATATACAGTGAAAAATTTAAAGTCACATAGGCAATAATGATGATTAAAAATAGACAGAGGGGCTAATTTCAATCTCTCAGGAAACAGCCAATAAATATGATCTCAGACTTTATAAAACCTAGAGTGTAGTGAGAGTGTCTATCTTCATGTCATCTGGCTGCTAGGAAAGTGTTTGCTATATTAAAATTATGCATTTAAAGTTATCCAGCTCAGAATGTTTCCAGAATGGTCCATTTGCATGCCTAAAGTTCTGATCAGATTGATAGAGGTGTTCTTTTAATATACACATAGGTATGTGTGTGTGTGTGTGTGTGTGTGTGTGTGTGTGTTTGCATGTGTATGCAATTGCTCAGGAAAAAGAGAAGAAGGCATTGTATCCCCTGCAGCTGGAGTTACAGGCATTTATGAGATGTCTGAGTTGGGATTGGCACCCAAACTCTGGTTCTGTGCAAGAAAAACATGTTCTGTTACCCACTAGGCTATCTGTATAGCCCAGAAGTGCTCTTTCAGTTACTTAGGGTCAGGGAGGGGATACAACTCTTTAACATATTTGCACCAGGCTGCCTGGGCCAGGCACAGAACCAAGCCTTTCAGACACTAGGGAAACAAAAAAAAAAAAAAAAAAAAAATCCTTCAAGCTGCTCTGGAGGTGGTTGTTTGTTGTTTGTTCACATGCTGTGTTTTCATGTACATACGCTGTGCAGGCATATCTGTCTGTTTATGCTTGTGTGTACATGTACACACCATGAATGCATTACAGAGCTCAGAGCTCAGCTGGCCTTTAGGAGCTATCTACCCACATAGTAAGAGACAGACTCTCATTGACCTGGGCTTCACTAGTTCGGCTGGGTTGGCTCATCAGCGAGTACCAGGGATCTGTCTGTCCCTGACTCTCATGTCCTGGGTTTATAAACAAGTGCTACCATGCCTCGCACTTTTCCATGGGTTCTGATGATTGAACTCAAGTCCTGACATTTTTACAGCAAACATTTTTATCAACAGACCTCATCATCCTAGTTTATAAAGTTCAATATCATGATCAAAGTTACCCTAGGGTGATAGCAACTACAAAACAAAACACCCAGCCTGCTGAGTTAGAGCTGACCATGGTGTTGAGAAATTATGACCAGTTCCCCAAAGAAGAGTGCTATAAACACCGTAGACTACAAAGCAAGGTTCTTTGCTACATATGATCAAAGTGGACAAATTTAATACTTTATCCAGATGGTGCTGGAACAAATTCAAATCAAGTTGAGGACAAAGAGCTCTACAAAAAATAATTGTGAAACATTTTTGTAGGTTGTTCACTTTGATACATGCACATACTCCCACTGGAATAGAACCTAAAATCCATGGTAAGGGTTCCTTCTCTGTCTTGAGACTGTTAGGCTCTTGTCCTCTACTGGAATGCCATTTGATTGACTTCATTTAACCGTTCCACAGTTAATTAAGCCAAGAACAGTCCCACGTGTCCAGGATGCCTCATTTCCAGATAACAAAAGCAGCTGTTGTCCCTCACCAGCCCAACACAGATCAGAAACCTGGCATCTTCCCTTCCTGCTTCTCGTAGACTGAGTGGATGTGCCTCAGCCCTCAGGCCTTCTCCTATCCCCCTATGGTGTATTGGACATAAGCCACGGCTATGTCTTTTGGAACCAGCCTCTAAGGGAATGTGGCTCCATGTGGATAGGGACTTTAGTAGCTTTTATATCTTGTGCTTATCTGGTTCCCTTTTAAATTCCAAGTACCCTTCACTTTAGTTTGGGGCCTTTGTGAGTGTTGTCTTTATTGTAACTGGCAACTGAAGCTATTTACACCCAGCTCCATCTGTCAGAGTTGGTCCTGCAGGTAGTGTCATGTTTGATTTCAGATTATCATTTGTTGTGTTGTCAAGAAGGGCTTGTGGGAGGAAGGAAAAAAATGCCTGCATGCAAAGTGCTCTTTGCTTAAAATGCACAAAGCACTTGTTTGAAACTTTGACTGCCGCTCTGATAACCTTGCTGTGTATTTCTCTGTAATCACAGCAACTGTCTCAGTGACATTCTGAAAGTCACCCTGAGGTAACTGGTCCATATTAGGAATGGCAACCTCAACCCTGCTCTCTGGAGCCCATCTGCATCATTTCAAATCCCTAAACTAACCAAAATGAGTAAACTTGCTATGCTGGCTGGAAGAATGTTTTTAGACAGATTTTTTTTGGCCCTTTGCCTAATTTGTGATATGTGGAGTAATAAGGCTAGCGCAAGTTAGGCTCAGAAATTCTGTTTCTCTGCATTTGGGTCAAAAATATAGACTAAGTACAGAACCTGTTTTCATCATTATAATTGCACATGTTTATAACATAAAACATAAAAGCAAGATAAACATTCACCAATTAATAATAAAATGGTACATTGTATGAAAAATTTTCAGGTGAAAGTCATATGGTGGGATAGTGTTCTGTTTCCTGTTTTAAAAATATGTGCATGTGTAATATTCATGTGTGTGTAGACGCACATGTGTGTGAGACTGCACATACATGTACTTGTGAGTGTGCGTGGAAGCCAGTGATAACATCGGGTGGATGTCATTCTTCAGGAAAGTCATCCATCTTAATTTGAGACAGGATCTCCCTTTGACAAATCCTGGCTGTGTCAAATTGACAATTGAAGCCAACAAAGATACCAATGGATGACCAAACTTGGCAAAGTAGCTGAGAAGTTTGGTTTATGATCAAGGGAGGAAGCTTGAGCAGAGGCTGATAAACACCTGTGAACTGCGGGTCAGCTGTATTCCACGATGGTCATGGAGTAGCAGAGGTATGCAGTATATAAGAAGAGACACAGAGGGACCCAGAGAGATGCCACACTTGGTTACATGCCTGCTTCGCAAGCATGTGGACCTGAACTGGAGACACATCATCCACATAACAAGCAGGTATGGTGGCTGTGCAAGCATGCAGGCCTGATTTTGATTCCTTGAAACCTATACTTCCAAAATCAGGTGCAGTGGCATGTGTCTGTAATCCCAGCACTGCAGAAGCTGATGCATCCTCATGTATGCATCCTCTGTAGCTCACTGCCCAGCCAGCCTCCCATGCTAATGAGATCCAGTTTTTGTGAGAGACCCTGTCTCAAGGAATAAGATGACAGAGTGATTGATAAGGACAACCATGTTGACTTCTGCTGGCATCCCACATAGAGGAGGAAGTGAATTATATGCACTGTGTTTTTTCTCATCATTATGTTATTGTCTGTCTGTTCTGTTTTGGTTTATTATTTACAACCAAAAGGGTATGATTGTTGAATCTATCCATATTCAGGTGTTTCAAGGGTGAATTGTTTTGTTGTAATATGAAAATGGTGATGTTTGCCCGTGTGTTTCATATTCTGATGTAATTTTAGATTAGTGTTATCCTGATGGATTTTAGGAGAAGCTGTAATCTGTTTATAGGTCATTTAGTGAGACAAATTACTGTGGGGAGAGGCCCTCACCTGTTTTTATGCAAATGACTGTAATTATTTTAATTCAAATTAGAGAGATAATTATCAATCTTTTCTCTCTCTCTCTCTCTCTCTCTCTCTCTCTCTCTCTCTCTCTCTCTCTCTCTCTCTCTCTCTCTCTGTATGTGTTCAGGGGTCAGAGAACCCTTGGGTACCACCATTATCTCACTTGCCCTGAACTCTTCAAGTAGGTGAGGCTGCCTGGCCAGTAGGTCACATGATTCTTCTGTATCCAGTTCTCCAGTATTGAGATTCAAAGCACATACCACCATGCCTTGATATTTTTAAACCTGGTTTCTGGTAATCAAAATCTCAGGCTAGTCATTGTGTTTGCAAAGCAAGCATTTTTAATGACTGAGCAACCTACTTATTTCCTTTACTTAATTCTTTAATTTGTTACAGGTTCGGCCAAAAGAGCATTTGACTGTCTGTGTAAAACTAACCTGTGCTCAACTTTGTTTTACCCATTGATGATATATCTATGAGTCTTTGGTTATATGGTCTTATTGTTTCTTTTGAACATTCATTACCGCTAATGTTAATTCTCATTGGAGAATTTTCTGGACATGCATGTAATTTTGGTGGACTACTTGCAGGCCTCTCTATGTTGAACGAAACTAGAAGTTGAACTCGAATATGAACTTTCTTCGGACATCTGATAGGCTTTACAAACAGAATAAGTTATAAATATTTATGTAGAAATGCATGACCCATTATTACCACATCAATTTTCCATTTATACAAGTCTCATAAACATATTACCATATATTATATGAGTTTTTAGCATTTTCCATATCTATGATTTACTTCTTAACTACTGAATAATTCAGATGAACTTCAGGCCATATGCCCAGAAGTGATACAGCTGGGTCCTGTGGTAATTCTACTTTTAGTTTCTTTTTATTTATTTAATTAATTTATTTATTCAGATTACGACTCAATTGTTATCCTCCCCCCTCTTTCTTTTTTTTTTTCGAGACAGGGTTTCTATGTGTAGCTTTGGCTGTCCTGAACTCACTTTGTAGACCAGGCTGGCCTTGAACTCACAGAGATCTGCCTGTTGCTCCCTCCCAGAGTGCTGGAATTACAGGCATGCAGCACCACACTGCACCCAGCTGCCACATTTAGTTTCTTTAGAAACCTCCATATTGATTTTCATAGTGTCTGGACCAATTTATGTCCCCACTAGCACTCTGTAATGTTCCTGCTCTTTGATGCTTTAAATGAGAATGGTTTCATAGACTCATATGTTTGAATGCTTGGTCCTCAGTTAGTGGAACTGTATGAAAAGGATTAAAAGGGGTGGTCTTGGAGGAGGTGTGTCACTTGGGGTGGGCTTTGAGGTTTCAAAATCCCACACAAGGTCCAGTCTCCGTCTCTGTCTCTGTCTCTCTGTCTCTCTGTCTCTGTCTCTGTCTCTCTGTCTCTCTGTCTCTCCCTCTCTCCTCTCTCTATCTCTGCCTACGCATGAATCAGAGTGTAATTTCTCACACCTGCCTGCCAGCATGCTTCCTGCCATGATAATCACTGACTATTCCTCTCAAACTATAAAAAAGCTTCCAATTAAATGCTCTCTTTCATAAATATATGGGTCATGGCAATAGAATAGTAACTAAGACACTCTCTTTTACACTTGGCAGAATTTGTTGCTCTTTGTTTTCTTGATGATAACCATTCTCACCGGAGTAAAATGGAATCTTAATGTAGTTTAAAGCTGCATTTCCTGATGGCTAAGGATGTTGGACATTTTCATGGTTATTGTTCATCTGCGTGTCATCTTTTAAGCACTGTCTATTAATTTCATTAGCTCAATTAACTGACTGAGTTGTTTGCTTTAGGCATGTAGTTTTTTTGACTTCTTGGTATGTGCTTGATGTTAACTTTCTATAAGGTATATAGTGAATAAATATTTTCTTTCATTCTCCTGATTGTCTTTAATTTCCTCTGATATATACATAAGCTTTTTAATTTCATGCAATCCCACTTGCCACTTCTCAGTATTACTTACTGAACTATTGCAATCATTTTCAGAAGCTTTTTTGCCTATCTCTACATCTTAGAAATGTTGGTCTCTAACAATTCCAGAAATTTGCTCTTGTATTGAAATCTTCAATCCATCCTCTAAGTCAACATACCAAAAAGATATCTATATATCCATGCTTATTTCTGTACTCTCATTAACAGCCAAGCTATGGAATCAGCCTAAGAGCCACTCAACAGATGAACAAAGAAAACATATAATTTAGTCATAAGGAAGAATCAATTTATTCCATTTACTGAAAAATGCATGTAACTGAGGCCATCATGATAACTGAAGTACTCCCGATACAGAAAAGCAAATGTCACATTTGTCATTCCTAGATTTCTTTGTAAATATATAAAAACTATTGTTTATATGTATATATGAAAGCAGAGGAGAGACTAAGGGATGGAGAATTCTAAAAGGAGAAGACTGATAAGAGAAATTGAGAGTGTGATCATGTTAAAATTACATGATAATACTTGAAAAAAGTCTATATGAAACCCAACACAACATGTAGTGAATGCACACGG
Source organism: Acomys russatus (assembly GCF_903995435.1). Classification (NCBI taxonomy): domain Eukaryota; kingdom Metazoa; phylum Chordata; class Mammalia; order Rodentia; family Muridae; genus Acomys; species Acomys russatus. Next base: position 21,599,576 of record NC_067142.1, read on the forward strand.
ACAAAAACTGGCCAAACAAAGCATGAAGTTCCTACATCTTACAGATGAAATGGACAGAAGCTGGTTTAGAATTATGTCTTTGATATTTATACTTCAACCACTCAGAGAGTTCTGTAGGTACTCAGTGTTCAAAAAGAATTACTCAAAATTTTCCAATAAAGAAAGTACTCTATTCCTGTTATAGGCCAGTCAAATAACAGTTTTCATGTCTCTTAAAATGGTGGTGAAATCGATAAAGCCTTTTCCCTTGGAAACGGCAGAGATGCGAGATCCACACATCCTTGCGCTCAGAGCACTGTTCAGATCATTCAGATTTTTAAAGGGCATTCATCTTCCTGTATCCCTTCTTGTAGTGTTTACCCAGCCAATCAGTATTTCGGACTTCCAAAGTCAATGTTGCCCCCATCGTATTTACCCCCTGATACCCATCTGCAAAGGAAGTCTCATAGAGCTAAGCAGAATTTTCTTTTGCCCTTTTCTTATCTCTCTGATGTCTCCTCCATACTTTAGTGCTAACTTAAACCAAGCTCATTACTTTATAGGGCAGGAAGGGAACTCTATACATCTTATAGCAATTTTTCTCATTTCTGTTAGGTTTTAATCATTTCCAGACAATAAAGGTCAATTTATGTCTATATAATCAACAATCTATTGTATGGATTTGATTAGCCCCTTCAAAAATGATATTGTCAGAGTTGGAAAAAGTAGCTTAAGAGCACTTGCTGTGCTTGCAGAGGACTTGAGCTCAGTTTCCAGCACCCATGTCTGGTGGCCCACAACTTCTTATAACTTAAGCTCCAAGGATTCCATGCTCTCTTCTGGCCTTCTTGGGCACCCATACCCATGTGGTATACACTCCCAGACACATACATATAAATAAAACAGAACAAAATGAAATTGTTGAACAAGACATATTTTGGTATCATTATACAATTCTTTATTTTTATGTTCCCTTTGTTGGTAAATTAAACATTTTTTTTTTGGTCTTTTGTATGATTCTGGTTAACTATTTTTATTCATATATTGCTTACAGTCAATAGTTTTTTTAGTGAACTTGAATTTCATTAAGGTTTCATACAGGACCAAGGGTGAGGGGTCATTTACAAGACCATGATCAACTGGACAGCAGCTACATCACTTAAGGAAATGTTTCTCCCTCTTCCAGCAACTTTTAACTGTCTTTACATTTAATTGGGTATGTGTATACTATGTGGGTGTTTGCTTATGTGTTTGTTCAAGCACATGTGCATTCACAGACAGGCTAACAGAGGATATGAGGCAGGTATTCTGGTCTATCACTCTCTGCCTACCCCCTTGCATGGTGGAGAGACACCTAAAGAAATGCTCAACATACCCAGTTATCAGAGAAATGTGTTCAGAACAACTCTGAGATTCCATTTTACACCAGTCAGAATGGTTAAGATCAAAAACTCAAGTGACAGGCCATGCTAGCTAGAATATGGAGAAAGGGGAACACTCCTGCATTGCAGGTGGGAGTGCAAACTTGTACTACCACTTTGGAAATCAATCTGGTGCTTTCTCAGAAACTTGGGAATAGCGCTACCTCAAGAGCCTGCTATACCGCCCCTGGGCATATACTTGAAAGATGCTCCACCACACAGCAAGGACATTTGCTCAACTGTGTTCACAGCAGCTTTATTTGTAATAGCCTGAATCTGTAAACAACCTAGTTGCCCCTTAACTTAAGAATGGATAAAGAAACTTTGACACATTTACACAATGGAATACTACTCAGCAATTAAAAACAAAGAAATCTTGAAATTTGCAGGCAAATGGCTGGAACTAGAAACGATCATCCTGAGTGAGGTAACCCAGACCCAGAAAGACATGCATGGTATATACTTACTTATAAATAGATATTAGCCCAACATAGATGTCCTCTGAAAGACTTCACCCAGCAGAGGACCAAGACAGATGCTGAGAGTGGTATAGAAAGATAGGAGGATAAAAGGAACCAGAGGGTTCAGGAACCCCATAAGGAGACCATCAAGGCCAGTGGATATGGACCCAGGGGGCCTGCACAAACTATTGTACCAACCAAGGGCAATGAATGCAAAGAACCTAGACTGCCTGTTCACTGTTCAGATGTAGCCAGTGGACAGCTCATTCTCCATGGATGTGGGGAGAGTGGGGACTGCCTCTAACACGAACTCTGGTGCCCCTGATTTGATCAGTTCCCCTTGCTGGGTAGACCTGTTGGCACACAGAGGAAGTGGAATCAGTCTATCTGGATGAGACCGATAGGCTGTGGGCATATGGTTGGGGAGGAGGTCTCCTTCTGTCAGAGGTCTAGGGGAGGGAAATAGGGTGGAAGAGGGAGGGAGCATGGGAATAGGAAGATACAAGCAAGAGGATAAAAATTGGCATGTAATATGAATAAATTATAAATTAAAAGGTTAAAAGGAGGAGGAGGAGGAGGAGGAGGAGGAGAGAGAGAGAGAGAGAGAGAGAGAGAGAGAGAGAGAGAGAGAGAGAGAGAGAGAGAGAGAACCAAATTCTCATCCAACATGATTGTACCATTTTACATTCCAACCAGTAACATGTCACTGCATATTCTTTTTGTGCTGGTTTGAATATGAAATCTGCACTACGGGCTCATGTGTTAAAATTCTGGTCCCCAGTCAGATGGTAGTATTTGGAGCAGTTCTGGAATATAAGGGCTGCTGGTGGAAGTAGATGACTGGGAGCCTGTCCCCAGGGATTATGCCACTTCCCAGAACCAACCCTTCCTTTTTTCTGTTTCTTGTACAACAAGAGGCGAAGAGATTTCTCAATCGTGTATCTGTGTTGCTGTGATGTCAGTCTCACCTCAGGCATAACATAATGGAGACAGCTTCCCAAGACTGAACATCCTGAAACTGTGGGCAACTTCTGCCTTTTGCTGTGTTATTCTTGTTTGCTCTTGCTTTCTGAGATAGGGTCTGTTCTAGTTTAATTTCTGTTGCTGTATTACAATGCCCCAACAAAAGCAACTGGAAAGGGGAAAAGGTTGCTTTGGCTTACAATTCCATGTTACAGTGCATCTTTCTGGTAAATTCAAGGCAGGAAATTGAAGCAGCTCATCACATCTGCAGCCAAGAGCAGGGGGAAATGAACTTATACATTCTGGCTCATGTTCAACCTTCTTCCTACACTGGCTAGGGAATGGTGCCACCCACAGTCATCTTATCATCTCACTTAATCAAGAAAATTTCTAATGAACATGCCCTCAGGCCAATCTCAACTATATAATATCCCGGCCATACTTTCTTCTTAGGGGATTCTAGATGACATCAAGATGCCAAGTAAAAGCATCTTTCACAGGATCTTATATAGCACAGGGCAGCCTCACACCCTCTACATAGTCAATAATGGATTTCAACTCCTGATCCTCCTGCCTTCAGGTGGGATCTTCATGCCTATTTTATGCTGAGCTAGGGATGGAACCCTGGACTTCCTGCATGCTGGGCAAGCATTCTATCAATAGAACTACACTTTCAGACCCCTTAGGGTCTTTGGTCAAACATTCTGTCAAAATGTTAAAAAAGCTCACACACTTTCAGCTTCCTGCATTTTCATTCCTCTAAGTTTTAGGACTCCAGTGCCAGTGTGATGCAATTTCCTTGAGGCTTTGATGAATCTTCCTTTAATTGCCTCTGCCCTATCTCCATTTTTCATGCAAATATTGGATGTCATATGAAGACTTTACTTTGGTATTATTTTTTAAATAATTTTTATGAAATCTTTGGGAAGTTCACATCATGCATCCCAATCCTACTCGTTTCCCAGTCCTTTCTTATCTGCCCTCCACCCTTGTAACCTTCCCTCTAAAATAAAATAAAAATAATGATTAGAGAAGAAAAGAAAGAAAAATCAAAACCAAATCAATACCCCTGCCCCCCCAAAACAAAAACAAGCAAACAAACAAACAAAAACCAAAAAACAAAAACAAAAAACCCAGATCAAAACATCTCTCTGACTCCTCTGGGCAACAAGCTGCTCCTCCATCATCCACAGCCTCTTTGGCATGTAGCCTCCTGCATGTGCACCATTCAGCTCCTCAGTCTTTTCCACCTCTTCATCACATAGTCATTCCTTGTGGTGGTAGTGGAAGTTGCAGTGTGTCTTCAAGTATGCCCTTCTGTCCAAAAAGCTTGACTTGCAAATGTTCATTACAATGAGTCCTTAGGCTAGCTCTAGGCCTCTGGCTTCTGCTTCAGCATCAATACTAGACCCTTACTGAGATTCCTGTCTGATATCCTGCTATTGCCCTGAGTCATGGAGAACCTGGGGCTATGCATGTGCAGGACCCACCCGTTCACATGTTCCAGCAGCTCACAGATGGGTAAGATATTCAAGTGGGCCAACTCAAAGCCCTGGTCTGGGCCTCGGTGGTAGACAAGTAGGTCATTCCAACAGCTCTCCTGTGTGCATGCCACTAGGGACAGCTCTCCCAACCACAGACATCTTCACAGCCTTCAGGCCACGCATATCAATGCAAACCCCTGTTATAGTAGGACCAGAGACGCAGAAGACATGGCCCTTGGCTGCGACATAGGCTGGCCTAATACCATGGCCTCAGGTGGCATCACAGGCCTCTTCTCACCACTGTTGTGTCTTCAGTTCTTCCTCTCTTTGTATCACATAAACTGCATCATTTCTCTTTCTTTCCCATTTCTCTACCACATACCTGCTTGCTTCTACCACACACATCTAGCAAGGGCTGGGCATGGCCTGGAGTTTTGATGCTTCTGCTTTGCTCAGCCCTGTGCTCATCATTTAAAAGTTAGATTGTTTCTCTTATTATTGAGCTTTATATATATATATATATATATATATATATATATATATATATATATATACATACATATATATACACATACACACACATACATATGTGTACACACACACACACACACACACATACATATATATATGACACAATTCTTTATTAGGTGTATGGATTATAAGGTGCCCCCATCCAATTTGTGGGTTGTAATTTCATGTGTGCTTTAAAAACAAAAACAACAAACCAACAACCAACAACAAAACACAATTTTTTTTGAAGATATGAAGTTATCACTGTGTTAAAATTCAGTATCTCTGATGGTTTGTCTGCAGGATTTTTGAGCAACTCAAGGTCACAGTATTTCTTTCCTGTGATTTTGGTTTGGTTCTTTATCATCTGAGCTCTTCAGTGCAGGCCTAGTATGGCTTTTTAATTAATTTGTACATGTTATATGGAATTTGCATATATACATATTTTTAAATTTTTGTTCATTTATTCAAGTGTGTGTAGGGTTATGTATTTGGACCTGCGTATACCACAGTTCAACTCTGGAGGTCAAAGATGAGCTTGTGGCAATCAGTTCTCTCCTTTCATCCTTGGGATGAAACTCAGGTCATCAGACTTGCTGAAATGCTATTACCCACCGAGCCATTTCAATGGCTCATAAATTAGTTTTATGGTGATTGCTTTTGGTTTATTTTATTTCAATTTATGCATATGCAATTGCTCAGCTCCATTTGTTGAAAATATCCATTTCCCCACTGGATTATTTTAGATGTAGTACCAAATATACACTGACCTCAGTTGGGTATGGGGACACTTGTCTATAATTTGATTACTAAGGATGCTGAGGCAGGAAGATGGCAAGCTTGAGTGTGGCCTGGACTGTATAGCAAAACCCTGTCTCAAAAACAAAACAATCCCCAAAAGACTAATCATGTGTCATGTGTGCTCCCGACCTTGTACTTTCAAGCTTTCTAGTTGTTTGTGTCAAGACTCCACCTTCAAGTTAATGTAAGCTTACAGAAAATATGTTAGGTACAATAATCAAAAGCAACCTAGGGATGTGAGAGTTTACTTGACATATACTTCCGGGGCACAGTTCATCACTGAGGGAAATCAAGGTATGAATTCAAACAGAAGCTATGAAAATGAGTGATGCTTGATGTCTCATGCCTAGCTAGCTTCCTTATACCACCAGGGACCCTCTTACATCAGTTAGCAATCAAGGACCTCTCCCCACAGACATGCTTACAGCTCACACCAACACAATAAAGTAAATTACCCAACCGAGACTCTCTTTTCAGGTGATTCCAGACTGTGTCAAGTTGACAATTTTGATATATTTTTTTATACTGTTACAATAAAAGCAACCCAAACTTCCTGACAGTCTGCCATGCATCCTGCCATCTATAGTTCTGGAATTTGTTCATTAAGTTCTTACAACAATCCTAGAAAATGCATAGATTATTATTATTTGCTAGATGAAATATTCAAGGCTTCTTAAACCAATCAAGGAAACCTTCAACTGATAAGTAATAAGTTCATGTTTTCAAGGCAAATGCTACATGAATATGTCTGGAAACCAAGCATTAATGCACTACTTGGTATTTATTTTATATATTTTTACCTTCTATCAGACTTTAAACCAGGATATGTCATCTTTTCGCTTTTAAATCAATAACTTATACATAGTCTTTGGACAGCAGGAGATGTACCCAGTTGATAGAGTCTTTTCTGGCAGGCAGGAAATTCTGCTTTTGGTCCACAGCACTGTATAAAGCAAATGTTGTAGTGCACATCTGAGATCCCAACAATTGGAATGTGGAGGCAGGATGACCAGAAGTTAAAAGTCATCCTTGGCCAAGGTTATCTTCAACTAAATAAAGAGAAAGTTGGAGGGCATGTTGGGATGCATAAGATTCTGTCTTGAAATGTTTTTTAGGGAGCTGGGCAAGATGTATCAGTGGATTAGGGTGTTTGTCACCAGGCTTGATGACCTGAGTTTGATTGCCTGAATCAACGTGGTGAATGGACAGGACCAACTCTCAAAGGCTGTCTTCTGCATTCCACACCAGTGTAGTGCCATGTGCACACATGCAAATATATACATACATATAAATAAGCATAATCAAAAAGAATTGATGTTCTTATAGAAATAAATTGAAATTACAAACAGGTAAAAGGAAAGGAAAGGAAGTAAGGAACAACAAAAGTTAGAAGGAAGAAATCAATGTGAGTCACTCCAGAGGTTGAGTGAATGGAGATATGGTCCCTGCTCTGATGTTTGAGGATGAAGTCAAGCATATGCTCAATATTGTCATCCTTCTGCAATCCTTGACACTTGAAACTTGGGATGCTTTGGGAGGCTCTGCAGCAGAGCTGAAAGGACAGTAATGAAACTCTGATGCTAATAAAGCCTGGGCTAGGGGCATTTTGCCCTAGTAGAGAATGATCCATATTTCCAGTGGCCTCTGATGCCCTTTTCAACAGTGTCTTTACAGCTCATTGGTGGGTAATAAGTCTTGACCAGTATTGGTCTTTGACACAGGTAGTAAAATACAATCTAAAAAGCACCCAGTGGAGTATAAAAGTCAGCACCAGGACAGAGGGGATGATTTCCAATGTCATATCTTTCCCATCTTGGATCACCAGGTACAAGATAAAAGGGGAAAGGCATTTGCTCAGTGGGATAACTTATGAGCTGGACAAAGTCATATTCTGTTACAGAGATATGGAAGCTCACAAATAATTCTTTTTTTTATAAAGTTTGGTTTGGGGGAAGTGATGCTTAAAGTACGTAATATTGTTTCTGGTTTGCATCATCAGTTTGAAGAGGACTTTGAAAAAAAAGACATTAGTTGACTTAGAAGGTGAAGGCTTCAGAAAAAAGCCAATACAGGCACATCTGTAGATACTCAAAGCATTAGGCTAAGCAAGAAAAAGGCCAAAAAAGAAGGGATAACGAGATGCTTCATCCCTTAGACCAATATTGTGGAATTAGTGAATTAATCTCCCACAACTTGTCCTCTGACATTTCCATGCATGTGTGGTATGCATGTGACCTCACACACACCACACATGCAATGAATGCAGTGAGAAAAGTTAACATTAATGAAAAAGATCATAACGGAGGCATGGAATCTCTTCAGATATTTGAATTAATGTTTTTGGGATGACAAGTGGGGTGGTCCACCCAAACAACAAACACTTAAAGCTCCAAGTTCTGAATTTATTTGGAAACAACTCTCTTTCTCCCTCACGTGTGTGTGTGTGTGTGTGTGTGTGTGTGTGTGTGTGTGTGTGTGTGTAATGGCAAAGTCTAAGTGTTGATGCCCAAAATATTGTGCAGCTTGACGTTTGCTACAGGGCTTCTCACTGGCTCAGAGCTCACCAGTAGGTTGGGTGGGCTGGCCATTGATCCCCTGTAATCCCCCTGTTATGTCTCCCCAGCTCTGACATTACAAGTGCATCAGACCATACCTGGCATTTCTTATGTGGGTTCTGACAATTGAACTCAAGTTCTCCTAAGCAGTTGACTACTGAGCCATCTTTCCTGATCCCTTTTGAAATAGTCTTTGATGATGTAAATTAGTTCAGATGAGATCAAGTTGAATTAAAGTTAGACATAAATTTTTTATAAGAGGAGGAAGGATACACAGAGTCAGATTTACGAAGGCAGGAAGGTGAGGACAGAAAGATTGTTTAGCACAACACAGACAGGCACGGAATGCCACAGATTGCCAGGAACCATGAGATGCTAGGGAGGGGCAAGAAGAGCTGTCACCTAGATTCTTCAGCAAGAATCTTGTTTTCAGATGGATCACCTACAGAACAGTGGATCTAGTCGATTTCTACTGCTCTGAGCTACTCAATTTATGGTTATTTGTTTTGGAGTCCTTAGTGAGTGGAGCCCTTAGCTTTTTATTTAAAGAGTATGCTTCTACAGTGCCTGCAGAAGCCATAAAAGGGCGTTGGATCCCTTGGAGCTGAAGTTACAGTTATGTGCTGTTTGATGTGGATACTGGGACCTGAACTCAGGTCCTCTGCAAGAGCAGTATGTGCTTTCAGCTGTCTGGCTATCTCTTTAGTCCTAGGGGTATACTTTAAAAGTAGAATTGGTTGACATTTTTCTGGGTTTCAACAGTTAAGAACAAGAGGATAAGGTAGCTAAATGAATTCGCCAACAATACCCATGGGTTTGTGGAAAGAGCTGCTGTCTGGCTACACGTCCAGCTGTCCACAGGAAATGTAGAGTTGCCTATTCTGTGGTAAAAAGAAAATTTCAGACTTCTTTGGATTTTGTAATCAATGGGCTTTCAGAAAATTTCTAGCATTAATATTTTATGTAACAAATAAAAAATGATCTCTATGCTTAGCTTTAAAATATATATAAGCAGTTGTGTCAGCAGGATGGCTCATGGCTCAGTGGGTAAAGTCATTTGCCACCCAAGTTGGTAAACTGAGTTTGATTCCTGCAACCTACATAGTGGAAGGAAAGAACCAAGTCTTACAAGATGTAGTCTGAACTTCATGTGTAATGTGTAGCCATGGTCACTTTCTCTCCCTCCCTCCCCACTTCCCTGTCTCTCTCCCCCTCTGTCCCCCCCCCTCTCTCTCTCTCACACACACACGCACACACACTATATGTATTCATTGGAGGGACAATTCCCAAAACTGACCTTTGAACTTCACACAGGAGAACAGGAAAGAGAAAGGGAGGGGAGTTCTAAATACATTCATATCTTGGGACTTTAAGTGTATGTGTATTATTAATAAATAATATAAATTAAATACATTAAGTAAGTAAGACAACAAATATATCACTTATACTCTCACCAAAGTATCCTAGATAAGCAGAAAACTTTGATTAGATGCTTTTAAGACATTAAATGGTTTTTTTTTGTTTGTTTTTTGTTTTTTGTTTTTTTAAATCTTGGACAGCTTTAATGTTAACCCAGTATGGGTCCTCAGTAAAGCAGGAAAGTGCTCAGTGTGTACATACAAGGACTTGAGTTGTCTTGCCAGCACCATGTACAGGCCAGGTGTAGTGATAAAGACTGGCAATCCAAATACTGGGAAAATAAAGGCAGGGAAGCTCCATGGGGTTCATGGTCAGCCACCTTAATTAACCGGTTAAGTTCCAGGCAAAAGTGAGAAGCCTTGTCCCCCAAATAAAGAGAGTGGTTATCCTGGCGAATGATGCTGAAGACTAAGCCCTGGCTCACCTCCATTTTATAATTCCCATACACAAAAACTAAAAAACAAACAAACAAACAAACAAAAACAAGCAACAACAACAACCCCCCAAAAAAACAAAACAAACACAAAACAGCACCTACTGTGAATAGAAGCTTCTCTTACAGTAATTAGGAAAATGACCATGTATCTTACAAAGGATATTCTTGACTAGAAAGTATGACTTTTTGTTATCTTACTTGTTTCTGTTACAGAATACATAAAACTGCTCCCTGTGCTTTTGTAGGAAATGTTTGCTATGACGAGAAATCATCATGGAGAATCTTTCGGTAGATTTCATTTTGCCCTTAAATTTTTTACAGTCCTCTGTGTCTACATGCTTTGAAAAATATCCTTGGAGACTCATGGGTCTCCATTTCACTAACAGATTTTAGTAGATATGACAGTGGTAGAAGCTTGAGATTCAATATTCTACGATGGACACCCAGGTTCCTTGCATTCCTGTCTCTTTGGACAGGCATTGACTACTCCATTGGCCTAAGAAAGATAAATATGTGGACATGGATGTTTGGGCATTGAGTCACAACTGAGAAAGCCAAACTACACAGTTGTCCAAGTCTCAGAAAATATGCTGACATGTAGTTGAGATGAATTGTGTTCTTTCATTCCACAGACGCTTGCTACACAGAATTAGTATAGCAATACCGACCTTATTAAGATATTAAGAAAATAAATTGGGTGCCATTATTGTTCTACGTATCCTAACATATCTGATAAAAGGGATTATAAAACCACTTCTAGGCACATGTCCCTTGAATTCAAAGGCCGGCAGAGGATTTGGCTAGCCCGCAAGACCTATTTTTATTCAGTTCTAGTGTGTTATTCCAGCTTGGGTGTAGGGTGAATTCTGTGTTTGCCCAGATATTGATTCTCTGTTCTTCCATACTAAGAAAAACTTAACACTGTTTGGTAGAAGCAATCTACCAACTTTAAAAATAGCTCTCTAACTCCCTTGCTATTTGGTCCTGGGAAACAGTCAACTTTTGATGAGGAAAATGTAAAACCACCTGCTGAAAATGGCTGCAAAGAGCAAGAGAAGAATCCAGAACATGGATGAGACGCTGTGTCCCTTTGTGTTCTGAGAGCTGATGTAAGTAAGTCATTGTATTAGCTGTTATCCTTGCTGCCATGCCAAAAATACCCAACAGAACTAATTTAGAGAAGGAAAGGTTTATTGTGGCTCACAGTTTGAAGGGATACAGTCCATCAGGGTGGGGAAGGCAGGGAGGCAGGGGCATGAGGCAAGGGATCACATTTCATCTGCAGTCAGGAAACTGGGATGAAAGCTGGTGCTCTGCTGGCTTTCTCTTTGTATTCAGTGTAGGACGTCAGCCCATGGGGTGTGCTGCCCATAGGAAGATGACTATATTCACTTTAATTAACCCAACTTAGAGCCTTTTTCACAGACATTCAGAAGGGCTTGTCTCCTAAGTGATTTCTGATGCTGCCAAGTTGACAAGCAATATTAAGAATCAGGGGGTACTATTTTTATCTCTGTTACCTCAAGCATATGCATTTTAACTATTTCAGAAATTCAATGTCCAATAGAGAAAGCCAGTTATGGCATACAGAATATATAATTAACTGAGGGGTAAGTAGGCTCTTGGTACTGATGACCTGGCTATTAAAAGAAAGTATCATTTTACATGCAAAAATGTTTATTTTTAAGATTTATTTTTACCTTAGTTTCATACATGCATGCATGTGCACACATGTGCATGCAAATGTGATACTCACAGAAGCCAGAAGCAATTGATACCCCTGGAGCTTGTGAGCAACCTGATATGGGTGTTAAGAATCAAAGTGGGGTATTTGCTTGAGCTATATGCACTCTTAGCCATCTTTATATCCCTTGCTAAAGGGTTTTTGTTTTTGTTTTTGTTTTTTAACATGAAGCAACTATAGCTTTGCCAAGGGAGGAGATAGTGCTCTCTGCTTGCAACCTGGAGTCTAAATAGTCTCACAGTCCCAAAACATGCAGCCAGAGTCTCAAATGCAATCCACTGCAAGCTCTGCTTTGAGGTTCTGTGAAATGACAGGAGCTTAAATTTTAGCCCTGCCCTTTTGCAGGCACCGTCTCTTATGGCGCTTTCTGCTGGAAGTTACCTGGGAGGCAAAGGACTGCTTTCTGGATGAAGTCGATTCTGTACTGCCTCAGAATAATTACTTGTAACTAAGTCAAGGACTCAGGGAGGGTCACAGTTCACAAATCAGTTGATAAAATGTGTAATTCCTTGGGTTAAAAGCCTGATCATGGAAGAGAACACCCACACATAGCGTGTAACTTAGGCAGTTTTAGATAGAATCAAAGAGAATGTGAAAGGCAGAGCTTCTGTTAGCGCCCCTCTCCTCTTGAATTTCTGAGTTCAGAACAGAAGAAGCCATGTGGTAACTGATCCCAGCAGACGCGTGTGACAAGAATGTAGTCTTGCCTTAGTGTGGGCCCAAGGTGAAAACAGTCTTGGGATGCCACCCCACTGAGACTTTGTCACTACAAACTGATAAACATCTTAGATAGACTCAGAGGAGAAAATATCAGCCCAAGGGGGGAAAAAGAGGGGGGGGGGCAGCAAGTCCTGCTGGGTATTGTATTGCCAAATGACCATCAATTGGAGGAGGGAACGGAGATTCCTGCCTGACAATGCCAAGAGTTGGAGAACTGGTGAAGGCAGCAGTCTGGGGAGAGGGGCAGCAGGGGTCGGGGGTTGGGGGACTGGGGGGGGGCGCGGATGGTGGGGCGGGGGGAGACCTCCAAGTTCTGTCCACGGATGGCGCGGCTTCCTCTATTGAATAGATGATCTGCTACACTCCTGAGAAATACGCCAGGAGACTTGCCCCAGGGAACTGATACCCAGAAGGTTTCATTCTTGTTCTCTTTAATCTCCTTTCCCTCCTATTTAGGGCAGGCAGGTTGCAAGGGAGGTACACAGCTTTAATACATTCATAATAAAGTAGATTCGTTAAGGAATCGGAGCTAGTGGAGGTGTTTTTTAGAATTCCCATCTTAGATACTCCTTGGAGGTTGTGTATGATTGTGTGTGTGTCTGTGTTTATGTGTGTGCGTACTTGTGTGTACAGGTGTGCACCTGTGTGGAGGTCTGAGGCACCATCCACCTTGCTTTTATTGAGCTAGAGGCTCAGATTGGCTTGGAATTCAGCTGAACTGCTTGTACAGAGGTCCCCAAGGATCCGCCTGCCTCTGCTTTCCTGGTACTGGAAATGTTGGCGATCATATCCACTCCCAGACGTGTGTGTGTGTGTGTGTGTGTGTGTGTGTGTGTGTATGCACGTGTGTGTGCACTTGTGTGCTCATGTATGGGTGTATGTGTGTGCACGTTTGTGTGCATGTGTGTGCGTATGTGCATGTGTGTGCATGTGTGTATGTGCGTGCGTGTGTGTGTGCGTGTGTGACCAAACTCAGATTTTCTGTGTAACAAAAATTTTACTAAGTGAGACTGCCTGTCTTGCCCCCGTTTTGTCAGCTAACATTCCTCTCAAGATGCTCTGAAATAACCATTATTACAAATTAGAAAAAAACAGGATAACATTGTGTTTAAAATGGGGATTGACAATGTTCTCATGGTAGCTGATCTTAAGGTTCCCAGATAAATGTCTCTTGTTTGCTGCATCCTGCTGAGCAGCTATGGCTTTAAAAAGCAGAAAAGGGAAACATCCTTGAGGCAGGAGCTTAGAACCACCCAAAATTGCCTCATCTTCCCTCATTACCCACTACACAGGGCATGTCAGCTTTGATGCCACATGCCAGAGAGCTGTTCTTTCCAAAGGGAGACAAACCAGATAGCCACACAGATGAGACCGGTACCACATGAAAAGTACCTTCCTTTCATTTTTGTCTTCTGATGCCCAGGAGCTGCAATTTGTGTTACCCTTGGTCATCTGTTTCTTCATCTTTCCTTAGTGCCCTTTGGCCCACTCCAGGGCACAGACATGGTAACACATTATTACAATGTCTGAGCTTTTAGAATAGTCTAAATATGTGGTGAATTCCATGTATAGAAATTATCCAAAGGGTTTTCCTTGATGTAGTCTACAAACTGCTTCTTAGGATAAATGTACAAAACCTAGCTTCTGGCATCCATGGTAGAAGGTTGATAGCAGGAACAGGAGGAGGAAGTCTCTTTCTCATAATGGTGTCTGTAAAAACTAGGGGACTTGTGTTTGGTCTTGTGAGACTCTGCTAGAGGTTTCTCTGGTTTTGTTTTTTTCTTTATGTGTTAGAAAGCAGGCATCTAGTGAAGACTCATGTTAAAAGCAGGTCAAATTCAACTGATATGCAAGGCTCTAACCCTGGACCTTGAACAAACTATGTTCTTGGGACTTCAGTTATTGTATGGGGTGCCACATTCTCTTAAGCTCTTGCCTGGCCCCACTATTGATGTCTGGCTTCTGATTGGTATGTGACTGTAGTTTCAGCTACACACACACACACACACACACACACACACATGCACACACACACACACACACAGAGGGTGGAAATGGCTTAGCTGGTAAAGTGCTTGCTTTGAAAGTATAAGGCCCTGAGTTCTATCCCAACACAATATGAGGGCATGGCAATATATTCCTTTCATCCTAGAACTGAGAAGCAGAAGCATCAAGATTCTTGGGACCTTGTGGACAGCTAGCCTAGCCAAATGGACAACCTTCAGGCTCAGTGTGAGATTTGTCTAAAAAGAACATGATGAAGAGTGACTAAACAAGACACTGAGTGTTGCATTCTGGCTTCTACATGGACATGTACTCTTGCACATGTGGACCAACACTCACTCATCCCTTAGATGCTAACAAACACATACAAATGCACATAAGCACAAGGGCACACAGACACCAAAACCTCAAACTTCGAACAGAAACATCCTCAGATTTTCACTTTCAAAAAGTATATTTTAAATAATCAATAAAAATTTTTGTCCACATTAATTTAGCATTTTGGTTCCAGAGAGAGTATGAGAGCTGCGAGACCTTCAGTCAGCAGAGCTGGCTCAGCAGTCTGAGCTATGACGGAGGCTCAAATACCCTTTATATAAAGACTTTGCGGAGTCTAGATGATTCTAGCAACATACATCTCTTTGTGGTACATGGAAGTCAATGAATCTAGAAAGGTCTATTCATGTAACTCATTTATTAAACAAGTTGATACAAGAGAGATACATACATTCATCTGACCAAATTTAGTTATAATATATATTGTTTGCCCTAGTTTCATTTCTGTTGCTGTAATAAGAAGCTTGGGCAGCAAGCAACTTTGAGAAGAAAAAGTTTATTTTATCCCACAGGTCTGGCTTATATCGCGTCATAGGAGGAAAATGAAGGTGGAAGGAACTCAAAACAGCTAGTCACATCTCATTCAGCATCAGGACCAGAGAGAAGCAGATGCCTTCAGGATTACCTAGTTTCTTGCTTGTGCTCAGCTCTGTTCTTCTCTCTTGGGCAGTCGAGGAACCCTGCCTAGGGAATGGTGGCCCTCACAGTAGTCTGGGCCTTTGCATATTTAATTTAATATTAGTAATCAAAACAAGCCCCCACATACATACTCAGGGCCTCCCCCATGTAGATAACACTTCATTGAGACTCTTTGCCTAGGTGAGACTAGGTTGTGTCAAGTTGACAGATCCACTATCAGTAATATAGGTGAGACAAAGCTTCTCTGGCTTACATGACAGCCTGTGAAATAAGAAGTGATGAGAGATAGGTCCTATTCTCTCAACCACTGTGTGGAATATCAATCCCAGAGTCAGCTGCAAGGCCCTCCAATAAGCTCCAGGGCTCCCTGGATTACCATTTACAACCTGCTGATTTTACTGCTGAGGTACCCGAAACACACATAATCAACATTTGCATTGTGCTTCTAACCACTTTCCTGTTTCAGCATCAACACTAAAGTTTCTGGGCATCTATAACAACCACCTCTACACAGGCTATGGAGACACCTGTGAGGAAGTAAGAGGAACGGGGCATTAGAAGTTCACTTGGGGAAGTTAAAGGAAGAAGAAGTCTAGAGTTTTAGTGTTTAACATGGGAAATAAAATAACACATGATGTGACAGAATGCACAATAGACTATTTGGGTGGCTTGGCCTATAGTCAACAGGCGAAGCCATTGCAACATTACCTTTGTGTCATCCCAGAGGATCAGAGTTCAAGAGACTGTGAAAATCACCAGGAATAGGAACAAGGAATGCTGAAGAGGCCATAGTTTGAGCACTGGAGCCATTTCCATCCTGTCTATACATATGAGCCAAGGTAGAGGACCTCTAATATAACAGAAATGCAATTGAGAAGTGTGTGTGTATGTGTGTGTGTGTGTGTGTGTCTCGGGGTGGGTGGGTGTGGGTGTGTGCATGTGTGTCGGGTGGGTGGGTATGAGTGCGGGTGTGTGCATATGTGCAAATGGGCATGCTCATGCATGTATGGAGGTCAGAAAACAAGTTAAGGTAAATTGTTTATACAACTCTTTTTGGAGTAAGTAGGTTTCTCATTGGCCTGGAATCTGCCACGTGTTTAGGTTCATGGTCATATTTCTGCCTCCATCTACCTTCCCAATGCTGGGATTTCAAGCACAGGCTGCCACATCTGGCTATTTATGTGGGTTCTGGGGATGAAAATCAGGCCTTGACACTGGAAGACAAATGCTTTAGTAACTGAACCACCGTCTCCTCAGTTCAGAGCTGGAATCCTTTTTCAGCATTAGCCTAGAAGGTTGCAACGTTGCATTAATTTGAAGACGACTGTGGGGTAATTTTGTAAACAATTACAGCAGAACCAGGAAGAGAATTGTTACAGTTGATCACACTTCCATCATTTTGATTGCAGTCTCACTCCACGGGTTTTGAAATCCAGCATCTCAGCTACCACAGTTTCCTCAATCAAGCCCCTGGGCTCCTCACAGTCTCCCTCACCTTGTTGAATCAGTATTTTTGGGCATTCTTGAAACACTACCACATATTACTTACTGTTTTTGCTAAGGGTCTTATTTGGACTGCCTAAAACTCCAGTGGAAGCCACGTCTTTTATGAATAAGAGTCACATAGGGAAGAATTTTGGAGTGGTGGCTGCTGCGTCTTCATGATGGATCACAGTAGACTCGGAATGGATTTGTCCGTGGTGTTTCTGTTAAACAGTGGGAGACAGAGCATATGTACTTCATCTTCTCTAAGCCATCAGAAATTCACTGTTGAATGACACAGATGAATTCTGGGGACAGAAAGAACAACAACGAAGCAAGTGCAACAAGAACTGTTTGGTGTGAGCCACTTGCTTTTTAAGCAATGAAGTCATTTGTCTTCCTCCACCAATGTATCTATTGATCTCTTATCCCCCTCTGGAGAAAGAGATAAGCACTAAGCCGTGTCCAGTAGGCAAGGGACCACAGGCACCCAGATGTGCTTGCTTGCTCTGGCAGGTGTGCTGACCCAAGGGTTTCTCCTAAGGTTTGAGAAGAGAAATGACTAACAAATCCAGGAACATTTCTGTAGTTTATGTCATTTGCGAGCTAAGCTGTCGATTGTCACTGTGCAAATACAGTGGCACAGAGAGCCCTCACTCACGCAGGGATCTGCAGTGTACCCACTTGAAATTTGTTAGCACACATTTTTTTCTTCATAGCACAGAAGCATCTGACTTTTCATGAAAATGGTATTTAGAAATATTACAGGCATGATGTAAGAAGCATTGGTATAAATAAAACAAGCCCAGCTTTTCTCCTACTAGCTTTACTGAGTCAGCATTTTATCCTTTTTTCCTCTGGGGAAAGAATAGCTGACTTGAGTAGTTTCTGTGTCTGTTTTCCTCTCGGGTTCCACCCCAATCCTTCCTCATGTTGTTTCTCCTTTCCTCTCCCTTCCTGTTCTATCCTCTCTTCTTGCTCTTCTTTTCTTCCTCTACTTTTGTTTCTTTTCCCCTTATTTTTTCTGTTTTCCTTCTTCTTTCTCTTGCTTCCTTTCTTCTCACTTCCCCTTTTCTTCTTCTTCCTCCTCTTCCTCTCCTCTTCCTCTATCTCATCATTCATGGAATAGGATTTCAGTGCCTGATTTTTATCTATTGGATTTATACACACTTTATATTTTACCAATCTATCTAGGTACTTACATGCCTATTCTCCAAATAATTCAATGTCACAACTACTGAAATGGTAGGTGATTATGTGAGCCATTCAGTAATTTAGGGCTTTTGCTTGATATTATGCTTTTAATAGCTGACTAAATTTTAAACATACCCAATTGAATATATTCGATAAATACTCATATATAAAACTTGCCCATCTCCTTCCTCAAGACCCAGCTATTCCACTCCTTGGAATATACCCAGAAGATGCTCCAGCACACAACAAGAAACTTTGCTCAACCATGTTCATAGCAGCCTTATTCATAATAGCCAGAACATGGAAACAGCCTAAGTGTCCCTCAGTAGAAGAATGGATAAAGAAATTGTGGTACATATACACTATGGAATACTACTCAGCTATTGAAAACAAGGAATTCCCGAAATTTGTGGATAAATGGATTGAGCTAGAAATGATCATAATGAGTGAGTTAACTCAGAAGCAGAAAGACTCAAATGGTATATACTCACTTATATTTGCATACTAGCCCAAGGGGCATGTCCCATGAAAGCCTTCACTTATCAGGAAACTGAGACAGAGGGGAGGACATCCTATTGGGACTCTAAATGAGAGAAGCATGGGAGAATAGCCAAGTAGAAGGATCCAGAGGGTCCTAGAAACCTACAAGTAGAACATTATGATAGGCAGATTTGGGCCCAGGGGTCCCGCTCAAACTAAGGCACCAGCCAAGGATAATACAGGCGGTAAACTTTAAACCCCTTCCCAGATCTAGCCAATGGTCAGAACATTCTCCACAGTTGAGTGGAGAGTGGGCTATGACTTTCTCACGTACTCTGGTGCCTCACATTTGACCATGTCCCCTGGAGGGGTGGACCTGGTGGCCCTCAGAGGAAGGACAGCAGGTTGCGAAGAAGAGACTTGATACCCTATGAGCATATACAAGGGGAGGTAATCCCGCTCAGGAACAGTCATGGGGGGGGGAGAATAAGGGGAAAATAGGAGGGAGGGAAGAATGGGAGGATACAAGGGATGGGATAACCATTGAGCTGTAACAAGAATAAATTAATAATTAAAAAAAACTTGCCCATCCCATAACTAAAAAATTACACTAGTAAATGGTTTTAATACCAATTGTTTATCTGAAAGTTCTTTCTGATTTGGTACAACTGTAAGAAAAATAATTGTGAGCTTGAAAGTGCTAATTGCTCCAATAACACTCCAAGGGAAGGCACACACTAAGAAGGCAGTAGCTACTGAAGACAAGTAGGAGAAAAATAAGAGATATGATGGTAGGGAATAATACTGGAAGAAATGAAAAAGCAGAAAGAGGGTAAATAAATACAAGGAGGGGGGAATGTAAGAAATATAGAGAAGACCATCTATAGGAAAACAAATAAAAGCCTAAGTAACAAGGAAAACCTTAGAAACAGAGAAAAGAGATGAAGGGAGAGAGACAGAGACAGACAGACAGACACACACACACACACACACACACACACACACACACACAGAGAGAGAGAGAGACAGAGAGAGACAGAGAGAGAGAGACAGAGACAGAGACGGAGAGAGAGACAGAGAGAGATGAGACAGGAGAGAGAGAGAGACACGACAGAGAGAGACACGAGCGAGAGAGAGAGAGAGGAGGAGCGAGAGAGAGATGAGAGAGAGAGAGAGAGAGGAGAGAGAGAGAGACGAGAGGAGAGGAGGGGAGAGAGCGACAGAGACAGACAGACAGACACACACACAGAGAGAGAGAAAGAGAGAGAGAGAGAGAGAGAGAGAGAGAGAGAGAGAGAGAGAGAGAGGGACAGACAGACAGACAGAGAGACAGACAGAGGATTTGAAAGAAGAAAAAAATGAAAGTGGATGGGAAAGGAGGGTGTAGAAAAAAAGGCAGCCATCCTGCCAGTGGGTAGTGAGGATGATAGCACACAGTGAGGACAGCAGCACTCAGGGTAGATGCCAGCATACCTATCTGGTTAGACTATAACCGTACTTTGTACCTAAACCAGTTTTGGTGTTTTCTGAATGTCTCTGTCCACACTTCTGACATGCTGCTATTGTTTTCTTTGCATCTACTATCTGAATATTCTGCATTTTCTTTCTTTCTTTCTTCCGTCCTTCCTTTCTTTCTTCCTTCCTTTCTTTTTTTCTTTTCCTTTTTATTTTTTACAGATTCTCTGTAACTGTACGTTTAGTGCATGTTTTCTTGAGCTTCCATTCTCCAACCTCAACTCAGATCCTACCTCTGCCGAGCCATTGTGTGCTTTATGGCTTGAAGTGATCTTTTGTCTCTTCCTTTTTCCAAATCACTATCCTCCTTTTTATACTACTTTTGACTTCTCCCATCTCTACCTCGTCCTCCTCTCCCTCCTCCTTTTTGTCTTTTCATCTTCATCTTCTTCTCCTGTCATTTTCAGACCCACTCGTATAACACTAATACCCTAGTGTCTTTACAGAGTGACAGTCCAGGGTAACTTCTTTTCAACTTCTCCAGCTCTTAAGGGATGCTAGATTTCAGTGAGTAGCACTTATTTTGAATTCTTTAGCAGGCATTCTATCCCTTTTCGTTTCTTTAGCATCTTCAAGAAAAGCTGTTGAGACATTGTGGAGGTTTCATGTTACCATATATCTACACTGAGCCTTATACTTCCAGTGAAATGGATACCTAGCTGTCATATGAACTACTCTTCCTAGTAAATGACTTTCTGCTGGAGATACATCCTGAAGTACTGATTTAATGATGTAATACTGGCTCTATTTATACCTGGCCACCATGGCTTTTTTTCTACCAATTGCTTCTTTGGCTGTGGCTAGTGAGTGTGGATATGCTCATAATGTGTTGCAGAGAGAGATCTGCTATCTCTGTGGGTTATGCAAGGATAAAAACATTCTAGTGTTTCAGGTATATGTGATGCAGACAGCAAGAGTATGAATACAGAACACCATTTGTATGGTTATATTTTGAAAGCCTCTGCCTCCACTGGCTGATAGGGTAACTTTGGGTAACTGTCGCTATTGGCTCTTATTCAATGTGAGGCTCTAATACTGGCTATTTCAGTCCTGGTGAGGAACGTGAAACAGTTATGGCCTTACTAGATGGTGGTTCTTGCCAAGGTGTGTCATGAACAGGTGTGGCGGAAAGAGCCACAGCGTCCCTCCTGTGGCACTCACAATCAGTCCTGTCAACAGCATCTGATCACCCTGATTGGGAGGATATTGAAGGCAAAATGCAGAAACTGTAGGTTGGCAGGCGTCAGTAACTGGGGCATTTGTCTCTGACGCTAATATAGGTATGGACACCAATGTGAAATTCATGGCCACACCATCGACCTGAAGGCTGTGGTGGAATATGGTCCTTTTTTCCTCCTCACCTGCTCAATTAGAGCTTCCATCAGGGATCAAGTTGAGTCATGGCTAACTCTGGATGGCTCGCCTAGGGTATACTTCTGCTGTGAGTGCTGGGGGTGGGAGTAGGATAATAGTTGGGGCTCTTTGTGCTGGTCTTCTTATGATGAAATGAGAGTAGGAGCAAGAAGCAATGGAACACGTTGGGCTCTGGATAGTTTCCTTCTGGATCTTCTGATGTTATGCATGCCAGGAGTGCAGCACAGCTGGAGCTGTGTCACTGCTCACCTCCAACTCCAGAAAAGCCTCTTGGTTAGGATGGCATTGGCATGATGAGGTTCTATTTTGTTCTGTGAGTGGTAGGTACCTGTGAGTGGGGTGGGAAATAGCAGTGGCCAGAACCATACAAGTGGCTATCTTCAGTCTTGCTGTAAATCCATGTTTTGGGTCACACTCTAGTCAAAAGCAGCAGGAGACTGAGATCTCCTCTTTGCTGAGGGTATCCTTATCCCTGCCCATTACAGGGTACTCAGTGGGTTTGCCAGGCACCTTGCTGAGCCACTTTGATTTGTCTGGCAGTGACCTGCTGACACACAGCAGTAGCACATTCATGGTGTCACAGAGATAAGCCTCAGAGCAGTACATATTCAGGCAGTAGGTTCCTTCTTGCTGTGGCTCCAACTGAAGAGATTATGTGGATTCCTTTCTCAAAGCCAGGCAACCCCTGTGAGACTGCAGGTTGTCTGTCTAGTTGGGCTGCAAGCCTTCAAGGGTTATGAAAGTTTCTAGGAGCTAAGATCTCCAGCATCTGTGATGACAATGTTACCATTTATTTTGCAGAGGGGGAGGGGACAGTCCCACCTGGGATGGGAACTGGGCTAGCAGCTGCAGGGACACTTTCTTTCTGTTATAAAGTTGTTGCCAGAAGTAACCGGATCTTGCAAGGTTTCCGTTTTAGCTCGGCTGACTTCCAGCACTCTTCTACAATCACTTGTGTAAACTAAGCAGCTGTGTGCCCGTTTCGGTGCTATAAATAAAAACACATCCGTAGTCAAGCCATTCAGACTTGAGCAGTAGCAAAGGCAGCACAGTGTTAGGGAGTGAAAACAACAGGGAGAGACTGCAGTCCTGAAGATGGAACACTCAGACCTGACCATGACGAAGGACAGGTTTATACTATTAAGGAGCACGAAAGACACGATGTAGCAATATTTATGGTCATTACCGCAAGATTCACCTCTGTAAAGCAGAAGCTCCAGGGCCTATGTAAGTTGGCATTGACAGAAACACAAGATTTTTAAATCATTCCAAATTCAAGACAGGTCAAGTGAAACAGTAAGATAGGGCTATAGGAATCTCCCAATGCTGTCCTATAACAATAGTTACTTTCCCTGTTGCCATGACAACATACCTGCCAGTGTCACCTATAGGGAGGAAGGGCTTGTTTTGCTTTACGGTTTGAAGGAACAGTCCATCATGGTGGGGAAGGCATGGCAGTGGGAGTGTGGGGAAGCTGGTCACACAACATCCAGATTCAGGAAGCAGAAACATGTGTGTGCTTGGCTCATTTTTCCTTATTCAGTCAAGGACTCAGCCCGTGGGAGGGTGCCACTCACATTTAGGGAGGGGCTCCCCATCTCAATTAAACTACTCTAAAATGCCTTTTGCCTACAGGGCAGTTTGCAGGATGAGCCCAGCCTGCTGTGCCAACTTTGGTCATACAATGTGGTGAGAAAGGACCGATTCTGGATTCTGTCTCTTTTCACCGTCATAGTCAGCAATCACACAAATGAGCTTGTGGCTGGCCTCGTGGTGACATTTATAACACAGAAATTGGCAAGTGGTATGAGGAATTTTTATTTCTTTTTCTATAAGAGCCGGTATAACAGCGTATCAATGACTATATATAAAATCTATGTTCTGTAATGGGAAATACCTTTTCTTCTAAGGTACATATGGTACCTTAGCAAAGAACAGCTCTATATTAAGCATAGAGTAAAGCACAGAGTAAGGTGAAAACAAAAGTAGAGGAAGAAATGAAACAGTCCTTCCACTAAACCATCCTACTAAACTTTTTCTTTTTAATTCTTTGTCTATTCACTTAAGTGTCCATGTGTATGTGCAGGTCTCCTCCTCCTCCCCCTTCTCCTCTTCCTCCTCCTCTTCCTCCCCCTCCTCTTTTTCCTCTTCTTTTACCTTCTTTTTCCTCATCTTTCAGAAGCCATTTGCATTGTTTTTGAGACAGAGTTTCTTATTGACCTGAGCTTGATAACTAAGTTAGGCTGACTGACCACTAAACACCAGAGATCGTGCTGTCTTTGGCCTCCCCGGTGGTGAGACTACCTGTTCATGCTACTTGGGCTAGAGAGCTGGTTCAGCAACCAAGGGCACATAGTGCTCTTGCAGAGGACCCAAGGCCATTTGCTAACACTGATGTCTGGCGGTTCACAACTCCTGGTGACTCTAATGCCTCTGTCCTCCACAGGAGTCCACGCTAACACTGATGTCTGGCGGTTCACAGCTACTGGTGACTCTAATGCCTCTGTCCTCCACAAGAGTCCATATTCACACTCCTTTGCCCACACACTTAGTTAAAAACAAAATAAGTCATCTTAGCCAGATACTGTGGCACACACCTTTAACCCCAGCACTTAAGAGGCAGAGGCAGAGTATGTGACTCTGAGGTCAGACAGGCCTACATAAGGAGTTCTAAGCCAGCCAGGGCTACACAGTGAGACATCTCTCAATAAAACAAGGCACATCTTATAAAACCAAACAAATACATGTTACCATATCTGGCTTTAAAAACTGGTTTTGGGACTTTACCTCAGGTCTTTCTTTATGCCTGTGCAGAAATCACTTTCGTGACTAAATGGCCCATGACCATCATTTCTTGAGCAATGAAGAAAATTTAAAAACTATAATTTAAACATGTTAAAGTGTGTAAGATATGCTTAAATGAGTGATCCAAACCCCAGCCCAAGGACAATTTGATGTCTCAAGAATAAGAATTTCCACAGAGAGAAAGAATGTTATAAATCAAGCTAATCAGTTTTTTTTTTCAAAGTTGCTAAAATCAATGTTGAAGGGGCTTTGGGACAGAGCGTGTCTAGCAGGTAGGCATAGGTGATCCTAGGTATAATCCAGAACTTCAAACTAACTAACTAACTAACTAACTAACTAACTAACTAACTAACTAGAAAACTAACTAACCTAGCCTGCCACAGACCCAGGGCATCTCTCTGGGGAATTTTAGTAAAATTTCAGACTAAATAATCTCAGTACTAAACAGATTCTTCCACAAGGAAAGTAAAGCATTGTTACCAAACATGACAAATAAACATGAGAAAGAAAACAAGAAAGTCACTCAATTTTAAGTTGCAATGGAAAAATTAAAAATATTTCTCTTAATAATGCAAAATAGCATAAAATTAAATTTATGTTTCCTTCGCAAAATTGTAGAAATGTTTACTTAGAAGCATGCAATATGTCAACAAATCAGTTGTATTCTTTGCAACTACAGAGTGCTATTCAGTTACCAAAAAAAAAGCCCAATTATTCAAATATATTCAGTTCCCCAAATTGTGAATTAAATAATTCTCTTTTCTTTATAATTTGTAGAAAGGGATTTTTTGTTTGTTTCTTTAGTTGGTTTGTTTTTGGTTTTTTTGTGACAGGGCTTTTCTGCCTGTAGCTCTGGCTATCCTGGAACTCACTTTGTAGACCAGGCTAGCCTAGAGTTCACAGAGATACTCCTGCCTCTGCCTCCCAAGTGCTGTAATTAAAGGTATGTGCCCCACTTAATTACTTTTATATAAGCTGCATCAGAGACAACTGAGTGTTGGAGGTTGATCTGGTCTGACCAAATGAGCAGACTCCAAATTATTTGTATCTTGCTTAAGAGCTTATTCTTGTTTGACCAATAAAAAACCATCACATCTGGGCAGGGCAAATGGGAAAGTATTGGCTAAGGTTCACAGACTTTGGGAGAGACAGACCAGAAGAGGAAGAGAGACCAGACAGGGAGGCTGGAGGAGAAGAGCAGGAAGAAGGAGGCTGGGCCATGGGTGAGGCCCAGGAAGAAGCACATGGTTGGCATGGATGGAGCTTGGCCCAGATAATGATAATTAGCAAGTCTTTGGGATTATGGATGAGATGTAGCTCATTAGAAATTATTAGAAGTAGATGGCATGGAATTGGGGCAGGGTATGGGATACCTGGACAATATGGGAGGTAGTTTAGAGGATTATGGTCTGCCTTGCCCCAGGTAACTAAAGCTATTTTAAAATATAACAGGTGTTTGTGTCTTCATTGGTTGCTAGAGGGTTAGAAAATACTGCCGTTATAAAAATTATAGGGCTAATACTGATAAATTAATCAAAACAACTGAAGATGAACAAAAAGAAACATCATCCTGCTCCCATACATGAGTAATTTGTGCTGTGCTCCAAGAATCTGCTGTAAATTTTCATGCCAATTTATAAGCCCCAGGCTGTACCAGACAAGACTAGTGGATGTTAAAAATACTAACAGGACAGGGCTTTCTAAACTCACAGCCAGTAGTGTATTAGCTATACAAAATTAGACATGGTGCAGTTTGAAAAGAAATATTACATAGACTTACATTTCAGGTATTTTTTTCTTAGAAGGAGTTGTGTACAGGGTGGTTAAATGCTTCATGGACAAGAAAAAAAACCTGTTCTAGAGCCTATTTATTATCCTCCTATTTCTCCTCTTTATTCATCATCATTTCATCTTCTCCATTCTTTCTGCCTTGAACTTATTAGACAGGTTTACAGATACAATTAGAGTAGTCCAACAATTACTGCCTAATAGCATAAAGGCTGAAAACTTGATATTCAACCCATAGTTCTGTCTGCCTCAACAGTCCTAAGCTGGTGCCAAAGACCAAGAGGATTCATGACCAGTTGCTGCTGGTCTTGAGGCCATACAGGAAGCACAAAGAGGCTAGTTCTGTCAGTGCCAGCAAGAGCAAAGTTCAAAGAAACAAAGAAGAATAAGAAAAATAAGGGTGAGAAGAAGAAGAAGAAGAAGAAGAAGAAGAAGAAGAAGAAGAAGAAGAAGAAGAAGAGGAGGAGGAGGAGGAGGAGGAGGAGGAGGAAGAAGAAGAAGAAGAGGAAGAAGAATAACAAGAACAAGAACAAGAAAAACAAGAAGAAGAGAAGAAGAGGAAGAGGAGGAAGAAGAGGAGGAGGAAGAGGAAGAAGAATAACAATAACAAGAACAAGAAAAACAAGAACAAGAACAAGAAGAGAAGAGGAGGAAGAGGAGGAAGAAGAGGAGGAGGAGAAAAAAAGAATAATAAGAACTTTTAAATCTTCTACCATCAGAAGATGCAACTCACATTTAGGGTGGTTCTTACCACATCGATTAAAAGAAATCAAGACAGTCCTCTACAAACATGCCCACTGTGCAAGTGCCATATACAATCCATGGAGACCCTTTTTATTCTTAGGAGGTTCTAGGTTGTGCCAAGTTGACAAAGATGACCACCACAGTATCTAGTTGGCATTGTTCCTTAAATATAAAGCAACTTGTTAATCTTCACATATGTGAAATTCTAAGCTGTGATGCTCACGAGAGTCAGTGGCAGCATGAGGCTTTTACACATCTCTCTAACATACAGGACTCAAATTCCAAACTGTATGTTCTTCTACCAAAACCTCCACACTTTCTTCTTGCATCTTCTTTGTTTTTCTGGTCATTTCCAATTTCCCCAAGGAATCAAAGAGTTTGTATGCAGACTGCTGAAGAAGGGGTTTTTGAGGTACCTTTTCTTGCTAGAATTTATTCCTTCTGCAAGATTACACACAAAACTCTCGCAGTCCCAAACTTCTTTCCTACACACTAAGACATAGAATGTGGTGCTCTGATTGGATTGTAGCTGTACATTACCCTGTGGGTGGAGATCTGCACAGAAAGGAGTGGGAGAAATTTGGGTCTCTCTGATATTCTTGCGTTTGTGAGATCAGATGTCTTACAATTTCTGCCTGTGGGAATGCAAGTTTATTTTGTCACACTGAACACTTTTGTTTGTGGCAGAATTAATACAAAATGAATTCCCCTTTGCTGAAATCAGAGGATACACAGTCATATTCAATGAAAATAACTAAAATTGAATAAAATAACTTTATGAACCATATTGATAATGAAGATACAAATATATGCATTATATATACATACATATACATGTGGATGGCCATGTATGTTAGGGAAAAGGAGAAGTAAAAAATGTTTTCATACAATTTTTAATAGAGTAAGTAGACCATTTAGAAAAATATCACTTTGTAGTTTCTCCAGTTATGTAAACTGCCTCAGTTTAAGCAATGATAAAGTGTTGCTGAAGAAGAGAATATGTTAGCGCCATTATGTTAGAGTCCGGGCTTACAACTTATTTGCTGATGATAATTAAAAAAAATCAGCTAGTAAGTGCAAAGAAAAATGAATTTAACTTGATTTTAGTTCTAATCAAGCAATTAGATAAAATTTGACTATTTACAACTTCAAAAAGTGAAATAGAAAGAGAAAACAAAATGACGAAGGACTAAGAATCAGGCTGACAGTAACTTGAATATCAGAATGCAGTGTCTCAATATTTTGAAATCTAAGAAAATATTAGCACCCAGAATTTTGTTGCTAGGAAAGTTCTCCAATGAGATTAAAAGCAAATACCCAAGATATTTGGATATATAAGAATGCAGACAATTTTTCTCCTCCACATCCTGTTTGAAAACACACACTTTAGCTCTTGCTTCAGGAAAAAAAAAAAGAAAAACTAATATTGTGAAAGAATGACATTAGATACTAGAAACAGTGGTAGTTAGCTATGTCCCAAAGGAAGCAAAAGAAATGAGAAAAGAAATATGATACACTCTGGATACACACTTAGAAAAATATCCTTAAACCAATAAACTGTTATGACACAAAATTGCAAAGTCATAATAATGTTGATTTATTTGGTTTATTTATGAGTTTTAGCCATACCCTAAATACATAGAATGAGATTAGAGTCTCACAGTAAAATATAAACGTTATAAACTTTGAAAAATGTAAATATAATAATGTTGAGATGAGGAGGGCACTGAGCATGAATTAGTACCAGAAGCAAAAGCAAAAGTGCCTAGGCTAGGCTTGTGTGTGTGTGTGTGTGTGTGTGTGTGTGTGTGTGTGTGTGTGTGTGTGTGTGTGTACTTTGTGTGTGTGTGTAGTGTATGTGTGTGCCTGTTTTTGTGTGTAGAGTGCATGGAATTTCTCAAGAACTCTCTCTCTCTCTCTCTCTCTCTCTCTCTCTCTCTCTCTCTCTCTGAGACTCTCACTGGCCTGAAACTCCCATTTTTGCTAGGCCACATGGCTTGACATTCCTGGGTGTCCACTCATCTCTATGTCCCAAGTGCTAGGATTCAAGAGCCTCCTTGTGTCTGGTTGTTGTTACATGGGTGCTGGGGACCAAACTTGGATCCTCATGCTTGTGAAGCAAGGGCCTTACCTACTGAGATATCTCCTCATACCACAAGCTGTTGTTAAAAAAGCCCCCATGGCTCAGTAAGCAGACCCCTGTGAGCCTCAGTTTCCTGTTCTGACCCAGAGGATCTTTAGGCAAAGAGAGTTTTTCAGGTCTCTGTTAGCTCTTTACCCTACAATTTGAGGATCTGTTTTTTTGTAGTGAAATGCATAGAACATGAAGGCAGAAAGGCAAACTGTTTGGGGGGAAAGAAAAGGACTATCAAGTTAAGGCCACAAGGGAAAAAGAAGGCCAGTTGGAGAGGGAGAGGGCTAAGAATGAGCTACTGTGACATGTTTGGACCAAAATGCCATGAAACCTATCACTATATGCCAACTTACTCCCAACTGGTCAAAGTACAGAGAACGTGCCTGTGCAGTGCTTGGCCATAAATGGGAGATCTATGGCACAGCCTTCCAACAAGACAAAAGGAACATCGATGTAGAGGGTGAAGACAAATTGTAAGAGCCAGAGTTCAGGGTTAACTGGGACAAAGCAGTGGCTTCTGGACATGTCAGGACAGCTGCACTCATGACCTCACAGCAGCTGTGATGAACGGCACAAGACCTGCACAAGATTGAGCCAATCAACACACCAACATGGAGGGAGAAGCAAGGGGGCACAGAGCCCCTATTCAAAGCTGAGGAGTTAAGAAAAATTGAAAGCTACGAGAGGGAGACTGAGTTTTCCTGAGACAGGTAGTCCTCGGTGGGTTGGCCATGCTCCAGTGAATGGTGTCACACCTATGTATATTCAGGCAACACAAATTAGGCACAACGGGTAATCAAATAAGAAAAAAAAAAAAAAAAAAAGAAAGTAAATCAATAAGTTATGAGGGGCACTTGGGAAGATCTGGAAGGAGTTGGAACCAGGAGATGAGGGGTGAATATGAAAAAGATACATTTTACAGGTATGAACTTCTCAAATAATAAATTAAAAATTACATTAATTTTCAAAGTAAAATATTTATGAAGAAGACTTAAGTCCAGTCCATGCATGGTCATTGGTTAGTGCTTCAGACTCTACAGGCCGCTTTGGGCCCTGGTTAGTTGGCTCTGTTGGTCTTCTTCTGGAGCTCCTGTCACCTTTAGGTCATTATATCCTTTCCCCTACTTTTCCACTAGACTCGCTATGCTTTGCCTAATAATACTTGGCTGTGAGTCTCAACCTCTGTTTCTAACTACTGCTGGGTGGAGCCTCTCAGAAGACAACTCTTCTAGGCTCCTGTCGGTAAGCATACTGAGTATCATTAATAGTGTCAGGAGTTGCATCTCTTTCGTGGAGTGGGGCTTAGGTTGCGCCAGGCATTGGTTGGGTACTCCTTCAATTTGTGCTCGGCCTGTTGTATCTTTATCCCTGCGTATCTTGTAGACAGGGTAAATTACTACCTCAGGCTTCATGTGGGTGCTCTCCCAAGGGAAGCGGGGCCTGTCTCTGACATGGACGCTGTTGCCTGCTTTTCAATCACTTCTCTCTGATGGGACTGCCTTGTCAGTCCAGAGAGGAAAAGGAAGAACTTGATTCTGATGCAATTAAATGAGCCGGGGCCGGTGGGCGGGTGGGTAGGGGGAGCCTCTCATTGTCTGAGGAAAAGAGAAGGGGAAGGGAGGATGGGATGGGGAGGAGAGGAGGTAGGTGCTCTGACCAGGATGTAAAGTAAATAAATAAATAAACAAAAAGTAATAATCCGTAAATAAAAGGAAAAAATTAAAAGTTTAATAGTGGAAAATGGTCTTGGAGTCTTAGAGGTAAAGTTGGAAAATGATTGAAGAACTGCCTGAGAAAAAACTTTAACTAGTGCTAAGAAATTCTCTGGTGAGCTTTGCAAATGTCCTTCAGGTAAAATTAAAAGACCAGGATACGGCATATTACATCCCTATTAGAATACCGCCACCAGGAGAGGCAATACTTGGCTTTCAGCACTTGTTCAAGCCACATTAATTTGACAGCAGGCATGAGCTGTTGACTGCCTGCCAGAGTCTTCCAATGTCTGTGGCTCGTTGAGCGCACAACTGCTCTGATCGAGAGTAATTCCCTGCCAGGCAGCTGTGGAATGAATAAGTTATACCCAGCAGTGGAAGCCAGAGTCTCATCAGCTAATCAGTGAGCTCCATGGGAGACAAATTAAAGTGGAGCAAGGTGCATATAGGAAGAGGAAGGTGATGAAGGAAAGAAATAAGCCCATATTAAGAGGTGACAAAAGCCATGGGGAAATGCATGCATTTTAGTAAGCAACAAATGAAACACATTTGGTTCCAATTTCAAAGTCCAGGGCACAGATATGAAAATGAGTTTGGTAAGTGAAGGTGATGAGAAGCTTCTGGAAGATGAGAGAGAGAGAGAGTTAATGAAGTTGTTTGGGAACACTTAATGAATATGCTGATCATAAAATACATGAGACACCGAACAACTGAAATCCAGGACGGGAGGACTCTAATTTAACATTCCTTTGCTGGCTGCTAGTTAGGAAAAGAAGAGATAGAAGAGTCTTGGGTTTGGCTTGCATATCTGTGAGATGTAATGTCTATAGCAAAAAAATCTATTAAATAGTAATGAATCCAAGTCCAGTATTTCAAACTATAAGCAGATTCACATGAGAATTCTTATACCCAGTGACATTCTCTCTGTGGAAGACAATGTGTCTTCCTGAAAAATTCCAGAGGAGACCAGCATGTTCTACTGTTTTTCAAACACATTGCTTCTCTAACCTCTCGGCAGGGTGTATACATCTTCCATTCCTTCCTTGTCACCTGCGTGGTGGAGGTCCCTCTTGACAGCAAGAGATGACATCTAAGCCTGGGCATAATGGCATATTCTTTGAATCTGGAAACTGGAAGGCCTGAGGCAGGGGATCTTTCTGAGTTTGAGGCTAGTGTAGTCTACATAATAATTCCAGGCCAGCCAGGGCTACATAGTGGAACTCTGTCAGGAGTGGGTTAGGATGGGGGGGGGGGTTTCAAGATCTAATGGTCTGTCCAGTCCAATTGTGTGATTTCTCATTAGAAAATCAGGATCAGGAGGAATTTTCTTAGTGCACTTAGCTAAGTAGTAGGGTGATAGGAACTCATTAATGCTTATTCTCTGTAGTCCAGAGCAGTTTCCAATTTTGGTGCCTTTCTTCTATGATTTAGTTATGTTCTCACAGAGTCCTGTGTTAGAAGCTTGACACAGAAACAAGCGTGTTGACTGGTGGGAACTTTGAAAAGTTTGTTATGTCCCCGGGGCTCTATGCTTGTGGACCGATTGATGTCTTTATCACAGGCTCCAGGGAAATGTATGACTTCACTTCCCTACCTTTTGACTTATCACTGGTGGACTTCTCACCAAACATGTTGTCATTCTGTCTTCCATTGTGGGATAATGCAGCAAGAAGAACAATGTCAGATGAATAGCTCCAACTTCTGACTTGTCCGCCTCCCCCTAACTGCAATGAATAAATGTCTATTCTTTTAAATCACCTAGGATTGGGCACTCTCCTGTAGCCAAGGAAATATGAACTGAGCAACTCTTTAAAAACTTAGAGGTGCACTCAGAGGAAGCATAGCAGGCTACCAAGAAGAGACTTGATACCCTATGAGCATATACAGGGGAGGGGGTTCCCCTCAGTAACGTCATAGGGGAGGGGAGTAAGGGGAAAATGGGAGGGAGGGAGGAATGGGAGGATATGTGGGATGGGATAACAATTGAGATGTAATATGAATAATTAATAAAATATATTTTTAAAAAACTTAGAGGTATATTCCAAATATCCTTTTTATTCCTTCCATAGCACTTTTCAGTTCTTTGGAATTCATTTTCTGTCTTGCTAACTTTAATGACTCAAGTTACAAAAAGTTGAGTGACAGTTGTATCTCCTATAAGTTTGGATTATAGAGTGGTGAGTAAATGATAAAACTAAATAAGCAGTTCTGAGGTGGCATTTAGGAGAAAGCTTGTAATGTATAGTTTAGAGAATAATCTCTACATGTAGAGCTTTAGTTTTGAATGAATGAGTTTATTAAGTATACAGCAAGGCAGCATAGAATAACAAATCTTTACAGATAGATAGAGAGAGCAATAGATTCAAACTGGGAGTTCAAAACATTCAGTAGAAATCAACTGGAGAAGCTGAATCTTCAGATGGCGGCATTCTCAATTGAGTTCTCTATGGCTGGACTTCACACGGTGGACCTTCTGGCTCCTCTTTCCCATCATAGGTGTCTGTACATTATGGACTTAGCAGTAGTAACCTCTGTTGGGAATATTTCACCTTCTGAGAGACAAATGGTTTTGGGTATCACATCATTTTGAAACAAACGTGTTTGGGTTTGAAATGGGAAAGGACAGCTCGGCTTCCACAGCCAGCTGCTTAGTGAGCTCAAACAGCATGGGCAGTTGACAAATAAAATGTACATTTCACAGATAGGAGAATCAGAAGTTTAAGGGCATTTGGTCTGCACAGTGAGTTTCAGGCCAATCTGAGATCCTTGATCAAACCAACCAACCAACCAACCAACCAACCAACCAACCAACCAACCTACCAACCAACCAACAACAAATGTACGTATGTAGACTATAATATCAGAGACATAGGGACTGTGATATGACGGATGTGAGCTTAGAAGACAGAACTATTTTAGTTCTGGAGTTGAGAAGTTGAGGGGTGAAAGTTGATCACAAATCTAAAAGGTGAGGTGGAAGAAATCTTAGGGCTACTTCTTTTTTTCTGCATCAATTTATTTTATTTTATTAATTTATTCATATTACATCTCAATTGTTATCCCATCCCTTGTATCCTCCCATTCCTCCTTCCCTCCCATTTTCCCCTTACTCCCCTCCCCTATGACTGTGCCTGAGAGGGACTTCCTCCCACTATATATGCTCATAGGGTATCAAGTCTCTTCTTGGCTACTTGCTGTCCTTCCTCTGAGTGCCACCAGGCCTCCCCATCCAGGGGACATGGTCAAATATGGGGCACCAGAGTACGTGTGAAAGTCATATCACACTCTCCATTCAACTGTGGAGAATGTCCTCTCCATTGGCTAGATCTGGGTAGGGGTTTGAAGTTTGCTGCACATATTGTCCTTGGCTGGTGCCTGAGTTTGAGCAGGACCCCTGGAGGGCTACTTCTAAGAATAGATCTTGACCATGCTCCAGTGAATATATAGGCAACACTAATTGGACTTGTGTCTTTTTTCCCATCTTCTTATTTTTTGGGGCATTAACAAGGGTGGGATGAGGATCTGGAAAAAAACTGTGAAGTGAGTGAGATTATCAGAGTGCATACTGTGAATTTGCCAAATAATAAAAACATTATATTGGAAAAAGCAATAGATATTTCCTGGTCCCTAGAATATTGATGGTGCAAGAATGAAAACTGAAGCTCAAATCCCAAGCAACAATTCAAAGTTAGATATTGGGCTGCATTTCTGTAATTCCATTACCAAGGAGAAAGAGATAGGCAGATCTCTGAGGCCTATTGGACAGCCAGTTTACAAAAAATTAGTGAGCTTCAGGTTTAGTGAGAGACCTTTTCTCAAAAATTAAGATAGACTGTAATGGGGTATAAGACCAATATCGACCTCTGGCCTCTTTGTGCACAAACATAGATATGTATACACCCACACTAGTATGAATATGTAGCACATACACACACACATGCACATGCATGCATACACATACACATAGTGAGGTGCTTTCCTAAGTGTTTTTCTATCCATTTTCCCTGGATTTGTTTCTATAAGGACATAAGGGAGCTTATGGATACACGCATAGTATATTTGCAGCATGATGAACAAATGCATGTGGTTTTACATTCATAATTTCCATCATGAAATAATCAACTGAGGCATTTGTTTTATAGAAATGTAAATTTATAGTTTATTATGTTGTTTTTAGACCTGTTTTCTAAAAATATTTTACTTATCAATTTATTAGTTTACATGTGTATTTATGTGTGTTTTAGTATATATATGTCAGAAAACCTTGAGCTGAAGTTATAGGCTGTTGGGAGCTACCTTATGTGCACGTTGGTAACCAAACTCTGGTCCTCTACAAGAGCAGCAAATGCTTTAATTTATTATCTTACTAATCTGTCATATTACCCATTCTGATCTTCTCCGTATCCTTGGGGGTGGGGGTGATAGCAACACTGAACGTGCAAATCAGGATATCAAGAGCTTCTAGCCCCAACTAGAAGATGAAAGATTTACAATCAGCTAGTGACAGAACAAGGGAGACCCAGCTCTGCTGGGAATCACAGCCTGTGCCCCCTTGCCTTTCAAGTACCTATCAAGCCTCCCAGAGTGACACACACATGCCCTACCTGAGCCATCTGTCTCTTCTCTGGATTCTCAAAGCCATTTGTGGGTTTTCCCCTTTTTTGATTAATTAAAGGAAAATCTAGCTAATTAGTTGGCTTCCCACTGTGGGAGAGTACATTTCCCAATGCACTTGAAAGATAAAAAACATTCATTCATTCACGATTTTATTCATGCAACAACATGCATGAAGTGTGCCTTGAACTTTGACTAATGAAAATCATTTCTCCTTCTTTATTTTCTCATTAATTATCTATACATTTTTTTGTGATGTCTTCCAGATGCACCTCAAACTGAGATGTAAGCAGTTCAAAAGTAATTAACTGTTGTCATCAGTTTCATCTCTTGTGGTTCCCACGGTTTAAACAAATCTTCCTTGTTTGCTTTGGGGACCACCTAGCTGGTCTACTCTCAGCTAGCCTTGCAAAGGCAATCTGGGATCATTTTTGTTTTGTTTTGTTTTGTTTGTTTTTTTGATTTGGGGATTAAGACAAATGCTATTTCCAAGTGAAATGATCAGGGTGCATCTTTTGGAGTTGGATGTAGATTTACTTCTTAATCCTGTGGGCCATTTTCACAATTATTTTAATGATTATTATCAGCACACATTCACTTACATAAGAATGGGTTTCATCATGACATTTTCATTCATGTATATTTATATTTGGATCTTTTTCAGCCCTCTGCTAACCTCTTCCACTCCCTCTCACTCTGCTGATCCCTCTCCTAATTAGTGCCCGTTCTGCTTTCATGTGTTTTGTTTTCCTGGCTCTATGAGTTTCATTATGGTTGCTTACAGGCCCATGGATAAGAGGTGGTTGACAGTTGCAGGGACATCTTACCAGAGGCTTCACCACTAAGAAAATGTCTCCCCTTCTCCCAACAGCTACTAACTGTCTTGAGATCCTTAGGCAAAAAGGCAGGCCTTCCTGAGAGCCCTGCCCAATCTGCCAAATTGATTTACCCACTTATCTCTCCTTAAGAATATGGCATTTAAAGATATTTATTATTTTAAAGATTCATTGACAAGACAGGGTAACTTCTGGCAACACTAAGCCTACCTCAAAGAAGATGATGAGCATCAAAGAACCTCCTTATGGAGATGGCTTCAAATGTGGCAAACAAGCCACTGGGAAAAATGTGCTCATTTCTGCTACAGACAGAATTCTGCCTTTAAAAAAGACAAGCTTGAATTCAGGCAGAGGCAATGGCCAAACTCTGCCAAGACAGGGTAAGCAAGTCCTCAACAGTTCCTGCCTGACAAATATGTCTGTCAGATATATTGAGCCAGAAGGCTGAATATGACGCTCCAACATTATAGACAATTTTGGGTGACTGTGCAGGTAGCAAACTGTCTCTGTCATCTTCTTATTTGGCAAGCTGCTAAGCAGGACTCCCAGTATACCCAGGTAATTAATTTTATTCCTTCTCAGGTCTCTGATAGGGTTGAAGACCAGATAGTGTAGTTTTACAATAAAGTTTAGTTGTTTTGGGGTTAAGATGTTTTATGTTCTAGATAGATATTTTAAATTGGTAAAGATGATGAGATATAATAGATATTGATTTACATTCAGATTTTTAGATGTACCAAGATAGGAAAGATATTCTCTTCAAGTTTACCAACAAATACAAATAGACAAAACAGTATGAATATAACATTTATATAATTCCTGATTGTTTTGTAGTTCTTCCTGATGTAGGTAGTGTTTTGCATATGTGTAATAATACAAATGTATATGTAAAAAATAAAAAAATTAAAAAAGGAAAATTCTTATTAATAATTTTAAAAGCATCTCTTCTGTGACTACTCAAAAGAAACTCAGAGCAATTCCTAAATTTAAGCCCTCTCAAATTATGGGAACAATTTGAGGTAAGTATACCACAGAAAAATTTGAGGCTGAAAGGAAGTCATTGGGCCACCCATCCCCCATAAAAGGACATGAGTATAGATGGGGAATTGTTTGGAAGAAGGGGGTCAGCAGAGGTTAGAGGGGTAGAAGAGTGAATAAAAGGGTGTGTGTGTGTGGAGAATGTGGTCGTAACACATTATATACAAAAATACACCACTGGAAGTGTAATAATGAAGCCTATTATTAAGTATAGTTAACATATGACAATAAAATATTTTTAAAAATTTGTGGGAGTTTAGATCTTGCTCTAGATCCACCTTGAAAGGACATTTTAAAAAACAATTTGGGATGAGATGGCTCAGTGGTTAAAGATATGTGGTGCCTAGACTGAGGACCCAAGTCCAATAACAGGATTCTCATGGTAGAAGGAAAATACAACTCTACTGTCTAAAGTTGACTACACACAGGCATGCACGCATGCACGCACACACACACACACACACACACACACACACACGTGTACATGCGCACACCTACACTCACACACTGGTATGTGCATGCCTTCTCACAAAGAAACAAACATACAAATGTAATGAAAAGAAAACATTTCGTGGTCTGATAATATCCAGTCCTTTGTACTAAAA
The DNA here is from genome assembly GCF_903995435.1 of Acomys russatus. NCBI lineage: Eukaryota > Metazoa > Chordata > Mammalia > Rodentia > Muridae > Acomys > Acomys russatus. Next base: position 21,637,369 of record NC_067142.1, read on the forward strand.
GATATTTATTCATTTCTTTATTTGAGACAGGATTTCTCTATGCAGCCCTGGCTGTCCTAGAACTCACTTTGTAGATCAGGCTGGCCTCAAACTGAGAGGTCTGCCTGCCTCTGCCTCCTGAGAGCTGGGAATAAAGGAGGGTACCCCCACCATCCTGATTGGGAATCTTTTATGTGGGTATATGAATTCTTTTTGAATTGAAGGAAAAATGACCATTTTATATAGTTAGCTCACACTCTTTTCTTGTCCATAATAAAGCAATGATTATAAAGGAGACTTAGCCTCAGTTATATTGTAGACTATTCTGCACAGAAAGTATTATTGGTTATATAGCAGGTTCCAGTTAGGTCCTATCTAAAGATAAGGATGATAGGCTAGGCCTGCAGAAATGCCTGAGGGCTGCCTAGAGCTATGAGTGGAATAGATGAGCTTGGGGGGTTCATATCTTCAGACCCAGCACTCAGGAGGTGGGAACAGCAATTCATGTTCATGCTCATTGTCAGCTGTACAGTGAATTTGAGGCTATTCTGTGCTATGTAAAACCCTTTCTCAAAAAAGAACGCATGTGTGTTTACATTAAATATCACACACACACACACACACACACACACAATTTTTGTGTGAATACAGAACATAAACGATAGCCAGGGTAGGATTTCTGTTTGACTAGACCAATCAGTCATGGGTCTCAGCAACACAGGAGGAAGCCAAGCTTATGAACATGACATAGAAAGTTGCTGTCTGCTCCTTTTAGCGGGGAGGGGGGGTTGAACTATTTAAAGATATCATTTTCTCTTTTGCTACTTTTGTATTGATTTTTGCATGAGCTGTATTTGTCATAAAACGACACATATCTTAAAGATTTTTTTTTAGTTGCATTATGTGTGTCTGTGTGCGTTGTGTGCAGGTGTCCCCTTCAGAGTGTTTGTGTGTGTGTGCGCGCGCACGTGCTCACACACACACACACACATGTTCAAAGGCATGTAAAAATGTGTGCCTGTCTGTGAGAGAGGACAACGTCTGGTGTTACGTTTTAGGAACCTTGCCTCTGGATTTTGAGACCGGTCTCTCATTAGCCTAGGACTTCACCAAGTAGGTCCTCCAGGGGCCATCTTGTTTGCTTTGTGTCACACCATTGCTGTGCTGGGAGTGTGCATTACCCCCTGTGCTGGCCTTGAACGATCACCCTTATACTTACAAGACAACCATGTTACCCTGTGAGTCATCCCTCCAATTCCTTTAGAGTGGATCCCCAAATAGAGGCAGGTGTGGGAGGAAGGTTGTGGGCATGGGGATGGGAAGCTCTGCTCCTCTGTTTTCTGGAGTGATCGCGGGATTTGGGGGGAGGATGTGCTTAGCATCTCCCTCCCCCACCAATAGGGAGAGATAGGTGCCGAAATATTTTACTCTTACTTTGTTTCAGTTTTGGCAAGCACATCTTCTCCTGGCAATAGAACCTGCTTGTCACTTCCAAAGATAGCCTCCAGAAAAATCGTAAAGTCACGGACATCCAACTCATCCATATGCTGCTTTTGAAACTCTGCCTGCTAATCTTGATCCGCAGGGTGGAGGCAGGATTCTGTTTGGCTCCGTGACAGGGAGCTTTGTTCTTGTCTTCCTCTGCTTTTATCTTTCTCACTTTAGCAGGAAGTGACTTTGCTGTAGAGTTTCTGAAGAGCATATTTATGAACGTGGAGAGTAAAGAAGGACCAGGATGGAGGTGCGAGGCAGGTAGTTTGGAACTGACAGGATGGTGTTTTCAGGGCCCTGGGGGGGGGGCAAGGGGAGGGGCGGGAAATACTTCAGCTGCTAGGTTAGGGACTGTGCGCTTTGTATCAAAGTGACCTTCTAGCAGTTGCTGTACCCAACTAAGAGGAATTGGCTTAGAATATCTAAGCACATGGTGGAGATGTGCTGAGGGACAACTCATTGTATGACAGTGTTTAGTACAGGGTGAAGGATCTTGGGAGTAGCGCAGTGGTAGAAAATTTGCTGAATATGCGCAGAGCGGCTGGTTCAAGAACTATCACTGCAAAAATAAAAGTAAAGTACACAAATAGGAATTCCTGGAAAGAAGCTGTATGCTGAAACTGGCTGGTTAATAAGAACGGTAGTGCTATAGAGACACTGGAACAGTGCTGGTCCAGAGTCCAAATATACCTTTATCTTGGGTTAGTTTTAGTCCCACAAATAACCATTCCTTGTTCACCTCTGTGCTGAGCCTAACACCCTATGGCCAATAGAAAAATACCCTTGGACTTTATGAACTTAGCAGACCCCTAGATTCCACAAACTAAGAGTAAAGAATGTCATCAAGTGCCCAGGACATGTAGCAGAGATTTCTCTATTTAGCCATTTTGGTGTGGAGGTTTGAGTTACCCCCATAGACTCTTATATTTGAATATTTAGTCACCAAGCAATGAAAGAATTTGATTAGAAGTTGTAGCCTTGGTAGAGGAAATGTGTCACTGGGGATGGGCCTTGAAGTTTAAAAGCCCATGCTAGGCCCAATTCATATTCTCTCCCTCTCTCTCTCTCTCTCTCTCTCTCTCTCTCTCTCTCTCTCTCTCTCTCTCTCTCTCTCTCTCTCTCTCTGTCTCTCCCTGAGATCAGGATGTAGTTCTCAGCTACTCCTTAAGCACCCCGTGTGATGCCAGGCTCCATGCCATGGTGAAAATGGACTAAATCTCTGAAACTGAGCAAGTCCCCAATTAAATGCTGTCTTTCATAAGAGTTGCTTGGTTGTGGTGTCTCCCCATAGCAACAGAACTTGCCTTCCTACCAAATGTTCCCACTAGCATATTTCTTAAATGTATTTGTTTATGAATTTCTCCTTTCTGCTACTCTAAAACTCCAAGAAACTGCTCCCACGTTGGGAAAATGGACCTGGGGTAACCTAGTCATGTTTTCTGGGTCATGGTCACTCAAATTTGGCTCCTGTGTGTATTCTTACTCGTTTTTGAGTGAGAGGTATGTTTTGTGTTGATAAATATTAGAATGTACATTAATAACCATATCCTGTGATGGTCATCAGGGAGGTTATAATGTCAAGGAGGAGAATATGAATATACATAATACTCATTGTTCATATTTCAAAAGATTAGCCAGGGGCACTCTTTAGGGTGCTGAGACCCTGCCACATTTTCACTTTATTGCTAACCCTGGGAGAAGCATTTGGCTCTAGAGGGAACTCATTGTAGTAGTTTTGCTGAGTGGAACTGCTATTAAACTGCCCTCATAGATCAAGTGCACTTAGTCACGGAATTCTGTATCCTTGTGTTGGTCTACCCCTTCTTCATGTACACATAGAGCCCTCTCTACATATAGTCTTTTCTGGAAATATTCAGTCTTATACTCAGTACTCCCTAAGTAATGTGCTATCACAACTGCTATTAAGGCATTTACATTTTATTGGGAACAATAGGTATGTAACGATGATTTAAAGTGCAGAGGTGCATGCATGGTTTCTATGGCAATGTTATAGTGCTACACAAGGTCATGTAATAGACGTGAACATCCCGGTGTAGGATTCACTTCCGCTAAAGCATTGTAGTGGATGACACTGATGGCCACCTTGATGGCATCTACAGTCACCTGGGACACAAACCTCTGGGAATGCCTGTGAAGAAGTTTCTAGACTGAACTAATTGACGTAAAAAGATTAAATGTGGTTGCATCATCCCATGAGAGCTAGGATCCTGGACTGAATAAGAAGGAAAGGGGGGCTAAGATCCAGTGTTTCTCTCTGTGTCTCTGTGTCTCTGTCTCTGTCTCTCTCTGTTTCTCTGTCTCTCTCTGTCTTCTGTCTCTCTGTCTCTGTCTGTCTGTCTGTCTGTCTCTCTCTCTCTCTGTCTTTCTGTCTCTCTCTGTCTGTCTCTCTATCTCTCTGTCTCTCTGTTTCTCTCTTTGTGTCTTTCTGTCTCTCTCTCTCTCTGTCTCTGTCTCTCTGTCTCTCTCTGTCTGTGTCTCTTTGTCTGTCTCTCTCTGTCTGTCTTTCTATCTTTCTGTCTGTCTCTGTCTCTCTGTCTCCCTGTCTGTCTGTCTGTCTCTGTCTCTCTGTCTCCCTGTCTGTCTGTCTGTCTCTGTCTCTCTCTCTCTCTGTCTCTCTCTATCTCTCTTCTCTCTTTGTCTCTGTCTGTCTCTGTCTCTATCTGTCTCTCTCTCTCCCTCTCTTTTCCTGGCTTTGGATACAATACTAGCAGCCACCTCAATGTTCCTACCCCACCATGAAGGACTGTACCTCAAACTGTGTTACATAATAAATTCCTGCATTAAGTCACTTTTGTCATGTATTTTTCTACAGCTATGAGCGTTAACTAATACAGATGCTGAAGGAAGAGTCTATGTATACAGGCATCTCACTTTGTGTTTGTTTAGTTATTGACATGTGTCATTCAATTCTCATTTCCTATCCATTTTGTATGTTCTTAAATATGTATGCATTTTTGTGAACAGTGTCTAGTTTCTGTATGTTCATTTCAGACACACACAAATGACATTTTGCATGTGTCATTGAGTTTCTTCGGTTTTAATTCCACCACCAATATTTCCAGAACTCTTTGTGTATATTCGTCTAGTATATCTCTCACAAATGTTGTTTACTTCATGATATTCATTTAGTTTTCATTGTTTAATTCTGGTTATTCGTTTGCTACATTTATGCACCTGTTCATTTGCTTGTGAGCATGTAATTTCCATGGCACATGTGTGGAGGTCAGAGGACGACTTTAGGAGTTCGTTGTCTCCTTCTACCATGTGGATGCTGAGGACTGAACTCAGGTTGTCACATTTGGTGGCAGGTACCTTTTCCATAAATTTATCTGGCTAGCACCAAGAGGTCCAAATAAAATATGGTACCTTTAATTGCCCAACTTTGCTTTTTACTAGTGAAGGGTAGAGTGTCTTGGTGGTGAAACAGGGTTCCTATGATATTGCAGATGACCTTACTCAGTTTTATGTGTCAGCCCAGAAAGGAATATCTGTACAGGCAGTCTGTCTCCCAAGTCTATCTTGGCTTGGCCAAACAATTTTAGGAAGGAAAGATTGTAGACACACACAAAGCCCCTTAGACTGCAAAAATTTCCCAATAGCCAAGCTCCTCACCCTGCCCATATAAAGGATCACAACCAGCTTCTTTCCTCCCACCCCTAACAGACCCCTCAGTTTCCCACAGCTACCCTTGCTGTGTGGTCTAATAAACACAGACTCCTGTCTCTTTTCTGCCTTCTGTCTTGTCCTGCTGCCTCAGAAATCTAACAGTGAACATGCCTGCCCTGTTGTGATGGGTGCATGCTACATTCCTTCACTGTCTTAAGAACCCAGCTCCTTTGGCATTCCAATGGGGAGTAAAGACCAGTGTCTTTCCAGGAAGCTTCCAGACCTCAGTGGAAGGTTGGGACTGCTGAGCCACCTAGACTGGGCTCAGACCTAGTCACACTTCCTGCATTGAGTGGCTATGTGGTTTTTATCATTTCCAGAGAGCTACCCAAGTGAACTACCTAGGACCTACCATGCAACTAAACCTAATAACCTCCTCCCTTTAATATGTCTTAATTCTTTGGTTTCTGTTTCCCCAAGGAATGCTGACAAATTTACCCCTTGTCAGTTTTAGGTGCTAAAACAATCCCTTCTATTGCTCTCCATGTCATAGGTATGTGTCTAAACTGTTCCCAGTATATTTAATTCAAATCATCAACATGAAATCCACAGGACATAATTTTTTACCCCTGGGAAACCAAAGTATTCACCTTTATTTTTCCTTACTAGGTTGGGAATTGTAACTTTCAAACTTACATTTTTCAGGTTGTTCACTTCCATCACTGATGTTGGTTAGAGTTCTGGGTACATTTTCCTGTAGAAAATGAGCCAGTTTGCTTTCAAGGCCAACTTTACATTTTATCATATTCCCGAATATTTGTTTGTTTCTCAAATCTTTCCTCTCTGTCTCTTTGTGTGTGTGTGTGTGTGTGTGTGTGTGTGTGTCCACGTGTGCACACATGTGCACGCATATGTACCACAGCACGTTCACAGAAGGGTTTAGCATTCACCTTGCACCTTGCCTGAACAGGATTTCTTGCTGTTTGTCCTGTGTATGCCAAGCTAGCTGGCCCTAGAGCATCCAGGGATTTCTTCTTCCTCTGCTTCCCATCTTACTTTGGGAATTCTGGGCTTACAAACTTATGCTACCATTTCTGCCTTTTATGTGAGTTCTTGGAATCAAAACTCAGGCACCCACACTCTGTACAGCAAATGCTTTATCCATCAGCCCAGGCTTCTCCCCTCTTTCTACTGAATCATATTTGTCCTCTCTTGTTTTTTTATGTTTGTGTGAAATTTATTCTTCAGTATGACTTTTAATATTTTTTTCAGACAGGGTTTCTCTGTGTATCTCTGGTTGTCCTGAAACTCACTCTGTAGACCAGGCTGGCCTCAAAGAACTCAGAGATCCACCTGGCTCTGCCTCCTAAGTGCTAGGATTAATGTGTGCCTCTACCATCTGCCTCATATGACTTTTAAAATACATTTACCATGTTAATAAAAGTCAGCCCAGACTGTTCTTAAAGGCACATATATTTTATAAATGAGCTTTTTTTTTGAGTAATCCTTTCCGCTTTTTCTTTTTTGCTTCACATAGTTTGAGATGATATTGTTGATAAAACATTGTCCACAATAACTTGCTTTATAAGCAATGTCACTTCTGTAGACATGGGAAATATTTTTTTATTTTGCTTCAAATGCCTTTTGTCAGATACTAAGATTACTTTGGTTTTAATCAAAATTTCCAAAAAACTGTTCTTTCCGTTCGAGAGAATCAAGGAGACGTGATGCACAAAGGTGTTCATATATTTGAATATGTACAGTTTCTTCTTAGAAAGCAAGTGCTTTGTATTAAAATAATTCCTAGACAATTTGCATGCCACTTATATTGCGAATTACATCGTATTTTTTGGTTGATTGAAACTAGTGACTTCACATTTTATTGTCCACTGGGAAACAGCACCCTGTGGTTTCTAACCCATGCTGCTGCAAGATGAGCATTTTGTCTTTTCTCATCCTATTGTGACTTCTATTGTCCTTTTGTTACTTGTCTAACTGCCGTGATTATGCTTGAGACATCTGGAACATTAGCTGGATAATGGAAGCCTGCCTTTGTTTTGCTGTGAGTAGTAGCTCAGCTGAAGTTCACTTTCAGCATAATATTCCAGGTCGGTATTTTTGTTAGGCGACTTTAAAGTTAAGGAATGCAAAGCGCACCCCTGGTTTGCTCTGAACTTCTAATGCGTTTGAACTCTGTCAGATGCTTTCACTGTGTCTATTGAATTAATGAGGTCATTTGCCTTGACAGGCTTTCTAATACAGAACCAGTGTTGCCATCTACAGTAAATGCCACTGGACCTCTTAATTTCAATATTATTTTCATAGAATTATTTCAAAGCAGTCTTGAATCTAATTAACTAATAAATTAGTATTACTTTGATGATTTTTGGCTCCATCTGCATAAGTGAAATGGATTCTAATTAGTTTCAAGTTTATTAATGTGTAGTTGCACCCGATACTGATTCAGTTTTGAAACTGTCATGTTTTAGATGAAATTATTATCACTCTATAACTTTTTGTCATTTTTGTCTTGGTCTATTATAGTCTATCTCTCTCTGTCTTTCTCGCTTTCCTCTTCTCTCCTCCCCTCCCCTCCCAAGCTCCCCCTTTCTCCTACCCCACCAAATTTTAAGACACCATAAATTATTAATTCCTTCAAACAGCCTGGAACTTCTGACCAAATCACCTGTTTGCTCTCTTTTGTAGTTTGTTGCTGTCTTCTGCTTCACTCAGTTCTTTCTGTTCAGATGTGTGTGAGAAATAAAGCAGGAGCTGTTGATGACAAAAGTGAGAAGGAACTGAGAAGTCAAGGTCTAAGGTCTGGAAAGGATTGTAGGAGAGGGGCCTGGGCAAGCTTAGCATACACACATCCCTCCACCTGCTGGTCTCAGGAGGCCCTCAACCTACTTCCTCATGCATGTGAATTCTTAATGAAGAAGAATTATAAATGCTTTCAAGTATTTTCTCTGAAGGACTTCGGAGCTTAAAAATTTGCAATGTTTTGGAGACCATTAAGTAAACTTAGAGCATTATTATGGTAAAGGGTTTTACATTTTTTATGATATTTATTTATTTGTGTGTGTGTGTGTGTGTGCGTGCGTGCGTGCGTGCGTGCGTGTGTGTGTGTGTGTGTGTGTGTGTGTGTGCGCGCGCGCTAGACACTTTCTCATGTTTTTAAAAGCTCTAAAACTCAGAAGCTCCAGTGGTTTTCTAAAATGTTGTAACATTTTGGGTAGGAGAGAGTTTCTTGGACTTGTTGCCATCTTCTAAAGGGTTTCAAATCAGAAAATATGTATCCATGTATATGGTACACACATGCACACAGGCAAACATGTGTGCATGCACACACACACACACACACACACACACACACACACACACACACACGGACTGAAGATGTAGCTCAGTTGATCAAGTTTTTGCCTACAGTGCACCAATCCTTAGGTTCAGTACCCAGCACTACACACTAAAGTGAGTATTTATGTGTTCCTGTAATCTGAGCGCTTGGGAGGCTGCAGTTTGATGAGCCATGTCCCTAGTAGTCTCTGCCTTTTGGACATTTGGTCCACCAGTGATGGTGTGGTTTGGGGAAGTTTGTGGCCTTGATGAAGGAAGTACATCCCTGAGGGTGTGACTGATGTTTCCTAGCCTCACCCTGTCCCCAGTGACGGCTCTCTGCTACCAACACGTGCATGCTTCTCTTTCTCCTCCTGCCCTCATACCTCCTGCCTCTGTCCTGCTATTACAGACTCTTAGCCTTCTGGAACTCTAGGCTAAAATAAACTGCTTCTTTTATAAGTTGGCTTTGTCATGGTTATTTTACTGCTGCAATAGTAAAACAGCTAATGTAGAGGTTAAGGCAGGAGTATTAGGAGTTCATTTTCTTTTCAGCCAATACAGAGTTCATGGGACCTGTCAGAAAGCAAACGACAAGTCAAAATGATCATGGATGCACATTTCTCTGTATATAAATGTAAAGTGTTTTCTTCTTGTGGAAATGACTTCCTTGTGTCTGATTTTCTGGTGTTGCTGTTGTTTTATCAACTGCATGTTTACTTGACATTAACAGTTAGTACGTTTAACATTGCATAGTGTATGCCAGACAATTTAGTGTCTGTCCTGATTAGAATTGTGCTGGCTCTTATCAGATTTGATGTTGGTCTGATCATAGAGGCATTTGCAATAGCTATGAGATTTGGCTTCATGGGTTAAAAATTCACTTTACAAATCTCCCTTTCTTGTGTGATTTCATTTAGAGTTTTTAGTAACCGTCTTGGCATCCTGAAAGAGAAAGTTAGATTTGTCAGTGACTAGTGAGTGGCCTCAGGCAAGCTGCGTTGAATCTCAGGATGGCTTCCATCACAAATCAAGGAGTGAGGATTTGCTTATCTTGAAGGGCTTCTACAATGGTTGGGCTATAACTGCAAAGTGCCTTGTGCCATGAGTGGCATACGGTAGGGAATCAGTGCACGGTGGTTGGTATTATCAGTCAATTACTCTTTCGTGGAGGGAGATGCCTCATACAGTGTGAGTATTTTGGAATAAGTAACAACATCTTAGCTCAGACTTGGCTCCTTGGCCAGGATTTTAGTGTCTTACCATGAGGGATATTCAATTACAAATTCAACCGTAAAGCAATATGGGAAATTAAATTGTAGAAGATGATTTGGTTATTAATAAAGACTCACTGAGCTCCAAATGCCACTTTTTGCATTTCTTTGTAGCCTGAGATTCTCCTTCTTGACTATAGGCATTGTTGTAGCAATTGGGGAGATTTGCTTCCTAAGGAATTCTCTTGGACCCTTATCCATGAGACACTCATGCGTTTATAAAACAGTGGCAGAGTGTATAAGGTTCCATCTCTGGCAAAGCTAGCTTAGTGAAGAACATACTAAATGTAAAACATTCTCTCCTGGGGTGGGGGGTGGGTAGATTTCAGTGGGTAAATCACTTGCCAGACAAGTCTGAGGACCTGTCTTTGAATTCCCAGAATCCTTGTAAAGCTGGGTGTGGTCACATGCCTCTGCAATGGCAGAGCTCCTACAGTGAGATGGAAACTGGAGACAGGAGATTTTTGGAGGCATGAAGGCTGGCTAGCTTGCTGCATGCAAGGGAAAATAACAAGAAATCCTGTCCCAAGAAGTTGTATAACAAGGAATAACCCCTGAGGTTGTTTCATCAGCTCTGCATGTGCGTTGTCGGGTACGTGTGTGTGCGTGACTGCACTCCCACATGAGTGTGCACACAATATACACATGCATACAAAAACAAAAAGTAAAAATTTCAATAGGTACCATTTAACACACACAAATGCACAAGCAAATGCACACTCACACACATGCACACAACACAGAAAATAATGATAAAAACATTCTCAAGTAATGCCATTTATATGGTATATTTCCCCAAGTCTTTTAGAGTTTAGTTTCTAATGTGATGTTACTTCTTAGTATCCCTAGACAACAGGCCAGGCAATCTAAGGGTACTTTTCAGAAAGTAGAGTATAGAATAATGAAACAGTTTTCTCATGATGTGATTATAATTATAGGTAGAATTGGAACAAAATTCTATATCACTTTTCTATTGTGATTGCTTCTTGCTTCTTTAATAAGGAACAATGGGTGTTTGTTTGCTGTTAATATATCTTCTTCTAAGATATGTTTATCTAGTCAGACATTTGCCCATTTAAAAAAAAATTGGTTGTTCTCTCATGTAGATACATATTTGGGCTGCTAATAGGCTAAATCAACATTACACTACTACAATAAGTCCCATTGTGGCATTATCTACTCACATTTGCATACAGAATTAAAGTGGAGTTGCTAATATTTTGTTAAAAAATTACATCTGTATTCATGGCAGCTACTACTATATAGATCCTTTAAAATATATGTTTTTCTCAGGCATTCTATTAACACTGTCTATTAATTCTGGCTATTAGTTGGGGTTCTGTAAAGGAAAATAACTGATATAATGAATATATATACAAAATGGCTTACAGACTGTGGCTGTCTCCTGGTGGAAAGGTCAAGAACTGGGTAGTCTCAGTCGTCCTAGTCTGGTGCTGGAGTCCTCAGTATTCCTGGAGAGCTGCCAGTCTCCAGGTGACATTACAGTCCAGAAGAAGTAGATTCTAGCACCAGTGAAGGGACGTGTGGCCGCAGCAGGACTTTTGAACTTTGCAGTGAGAGTGAAGGCAAGCCGGAAGAAACCCTTTCTTCCAGACTTTCACCAGAAGGCGTGGCCCAAATTTAGGGTGTATCTTCTACCAAATAATCCAATAGAGAAAACCTATCAAAGGTGTGACCATATGTTTGTGTTTAGTTGATTGCAGGTTTATTCGAATTTGCAGGGTTAGTTGCCTCCCTGGCTTTATGTAATGTTTTTGATGTTGTTTTTGGTTCTTTGAGAGAGGGTGTGGTTTGTAGTTCTGCTGACTTATAACTCCTTATGTAGTACAGACTGGGTTGGTATACACCTAACTCACACACCTCAGTGCTGGACTGACAGTCTGAGCTATCACACCTGTCTTATAGAGTAACTTTAACCTTTTCATCTCTTCTAGAAAGTTCATGTGGAATTGGCATGATTTCTTCCTCATATGTGACCAGTAAGCTACTATAGCTTGGCTTCCTCTTTGTGAATTTTTAAAAACTATGAATTATGGAGCCTGTAAATAGAGATAGAATTAAACCAATTATTTATTTCTCTCCAGGGAGGCTGGCAGCTTGTGTCTCTGAATGCATTTTCCCATTTAAACTGTTGAATCCATTAGCATAAGTCCTTCATAATTTCTCATCTTATCATCTTATTAGCATCTACAGAGCCAGAACTAAAGTCACCTTCCTCATTCTTGTACCAGTTATTCATGATCTCTTTGCCCATATACCCACCTACATGATATATATTGAGCATATATCTATATTTTAATATAAAAAGGTGTGGTCTTGTTGACTTTTACATTATTTTCACATGTTCTATATGATTTTTCTCTGCTCCAATCTTTATAATTTCATCATTAAATAGTTTTAGACGTGTTTAAAAACTGTATTGTTATGCATTTGAGTGCCTTTTATGCATCAATATATGAGCACCATGTTTGTGCCCTGGTGCCCTTGGAGGTCAGAAAAGAGCATTAGATTCCTTGGAACTGGGGTTATAGATGGTAACAATCCAATATGTGGGACCTGGGAAGCAAACCTGGATCCTCTGGGTGAGCAGCAAATGTTCTTAACTGCTGAGCCCTCTGTCCACTGTGTGTGTGTGTGTGTGTGTGTGTGTGTGTGTGTGCGCGCGCGCTTATTTCCTTATCTTATCTTCTTGAGTAAGTTTCTCTCTCTGAGTAGGCTTCTCATCAACTTGGCTAGAGTGGCTGGCCAGTGAGTTTTTGGGATTGGTCTCTCTGTGTCCCGCCATTCCTGGGGTTACAAAAGTAGGCAAACACATCCAACTTGTTCATGTGGTTGCTGGTGACCCAGAATCAGGCCATCAAGCTTTTGAATCAAGCACTTATGATTGAGTCATCACCTCGGCCCCAGTTGTCAGGTTTCTGTTGTGCATCCTTTTTCAGTTTTATAAGGAGTAAGTACAGGTCACCAGATGGGACATTCTTCCTTTCTAACATGGGCATTGCGATAGGCTTCCCTCCTGTTACTTCCCCAATAGCTTATACATAATGCTACCTCTGTCTTCATTTTAAATCACTTTAACAATAACATAATTTCCCTTCTTATTTTTACCTGGAACCACAAGATAGTTATTAGTAAGTTCTTCTATTTCCAAATATTTGACAGGTTTTCAGTTACTTTGTTTATTTCTACTTAGGCTCATATGGGCCATGAACATGCTTTATTTGATGTCAATTGTTCAAATATGTGGATATATTAGCCCTAACTTCAACACATATACCATACTCCTTACACGCAAGACTCAGGGAACATCACGGAAAAGGAGGTGGAAAGACTGTAAACTCGAGAGGTTAGAGTCGATGCTGTGAGCTGTGCTTTCTGACCAGATCCCTGCACTCTTTACCTCACAGGAACTGTGGCTGCCTGCTCAAGATCAAGCCAATCCAAGCTTGGCATGGCTTGAGGAGGGGATCACAAGACCCCACCTCTAACTGAGGCGATAGTGGAATTGAAGGCTGCTGGGGGAGGGCTTCCAGTGTTTTCCAGGTGTGTGGACTCTGGACTTAGTGGGATATTAAAATATAAAACACAGGGGACATGAGTTTGGATCAGGGATGAAATGGGGGCAACCTGGGAGGAGCTTGAGGCAAAGGAATATGAGCAAATTACATAAGAAATTCTTAAAAATAGAATTTTTAAGAGCTGTTGAATTATGTTTACATATATATGTATGTATATATGTGTGTGTGTGTGTGTGTGTGACAATTCTGTGGATATATTGTGTATTCACTTGAATAAATTGTATTTTCTATTATTGTAGGGAAGAGTATTGTACAACTGTACATTAGGTAAATTTGTTGAACTTGGGTAAGTGAAATGTTTGAGCAGTTGCTTCTTTCTTCTCTCTCTCTCTCTCTCTCTCTCTCTCTCTCTCTCTCTCTCTCTCTCTCTCTCTCCTGGATTCACTCTGTAAACCAGGCTGGCCTCAAACTCACAGAGATCTGCCTGCCTCTGCCTCCTCAATTGCTGGGATTAAAGGCGTGTGACACCACACAGACTTGCTTCCTTATTTTCTGTCTACTCTTTTTTTTTTTTGAGTGAGAGTCATCAAAATCAATGATAACAGTGGAATTCTCTACTTTCAGTGTCACTGTGTCTTCTTTAAACATCCATTATTCTCTTCTACGTGCAAAGACACTCTGGATAAACTAACAATTATGTTTTTGTAGTCTAAGCAATATGTTGTTCCAAAATCAAATTTATGAATAGACATTTCCATTTGTTTTTCTTAAAATCAGTTTCAGCATGCCATGTATTTTATCTGATAATAATTATTATAATTATATAATTTATTGGCATAATAATTATTAATTTTGGTGTAGTATGAGTCAGGCAGGGTCTCATACTGTCCAGTGTGGCCTGTGACTCACTATTCAGCCAAGGATGACTTTGAACTTCTGACCCTCCTGAGGTCTCCACCTCCCAAGATCTGAGACTAGAGACATGTGCCACCACACCAGTACATGGCTCTGAAGACACAGCTCATGGCTGCTTGTATGCTAGGTTAGCAGTTTACTCACCAAGCTGCATACCAGCTCTAGTATCCATTATCATTCTTAAAAGATCCAAACATAATAACAGTTACAAAGTGCCCATGTAGCTGTCTCACCAGAGCCCTGTTTCCTTTGTGTAGGCCCAGGTCTTCATTAAGTCCTGTTCCTTGTGTTAGAAGGACTTCCCTGTCCTCCCCCACACACAACTTGTGTGTTAATTGTTGTATTAATTGTTCTTATAGTTTTAAGAGTTGTAGGTAAGGAAATATTATCAATTTAGTCTCTTAGTTTTGTTTCTATACTATCTTCAAACTTTTATTATTTCAAAACACTAAGCAATTTCTCTCACTTTTACTTTTGTTTCACCATACATGATGCATTTTTAATCTACTTAATTTTTTTTATTTTAAATTTCAAATTTCTTATAATTTACTCAGATTACATCTCAGATGTTATTTTCATTCCCCCCTCCCTCTTCCTACCTATTCCCTTCCCTACTTAACCTTTTAAACAAGATAATTTAAGTTTTAAACTTGCTTAATTTGCTTTAAAAATTTATCATTATCATTGTAGTTAAGTGTTTGACTATTATCACATTTATGGGCAGTTTTTTCTTTCTTGATATTTGGGACTCCTTCATACATTTTCATCTATAGCATTATAATTATCTTCAGGTTGCAAAAGGTTTAATGCCAATAGTTTTCAATTTTTCTTCCTTCTCCCTTTAGGCACAAAACTTTGTCTCTTTGAAGTGCTACCTTCTTCTATTATTGTTGTTGTTGTTTTCCCGTTTGGTATTTACTTATCCATGTGTGCTGGTTGACGTCATTTTTATTGCTGCCATTCTCACCAGTCTTGAATTTGCAATGCTGTGTCTTCTTACTCCCTTGCTGATTAGCCCAGGCACCACAGCTTTGGTCTTCCAGAGTTTGTCTCAGACTTTTGTTGTATCTTCTCTCCCAGTGTTTTCTATAGCTTCTACACTACAGCATTGCCACAGTAGTGCTGAGAGCTTGATTCTAATATCATTATAATTTCCTCTTCTTTCAGGTTGATTGACTTCCTCCTTATTCCTGGTAGTTTCTGATAGAATACCAGAATTGTCTTTTTAGTGCTGTACATGATAGATATTTTTAATAAAGCTAAACATATTGTTGGGCTCTTGTCTGAATTGCAGTTAAATGGCTTGGAATAGCTAGATTGATTTGATGTTTGTCTCTAATCTTTGCTAGTGGAAGCAAAAGTGTATTTATCAGAAGGCTAACTTTCCCTCACTAGGGCGACAAACAGCTATTCTTAGAGCTCCAACCCCTGCGTTATGATAGTCTCTGGATGGGAAGTGAAACTGACCCCTTTGCATGAATTTGAGCACTGTTTCTCTTGGGTCTGGCATCTGTATTTTGTGTAGCTCCCTTAAACATCCTGACAGGTGCTGTCTGTATGTGGACCTGTCTTCTAAATAGTGCATTTGTTGCCTGTTTTTCAGAGATTCTCACAACTTGATATCCAATGTCCAACGTCTTTACTGGTGTGAATTTACATATTTCCCTTTTGTTGATTCTTTTTTAATGTGCTCTCTCTCTCTCCTCCTGCCTCCCTTCTCTCTGTGTATGTGTGTGTGTGTGTTTGTATAAAACACACATGTGAAGGTCCCTGATGAGGCCAGAAGAGTACTGCATCCCTTGTTTCTATAGTTACTTGTGCTTAGGATCTGATGATCTGTACTATACTACGTAGGTTCTGGGAATTGAACTTATGTCCTCTGGAAGCATGCTTTTGCCTGCTGAGCCATTCCTCCATTCCCTTAATTGTTTCTTATAGTGAGGCAAGTGTAGTATTTATTATTCACTTTTAAATGAGAGCACATGTTATAGATACCTGTTAGCTTGGATTACTTTCAAAATACGGTAGCAACTTCAGATTTTGGTTGCTGTTCATCATTGAGATCACAAACTTCCAGCTTTCTGTAGATGTAAGATCAACTGAGTATCAGAAATAACCTGGATGCATTAATTTTCATCGAAATAGATAGATACTGTCCCTCCTCTCACCCTTTTTCTAAATAGTGCAATATAGCAACTATGACTGCTAATGAATACCAAATTGAAAGCATTTAGAGTCACTAAGGGAACAATGCTCTGAGCATATCTGCAAATTAACTAAATTGAGTTAATTGAAGAGGGATGGCCTATCCTAAACACGTGCCATGGCATCATCCCATTGGCTGGGATCCTGGGCTGCACACAAAGAAAAAGGTCAGTGGAAAAGTGTTCATTTCTCTCAGCTTCCTGACTGCAGATGACATGAGACAATATTCCTCAAGTTGTGGCCACCATGCCTCCCAGGCCATAAGCGATTGGACCTTCAAGCTGTGAGCAAAAGTGAAACCTTCCTTCTTTAAGTTGCCTTCATCAGGTATTTTGTTACAGGAATGAGAACAGTAACTGATGCAATACAGTCATTTGCCCAGCATTTTGTTGCGTCCAACCCTACAGGAAACCTGGGGCTGCTTTAAAGTACACAGGCGTGTGCATGTGGGTAACTTGCAAACATATGCCATTTCGTACAAGAGACTTGACCATGTGCAGATTTTTTATAATCTTGGGTACAGACACCAACCTTTTATGCATGCTGAGGAACAGTTACCTAGTTACAATTTCACTCTGATTTTTTTCAGCCTTTTACCACACGTGCTTTTTCCAAAACAACTTTATAATCTGTGCTATTGAAACTTGAAGATCTAATCTCATGCTCATAGAAGAAACTGGACGTGAAAGTTTTTAAATGACTGAGTAATATGAGCAGCAGATTGTACTTACTGTCCACACTAGCCACCTCTGTAATGCATATGGTAAAGGGATTTATTTCTGAGATTTTACTGAGTAATTCAACAAGTTGAAATATCTGGAGCTGGAGAGGTGCCTCAGTGTTGTGCAAGCCTGAGGATATAAATTTGCATCCCCTGCATCCCTGTAAAAAGCTGGACATGGCTGCATGCTTGAGAGTAACCCCAATGAAAAATTCCTGGGTCTTGCTTGCCACCAACCTTATGCCAGATTCAGGGAGAGATTGTCTCAAAGGGGATATGGTGGAGTGTGGTAGAGCAGGACACACGATATCCTCTTCTCTACATATCAATGTGCAAAATTGCATATGTGGGGCATACAACACACACGGGGAGGGGGGGCAGAGACACTGAGTTAGAGAACGAGGTTTAGAAGACATAGAAACAGAAGAAAACTAAAACTAGAGTCTCAGCAAATGCTACACAGTCAGAAGCTACTGCAGTGTCCCAGTGTCATGACGTTTCTGTGGAAGAAGAGAAGATACTGTGAGGAGGAATAAACTGTCTCATGTCAATTCTTTCTGCTGGAGTATGAATGTTCAGGATTCAGTGATCCAAGTGGAAGCACATGAGAGGCTGAGCCTATAGCTTATTACCATCTTTTTATTTCATTTTTTAAAATTAAACTATTTATGCACTCACTTTACAATCTTTTAAAAAGTTTTTGTCATATATTTATCTTCTGAGATATGGTTTCTTAAGTATCCAGAGCTACCCTGGAATGTGCTATGTAGCTGAAGATGGCCTTGGATTTTCCTGCCTCCAGCTCCTGAGTGCTGAAACTATAGGTGTTTCCTACTGTTCTCAGTAGATTGGATGCTAAGAATGGAACCCAGGGCTTCCTGCATGGTAGGTAAGCACTCTACAGACTGGCCTACAACTCCAAACTCACATTTCCATCTTCTCGCTACCAGGATAGGACAAAGAGACATCTAATTCCTGTCATGAGTGAGACCTTGCCACTTACAAAGACTGACAGAGTTGAATGTTTGTGAATGGAGTCCAGGGGAAATGAAATACAGCTGGTATATATTGCCAAACTCCATGGCCTTACTGCCTGTGTCTTCTGCCACTGAACAGAGGATTTTGAGCACACTTACCATAGTGAGCATCAAAGTTTTCACTGAAGGGTAGACAATAATCCAACCATGCCTAGAATGTTCTGTGAGTTTTGAATGTGTCCCAAGGGTATTAATGTTTTTCAAGTTGCATCCTGTAGTGTATGTTTCAGAATGTGCCATCACATTTTTATGCATGAAGAGCTCAGCAGGAGAGAAATCCATTTAAGTTTGTTAACTCAGGTTTTCCATATATTTTTTAAACATTCAACATTTTTTTGTTCCTCCTGCACCTCTTATCTCCCTGAGGACAATTTTGAGAAGTGGCAGACTACAATCACAATTCTGTGTTTGTAGGAGTTGCGAGGTTACAGCTCGTTGGTCCAGCTGGCATGCCCTCAGCCTCCCATGCAGGTCTGAATATGTGGGAGACATGTGCATTGGCAGACAGAGAGTGGTGGCACATCCAATGTTCCACAGATTTGCTTTGGCAGCTTAGTGGGGTCTGAACAATTATAAGAGCCCATCTTCCAGGTAATATGCTTGTAGAGAAATTTACAATGAACTTTTAGTTATTGGTTGGGCTGGGGTTACCCTCCTCCAATAAAATTTGACTATGTCAGTGACCCACAGACACCACTTTGAATCACAGTCCCCGAATATATCTTGTTAAAGGCATAGAGAATCTCCACTAGGAGGCTCATATGGGTCCCAGACACATGTGTGTACATATGTCTCATCTATTAGCTGAGTCCCGAGCGAGTTCCTATAAGGCACTCAGTACACCAGCAATGGAGAGCGACTGGGTACACTAATTCATCCTCTGCTCCGACCTCCTTTATTTCCTTCCAGGGCTTCAGTCCACATTCCAATGCTCCTATAAAACTAATTTTGCTAATTTACTTGTAGTAAAATTTTATGAGCTATAACAATCAGATACTTTAGGAATATTTCAATCTAGAGTTCATGATGCGTCTTCTTCATTATTTTGGAAATGAGTCAGTTGAATATAATTTGCTGTGAGCAGTCCCATGCAATATACATCTGACGGTTCCTCTGTCTTTTTGGGCTGTTGATTTGTTTGTTTTTATTATTATTATTATTATTATTATTATTATTATTATTATTATTATTATTATTATAATGCATGTGAAGTTCAGGGTAATCTTAGACTTATTAAGTGTTAGTTTTTTGGATACATCTTAATTTTTACTTTCTTTAGTTTTAAATGATTATTTGTTTTCAATAACCACCTGCATGTATAGAGTATATGGTAATCACCATTATCCTTTTATTCCTTTCATACTCTCATTGACTCCCCTTTTCCCCAACCATTGCCTCTTCCACTGCATCCTTTTCTCTGCGTGTGCAGAGAGTCACAAGTATCGTACACACAGGATTGTGATAACCACACATATGTGGGTGACAGCATCTAGCAGCATGCCCTCTATCCTCCAGCTATTACAGCTTTCCATCCCTCTTTTGTGATGTCCTCTAGTCCTTATAGAAGATTGTGTGTGTGTGTGTGTGTGTGTGTGTGTGTGTGTGTGTGTGTGTGTGTGTGTGTATAATTTAGGACAGTTATTTGGCCTTAGCATGTTGACCAATTTTGAGCTTTTTAAGAATTATTATTAATTATCACCCTCTGAGAGGAGAAACTTTTCTGACCCAGGCTAGAAGCCACACTAAAATGTGTCTATAAAACAAGAGTTTAGGAGGCAGTTTGACTATATGTCCACTTAGCAAAACATCAGTAGCACATTTCCTCCTAGGATCATGACATCTCAAATCAAAAGCTTTTAATCAGGTTTACAGAACCAGGCATGTATTCCCTTCCATGAAGTGGGCCACTAATCCAATCTGGAACAAGTTGGTTAACTCTCAGAGATTATTGCACCATTGTGTGATTGGTCATGTTTTGCCTCAAAGGTTGGTATTGCTGCCTACGGAGTCCACAATTGGTAAAGAACTTTGATGATTTTTCTCTCTAAGTGGCCTTCTGAGCAATGACTGGTACTGTGAATGCTAGTTAGGGGGAAAGATGCTTCTATTCTCAGTTCCAACTTGATTTCTTTGTGTGCTAAATATTGTTTTATTTTGGGGAAGACCTTGCATATATTGTGATTGGGTGTGAAATGCCCCCTGTCGACTCAAGCATTTGATCATTCGGTGCCCAGTGGTCAGGCTGATTGGAAGGTTATGGAAATTTCTGGAAGCAGAGCCTTGCTGGAGGAAGTATGCTAATGGGGATGGAGTGGAGCTTGTATTTTTATAGCCTGTATATTTTCTGTTTTCTCTGTTTCCTCAATGTCAGGGTGCCTAAACACTCCAGCATGGTGGATTTCCTCCCCACCCGCCTGAACTCTAAGCTGAAATAAACCCATTCTCCCTAGGTTGCTTTTTGCCAGGGCATTTTATCACAGTGGGAGAGAAGGAACAGATACAGTAGATTTTTCCACAGATAAGCAGTCTCCAGTGTTTGCCGTACCTCTGCATTGTTCCATTTCTCATCTTTATTGATCTTTAATTCTTTCCAGTTACTGACTGTATAGACACTTCTATGCCTTGTATCAAATTAACTCAAAATTATGGTAAAATTTAAAGAACAAGTTTACTATCTTAGACATCCAGGCGGTGTCTGAGGTAATAAAAAAAACCACGCTGCAATACAACACGTTATTAACTTTTCGAGGTTCTGTCTCAGGAGAACTTTCAAACCGTTCGGTAACATGGTGACATAAGGCAGATAATCTCATCTCCATGGAAAAGTTAAGACTGCAGATGTCAGAGCTACTAGATTAATTTGAGCTCACACATAGCCAAAGCAAGAACTTGAGGCCTCCTAGATCTCTCGAAGGACACTCTTTGAAATCATTGGCTTGAATTGGGGCACCCAGGCCAACATTAAAGAGGAAAGGATTACTAATTTATTGCAAGCAGAAAAATCTGCCTTAAGTTTCTTTCTGTATTGGAAGAACACTTTCTTATCATTATAAAAGGCACCGTATAATACAGGGACAGTAGGAAGAAAAGAGTATAGAACTCAAATTCAGGCCTTTGTTACAACAATAACTTTCACCCACTGACTCCTCTGTCTAGTTTCACACCCCACCCCATATCTGTTACTTTTATTTAATATTATTTTGCAAACCAGGATACTTTGCACCCAATGGACAAGGAATGCGAGCAAATGTGATAGACAGATGGGAGTGGTTCTTGGTGGTCATGGGGAAGTTTGTCTGTTGTTGATAGGATGAATGTGAGTGCTCAAGTCTGGAATTTAGTCATCGCCTAGCATTTTCTAACCACGGTGACTATGAGGCTTGTTGCAACAATACGAATTTATGCATCTAAAAAAGGGACACCACAGGCTTTGGACTTTTTAAAACCTACTTTATTTGGGATTCTTTAATGGGAACAGGAGAAATAGACCTTCTTAGACTCAATGCCTGGGAGCAATTCCACTGGCATAGGTGGCGGGATTCCAGCAGACACATTAAACAGCAAACCAGAAATTCAGCAAAGCAGACTGCAACCACAGTAGCCAGAACCTGGAGCAGCAGACGGAACCTGGAACCTCAAAGTGTTCTCTGGAGCACTTCTCTCTAGGAGCATCTTGAAGTGGAGCAATCAACAGCCAAACAATAGGAAAGAATACCAAGACTAAAAAGCCCAGCCTCTTGATTTTGGGCGTGCGTGCGTGCGCATGTGCACTCTCTCTCTCTCTCTCTCTCTCTCTCTCTCTCTCTCTCTCTCTCTCTCTCTCTCTCTCTTTCTCTCTCCCCCTCCCTCCTTCCCTCCCTCCCTCTCCCTCTTTCTCTCTCTCTCTGAGTCTGTACTAACATATTTTTCATCTGGCAAACACCAAGCCCTCAAAAGAGGCAGTTCCTCTTCTAGTGGATAAACATCACCTGTTCTCTCACAAGTCTGTTCCCCATCCCACACTTGGGATAAAAACAAAAACATGTTTACATACACTACAGGATATGGAATTAAGAGGCTAGGAGAGGAGGATTATGGACAAAAGTGGTTGAATGAATTACGAAAGCATTCTAGGCTGTGAAGAAAGTACAAAAGAGGTCCAGTAAATTTCACATGATCAAAATGAAGACTTTTGTGCTACATAATTCTACAGCATTCCTTTCCTCATTGATGAAGCAAAATATCTGGGAAAAAATGCTACTTAAAGAAAATGTTTATTTTGGCTCATAGTCTTGCCCATCATGGCAGAAAGTCATGGTAGCAGGATAGAGAAGTGGCTAGCCACACAGTATCTGTAGTTAGGGTGCAGCAAAGTGAATGATAGTGCTCAGTTCAGTACAGGATTCCAAGTCAGGGAATGTCACTGTCCATGTTCAAGGTCTTGCCTTGCAATCGAAACCATCCTTATAGACAGAGGTATGTATCCAGATGATTCTAAATCCTCCAAAGTTAACAGGGAAGATTTACTATCACATCCATGAATTTATTTTTGTGAAAGAAGTTTTTGAGATAGTGTTTTGTCATGCTTCCCAGTCTAGTCTCAAACTCCTGATCTCTACTGATCCTCCTGCCTCAGCTTCCTTCCTCAGCCACCATGCCTGACACAGTCCTATCAATCTATCCGATAACACGCATTTCTACAGAAAAGTTTCATACTCCATTAAATTACAGTGGGGCATGACCAGTGCATGGGAGCTTTCAACTTGTTTATTAGGTATGGGTTTTGCTTAATAAACACTATAGAGACAGAAGAAATGCTTAGCTCTTAAGAACGTTTGTTGCTATTGCAAAGAATTCGAGATTGGGTCCTACCATGTACATTGGGAAGCTCACAACTGACTGTAACTCTGTAACTCCAATCCAATATTATCTTTTTCTATTCTATAGTCTCCTGCATGTGCATGTGTGTGTGCGTAGCATGCATGTGCATGCACTGCATGCGCACATGTGAGCACACACACACACACACACACACACACACACACACACACACTCACACAGGTAAGCAATCAAATGAATGTTTCTTCTTGAACTTTCTGTTTGCATCTCAGATGAGATTAAGGTAAGTTTTGTTGGCTTCTGAGAGTTGTCCTCTGCTGCAAAATAAGGCTGTGCTTTCATATTCCACTTTGTTCAGCTGCCTGTGTACGCTGTCACAATTGGGAAGAGCTGCCCCTGGGGAATTCACAGCCTCAATGAGATAGACATAGAGGGAACAAAGAGCTGAGACTTCTGAGTGCTTTTCCTGAGCCTGGGCAGGCCCTCTTTTTGGAAGGTAGATAGATCTAGTCCCAATTAAGCAAAGTAACACCAAGAATTGCCCAAGCAGAACATTTGGATTTTATAATCTTTACTGTTTTTCTTAATTTTTATTTTTTATATAATTAATTTATTCAGATTACAACTCAATTGTTATCCCATCACTTGTGTCCTCCTGTTCCTCCCTCCCTCCCTCTTTCACCCTATTCCCCTTCCCTAGGTCTATGACTGAGGGGGACCTCCTCCCCCACTATATGGTCATAAGCTATCAGTAACACATCCTCCTTGTAATAATTATTCCTTGTAATAATTCAAGCCAGTTACCTGAGTTAGCAATTTGGCTTCCTGACCTTAGGTTCTATGTACAAGGAATTCTCAGTGTCCATCCAGCAGCTACAGCTAATGACTCAATGCTACTCTTGCCTTCCACCCTCATGACAATATGCTCCAGGTGAGTCCTAGAACCTCCAACTCTGGTGTCCTCAGAGTTGAGGGAATAAGAAGTAGATTACGCCTTCTGGTGTCAGAAGGAATCATGTTAAGCTTGTGGTGGGGCTCAGTGAGCAGAATGATTGCCTAGCACACAGAAAGCCCTGAGTTTGATCCCCAGCATGGAAAAAAACTAATTATGGTAGTACACACCTTGAAACCCCACAGGTTGAAAGGTGCGGGCAGGAGGATTGGGAGTTCAGAGCTATCCCCAGGTACACAGCAAGTTCAAAGCTAGTCTGGGTTACACGAGACTGCCTCCAGAACACAATACTGATGAGTGGGGTCCCTCCTGCTCCCATTTTTCTTTGAGCTGAACTACATCTACACTTTCTACTGAGGATCTAGAGGTATATTATGTAGATGCACCATTTTGGTCATTTTATCTCTAAGATAATTCAGACATTTGTTCAACAGGCCATTCAAAGTCCTTTAGATCAGCCTGTTTGGAGTAGTGTGAAACTAGTATCATCTGGGCCCCCACAGACGCAGTCCATTTCTTGTGTATAGTTTGCTGTGGAGTGGGTATCCTTATCTGTTTGGGGTATTATATGGAATTCCAAGAGTCTACACCATTCCACTTGCCTTTGAAACATTGTGCTGAG
This sequence comes from Acomys russatus, assembly GCF_903995435.1. Classification (NCBI taxonomy): domain Eukaryota; kingdom Metazoa; phylum Chordata; class Mammalia; order Rodentia; family Muridae; genus Acomys; species Acomys russatus. Next base: position 21,661,885 of record NC_067142.1, read on the forward strand.
TTAGGGTGTTTGGGTAAAAGGCAGCAAAACTGGACACACCACAGAATTCTCCTCATTTCTTTCATTCATCTCAGGGACCATAGCCCCACACTGCCTGTTGTAAGTTGTTTTTCAGTTTTTGGTTTTTTTGGTTTTAGACAGCAGTTGTTTTGTGAGCGTTCATAGATTGACTTTCTAGTTTTCTTCCTTTGACAGCCAATCTGGCACTGGTTCCTCCATTACCATTGCGAGTGTAAATGCTCATAGTTGAAATATCACTATAGTCGTCTTGCCTTCTGCTCTGTACTGTATTCTGCCTTTTATAGTGCACGTTGTCTGTAAGAGTCCTAAAGAAAGAGGCCAGATCTTGTGACTCTTTTGGTCCCTATACCTAGGATGGCCTATGATACACACTATGTTCAAAATGAAGACTCAACATCACCAAATCAAGTATTTTATCTGCCCTGTTCATGCAGTGTTGTATTCTCATACTGTTCTGTTCCTTTCTTCTTGAACCAAAGCTCAGGGTCATGTGTGTTTAAGCTACTGTGTCAGAAACAGCTTTAACTCTTAATACAAAACCTTATGCTTTAGTGAGTTTTGTTCCTGTAGCTGCTTGAAAAGGCATTCTCTTCTCTAGGCTGCCTATGCCTAGGAAGAGGTCCCCTGCAGTGCTCACTACTGCCACATTGCAGCTGAAAGGCTCAAAGCAGTGACAACAGACTCTAAGAAGCAATATGTAGAAATCATAATCTCATTAAAAGTCAAGCTGGACATGGTAGTACACACATGCAACCCAGAATGTAGAAGTCTGAGGCATCATCCTTGGGCTAGATAGTATGTTTAAGACAGTCAGGGCAAAAAAGTAAAAATATGCTTTGATAAATAGAAACAACAGCAAAATGTCTTGACTGTTGTGGATGCATTTTCTAAATCTTCACATACATTTTGTTCCAGATTTTTTATCCGTATCCTACAAGTATGAATTGTGTGATAAATGTTGAATTAATTGAAATGTATGAAAAGCATCAATGATATTATCCCCATTATTGGGGATAATACTGCTAAAACCAATACTTATGTAAGACCCTTATAAATTAAAAGCTTTCCATTCATAGTTCTTTCCTAATGCAACCTTATGAAAATCTGTGGAAATCATATTACTTTATTTTAGTAATAAGGGTGGGGTTTGGAGAGATGACTTAGTTGTTAGGAGCACATGCCCCTCTGGCAGAAGGTCCAAGTTCAGTGTCTAGCACCCAGGTCAGATAGCATATGACTCCAGTTCCAAAAGAAATGATGCTCTCTCCTAGACTTTTTAGGCACGTGTACTCACATGTACCAGTCTCCATACAGACACACACATACGTTATAATTTAAAATAAAATACATATTAAATAATAATAAAGGTGTTTCTGAGAGCATTGCATAATGTTATCTATTGTTACTTCTATTGTTAGGTGAAGATTAGATGAAGACAAGAACTTTGGAACTCCGTGGTACTCTGCAATTAAAGTTTTTAGCCAAGTCAGAGGAACCGGGAGTATCCAAAGGGAAGAGCAATTAGCTCGAAAGTGGGAGGGAGGCAAAGCTGAAATGGCAAAGGCTGTCAAGGTGAGCAGTTCAGAAATGTCTGATGGAAGATAATTGTTTCTTATTTTACCCAAAAGGATATTTCAAAATTGCTGACTTGACACCTTCGTTTTTTCTTAGAACATTTCAATGACTATTACTTTTGAAACCACGCACAGTTCCCTGTGAACTTTGTTTCCTGTTGGCTTTTATCAACTTTCCAGTTGGCACAGCAGGAATAGTTATCAAGTGTTTGCAGATCTAGAATTTACTTTGGAAGTACAGGAGGTTAGATTTAGGAGGATTTTACTGAAGTGGTTCCCATGGTCAAGTCTAGTGAAATAAACAAATGCCTAGGAAAAAAGTGTGGATTTTACAATGTTTTAGTCATAGAAACAGAGAAAAATGTTAATTGTCCATAATAGTAAACCATCTTTATGTGGTAAATGGTGAGGAAGAGTATGGAAGGAAAATATGAGAAGATAATATTTCCTTCATCTTGCAGTTTTCATTCCTCCAATTCTTGTCTCTGTTCTTTCATTGCTTCAATATATAGACATTGTCTGCTTTATTCATTAGTCTGCAAAGTGTTTATGACAATACTTATTTGTATGTATATTGTGTCACTGTTACTTTTCTTGGAGAGAAGGGAACAAATATCTATTAACCTCAGCTAGAGAGGTTGGCAGACCAAAGAAATGATTCCAACAAAGTCTAGTTTAATGATCCAATGACATTATTGGGGTTACTTATAGGCATGTACATGATTGTTACACTTCTACAAAGGTCACCTCAGCCTGCATAACAACTCCTGAAAGCCGAGATGCTGGAGCTTCCTGCACTACTGAAGGCTGCCCTACAGAGCAGAAAGTCTCCTCTCCCCAGCAATCCTTGCTCTTTTTATAATCTTTGATCTATGGGAGGGGCTTTGCGAATCATGTACATTTCAGGCATTTTTTTTTTTATCGTATTATGAGCTGTCATCGTAAGCTTTGTAAGCATTGTTTACTTCCTGACTCTTTTTTCCCCTTGGTTTTCAAGACAGGGTTTCTCTGTGTAGCCTTGGCTGTCCAGAATTCAATTTTTCCACCAGGCTGGCCTCCAATGGCCTGCCATTGTCTCCCAAGTACTGGGATTAAAGATGTGGGCCACCACTGCCTGTCTTACTTCCTGAGTCTTAGTGAGCCTCCCTCTAGGATGGAATATTTCAATTCAGAGTAAATTTCTACACAACCGTGTGTTAAAGCACTTCATATATTTTTATGACGTCATAAGTTGCAGCGCTTTGGGGATGGAAATGAGAAAAAACTCACCTTATTTAGTGAATTCTTTTGGCACAGAGCAAGCCTGTGACTCAACACTCAAAAGATCAGCTTACTTGAAAATTGGACTGTGTTTTCTATTTTCAAATTCACTTCACTTTGATATCAAATGAAACCCTATTTGGTGTAGGAAATTAAAGTGTTTGCATTTTTCTTTAGCAAAGAGAAATCTTTTATTTTATTTGTCTGTATCCCTTTCTGTTTTTCATGACAGCCCTGAATTTTCTTCTCTAAAACATAAACAAGCCAATGTAAGCATGGCTAGCAGACTAAAATGACTATGGGATAATTTGAGTTTGCTGGACCAAACAGAATCAATCACCATTGTTCAGGGACCCAGAACATTAAATGACTATGAAAAGATATTTCTGAGCCTCCATAAGATAGGTTTTATAAACACGGAGGATGGAATAAGGCATCAAACACTCACTAATGGAGTTTGTTATAGTCAAATTTGTGGCCCCAGATGTAATCTGTACATATGGGAATTCTACTCCACTGGCTTAGTGCAAACTGAAAGGCCATATTGTCCTGTTGGAATGATGGATCCAGATAAAGGTTCCCAATAGCCATTTAGATTTAATAAATGCAATGTAAAGCTAACTCACAGACCTACAAGGATGAATGGAAGATGGCTTAACAATGGTATGGGTATCAGAGTAGAACTGATAGACCCAGTGTGTGTGTTGGGTTCCAGGCCATCCAGGATGGTGTGTTCTTTTGTTATTATTTCAAGATGAGGTGTTGAGTCTTCTTTATTTCTTTTAGGGGTTGGACTGTTTTTCCATCCTTCCTACTTTGTGCTCTGTGAGTTATGGCCTCATAACTCTTCCTGTGAAAGCTTTAGGAGCACACCTTCCCTCAGGGTGTTTGGAGTCACCGAGAATTATTGCTGAAGCCTAGGCAATAGTTTGGGGCTCTTAAGTATTCAGTTATTTGGACATTTCAGAATTTTTCTTCAGCTCTCAGGATAAATAAAGTCTTTTTTGACAGAATTGGAAGAAACAGATGGATGGTCACAGTCTATTATAAAGCAGCTTGATTTTTTTTCTTATTTCTCAATTACTTTACATCTAAAAATATGGTTCTGGTGCAATGGAGATGCCTCAGTGGTTCAGCATTTGCCACAAAAGCGTGAGGCTGGAATTGGGCAGGATGTGTGTGGCAGCCACTTGTAACTCTGCCCTTGGAAGTGAGAAACAGGGGGATTGCCAGAGTCAACCATAGCTATGAGATCTGCATCTTACTGAGAGATTGACAATTAAGGTAGTAAAGCAGTCTAGGATGATTCCAAGCATCAATCTTCAACCCACACATGTGTACTCCTCCCCTATACACAGGAAAAAATAGGAAAAGAAAAAACTGATTAGGTATATATTTGGTCTAGGAGATTTTAAAATAAATAAATAAATAAATAAATAAATCATCTTTTAGATCAACTTCCTAAAATGGGAAGTGTCTGTCTGTTTTTTTTCTCTCTCTCTCTCTCTCTCTCTCTCTCTCTCTCTCTCTCTCTCTCTCTCTCTGTGTGTGTGTGTGTGTGTGTGTGTTTGTGTTTGTGTTTACGTATGAAACCTAGAATGGAGTCACGGAATTATAGGGCAGAAGAAGGTGGAAATTATTGTATTCATGTAAGTTCACAGCTACTCTGGGAGCAAGCTGTGAATGGTAACCACATCATAGCATGCCCCATCCCAAGGTAAGAGTGTTGGCTGTTCTATGCTGGAATTAGACATTGGCTACAACCCACCGCACCTTCTCTCTGGGAAGAAATGTAATCTCCCAGGTGTTTTTAACTGAAATGCAAGCATTCATTACTTAGGATAATTCTCCAAGGAAGGCAACAGCTGTGATTACTTACCAGCTCTCAGCCTACCTTGGGAATATGTTCCCCAGGTCTGGAAGAGATTGAAGACGGGATCCCAACAGTGTCCACTAAGGGAAAAGAGGGACTGGAGAAATAGTTCATCAGTTAAGGGCCCTTACTATTTGTAGAGGACAGGAGTTTGGTTCTCGGCACCATGTGGAGCAGCTCAAAACCACCTACAACTTCAATTCTGGGATCTATAGACACACACACACACACACACACACACACACACACACACACACACACACCAAATATTTTTTAATCCTAACTCCATCACACTCTGTTCTGTGCATTCTGTTGATGAATACTTCCTTCCGGTCTTCTTGGTTTATCATCCTAGGAGGGTCTGTTAGCACTTGTCACCTTGCCAACATTAAACTAGGCTACAGTTACGGATGTTGGACCAGTGCCTCAAAACGAGTTTAGACTAATTTTGATTTTCCTAACTTGCCCTTTATAGGCATTTTTACAATTTAGGTCCATACCAGCAGTGCAAAGACTTCTGTCTCCATATTGCGATATTAGCTGCTACTTGACCACGAGATGGAAAACTATCTAGGCTATTTTGCAAAGACACTCTCTCATATCCTCAAACTTCCTATTTAGTTTTTACCACGCTATTTGCAATTAAAATTATTCAAAGGAAAATAAACATCTATAGCCCAAGAAAACAACCAAAAACCTACCCAGCCCCTCTTAATAGAAATAGGGTTTCATTCTCTTAAGGTTTCTTCTGGATGATTTGGGATGGATAATACTTTTATAGGGGCCCAAATAAAATTGGGGAAATGTTTAAACAAGTTAGGAAAAGCATTTGTGATACAGTTTCTAAATGTTGAGAAATTCCAGGTTTAACTAAAGTCCTGTGTGGGACAATCTGATTTGCTGTATCAGTTGAGATTGAGCTTTCTTCGGAGCTGTCCTGTTCTGTTGAGGAACTGCAACTGATGCATTTGGTGCTGGACCATGAAGGATACAGGATGTCAGTGTCCAGCATGCTGGGAGGAATGAATCCTGTCAGGTCTGATCCAGTGCCAGTGTGCAGTTTGTTTTTTTTTTCTGAAAACATAAAATTTCTCGTAAGCATTATAAAGTCCTAAAATTATAAGTATATGAGGTATGCATGGCGCATAGAACAGAGAGAAAACAAGACTGGACTCAGGGATGCCTTTCTTTTGTTTTATCTTTCTTTCTTAGGTTTGGGGATCATGGTTGAAAAGAAAGAAGGGAGAATATAGAAATATATAGGGATGATAGGACCAAAAGTAGATTATTGAAATCTACTCAACTTAATGCCTTAATTGTAACTCACAATGTTATTTTTAATTCAATATACAAAATTTTAATTTGTATACTGATACAAAACAAGTTTAATTTTGATACATTAGTATAGAAGTCAAATTTAAGATTATTCTTCAGACATTGTATATATTTCTACTCTATATGAAGTGTTGCATGCCTACAACTCAACTACCGTACAAAGTTTACTTCCAATGCTTTGAAAGTGCTATTGAAAGCTGCTTAGGATGACTAAGTAATACAAGTTAATTGTCAGTTGATCAAATTATGGTTATGACAATTACTATTCTATTTTAATAACAAGACTATACATCCTAGCTTTAAAAGATAGATATGATTCTTTACATACATAAGGTAAAATAGATAAAGTCTTCAAAAATATCAGAGACCTACAGAATATGGCATTTAAAGATGTTTTTATTATTTTAAAGATTCTTTGAAAATCAGACAGGTTAACTCCTGGCAATACCTAGCCTGCCTCAAAGAGGATGATGAGCATCAACGAACCTCCTTATGGAGATGGCTTCAAATGTGGCAAACAAGCCACTGGGCAAAATGTTCTTCTTTCTACCACAGACAGAATTCTGCCTAAAAATGGGCAAGCTTGGATGCAGGCAGAGTTGATGGCCAAACTCTGCCAAGACAGGGTAAACAAGTCCTTAATTGGTTCTGTCTCACAAATATGTCTGCCAAATATATTGGGTCAGAAGTCTGAAGAAGATGCTCCACTGTTATAGAGAGTTTTGAGTGAGTATTCAGGCAGCAAGCTGTCTGTCATTTTCTCATTTTGGAAGCTGCTAATTTGCACTTCCTGTCTACTCAAATAATTTACTTTATTCCTTATCAAGTCTCTGATAGGATTGAAGGGTCAGGTAGTTTAGATTTACAATTAAGCTTGGTTGTGTTGGAATCAAGATGTCTTAGGTCTAGATAGATGTTTTATGTTGATAAAGATGAGATATGATAGATATTGATTTACATTCAGAATTTTAGAGGCATCAAGATAACAAAGATGTTTTCTTTAAGGTTGACAAATACAAATAGCCAAAACACTATGAATGTAACATTTATATAATTCCTGATTGTTTCATGGTTCTTCTTGCTGTAGGTAGTTTATTGTATATATGTGTAATAATACAAATGTACATGTAAAAAAGAAAAAAATTAAATTTAAAAATCTCATTAAAAAAAGAAAGAAAATAATTTAAAGACTCTCCTTTGACACCCAGGGTAAGTCAAAAGCCTAATCAGGGTTTGTAGGACACAGTGCAACTTGGGTATATTTTATGAATGTCTGCATTTGTATAGTTATGTTTTAGAGGCAATATCTGTGTGATGGCTTGAATGAACAGCTCCCTTGTAGTCCTGGGCATTTGAGTACTTGGTTCCTTTATAATGGCACTATTTGGGAGGTCAAGGAGGAGAGGTGGCCCTGTTGAATGAAGTTGTCACTGGAGGTAGACTTTGCCAGTTTAAAGACTTGTGCTATGTCAAGCTCCCTGTCTGTTTCTGTTGGCAGTTTGAGATGTGAGCTTTCAGCTGTTCCTGCTGCCACACCTGCCTGATACTACCATTCCTTGCCATGATGGACTCTTATCCCTCTAGAACTGTAAGTCCAGATAAAGTATGTCTTTTATAAGTTTCCTTGTCTTTGTGCTTTATCATGGAGAAATAAAAATAACTAATACAAGATCTCCTTTATCCTACTGAATGGTGAGTTCCATTAAAGAAGAACTTCCTGTGCAAGAAGTGGGTGCTTGGCAGCAGTGAATTCAGGGACTCATGCTTGGTCAATGTGCTATGAGTAAGGCACTTAGCACTCAGACCTAAACGGGAAATGTTTGATGTTCTTCCCTCAGGGAGCATCAAGGAAGAGGAGAAGGAAGGGAACTAAGAGCCGCAGGATACAGAAGAGAACTGGGAAGTGCTGTGTTTTTGGACATGACATGGCTATCATGTTCACAAACTCAGAGGAGCTGTGGTCACCTTCAGAAGGTCTGCACAAGACAGAGACAGCCCACGTTAGAGCATGGTAGGGGAGGGGTTTCCAGGACCCATCCTTCACTGAGAAACTGGTAGTTACTGGAAGACGAAGATGTATTAATTTTGGAGGGTGTGGCCACTGTCATTTTGGGGGGCATGGCCACTGTAAGTTTCCAGTGTTCCAATGGATTACTCCACCTCCATGTGTGTGTGAATAGCACAAATTGGACTTAGTGGATTATCAACTAAAAAGAAAATATGAAGTTGGAAGGGGGCATGTCAAGTGAGCTTTGGGGGAATATAATATTTCGTTGTATATAAAATTCTCAAGGATAAATAAAATATCTTTAATAATGGCTTCCTGAGGTTATTAATATACTGCACCCTTTCTTTACTTTATATAAAATCAAACATACTAAGTATCTCACCGACGTTTTACTTTTTTAGTAGAATTTGCTGTTTTTCTTTCAGCAACAAAATAATCAGACTTTTGGTGATTTGTTGGTGTTTTAATGGCTGTACTGGAGGATGGACGTTATGCTCAAAGCAGTGCTGTAAAGAAAACCAGCTCTGCAACTCTCCTGCTGGAAACAATGTCAGTTAATATTCTGGATAATGTTGACTCAAAGAAAATATATATGTCTGAAGAACTTTCCTTCTGAGCATGAGCAGGTCTTGTATATGTCAATGGTCATAAATGCCTTTTCAAGAGAAGACAGAGAGGTAGAGGAGAGAGATAAAAGGTGAAGTAAGATCAGCAAGATGTCTCAGCAGGCAAAGGGGCCTCAGCAAGCCTGCAAACCAAAGTGCGATTCCTAGGACTTACGTGGTGAGAGGAGAGACTGTGGTGATGGGAGCTGTCCTTTGATCTCCACACTAGGGTCCTTGCAGACATACTCCCTCCCCTACACAAACAAACATAATAAGCCTGAAGAGAAAAAGAGTAAACAATAAATGGTGCTGTAGGTCCATTGGAGAGGGATTTAGGCCATTTTATAGCACAGTACTAAAGGAAATCTGTCAAAAGTGGCCTGTAAATAGATCCAAGTACAGAGTATATCTTGATAGACAACTTTAAAGTTAACAAAGAAAATAAAGCAATTAGGAGGAAAAGAAGATACAATTTTTTTTTACAGACTTTCTCTCCCACTCTGCTGCATCCTAAAAATTAATAAGATTCATATTGCAGAATACAAATTTCCCAATTCTGAGTATTGTAAGTGATGTTTTATCAGAAATGCACTATAAAAAATAAAACAAATACAGTCTTCTAGATAAAAAAGACTGAAGCAGTAGGTTTCAGGTTAAATTCTAATATCTAATTTTGGTGGTTTTGGATTTCTTTTTATTTATTATTATATTTTCCTTGGATAGTTTTTGCTTTAGTCACTAAAGAAGGACACTACTGTATCTTATATACGTAATGTTCTCTGTTTTCAAGGCCTAAAAACCATTCTATAAAAATGGGAGCATGGAAATCATGGAACTGTTTCTTCCAGAAGCACTTACATATGGAATGTATTATAAATTGATTGAGATTGGTCACAGGACCACAGGACTGCAGACATCACATCTCTAACACATCACATGTTGAGGGTGATGGGAGTGTGTATGTCTGCATTCAGAAACAGAAATAACTCAGTTAAGACTATCTTCAATTGTGTCTATGTATCTGTGTTGTGTGGGCGTGTGACTGTGCATACAGGTGCTTATGAAGGTCAGAAGAGGACGTCAGATCCGTGAGGCTGGAGTTACAGGCTGTTGTCAACAACCCAGTGGAGGTGAGTGCTTGGAACTGGGCTCTGACCCTCTACAGGAGCTCTTAACCCATGAGCCATCTTAACATGGAACTCTTAACTAACTTCCCAAATCTGATCTTTCTGTCTGCAAAAGTTTCTGTATTTGCATAAGCAATTCACCCAATTTAAATATTTCTTGTTATAAAACACAGTAACTTTATGATTTAATATTCTCAATTCATCTCCTACCGAGTCACCGTGCAATCTCGGCTGATCAAATCTCTCATGGTGACATTTGCAGCCGTAGGACTGCCAGACTGTCAGCCAAAGTGAGTTCTTCATGCCAGGGCAGCATATCCAGAAGACTAGAGAGAAAGCACAAGCCACTCAAACAGAAGATCTTTCAGCCATTATTTAGTGATCGTACGGGGGTAACTCATGAAAGTTGCAAATGCAGTGATAATTCCATGCTTGGAAGTGGGATTTATCTGTCTCAGAATTGTCTGTCCTTTTGACAGTGTGTGCTAACCTATGAGTTGATGTTAATTAGAGCAGTTTGAAGGCCCCAGCTGAGACAGTCAGCACCTTGTGCACAGAGATTCTCACTGCTCTATTGCAGAGGCGTCTTTAATCGGCATTATTATTTCCATTCCTTTCTAAGCTTTTGTGGTTATGTGTATTATTTATGTGCATGTGTGGGTATGTTTGTGTGTGTGCATTTGTGCGTGTGGTGGCTAGAGGACAACCATGGTGTCACTCTATGGGTGGCTAGAGGACAACCATGGTGTCACTCTGTGGGTGGCTAGAGGACAACCATGGTGTCACTCTGTGGGTGGCTAGAGGACAACCATGGTGTCACTCTGTGGGTGGCTAGAGGACAACCATGGTGTCACTCTGTGGGTGGCTAGAGGACAACCATGGTGTCACTCTATGGGTGGCTAGAGGACAACCATGGTGTCACTCTGTGGGTGGCTACAGGACAACCATGGTGTCACTCTGTGGGTGGCTAGAGGACAACCATGGTGTCACTCTGTGGGTGGCTACAGGACAACCATGGTGTCACTCTGTGGGTGGCTAGAGGACAACCATGGTGTCACTCTGTGGGTGGCTACAGGACAACCATGGTGTCACTCTGTGGGTGGCTAGAGGACAACCATGGTGTCGCTCTGTGGGTGGCTAGAGGACAACCATGGTGTCACTCTATGGGTGGCTAGAGGACAACCATGGTGTCACTCTGTGGGTGGCTAGAGGACAACCATGGTGTCACTCTGTGGGTGGCTAGAGGACAACCATGGTGTCACTCTGTGGGTGGCTAGAGGACAACCATGGTGTCACTCTGTGGGTGGCTACAGGACAACCATGGTGTCACTCTGTGGGTGGCTAGAGGACAGCCATGGTGTCACTCTGTGGGTGGCTAGAGGACAGCCATGGTGTCACTCTGTGGGTGGCTAGAGGACAACCATGGTGTCACTCTGTGGGTGGCTAGAGGACAGCCATGGTGTCACTCTGTGGGTGGCTAGAGGACAGCCATGGTGTCACTCTGTGGTGGCTAGAGGACAACCATGGTGTCACTCTGTGGGTGGCTAGAGGACAGCCATGGTGTCACTCTGTGGGTGGCTAGAGGACAACCATGGTGTCACTCTGTGGGTGGCTAGAGGACAACCATGGTGTCACTCTGTGGGTGGCTAGAGGACAACCATGGTGTCACTCTGTGGGTGGCTAGAGGACAACCATGGTGTCACTCTGTGGGTGGCTACAGGACAACCATGGTGTCGCTCTGTGGGTGGCTAGAGGACAACCATGGTGTCGCTCTGTGGGTGGCTAGAGGACAACCATGGTGTCACTCTGTGGGTGGCTAGAGGACAACCATGGTGTCGCTCTGTGGGTGGCTACAGGACAACCATGGTGTCACTCTGTGGGTGGCTAGAGGACAACCATGGTGTCACTCTGTGGGTGCTAGAGGACAACCATGGTGTCACTCTGTGGGTGGCTAGAGGACAACCATGGTGTCACTCTGTGGGTGGCTAGAGGACAACCATGGTGTCGCTCTGTGGGTGGCTAGAGGACAGCCATGGTGTCACTCTGTGGGTGGCTAGAGGACAACCATGGTGTCACTCTGTGGGTGGCTACAGGACAACCATGGTTGTCACTCTGTGGGTGGCTAGAGGACAACCATGGTGTCACTCTGTGGGTGGCTAGAGGACAACCATGGTGTCACTCTGTGGGTGGCTAGAGGACAACCATGGTGTCGCTCTGTGGGTGGCTAGAGGACAACCATGGTGTCGCTCTGTGGGTGGCTAGAGGACAACCATGTGTCACTCTGTGGGTGGCTAGAGGACAGCCATGGTGTCACTCTGTGGGTGGCTAGAGGACAACCATGGTGTCGCTCTGTGGGTGGCTACAGGACAACCATGGTGTCACTCTGTGGGTGGCTAGAGGACAACCATGGTGTCACTCTGTGGGTGGCTACAGGACAACCATGGTGTCACTCTATGGGTGGCTAGAGGACAATCATGGTGTCACTCTATGGGTGGCTAGAGGACAACCATGGTGTCTCTCTGTGGGTGGCTAGAGGACAACCATGGTGTCACTCTGTGGGTGGCTACAGGACAACCATGGTGTCACTCTGTGGGTGGCTAGAGGACAACCATGGTGTCACTCTGTGGGTGGCTAGAGGACAACCATGGTGTCACTCTGTGGGTGGCTAGAGGACAACCATGGTGTCGCTCTGTGGGTGGCTAGAGGACAACCATGGTGTCGCTCTGTGGCTGGCTAGAGGACAACCATGGTGTCACTCTGTGGGTGGCTAGAGGACAGCCATGGTGTCACTCTGTGGGTGGCTAGAGGACAACCATGGTGTCGCTCTGTGGGTGGCTACAGGACAACCATGGTGTCACTCTGTGGGTGGCTAGAGGACAACCATGGTGTCACTCTGTGGGTGGCTACAGGACAACCATGGTGTCACTCTGTGGGTAGCTAGAGGACAACCATGGTGTCACTCTATGGGTGGCTAGAGGACAACCATGGTGTCTCTCTGTGGGTGGCTAGAGGACAGCCATGGTGTCACTCTGTGGGTGGCTAGAGGACAACCATGGTGTCACTCTGTGGGTGGCTAGAGGACAACCATGGTGTCACTCTGTGGGTGGCTAGAGGACAACCATGGTGTCACTCTGTGGGTGGCTAGAGGAACAACCATGGTGTCACTCTGTGGGTGGCTAGAGGACAGCCATGGTGTCACTCTGTGGGTGGCTAGAGGACAACCATGGTGTCACTCTGTGGGTGGCTACAGGACAACCATGGTGTCACTCTATGGGTGGCTAGAGGACAACCATGGTGTCACTCTGTGGGTGGCTAGAGGACAACCATGGTGTCACTCTGTGGGTGGCTAGAGGACAACCATGGTGTCACTCTGTGGGTGGCTAGAGGACAACCATGGTGTCGCTCCGTGGGTGGCTACAGGACAACCATGGTGTCACTCTGTGGGTGGCTAGAGGACAACCATGGTGTCACTCTGTGGGTGGCTAGAGGACAACCATGGTGTCGCTCTGTGGGTGGCTAGAGGACAACCATGGTGTCGCTCTGTGGGTGGCTAGAGGACAACCATGGTGTCACTCTGTGGGTGGCTAGAGGACAACCATGGTGTCACTCTGTGGTGGCTAGAGGACAACCATGGTGTCACTCTGTGGGTGGCTAGAGGACAACCATGGTGTCACTCTGTGGGTGGCTACAGGACAACCATGGTGTCACTCTGTGGGTGGCTAGAGGACAACCATGGTGTCACTCTGTGGGTGGCTACAGGACAACCATGGTGTCACCTTGTGGTGGCTAGAGGACAACCATGGTGTCACTCTGTGGGTGGCTACAGGACAACCATGGTGTCACTCTGTGGGTGGCTAGAGGACAACCATGGTGTCACTCTGTGGGTGGCTAGAGGACAACCATGCTGTCACTCTGTGGGTGGCTAGAGGACAGCCATGGTGTCACTCTGTGCGTGGCTAGAGGACAACCATGGTGTCACTCTGTGGGTGGCTAGAGGACAACCATGGTGTCACTCTATGGGTGGCTAGAGGACAACCATGGTGTCACTCTATGGGTGGCTAGAGGACAACCATGGTGTCACTCTGTGGGTGGCTAGAGGACAACCATGGTGTCGCTCTGTGGGTGGCTACAGGACAACCATGGTGTCACTCTGTGGGTGGCTAGAGGACAACCATGGTGTCGCTCTGTGGGTGGCTACAGGACAACCATGGTGTCACTCTGTGGGTGGCTAGAGGACAACCATTGTCACTCTGTGGGTGGCTAGAGGACAACCATGGGTGTTGCTCTATGGATGTAGTCTACCTTGATTTTTGTGACCCAGTCTCCTAGTGGCCTGAAACCTCCCTGAATTATTTAACCTGGCTGGGCAGAGAGCCCGAGGCCCCAGCCTGTTTGCACTTTCCCAGCACTGGGCTTTTTGGTGGGTATGATCCTACAGAGTGCATCTTCATATGGATCCTAGGGATAGAACTCAGGTCTTTCCTATGTGAGATATGACTGTAGATATGTTTTAAAGTAAATTATAATTGTTGGTTTTTGAGCTAAATAAACTAGAATGTGATTTTTCTGTCTTTTTCCTTATAGCCACCATCCAATTTTTGCTGAGTGCTAACTACACAGTGCTGACAGGTAACTAAGTTGATGTTTTTGGAAACCTTGTAAACTGTGAGCTGGATAGGCTGAGAACCAGCAGCCTTGGCCTTGTGGGTGAGGAAGTGTGCCAGCATAGAAGGAGCATGCTGTGGTGGATAAGGCAGAGGAAAGATGGGAATTTAAGACTGGTCAGTTAGGAAGCACATCCTGCAGGGAAAGATGCAGATCTGAGGCTTATCTCTATCTGTAAAATCTTGGAGCTCTTAAAAAAATAATAAATGATACTTATTGAAGCCTCTTCAGGTAAATTAATGGTTGGCAGGCTTTTTCTTTTTTAAGTAAGAAGCAGTCTTACAATATAGCTGCAGCACAGCTTTTTCCTTTAAGGTGAAGCTTTCCATCATTCTATTAAAGATGGGAAAACAAATGAAACTTACTAACATCAGGAAGCTCCTGAAACTTAAACCTCTCTCCCCCAATAACCTCTACCAGGGAAAGTAGACAGCCTGACCTATTGAGCTTCCTTCACTCAATAGACTCAGGGATACAGCTTTTATGAATCAATACCCATGATGGGGTAGGGTTTCCTGTTATGTAATTGTCACACATACTCCTGTAAGTAACCCCTCTTCCATACTCCTTCAAGTAAAACAATAAGCTCACTGGTTTACTTAGCTACATTTGAATGGTGGTGTTTCTTTGGACAGTGATCAGTGTCATTTCATGACATGTTGCCTCAGGAAAAGTCACGTGACATGAGCCTTTGGAGCCTAGGCTGGCCTTGAACTCACAATTGTACTGAAGCCTCACAAATGCTGGGATTGCAGCCATTTGCTATAATGCATGCCCCAAATGCATAGGTTCTTTTTTTTTTTTTTTCAGCACCAGGAATTAAAATGGAATTATCCCTTACAAACCTGAAATTGTAACTATAGTATTAAGTTTTAGTGGTGGAAGACAAAGTCAACTATTTAGGCAGCTCACTAAATGGAACATTCCAGTACATGATCAGCTTCATAAACAAAACATGCACATTGGTTGTGATTGGGCAGCAAGCTTCTTTAATAACCATCTGTCAGGCAGCATACTCCATAAACCATCTGCCGTGAAATGAGCATGAAAAAAATGTGCTGCTCCTGCAGCTTGGTGGGTGACTAAGTCAAAGTGGTAGCCCCGACAAATGGGATAAATTGTTGTCAGAAAGCAGCAGGAATCAAGACCAGAATAAAAAAAAAAAATGACTCATAATGAAACATCACATTGAAGTCCTGTCAGAAATTGACTGAGGAGAAAAGTGTTCCAGTTCTCTGAATATGAACAGAAAAAAACATGCACTTAATTTTAATGCATTTATTTTAGCTATATTTAGATTTTTAATAATTTATTCAGTGGCATCCGGATTGTTATCACCTCACTTGTACCTTCGTGTTCCCACCCTCCCTTGTTTTTTCCCCTATTCCCCTTCCCTAGACCTTTGACAGAAGGGGACCCCCTCCCCCACCATATGACCACAACCTATCAGGTCTCATGTGGTGTGTGTGTGTGTGTGTGTGTGTGTGTGTGTGTGTGTGTGTACACCTAGGCACATGTGTTTGCCCATGTGTAGGCTCTATGTGCATTGATGGTTGCATACGCACATGTGTGAACATGTATGTGGAGGCCTGAGGTTGATGAAGTTGATGATAGCTATCTTCTTTGATCACTGTCCTCTTTATTTATTGAGGAAGAGTCTCTCAGTTGAATCCAGGGCACACTGAGTTGACTAATCTAGCTAGCCAGCTTGTCCCAAGGATTTCTACTCTTCACTTACTATTTAACACTAGAATCTACTGTGTGATCAGCACTCCCCAGACGCTGAAGTTGAAAGCAGCATCTTTTACTGAGAAAGGTGCATGAAGAAGTAATAGCTCAAGACGATAAAAACAGGGGCTGTGCGATGACTCAGCTGACAAAGTCCTTGCTATGCGAGCATGAGGACCTTAGTTCAAGTTTGAGAAACCATATAAAGCAACTGAGGACTGCTGTATGTGCCTATAATTCCAGCACTTGGAGGTGGAGACAGGCTGAGATGGGTAGGTGTTCATTGTCAACTTGTCACAACATAGTATAGAGTCTCAGCTGAGGAATTGTTAGACCAAGTTCATCTGCAGACGTTACCTTAATAGTTAACTCAGAAGCGGCACCCGCCTTGAACATGACCCTTCCTGAGCGCAGCTTTCATGGGCAAGGGCACAGACTGTATGAGAATAGAAATTGCATGCTGACTAGTAAGAAGCAGACCAGGATTCATGTGTTTATTTGCTCCTTGCCTTTGTCTGTGGATGCTTTGGGATATGCTCCTGCCTCTGTGACTTCCCAGAAGCCGTGGACTACAACCTGGGACTGTAAGCCAAATAAACTCTTTCAGTCCTAAGTCTAATTTTATGAGGGTATTTTGTCACAGCAACAGAAATGAAACTGTGACACAAATCCTTGGTGTTTGCTAGCAAGCCAGCCTAGCAAATCAGCGAGCTTCCAGTTCAGTGAGAGTCTCTGCCTCAAGGAGGTAGACGGTGATTGAAAAAGACATTTGAGGTTGTCCTCTGGACTCCACATGCACACATATGCACGTGTGCCTGCATATCTGTGTACTAGCTTATATATGAACATGCACACACACAAGTTCAGGGCACCTTAGAGTGTAACAGTATTATTCATAGTTTACTTTATTAAGCAAGAATGAGAATCAGTTTAATAAAGTTACATGAAAAAAATACGAAGACATTTGGGAGTTAACAACAGAAGGGCTATTATTCTGTCAATAGTCACATAAGGAAATAAATAAATTGATGGAGAAAATTTGAAAGGCAGTAAGTTCAAAAAAACAGGGAGTGAACTTTTTTTTCTAGAAAGAGGATGGTTTCTCTGCTGACACCGTGAAGAATAATACATAGGAAAAGACACTTTCAATATGAAATATAACTCATAAGAAGAGACATTATGACAACTCTGTGTTTACAATTTCCTACCTGTTTTTCCTGTGATCTTTTCTGCTATAGAAAGTTCCAATTTCCTGGGATCATAGTGAACATTCACAGTTTATTTTAGGATTTAGAAACATTGTGTGCAGTTCTTGTGTGTATGTGGTGGAGGTGTGTGTGTGTGTGTGTGTGTGTGTGTGTGTGTGTGTGTGTGTAGGCCAGAAGTTGACATTAAGTATCTTTCTCAATTACTTTATACCTTATTTTTAAAATAGTCTTTCTCAGTGAACCTAGAGCGTGAGCTAGACCTGCTGGCCAATGAGCCCTAGGGATCCACTAGTTTCCTCCACAGCTCTGGGATTACAGGTGGTTGCTGCCACATCTAGCCTTTTTACCTGAGTTCTAGAAATCTAACCTCAAGTACTTTACCAACTGAATCAATCCCCAGCAGCCGTATGAAAATTCAGAACATCAAGAATATGGCATACAGATGTTTTCATTCCTTAGACACAGCGGATCCTGTAACCTAGGTATTTGTCCACATCTTTCAGTCATTATTTTTATGTTGTTTCTCTGAGAGTCTCAAGTATATGAATTTTGCTTCACAAGGGTTTTTTTTTTAAAAATGAAATACATAAAAAGATAATGTTATATAGATCTTATCTTCCATAGGAAATAAAAAGAACAGCATTAAATGGAGAGGTCTTCCAGTAGTTGCCATGATGCTGTCTTAAGTAGATTGTTGTCCCCAAAGTCTGCTCATATTTGTTTTAGAGATTTTTAGTACAATTCAAGAATGTTAAGTCTGGGTAATACTTTAAAACTTTAGTTTTCGTCACAATACGTATGTGTGTGTGTGTGTGTGTGTTGGGGGAGGGGCGTCAGAGGTTGGCAATTCGTCCTTCCCTTATGGTTCTGGTGTTGTTTGGGTCAGGGTCTCTCACTGAAAACGGAGATCTCTGACTCAGCTATGCTGGTTGGCTCTCAAGCCTCAGAGATTCTCCTGTCTCCACCTCCCAGATCTGGGGTTGTAAACATGTGCTTCCATGGCGACTTCTTTTTTAATTAATTTATTCTTGGTACATCTCAATGGTTATCCCATCCCTTGTATCTTCCCATTCTTCCCTCCCTTCCATTTTCCCATTATTCCTCTCCCCTATGACTGTTCCTGAGGGGGATTACCTCCCCCTGCATATGCTCATAGGGTATCAAGTCTCTTCTTGGCAACTTGCTATCCTTCCTCTGAGTGCCACCCGGTCTCCCCCTCCACGGACATGGTCAAATGTGAGGCACCAGAGTATGTGAGGAAGACATATCCCACTCTCCACTCAACTGTGGAGAATATTCTGACCATTGGCTAGATCTGGGAAGGGGTTTAAAGTTTACCACCTGTATTGTCCTTGGCTGGTGCCTTAGTTTGAGTGGGACCCCTGGGCCCAAATTTGCCTATCATAATGTTCTACTTGTAGGTTTCTAGGACCCTCTGGATCCTTCTACTTTGCTATTCTCCCATGCTTCTCTCATTTAGAGTCCCCAATATGATGTCCTCCCCTCTATCCCAGTTTCCTGGTAAGTGAAGACTTTCGTGGGCCATGCCCCTTGGGCTAGTATCCAGATATAAGTGAGTATATACCATTTGATTCTTTCTGCTTCTGGGTTAACTCACTCATTATGATCATTTCTAGCTCAATTGGTTTGTCCACAAATTTCGGGAATTCCTTGTTTTTAATAGCTGCGTAGTATTCCATAGTGTATATGTACCACAGTTTCTTTATCCATTCTTCTACTGATGGACACTTAGGTTGTTTCCATGTTCTGGCTATTATGAATAAGGCTGCTATGAACACGGTTGAGCAAATTTTCTTGTTGTGTGCTGGAGCATCTTCTGGGTATATTCCAAGGACTGGAATAGCTGGGTCTTGAGGAAGCCCTATTCCCATTTTTCTGAGATAGCACCAGACAGATTTCCAAAGTGGCTGTACTAGTTTGCATTCCCACCAGCAATGAAGGAGTGTTCCTCTCTTCCCACATCCTCGCCAGCATGTGGTGTCACTTGAATTTTTGATCTTTGCCATTCTGATGGGTGTAAGATGGAATCTCAGAGTTGTTTTGATTTGCATTTCCCTGATGACTAAGGAGGTTGAGAATTTCTTTAAGTGTTTCTCAGCCATTTGATACTCCTCTGTTGAGAATTCTCTGTTTAGTTCCAAGCCCCATTTCTCAATTGGGTTATTCGGTTTGGTGGTGTTTCATTTCTTGAGTTCTTTATATATTTTGGATATTAGACCTTTGTCAGATGTAGGGTTGGTGAAGATCTTTTCCCAGTCTGTAGGCTGCATGGCGACTTGTTAAATGACTTAAGTGGGCATCAGGGATCTGAAATCAGTTCCTTTTTTAAGAGCACTTCACTGACTGAACCATCTTTCCAGACTTTGCTTCTTTTAATCTTCTTAGAAGCATACGTGGGCACTGAAGGTGTGTGTGAATTTTTCCAAATCGTCTGCTAATTGGTCACGAGTGGACACAATAATCTGGAAGGGGAAAGCTCACTCCTAGATCATTGTGAGTGAAGTGCCAGGGCAAGCAAAATAGTCAGAATTGCTAGCAAATTCTTTATGTTTTTCTCACTCCAGCCCCAGCACCCCTGCCTTGAAGTTCTACTGTGCACTCTTATATTTCAATACTTATAAATTTCCGTCTTTATTTTCAGATGCTAAACACTGTCACATAAGGCAAAAGGGCTCCGTTAGCAAGCACTTCCCTAGCAGTGAAGTTCTGTCTTTCATTTGACCAACTCTTAAGTTCTGAGCTGTTTCCTTTTCTTTTCTTCTCTCTTTTTTCCCTCCTCCCGTCAAGTTTTCAGAGGGAAGCTTGAGATGCATTTTAACCTAATTGTTTTTGACAGGCCAACTGCACCAAACAGGATGAAATTATAACCTTTTCAGTTAATTGTTGTGATTATCTACTTAGCATAATGTGCTTGCCTGTCACATTGAGGAGATTCCTGCTGGGTGGATGTGTCTGGTGGCTTGAAGGTATGAAGTGTGTGACGCAGAATTTCATTTTAAAAAATCCAAAGGTGTGCACATTAAAGACTAGAATGGACATTGATCAATGCCGTGGCTTTCTGCTGATGAGCAGGTTTCTGCACACCGTCTCCGACTATCTCCTTTCTGTCAGAAGAACTTGAAAACTTCAGATTTGGTGACAATTATGGTTCAAATATGAAATAGTCCCTAAAAATTCACGTGTTTTAACACTTAGTCTCCAGCTGGTGGCGCTGTTTGGAAGGTAATAGAACCAGTAAGAGGCCCCAGCTTGCTGCAGGAAGTACATCATGAGGGGCGGGCTTTGAGAGTTGAAACCCTGGCCCCATATTTTGATTTTGTTTTGTTTTGTTTGTTTTCTCTGCTTCCTGCTGGCAGACGAAACATAATCAATCTACTTCCTGATTACCAGCCCGGCCTCTCACTTCTGTTGCTATTCCCTCCCTGGCTTCATGGTCCTTATTGCGGGCATTATAAGCCAAACTTTTTCTTCCATATTTTGCTTTTTGGTCAGTTTCCTTTTTTAAAAAGCATGATGTAAGGAGGCAGCAGAGTAGGTTAGTTTTGAGAGTACCACCTGGTAGAGCCATTTACTGACCGAGACATCTATGGAGAGAACATTATAGAGAGAACAAGACCGAAGTCAGGAGTGAAGTGGGTTTTTAGTGTGGGGTCTTGGGGTGTAAAAGGAAAGCAGGGGCTACAGGAAGAAGGGCGCGAAGAGGAAACAGCTCAAGGAAGAGCCCCTCAGCATGCTGTTTCGTTCTTACTGATGTCGCCAGACTATCCCTTTACTTTGTGTGTGTGTGTTTGTGCAGAAACGTTATAGAGATGAAGGACAGTAGAGACATTCACTACTAATTTTTTTTCTGTGAAAGGATAATAATATTCACATTACAATTTCAATTTATATTAGGTAGGGACAAGGAGAATCAGGACTTCTAATTATATATAGGTCTGGGACCAGGAAATCACAGGCGTAAAGGCTCTCTTGGTGTTTGCTGTGAGAACCAAATGCTCGTTTTATGGGTCCACCCTTGAAACAGTAACCTTATTCTAATTGGCTTCAATATTACTCATAAGTCAAAGATAATTAAAGTGTGTTCAAGACTTTAGAGAGGGTGGCATAAGTCAAACCTTTACTTAGGACCCCTGATACACTGCTTCTATGGTGTCTGACCTCAGGAAATGTCAGGGTAATATCACTTGTGCTCTCTCACCCAATAACTTTGTATAATTGTTTTTTGAAAGTCAGCAAGCTTTGTTTTTTATCACTTCTTCAGTGTACATGTTAGAATGGAGAAGTGCTCTCTCTCATGTGGGACAGAAATGAATGACAAAAAACACAGGTTCTACATTCAAAGACATTCTGAAAAACTGTATAGAAAAGGGAATGGGTAGATGACTCGCTCAGTAGCATGCTTGCCATGCAAGCCTGAGGACCAGAGTTCAGGTCCTCAGAACCTGTGGAAACCTGGATATGGCCATGTGTATCTATGATCTCAGCAATCCTGTGTTGAGAATTTCTGGAAGTGCATGGAACTATTAGACTGTGTTCAGAGTGTCGGGCAGCAAAAGACCTTATCTCAAACATGGTAGAAGATGAAAATCAATTCCTATGTCCACATGCATGTTGTGGAACACACAGATGCACAAAGACAGACAGACAGACACACACACACACACACACACACACACACACACACAGAGAGAGAGAGAGAGAGAGAGAGAGAGAGAGAGAGAGAGAGAATAAAATAAACCATATGTAAAATATGGATTTATTATATATCCAACATGGCAAGTCCCTAGTGTACTATTGTGAAGATGGAAATGAATCAACAGTCCACATAACATGTGTTTCTTTCATTTGTTGTGTACCAGATATTGTGTTTATTAATAAGGGTGATGGAGATCAAACATGGGGCCCCAAGAAAGCTGAATAAGCACTTTATCGCCCAGCCATCTCCCAGCCTTCAAATCTCAGATAACAAGAAATCAAGCTGGGCTAGGAAGATGGCTTAGCAGATAACACTTTTTCCATAGTAGAGTAAGGACCACTGCTTGGATCTCCAGAACCATGTAAAAACTGAGCACTCCAGGTTATCCCTGCAGGCAGTGGATCTCCAGGGGCAAGATGACTATGTAGACTTTCCAAATTAGCAAGCTCTGGGCTCAGTGAGGGATCCTGTCTCAGTAAAAAAGTGGAGTGGAGGCTGAGTGAGAATAACACTCAAGATCAACCTCTAGACTCCACATGTGCATGCCTACATGTGTCACACACCTATGTAGATGCATGCCTTAGTACATCTCTGTCTGTTACTTTCACCAGTACACACATCAACACACACAGAGGACAGAGAGAGAGAGAGAGAGAGAGAGAGAGAGACAGAGAGAGGAAGAGAGACAGAGAGACAGAGAGAGACAGAGAGACAGAGAGACAGAGAGAGACAGAGAGACAGAGAGAGACAGAGAGACAGAGAGAGACAGAGAGAGACAGAGAGAGACAGAGAGACAGAGAGAGACAGAGAGACAGAGAGAGACAGAGAGAGACAGAGAGACAGAGACAGAGACAGATAGAAGGGGGAAGAGAAAGATGTTAGGTTGAAATTGTAATTTTTATGAGACTAGTGTGTGTTATTTAACTAACTCATGCATTTGAACTAGATAATAAATGAGAACGCCGTCTAGGCATAGATATGTATAATTGCAAGATCAACTGTGTTTTATGCTTTAAGAACGCGATTTGTTTTATTAAAGTATGTGAACTGAGAAAAAATAGGGAGAAATAGCTGCTAATGTAATACAGGATCTGGATAGGATTCTGGAAAAAGAGAGCAACAATTATGTTAGAACTGATGGATTCAAAAAAAGTCTGTGGTTCAGTTAAGAATCTTGTGCCACAGCAACAAGCTGGTTGATCAGTGGAATCGAATCGAAGACCCAGATATGAATCCACACACATATGGTCACTTGATTTTTGACAAAGAAGCCAAATCCATTCAATGGAAAAAGGATAGCATCTTCAACAAATGGTGCTGGTTCTAAACTGGAGGTCTATGTGTAAAAATATGAAACTGGACCCATATTTGTCACCTTGCACAAAACTCAAATCCAAGTGGATTAAAGACATCAACATAAAACCAGAGACACTAAGCCACTTAGAGGAAAAAGTGGGAAAGAGCCTCGAACATATTGGCACAGGAGACAACTTCCTGAACAGAACACCAACGGCCCAGGCCTTAATGTCAATCATTAATAAATGGGACCTCATGAGGCTGAGAAGCTTCTGTAAGGCAGGAGACACTGTCAAGAAACAAAGCGACAGCCTACAGACTGGGAAAAAATCTTCACCAACTCTACATCTGACAAAGGTCTAATATCCAAAATATATAAAGAACTCAAGAAATTAAACACCACCAAACCGAATAACCCAATTGAGAAATGGGGCTTGGAACTAAACAGAGAATTCTCAACAGAGGAATATCAAATGGCTGAGAAACACTTAAAGAAATTCTCAACCTCCTTAGTCATCAGGGAAATGCAAATCAAAACAACTCTGAGATTCCATCTTACACCCATCAGAATGGCAAAGATCAAAAACTCAAGTGACACCACATGCTGGCGAGGATGTGGAGAGAGAGAAACACTCCTTCATTGCTGGTGGGAATGCAAACTAGTACAGCCACTTTGGAAATCTGTCTGGTGCTATTTCAGAAAAATGGGAATAGGGCTTCCTCAAGACCCAGCTATTCCAGTCCTTGGGATACACCCAGAAGATGCTCCAGCACACAACAAGAAAATTTGCTCAACCATGTTCATAAAGCCTTTATTCATTAATAGCACCAGAACATGGAAACAAGCCTAAGTGTCCCTCAGTAAAGAATGGATAAAGAAACGGTGGTACCATATACACTATGGAATACTTACCTCAGCTATTAAAAACAAAGAATTCCCGAAATGTGTGGATAATAATGGATTGAGCTAGAAATAATCATAATGAGTGAGTAACCCAAGAAGCAGAGCAAGAATCAAATGGTATATACTCATTATATCTGCATACTAGCCCAAGGGGCATGTCCCACGAAAGCCTTCATTTACCAGGAAACTGGGACAGAGGGGAAGGCATCCTATTGCGACTCTAAATGAGAGACACATGGGAGAATAGCAAAATAAAAGGATCCAGAGGGTCCTAGAAATCTACAAGTAGAACAATATGATAGGCAGATTTGGGTCCAGGGGTCCCGCTCAAACTAAGGCACCAGCCAAGGACAATACAGGTGGTAAACTTTAAACCCCTTCCCAGATCTAGCCAATGGTCAGAATATTCTCCACAGTTGAGTGGAGAGTGTGATATGACTTTCTCACCTACTCTGGTGCCTCACATTTGACCATGTCCCCTGGAGGGGGAGACCTGGTGGCACTCAGAGGAAGGACAGCAGGTAGCCAAGAAGAGACTTGATACCCTATGAGAATATATAGGGGGAGGTAATCCCCCTCAGGAACAGTCATAGGGGAGGGGGATAATGGGAAATGGGGGGGGGGAGGAATGGGAGGATACAAGGGACGGGATAAACATTGAGATGTAACAAGAATAAATTAATAAAAAAAAAAAAAAAGAATCTTGTGCCAATGTGGAATGAGTCCGCTTTGATCATTATCCTATGATGTTGAAAGAGATGTTACTGTACAGGAATATGAGATCTACCATTGAAACTTTCTGTTGTAAAACTGATTAAACTTTAAAAGTAAAAAATAAATAAATAAGGAACTCAATGTAATTTGCTTTGTAAAATTATTCTAATTGGACAGTTAAAGTAAACTACATTTAAAACATAGGAAATAGATTCTAAGGAAATATTGGGGGGGGGGATCAGAGTGGAGAGACACGTATTTAAGAGGAATCAATACTTTTGTAGAGGATCAGGGTGAGAGGCTTACACTCCTGTAACTCCAGCTCCAGAGGATCTGGTCCTCTTTGGCCATCGTAGGCACTGCATTCGTACATATAAGACAAACAGCGAACTACATCCTTTGATAAAAGGAAGCCCTGGCTATAGCAGGGAGATCAGGGTCACAGAGAAGGGAAGTTGTGGGGTTGAGAAGATGGAGTCTGGGTGTAGTTAAGCTGGGAGCCATCCTGCCTGACTCAGCCAGCTGATGACCTCTGGGAGGTGGCTTCTTTCCGCCTCTGAGTCTCATCACTGAGACTAAGATCACTACCATCCTGGAAATGCAGTTATTTTAAAGGTCTGTAAGTGACACTTTCCTTTATTCCTGAGGTTTATTTTCCTTTAAATAAACAGCTGACATTTCTTTCACACTAGGGTCAAGTGGTGTGCCTGCATGAGTGAATGTGTGTGTGCTCATGTGTGCATGTGTGTGTGTGCGTGTGCATGTGCATGTGCGTGTGTGTGTGTATGTGTGCATGCGTGTGTCTGTGTGTGTTTGTGTAGAGTTCTAAAATTGAAGTCAGATGTCTTTCTCCATTTTCCTCCACCTTAGTTTTTGTAACAGTGTCTCTACCAAACCTGGAGCTCACTGACCCATCTGGACTGACTGGCCAGCAAGGCCCAGGATTCATTTTTCTACATGTTCCTAATGTTAGGGTTACAAACACATACTACCATGCCCATGTGTTTTATAATGCATTATACAAACACACACACACACATATGTAATACATATGTATTCTTTGGGATTAAGCTAATAATCTTTATGCTTTATGGCAGATCTTTTTCATTCTGAGATATTTCTTCAGCCTAAGACTGAGTTGTTAGAACAAGAAAAATAATTTTTAAAGATTAATCGTGATTGTGACGTTAGAAGCATTGAGTCACTACTACTATGTCTGTGCCATCATTGCGTTCTTTAAGGATTCTGCCTGGCTCATGGTTTTTGTTGGTTCTCAAGTCCACCCTTGTCCGCACATATAGCTTTCTCCCTCAGTGTGGTTGGAATCCTGTTCATTACGTTTCTGACTCTTTAGACAGATTTCTCTTAGGTTCAGTCAGTGGCAACCACTAGAGATTGTTATGTAGGGGAAGGAAAAAAAAAACAAGATATCTATTGTCAGGGATAGCAATAGAAACAGTAGCTACATCATTCACATGGCTCAGCAGTGTGATAGATAGAATTGGACTGGATTAGATCTTTGGTATAATAACAAAGTGCACAAACACAAAAATAAATTGTTTGACACAGTCAGTCAGAAGACCCAGTAGTGCTGCTGGGTGAGAGTTACTAGTTATAGCACACAGGAAGCCTGCTTTCCCTGTTAGCTTTAACTGTCAACTTGACACAGCGTAGAATCACTTGAGAAGGGAGTTTCAATTGCCCAGATCCGCCTGGCTGTGGGCATGTCTTGATTACTCGTTGATGTAGGAGGACCAAGCTTGCTATCGTTGGCACTATTCCTTGGGTCTGTTCCTTGTCTGTATAATATGCTAGCTAAGTGTGAGCCAGACAACAAGCCAGAAAACAGCATTCCTCAATGGATTCTGCTTCACTGTCCTGCCTGAGTTCCTACCCCAACTTTGTTCAATGATGGGGTGTAATCTGTAAGTTAAAATAAACCAATCCCATCTGCAGTGCTCTTTATAAGATAAACTCATCACAGCAACAGAAATCAAAGCTAGAACCCATGTTACTGAATGGTAGGATGGACTTGAGGATTTTATTTGTGTTGCTTGGATTTTATTGTCAACTTTGTACTTCCTAGAGTCTCCACAGATGAGATAATCTTTAGGAATTGCCTCAATCTGATTGTGTTTTGGCTGTGTCTGTGAGGAATTTTCTTGATTGACATGGGAGAGCCCAGCACACTGTGGGTAGTGCCACCAGTGGGAGGGTCCTGGTCATAGGCCATATAGGAGAGCTGCTTGTATGTGAGCCTAAGACAAGCCTCTAAAGAGACCCAGTTTCTCCCTTCAATGATAGCATAAGCCAAACAAACCATTTCCTCCTCAAGTTGCTCTTGGCCAGAGCTTTATTATATAAACAGAAAGCAAATGAGAACATCTTCTATGGCTTGAATCTGAAATGCTTCCACAGGTTCATAGTTGGAATGCTTGTTCTGTAGATGGAGGTGCTAGAATGTAGTTTCATGATGTAGGGCCTTCTGAACAGAAATGGGAGACTAGAAGCAGTCTACTGAAAGTTATCCGTGCCTTATGCTCAGGCCTGGCTGATCTAAGCACCATGTCTCCTGGGAGACAGAGCCAAAGCAGTCATATTCAGTCCTATTTTTGCTCCTGACATCCCTCTGGTTTAGGTCAGGGGATCATAAAGATTTAATTTTTTAGAAATTGTCTTATACTGATTAAGTTGAGGATAGGCTTGATAGATTAAACTTTGAATCCATGGTTAAATTTGAATTTCAGAAAAAGATTGCATGAGTTACTTTATAATTTTATCCTGGCTATATACTTTGATTTTTAACAAGTCTGGGAAACTGTATAAGAATTTCTGTGTGATGTTTAAGAGCTCTGTTTCCTCTTACAGAATTATATGATATGAGTCATTCTTTATAGATCCAGGAATATATTGAATTTGTTTAATCTGTAACAGGTAGTGCAAGGTAATGGATTTGCCAGTTCTACTTTTTAAAAAAAAATTTTAACAGACAGTGGATGGCACTCAACACTTCAAGCAAATGTTTTCTAAAGTATATCTCCTTACTAATATGACCACCATTACTTGGAGGTATCCACACAGGACTACTTATTCAGAGACAAGAGTTGAAGCATAGTAAGTCGAAAGTCCCCAAAACATTAATGTAGGTTAATTCTTTTTTATTAAATTATTTAGATTACATCTCAATTGTTATCCAGTCAGTTGTATCCTCCTGTTCCTCCCTCCTTCCCTCTTTCACCCTATTTCACTCCCCTCGTTCTGTGATAGGAGGGGATCTCCTTCCCCACCAGATGGTCTCAGCCTATCAAGTCTCATCTTGGTAGCCTGCGTATTCTTTCTCTAAGTGCCACCATACCTCCCCACCAAGGGGAAGTGGTCAAATATGGGGCACCAGAGTTCATGTCAGAGTCAGTCCCCACTCTCCACTAAACTGTGGAGAATGTCCTGTTCATTGGCTAGATCTGAGTAGGGGTTCGATGTCTACTACTCGTATTGTCCTTGGTTGATGCAGTAGGTTGTAATGTAGGTTAATTCTTACAGAGCCCTGCCTAGTTGTTTTATGACACAACACCTGCGATATTACTCCGTCCTCTGCACTTGAACGTACTCCTCTTGAATATATTATTTCCCACTAAGTCTGTGTCTAGTAGCACAATATTTCTTGTTATGCAGCCCCCTAATCAGCTGATACAAATATATTTTGCTATATATTATTCATCTTTGTGTATACTATTTATCAGTTGTTTTTATTGTTGCTAAAAACAATCCTGCGCAATAAAAGATCTTCCCGAAGAATTTTCATCCATGATCTCAATCTGTATGATAGAACAACAGTAATAAAAATGGCATGGTACTGGCATAGAAATAGTCTGTTTCATCAATGGAATTGAATTAAAGACCCAGAAAGAAATCCACCTATGGACATACCAATTCTCTTCAAACTATTCCACAGCATAGAAACAGAAGGAACATTACCAAACTCATTCTATGGGGCCACGGTCACCTTGATACCTAAACCACACAAAGACCCAACAATGGAAGAGAATTTCAGACCAATTTCCCTTATGAACATCGATGCAAAAATTCTTAGTAAAATACATGCAAATTGAATCCAAGAAACATCAAAAATATCATTCACTATGACCAAGTAGGTTCCATCCTAGTCATGCATAGGTGGTTCAGTATAGGGAAATCCATCAATATAATCCATCATATAAACCAGTTGAAAGAAAAAAGACCACATGATCATCTCTGTAAATGCCAAAAAAAAAGCATTTAACAAAATCCAACACCCATTCATGTCAAAAGTCTTGGAGATATCATGGATACAATGCACATACCTAAACATAGTAAATGCAATATATAGCAAGACTATAGCCAGCATCAAACTAAATGAAAAAAATCTTAAATCAATTCCACTGAAATCAGGGACATGACAGGCGTTTCATTCTCTGCATAGCTCTTCAATATAGTACTTGAAGTTCTAGCTAGAGCAATATGACAACTAAAGGAGATCAAGGGGATACAAGTTGGAAAGAACCACTACTTGCAGATGATAGGATAGTATGCATAAGTGACTGCAAGAATTCTACCAAGGAAATACTACATCTGATAAACACCTTCAGCAAAGTGGCTGGATATAAAATAAATTTAAAAATTAGTAGACCTCCTTTATAAAAAAAGACAAGCAGGCTGAGAAAGAAGTCAGGGAAACAATACCCTTCATAGTAGCCACAAAAAATAATGTATTTTTGTAACTCTAACCAAGCATGTGAAAGACCTATATGAAAAAAAAACTTCAAGTCCCTGAAGAAAGAAATTAAAGTAGATATCAGAAGATGTAAAGATCTCCCATGCTCACAGATCAGTAGGATTAACATAGTAAAAATGGCTATCTTACCAAAAGCAATCTACAGATTCAATGCAATCCCTATCAAAATTCAAAAACAATTTTTTACAGACCTTGAAAGAACAATTCTCAACTTCATATGG
The DNA here is from genome assembly GCF_903995435.1 of Acomys russatus. NCBI lineage: Eukaryota > Metazoa > Chordata > Mammalia > Rodentia > Muridae > Acomys > Acomys russatus. Next base: position 21,691,912 of record NC_067142.1, read on the forward strand.
AAAACCAAAACCCCCCAAATAGCTAAGACAATCCTGTACAATAAAAGATCTTCTGGAAGCAGAAATAGATCTCAAACTATACTATAATGCAACAGTAATACAAACAGCATAGTACTGGCATGAAAATAGGCTTGTTGATCAATGGAATTGAATCAAAGACCCAGAAATAAACCCACACATGTATGGACACTTGATTTATGACAAAGAAGACAAAACCATACAATGGAAAAAACAAGAAACCATCTTCAGCACATGTTGCTGGTCTAACCGGATGTCTACGTGTAGGCAAATGCTAATAAAGCCTTATTTATCACCCTGCACAAAACTAAAGTCCAAGTCAATTAAAGATATCAACAGAAAACTAGATACATTAGAAGAAAAGTTGGGGAAGAGCTTTGAGTTCATTGGCACAAGGAGACAACTTCCTGATCAGAACGTCAACAGCTCAGGCTCTAAGATCAACAATTGATAAATGGGACCTCATGAAACTGAGAAGCTTCTGTAAGGCAAAAGACACAGTCAACAGAACAAAATGACAGCTTACAACAGAACAAAATGACAGCTTACAGACTGGGAAAAGATCTTCACAAACCTTAGATCTGACACAGGGCTAATATCCAAAATATGTAAAGAACTCAAGAAATTAAACACCTGCACACCAACAACACAATTAAAAAATGTGTTATAGAACTAAACAAAATTCTTAACAGAGGAATATCAAATGGCTGAGAACCAGTTAAAGAAATGTTCAACATCCTTAGTCATCAGGGAAATGAAAATCAAAATGACTCTGGGATTCCATCTTACACCTATCAGAATGGCTAAGATAAAAAAAACTCAGGTGCCAGCACATTCTGGTGAGGATGTGAAGAAAGGGGAACACTCATCCATTGCTGGTGGGAGTGAAAAATGCACAATCATTTTGGAAATTAATCTGGTGCTTTCTCAGAAAATTGGGAATAGTTCTACCTCAAGATCCAGCCAAACAACTCCTGGACATATACGGGGAATATTCTCCACAATACAACAAGAACATGTGTGCAACTATGTTCATAGCAGCTTTGTTTGTAATAGCCTCAATCTGGAAACAACCTAGATGTCTCACAACTGAAGAATGGATAAAGAAACTGTGGTACATTTACACAATGGAATACTTTCAGCTATTAAAAACAAGGAAATCTTGTAATTTGCAGGCAAATAGATGGAACTAGAAAAGATCATCCTGAGTGAGGTAAGCCAGACCCAGAAAGACAGACATGGTATATACTCATTTAAAAGTGGATATTAGCCAAATAATGCAGGATAATAACTACACTACAGTAAACAGACTTAAGGAAACTAAATAACAAGGAAGACTGTCGGGAGAATGCTTAATTTTCATTAATAATCAGAAAGACAGGTAGAATAGACACCAGAAGCAATTGAAGAGAAGGAAGGGGAAGAGAGCCTACCATAGAGGTCTTCTGTAAGACTCCACCCAGCAGGTTATCCAAGCAGATGCTGAGACACACAGCCAAACCTCAGTGTGGACCACAGAGGTTCTATGGAAGAGTTAGGGAGTAGAAGGACCTGTAGTGGCCAGGAGCTCCACAAGGGAGACTGATTGAGGAAACAAATCTGGGCAGAGGAAGGGGATGCTGCAGAGACTGATGCACCAACCAAGGACCATGCATGGTGAGGACCTAGACCCTCTGCTCAGATGTAGTGGATAGGCAGCACAGTCTCCCTGTGGTCCCCATTATATAGGGACTAGGGACTACTTCTGACATGGACTCTCGCTGCCACATATCGACCACTTTCTCCTGAAGGGGCAACCTTGCCAGGCCACAGAGGAAGAGGATACAGGTTGTCCACATGAGACTTGATAGGCTGAGGTCAGATGTTAGAGGAAGAACTCACTGACTTCTGAGGACTGAGTGAAGGAGGAAAAGAGGGGGTATGAGGGAGGGATGGAGGGACCGAGGTGATGAGGGAGGAGGCTATAATTGGGATATAAAGTGAACAAATTACAGAACTTTTAAAAAGATTTAAACAAATATATTGTATGGAAGAATATTTTTGGTGAAAATAAAACTAATTATTGCATTTATAAAAATAAAGATGCCAAGAATATGAACAAATATGTGACATGATAGATACTTTACCATTACAGTTCTAGGAAATACTTAAGGAATGGACCTGGAAAATCTAAGATAATGTGCATAGTGTAGATGGATAATAGTTCTAAAGACGAAGCCTTTAAAATCAAGACCCAGCTATTCCACTCCTTGGAATATACCCAGAAGATGCTCCAGCACACAATAAGAAAATTTGCTCAACCATGTGCATAGCAGCCTTATTCATAATAGCCAGAACATGGAAACAGCCTAAGTGTCCATCAGTAGAAGAATGGACAAAGAAACTGTGGTACATATACACTATGGAATACTATGCAGCTATTAAAAACAAGGAATTCCCAAAATCTGTGGACAAATAAATTGAGCTAGAAATGATCATAATGAGTGAATTAACCCAGAAGCAGAAAGAATCAAATGGTATATACTCACTTATATCTGGATACTAGCCCAAGGGGCATGTCCCACGAAAGCCTTCACTTACCAGGAAACTGGGATAGAGGGACATCCTATTGGGACTCTAAATGAGAGAAGCATGGGAGAATAGCAAAGTAGAAGGATCCAGAGGGTCCTAGAAACCTACAAGTAGAACATTATGATAGGCAGATTTGGGCCCAGGGGTCCCACTCAAACTAAGGCACCAGCCAAGGACAATACAGGCGGTAAACTTTAAACCCTTACCCAGATCTAGCCAATGGTCAGAACATTCTCCACAGTTGAGTGGAGAGTGGGATATGACTTTCACACCTACTTTGGTGCCTCACATTTGACCATGTTTCCTGGAGGGGGAGACCTGGTGGCACTCAGAGGAAGGACAGTAGGTTACCAAGAAGAGACTTGATACCCTATGAGCATATACAGGGGGAGGAAACCCCCCTCAGGAACAGTCATAGGGGAGGGGAGTAAGAGGAAAATGGGAGGGAGGGAAGATTGGGAGGATACAAGGGATGGGATAACCATTGAGATGTAACAAGAATAAATTAATAAAAAATTAAAAAAAATGTGTGGATACAAGGGATGGGATAACCGTTGAGATGTAACAAGAATAAATTAATAAAAAAAATCATTAAGATTTTCCTCTGTCTCTGTCTCTGTCTGTCTGCTTCTCTGTCCCTCTCTCTGTCTCTCTCTCTCTCTGTCTCTGTCTTTCTCTGTCTTTTCCTCTCTCTGTCTGTCTCTCTGTGTGTGTGTCTATCTCTCTGTGTATAATTTACCATCATAAACTCTAATATAATTTGGGATATTCAAGAAAGGAAGAGAAGTCTGGAGCCGACATGAGGAGTAAGGAAGATTGATTTCCCCATTTTATGTTTTAAATGCACTAGTCATGTACAAGAAAATAAAAAACATGGAGCATTTTCACCTTCAAAGGAAGAGGAAATAAAATTGTGGAAAATGTAGGACATTCTGTAGAAAGTGTGAGTATTTTAAAGGGATGTATATTAGTTATGTTCCTCATTGCTATAACAAAACCACCTGACAGGAAATAGCTTCAGCGGGAAAAGGTTAATTTTTGCTCATGTTTTTGCTCACAGCTTGTGGAAATGCAGACCATAACAGCTGGAAGGGCATGGCGCAGGCACAGGAGGCTCTATGATCCTATTGCATATGAATTCAGCAAGGAGAGCATAAGCAGGAAGTGGGGCCTGAAGTAAACCACTGAGGCCCTCCTCCTGTGGCTCATTTCCTACAGGAGCCTCTTCTTCCTAAAAGCTTGAAATCTTCTCCAACACCAGCTGGCAGCCATGTATCCAAACATATGAGCCTATGGGGAACATTTCATGCAAACCTCAGTCTGGAACTGGGTCACGCTGCACAAAATTGTTACTGAGCCAAGTTCGTTTTTCCAGATGAACAACATGCTAATCCTAAAACCAACATTTTTTTTTTTTTGCCAAAGATAAAGGGTTTATTCACCAGACAGTGAAGATGATGAACAGTGGAAGCTAAGTCACAAGTCTACCTTTCAGGGGGTGTTCATGGGTAAGGGCACAGGGCGATTTAGGGAATCAGGAAAGCTGGTTGCAGGTGAACTAATCTGAGCCATACACATGTTTAATCAAATGCTATTGATCTCCATGGATACATGCCCAGAGAACGATGGTTGCAGCTGGTGGCTAGTGGAGAATTTGGTTCACTGATGTTAAAAGGTCAATCACTGGACCCTCTGTACAGGCCCAAGGGAATCCAGCTGTTTCAACAAAAACATCCTTCAGTTCCCTGAAAGGTAGCCTAGGCAACCATTATCATCATAACCCACCAACAGACTCTTCTACAACAAAGCTTATACTATGCTGCCTAGCTGCATGATCACCAAAATCAGTGGGATTTTAAATTGTATTTAATTTGTGTGTGTCTGTATATGTGCCTGCCCATGCAGGTTCATATATGTGTGTGTGTGGTCCGAAGGACAATCTTAGCTGCCATTTCTCAGGCACCATCCACCTGGGATTTTGAGATAAGGTCTCTCACTGGCCTATGACAGGATGAGTAGGCTAGGCTGGCTGCCTCAGGAGCCGTTTCTATCGTCTCTGGCCCCTGTACTGGGAACACAAACAGCAAGGATTGCATCTGGCTTTTACACCTAAGCTTTAGGGGTCAAACTCAGAGATTCTGGTACTTGCAAGGCAAATACTTCTTGGAATATGCCATTTTCCAAGCCCAGGTTAGTAGGATTGAATCGTATCCAAAAGTAAACAGCTAAAAACAGGTGATGCTAGAGGGTTGGTTTCGGGTTTCACTTGGCTTTAGTATGAGGAGCCACTGATGAATGGTGACTTCAAAGCTTCATAGCTTTCAGTATTCAAGAATACTGTCAGCCAAGTTTTCTTCTAAATGGCCTGGTAGAAAATATTTTGAGTTTTATTTGTCGAACGTCAAAGCCAGGAGGTTGGGTAATTTCTTACATAACCCTATAATCCATTAATCTAGGTAAAAACCAGCCATTGATATTACTATTTATATCCATCTTTATGCTGCCATGGTTGCAACCAAAACTGGGACCAGGAGCCCCCCCTTTCCATTTAAATTCCTGCTAACCATCAGTATAGTTAGATATTATTTTTAAATTCATGTGTTTGTCCTTGTGTGCATATGGTGTTTTTGATGAAAATGTCTCCCAAAGCCTCATGTGTTTGAATACTTGGTCCCCAGCTGATGGCGCTGTTTTGGAAGGCTTAGAATGTATGGCCTCACTAGAGGAAGTACATTACTGGAGGGTGGGCTTTGAGGGTGGGAAGCCTCCCCTGCTTGCTGGCTTCCTACCTCTGCTTTATGTCTGTGGTTCATGATGTGAAGTCAGCCAGCTGCTGGAGTTACCAAGCCTGCCTGCCACCATGGCTTCCCATGATGACTACGGCAGACTCATCCTCCTGTAAATGCAAGCAAATTCCTACTATACACTTCCTACTATAAATTGGTTTGGTCATTTCTGTTTTATTACAGCAACAGAAAAGTAACTGATACAGTGTGGGGGACTTCAGATTCCAGAAGAAACATCAGCTCTCCAGGAGCTGGATTTACAAGTGGTTGTGAGCTGTCCTGTGTAGGTGCTGGGATGCACTCTCAGTTGGTAGGCTCCTTCTTCATGCTCTGGTGCCTGTTTTCTGATGTCTTGCTCTTTTTGGCGCTTTGCAAAGAACCATAGAATCCTGACTTTTCATTGTGATCCTGTGAGTTGACACAGTTCTATGAATGAGGCAAGGAAGCTGTGATTCAGATGTTTCTTTGAATATCTGGGGCTGGAGAGAGTGTGTCAGAGGTTGAGAGCGTGTACTCTTCCTGCAGAAGACCTGAGCTTACAGCCACCTGTAACTCTCGCTCCAGTGGGGAATCTAATAAAATGCTCTCCTCTGATCTTTGCAGGCTCCTGTGTCTGTGTGTACAAGCACCTACACATAGACACACAGAGACACCCCATGTATAAATAAATAACAATAGTTTTAAAGTTGCTGTCTACTCTGTCTAAAGATATCTAAAATTACACTTTATCATTCTACACATAAAATGCACATTCTTATTTCTCTCTTTCTCTCCTGTTAGACGTTACTTATGTTTTCATCTCCTTTGTTCAGGAAAAGTGTCAGCAAGGGAGAAAGGTTTGTGACTGACTTTAACCTTGCATGTCCTTGTACTGTGTGATACGCTGAAGTTTCCCTGTGTGTTCTCTTTTGCTGACCTATGCTGTCATCTCCCTTAAGCACTGGGATCACTGTGCTGGCCTTATATTAATTTGATCATAAGAAGCTATGTTTTCATATTTTCAACATTTATTGTCAGTGGTGAGTTTGGGAAAAGAGTGATGGTCAAATGTGAGTTGTGTGACCTTTATCTCTTCAATATGTTTGAAGGCGGTTTCTTTTCCCTAGAAGAAGATTAAGCATATTGAAACTAAACCCTAAAGGTATGCTTTTGTTTTATGCAGATAATGTGTTCTAGCTGCTGGGCCTACATGGGTGAAGGAAAGCTCACGGTAGGGCATGATTGACATCTACAGAACCGACATCTTCAAGATGGCAGGACTTAACCTTTATCTACATAAGCACTAAACCAAGGTTTTGCTAGTGAATGGAATTCTTTATCTTTTATGCTTCTCAACAAGAAAAAAGAGAACTTTCTTTTTTACAAAGATTCACAGTTCTTCCTGTGTTGTTTGTGTTTTAAGTAGGTTTTACTTTAGGGCTGATTTAGATTCCCTGCTCCTTGCTGTTTCTTCCTCTTCTCTCCCTCTCTGCCATTCTCTTAAGTAGATAGGAAAAGTGAGTCCAGTAATATAACAGGAGTATTGCCACGTCAGCACTTGGTGATGTTGGTATAAATTCAGGCTCACTGCACCTCAGGAATACACTGATAATATAAAGCCAACTTATTTGTGAATAGACACTTGCTTAGCTCATTAGCCATATCATTCAAAATATTTAAGTCATTTGTTTATAATATTTATTTAAAATATTTAAGAAATGAAATAAAAAGCAGCTTTAGTCTCACAATAGTCTATCTCTGTTCACATTTTACTATGTATTTTTTGGTTTTTACTTTACATGTAGTTTTAAAAAACTAATACAACATTTTTATGCACTTATATTTGCTCACCTCCATAAAAAGCTTTTGATTTGGAAGTATCTTTCTCAAATATATGAAAAAATCTACTTTACATAGTACTAAATAACATGAGCATAGTTAATTTTATTTATTTGTATTGATATCAATGCTTTGCTACACATTACTTACTATTTTCAAATTCACGCATATTCCTAAGGTGCACACATCATATGGGTCATTACTTGTTCTCATTTATGATTATTTCTTTTGATTAATTTTCCTTTAGTAGAGTGTCTGATTAGATATTAAAAGTCATAATATTTTCAAAGCCCATGAAGTTACCAAACTACTATTATGCAAGGTAGAAGCTTTCTCTGAAACTGGAAGGAAGGAGACTGGTTTTAAATATACTGAGAAAGATGAAGTTTTAAAAGGAGGTATTTGATAGTTGTTTTGAAAAACAATCAGGAGATCTTTTAAGCTGTTTTAAAAAAAATCTATTGCTTTTAAAAGTTTGTTTTAAACTCTAAACAACTAAGCTTAATGTTTTAGGCATAGATAGATATTTTAAGTTGGTAGAGATGAGATATGATAGGTATTGATCTACATTCAGAATTTTAGATTCATCAAGATAAAAAAGCTGTTTTCTTCAAGGATGCCAAATATAAATAGCAAAAACACTATGAATATAACATTTATATAATTCCTGGTTATTTTGTGGTTCTTCTTGTTGTATGTAGTTTATTCTATTTATGTGTAATTATATAAATGTATATGTAAAAAAAGAAATATAATACTATTTAATGTTTTGTTTTATTTATTTAAATGCATGCATGCATGTGTGTATGTATGAGCATGCGTGTGTGTGAGCATGCATGTGTGTGAGCATGCATGTGTGTGAGCATGCGTGTGTGTGAGCATGCGTGTGTGAGCATGCGTGTGTGTGAGCATGCGTGTGTGTGAGCATGCATGTGTGTGAGCATGCGTGTGTGAGCATGCGTGTGTGTGAGCATGCGTGTGTATGAGCATGCGTGTGTATGAACATTCGAGTGTATGAGCATGCGTGTGCATGAGCCTGCATGTGTATGAGCATGCACGTGTGTGAGCATGCGTGTGTATGAACATTCGAGTGTATGAGCATGCGTGTGCATGAGCATGCGCGTGTGTGAGCATGCGTGTGTGTGAGCATGCGAGTGCATGCTTATGGAAGCCAGAATAGAGCCTTGCATTCCCTGTAGTTGTAGTTACAGGCTGTTATAAATTGTCTGGTGTGGGTGCTTGGAGACAATATGTGTCCTCTGGAAGAGCAGCAAGTGCTCTTAATCACTATCTCCTTAGCTCCTATTTTTATCTATCTATTTGTGTGTGTGTGTGTGTGTGTGTGTGTGTGTGTGTGTGTGCGTGCGTGCCATTGCACACTTATGGGCATCAGAAGATAAGCTTGTTGACTCTTTTGTACTTTTATACAGGTTCTAAAGATCAACGAGCAAATCAAGGAGTGTGACAAGTGCCTTTATCCTCTGATCCATCTTGTTGACCCTAACATGTTTTCATATTTGATTTGGTCTTCATGTTCCTTTTAAATAAAGAGAATCTTATTATAGGACACCATGGCCATTCAAAGATGCAATTTAGGCAACTAGCTGTTCTTTACAGCTTAGAACGCTCTCCTTGAGAAGCATAGGAAGAAGTGACCAGTTTTCTTTAGAGTTAGTTATGGCTAGACAGATGAGAGGTGCAATATTACGAGATTTGGAAGATGGATAAATTAGGGAGTCAGTGAGCATGAGTGTAAGAAGCTCTAAAGCTTGCTCTCCTGGGAACTGTGAATAGAAATGGCTAAAGCTGATCAAGAATCCGATGACTGATTGATTAGTCTACCCTCCATCACATGGGGTCAAATAAAAGAATTTAAGGAACATGAGAGAGACCAATCCGGTCTCTCTCTTCTTGCTGCTATGACAAGATAACTACTCAAATCACCTTCAGAAAGAGTGTACACTGGCCCATAGTTTGAGAGGGTAGTCCAGTATGACTGGAAAGGAATTGGCATAGGGAGTGGTAGGTGGCTCAGCATACTGTGTTTCCAGTCAAGAAGTAGAGCGCAGACAGAAAGTAGTAGCTCCCATAGACTGGGAAGTGGGATTGTTGGTGAAATGTTTGCCACACAAACCCGAGACCCAGATTTGATTTCTAGAGCCCACATAAAAAGCCTAATGTGGTAGTGCAGGTCTGAACTTGCTGGGGAAGCAGAGACAGGGCGATCTTTAAGGTTTCCTGCCTAGCCAGTATAGATGAATCAGTGAACCCCACTGTCTATGAAATGTGCGCGCGCGCGCGCGCGCACACACACACACACACACACACACACACACACACACACACACACACACACACACACACTCCTTCACTCACATCAATAAATAAAGGAAATAGGGCTAGGTTATAAAACCTTAAGCCTCCAGCCTGACCCAGAGACTCAGTTCCTCCAGTAAGGTTATGGTCCTAAAGGTTTCATAACCTTCCCTAGCAGTAGCGGCACCTAGAGACCAAAGGTGGAGACACATGCATGAGACTACATGGGGGAGTTTCACCTTCAAACCAAGTCAGGCCCTGGTTGTCTTAATTTTGCTATTTTACAAATGAAAAAGCAAAAATACAAAGAACCCAAGGCTTAGAGACCTCCTCAAGGAATCTGTAAATGATAAGGTTGGTGAAATTAGTTCCTAGCTTTGTAGTTCCCTTATCCAGAGCATTGTCCACGGGGGAGCTGTCCTGGGAGACTCAAAAACAAACTTTGCAAACACAGCTTTGTACTCAGACAGAAGGGCCAAGTCGGGTTGATCTCTCTTGATGTTTTTGTGGATAAACTGTATTAATGACCTCTCCCCTCTGAGCCTGGGCTGTCCTCTGTGGAGGAACATGGTGTATTGCTTATCCCTTCCTGTGTGCAATTCCCACTTTCTTTTTATCAGTCTGCAAGCTGAGTTTTGTTAGGGGCATTTCATTTTCAACCCTGTCTGCGATTGAATCTGTATGTCTTCTTTCGGCAACCTCTCTATGCTGTCAGCTCTTACGCTCTCTCTTTATCTTCACTGTCATTAGAAATTGCACTCACTGGAGTCTTTTCTCATTTGTAACCTATCACTTGATTTTTATTATTTTCTTTCAGTCTCAGGCTCATTTTGAGTAATGTGTTTTCCTCGTACTCCTTTTCTCTCAGGAAAATAAACAAGAAATACAAGACAGAAGGGGAAAGCATCCATATTATGGAGAGTGCGAAACAAATTCTCAGTTTGGCTGTAGCTGTGGCCTTCTCTTTGTTTTTCATCTCTATATCCATATCTTTCTGCGGGTAAATAAAAGACCTCAGATTACTCATGAATCCCCAGACATTTCCAGTTAATTAACATGCATTTTATCTATTTAAAATATTACCTGTTAAGAGGGTCAATATAAATCAAGAAACAAAAATCCAGAAGAGCTTGTATTAATAAATTCAAGCTCTCTTGTGTTATATTATTAAACTTATAACTCCAATGTAACTCTTTTAAATAATACACTAACTGATACATCTGTAATATAGCTGTCTTTGAAATATAAATCATTGGCTATGTTTCTTGATATTTTGCTGTTAAATTTGTAAGTAATTTAGGATCGACATGACTAAAGTGATTCTGTGACATTGTGGTGGCATCTTATTTTCTGATTCCATGTATTATAATCTGAGTAGCCTGGTTAGGAGAATGGCTTTGGAATGACTTCATAAGGTTTTATAAAGGTTACATTTGCACAGACACAGAAGAACAAAGATGTGAAATTGGTTGTGGTTTTTAATGATTTGTTGGAGCAGGGAAAATGGCACAGCAGCTAAGAGCCTGTACTGCTCTTACAGAGCAAGTTGGGTTCACACCACTTATGTTGGGCAGTTCACACCCACCTACCTATAGCTTTCGATCCAGGGGAGCTGCCACTCTCTTATGGCCTCTATGGGTACTCTTATTCATGTGCATTCTCCCTCCATCACATATGCATGATTTAAAATGCACATAATACATATAATAAATTGTTACAGGTGTTTTGTGATCTCCAAAGTGCATGTCTTATGTGGTGCTTTTCCCTGCAGCAAGTGATGATGCTTTGGACTTTGCCTTGTAGCCATGGCAGCCAGAGAAGAGCAAGACAGTTGTAGCCAGGTCCATAGTAACAAAGTTATTGACACTCACTAGGGAGGATCAGGAAGGCTTCTCCTGGAATTCCAGCTATTCTTTTTATTCCCAGGTACAAGTGGTCTTGGGAAATGCAACACTACACATAAGAGATATTCACGAGGTCTTGTTTCATGTTGACATGGGACTTTAAGTGGTGCATCTGTTTGTGGGTCACCCAGCTTTCCGGGTAACCCTTTCCAGGGGCTCCATGAGCAAGACCAACAAACCCATTGGTCTCACAGTGATGACGCTTGGCCTATAGTTGGTGCCCATCTAGGGTGAACAGAGACCATTTGCATCTCCACAGGAAAAAAGTCAGAGCAACAGCATGCTGCCCCATGGTCTTGTCTTCATCCTGGTAGATGTAAGTGAAAAACAGTCTTATGAAACTGAGTCTCATTATGCCATGGCCAGCTTAAACGCGCTTTTCAGGATGGTAGATAATCATATCTTCTTTATGCATCTTTTATATGAGTTTATGTTATTACCTTACAATTCTTATTAAGTATATATTTCATATTTTATATAAGTAGAATTTACTCAGTTATTATTCATTCTCTCTCTCCTCTCTCTCTCTCTCTCTCTCCCCACCCCTCTCTCTCTCTCACACACACACACAGTTATCATCTTATTTTCAAAATAAGATGTCAACGTACATAGTTTATTTCTTTTCTCCACTGTCTTCATTTTCCTTACCCTTTCATATACTCTTTCCATTTCCTAAGATGCCTAGGCATTTCTGTGCCAAGGTTACATCTTCACATCTATTCTCTATTCCTTGCTCAATCTACTGAACTCAGTTGATGGAGGAGGGCCCAGCCCACTGTGGGCAGTGTTACCCTTAGGCAGGTGGGCCTGGGCTGTATAAGAACTGTAACTGAATGTGATACTAGAAGCAAGCCAATAATCAGTGTTCTTTCATGATCTCAGGTTCAATGTTTCTACTTCCATGTTCCTGTCCTCCTTGAGCTCTTGTCTTGATTTTCCCCGAAAATAGACTATGTTCTGGAAGTGTAAGCCAAATAAAGCCTTCCCCCCATGAGTTGATTTTGGTCAGCATTTTATGACAGGCACATAGAGCAGACAGGAGACTCAGATGGTCGCTGTCTTAAAGCAGCGTCACCCCTTGGTGTATGCCCCGCTCCTCTGACTTCTTTTCCTCATGGGATTTATTGGAGTATGTTTATTGCTTATTCATCGAACATCAGTGTCATTTTTACATCTTAAAATGTAAATTTTATGAAAGCAAAGACTTGATTAAAACACAGAAGAGGTTCAATAAAGGATTTTAGTTATTTATTTTCACTTTTTTGTTGCCTGAGCATTTAAAGTCATATATAAAATTTTCATAGTAAGGACCAATGTCAAAGTAGTTCTCCTTTACGAAGTTTGATTATTAATTAACTGATGAATCTATATCCACCTAGTTTGACCATGGTATTTTGTTTTCATCAGTTTTGTTTCACAGCTCACACTTTCAAAGAAAAGGACCACCTAAAAAAGAAAAGTTTTGTAATATTAATATCCATGGCAGAAAATTCAGAAACTTATAAACATCATTTTTTTTTGTAAAAATTTAATTATGCATATGTGAGTCTGTTTCTGTATCTATGTTTATGTGAGTTCAAATCTCTTGGGGGCCAGAAGACTGTGAAGGTATCCTGGCACTGGAATTACAGGTGCTTGTAACTGCCTGATGTGGGTGACAGGAACTGAACTTGGGATCTCTGAAAAAGCAGTGCACATTCTTAAGCACTGAGCCACTGCTCCAACGGCAAGTTGCTGAGCTATGTAGACATAACAGGAACCGTGGTATGCAGCCTCCTGGGTCTCCATTGCTAAGTTGCTGAGCTATGTAGACATAACAGGAATCGTGGTGTGCAGCCTCCTGGGTCTCCATTGTTAAGTGGTAGCATGCTTTAGGTTTCTCTCCAGCTTCATGAACAGCTGGGTTAGAGACGCACGCTAGCATACTGGACTTTGTATTTTTAAATTTTTAAGGAAATTCACTTTAACTCTCATTTATAAATATTACAATTAATTATATTTGAGTGCTCAAAAAATGAAATGAGGTAAGAAATAAAATGGAGCTCCCAAAAGAGGAGAACTTACTTGCAAACTTCACATATAATGAGACATGGTTATCCAAAACTACATAAGGTATTCACAGAATTCAATAATAAAAAGGCAAATAATCAGACTGAAAAGAGGGACAAAGAACATTAAAAAGGTACTATTCCTAAGAATGTTGTATTGGTTTCTTTTCTATTGCTGCAACGCAATACCATGACGAAGGCAACCAGTAAAGAAAATCATTTATTTGGGCTTATAGTCTCAGGTGCTTAGTCCGTGATGGTAGAGCAAAGGCATGGAGATAGGAACAGCTGAGCGCTCATGTCTTGATCTACAAACAAGAAGCACAGAGAGTACATTAGGGATGACACACATCTTTTGAGTCCTCAGAGTCTTCCCTCCATGTCACACCTCCTCCATCAAGGCCACACCTCCTTATCCTTTCCAAACAACCAGGGACCAAGTAGTCAAACATGTAAACCTGTGAGGACCACTATCACTGAAAGCACAGCAGATAATGTTCACATGTATAAAGAAAGGTCAACATTACCGACCACCAGACAATTACAGAAAAAATCCAAATCAAAGCCACAATAAGACACCACTTCACTGAGAACTGGATAGAGATGACCCACGATGGGGTATGAGTATGGGGAATGGCAGGAGGGATGCAGGGAACCTGTCATGGCTGGTGGGAATGTAAGCTGAACAGTCAATATGGAAACAATATGAATAGTCCTCAAAATACTAAAAATGAATCTACTATATATTGCAGCAATCTTACTGTTGAGTGCATTATTATTATCTATCGGTGTGTAGTTATAGGAATATGCTAATATCAGTATCTCAGAGACATACTTATATTCTCATGTATACTTAGATTCACTAATATTTTTGTGAACATGTATATTTGTGGGCATTCTTATGCTACAGGGTTTGTGTAGAGGCCAATGGACAACTTAGTGGAGTCAACTCTCTTCTATCATGTGGGTTCCATGGATCGAACTCTCGACACTAGATTTGAGAGCAAATGCCTTTGCCTGTTAAATCATCTCACTGGTACCTCTATTGGGTTCATCAATAGATGAATGGACAGAGAAATTGTGGTTGAAATATTCAATGGAATCAGATTATGTATTAAATACAAACAAATTGCATTAAGAGGGAAAATGTGTCATTTATGGCAGCAGAGCTCAAGTTGGAACCCACCATGCTAAACAGGGTAATCCAGGCATATAAAACAAATCCTGTGTGGCTTAACGTGACCCCAATAGCAGAGAGATGATTTCCAAGAGTTGGGGTGTCAGGGAGGGAATTGATCTAAAGGAATATACCTTCTTATAAGATCAGCAAATTATAGGGGTGGGGTGTCTAACATGGATGTATTAATTCAATCACAATAGAATAATAAAATAATATGTACATAAAATCAGCACACTATATACCTTAGATCATATGCAACAATTTTTAATTAAATAATCTGTGATTTTAACTGTATTAAGCTTAGAAGATAAAGGAAAAGAGAAAAGAAGTAATTTAAAAACAGCCTTTGGTAAAGAATATGGAAGATCAAGTTGCCGTATAATTAAGGGGAGCATTGTGTGTGTGTGTGTGTGTGTGTGTGTGTGTGTTGTGTGTGTGTGTTGTGTGTTCGTGTGATGCATAGTGTGTGTACCTGTATGTGGTATATGTAGACACTGTGTGTGGCTGCCTTCACCTGTGTATATGTGGAGACTGAAAGAAGATGACATATGTCTTGTCCTACACACCAATAGTTCCTTTGAAAGATGGTCGGTCTATCATTGAACCTGCAGCTAAAATGGCAACCAGTAATCCCTGGCCACCTTTATGTCTCTACCCACCTCAGCACTAGGGTTAAGGGGAACATGGCCATGCCTGGCTTCTTACATGGGTACTGGAGGCTTGAACTCAGGTCTTCATGTTCTTTCAGCCGGGGCTCTTACCCCATCACCAAACAGTTTTCTTTGCAGTAAAAATATAATAGTATAAACTTCACAAGCAGACCACGTAAATGAAATGGTTTCCAGTTTAACAATTGTCTAATCATAGTAAACTCACACAGAGACATACTCCTGCCTCTGTTCTTGCTACACTTTAAATTTATATCTTTACTTTCAGAATGAAAGACTCAGCACAAAATCCTCTCTGGGAGAGCAATGCATGCTGGGAGATGGTCTACCATTGCCCAGAAGAGCTCAGTGAGGTAACTCACCTGCAAATCCCTGCCTGTGAGGTAGTGCTTTGGTAAAACAGGCTTGTCAGATGTTTTATCTCTTTGAGGAATCATTTTATTTTACTAGACCATTGATTAAAGTCAACGAAGATACAGCCTCTGCCCTTGTTATCTTTTACTGTTGAAATCAAATCAGAGAATCAATAAAACTAAAGGAAAATAAATCTTTTAAATCCATTTGCAGTTGACATCTTCAAGGAGAAACTAGCAGGGGGATATTTACTGCGGTTGCCAGATGCAGCAGTGCTTCCTCTGTTGCACATCTTTCTTTGCAAAGGAAATGAGCAAGCGCGGCCTTCATCCGGGTATCCCTGCAGGTGAAGAGTTGAAGTCTTCTCTGTAAAAGTCCACTGCTCTCAACTTAAGACTGGCAGCCGGTTCAGTCTGTATGTGTGTGTGTGAGCATGGGGACTTGAGGTCCTTCCCATTAAACCCATGGAACAAAGCTTAGAACGGTGGCCCATTCAACCCCGCACTGTGGGGACCTCGGACCTCGGACCTCACGGGCCAGTGAGCCCAGCTGAATCCGCGGGTGCTGGGTTCAGCAAGAGACTGTATTTCAGTTTCGTTTCTGTGGTGATAAAATCTCCTGATGAAAATCAATTTAGAGAAGAAAGGGTTTATTTTCACTATAGCTCCAGAGAGGAAACGGTCCATTTAGGTGGGGGAAAACATGCTAGTAGAAGCAGGAAGTTTGCTCCTCAAATTTATTGTGCACACAGGCAGCAGACAAAGAACAAAAGACAGAGCAGCTTGAAGGTGTGTGTGTATGTGTGTGTGTGTGTGTGCCCATTCCCAGAGGCCGTACTTTCTCCAGCAAGGCTCCACATCCTGAAGGTCCCACAATCTTCTTAAACAGCATCACCAACTGAGGACCAAGTGTTCAAACACAGAAGCCTGGGGGACATTTCTTATTCATGCCACAGCGTCCTGTCTCAAAAAATAAGACAGAAAATGACAGAGGACACCCAGCGTCCACCTGCAGCCTCCACATGGGCACAAATGCGCAAACATATAAACCTGCATACTGCACTCATACACACGCACGCACACACAGGCACGCACGCACGCAAGCACGCACGCACGCACACCTTCAGCTTAGCTTTATGACCCAATTATGTCTGTTGAGGACAGTGGAAATGGGCTTGGTAAAATGAAGGAATGCCAACATCTAAAGGAGCGACTGGGACAGGGAGATAGCTCAGTGGCTGAAAGTGCCTACGCAGCCTTATGAATTTCATCTACAGGACTCACATGCTTGAAGGAGAGAACCAACTCCTACGTGCAATCTGATTCTAACCTTCACATGTACACATGGAACTCAGATGACCCCCCCCCTTCTCTCTCTCTCCCGCCCCCTCTCTCCCCTCCACCACATAAATGTAAAAAAAAAAAAAAAAAAATCTTAAATAAGATTGCAGAAGAGAGACTTATTTTCCTAAATGAAAACTGGAATTGATTTGACATAAGAACACATTGTTCACCTGGGTCACAAACAGGGAGCCAGTAGAGACAGTGAACCCAGCAGAGGCGAGTTCGGTGCAGGATCATAGCTCCTTTGTCTACCATCCCAACGAGGCCTGTACTGTGCCGGAGCACTTCTCTGCTGGGAGATCTTTCCACCTGATCCCCAGTTGGCTGGCCCTCCTGGGTCAGAAACAGCAAGCCCAGCAAAGACAGCTAACCCAGTGGAGCTGAGCTAGTCCTGGGACCCAAATCCCATTATCCTCTGATCAGAGGAGGCATTGCAAGCAGAGAAACTAGACCTCCTGTTCAGATGTAGCCAATGGACAGCTCATTCTCCATGTGGAGGTGGGAAAGCGGGAACTGCTTCTAACATGAATTCTGATGCCCTCGATTTGATCACTGCCCCTTGGGAGACATAGAGGGAGGGGATGCAGGCTATCCTGACGAGACCTGATAAGCTGAGGTCGGACGGTGGGAGGAGCTCCTCCCCATTAGAAGTCTAGGTGAGGGGAAATAGGGCAGAAGAGGGAGGGTGGAAAAATGGACAGATACGAGCAAGGGGCTAACAATCAGGATGTAATGTGAATAAATTATATACATATATAAAAGAACACCTTGTTGGTTGTGTATTCTGGCTGAAACATGACCACGTTATGGCCATTTCTCTACAGTTTATAGCTCTGAGACTCCCTTGCACCACTGAGATTGTTTGGAAATGACCTTAGGAAAGGACATTAATAGACACTACCATCCTGGTCTAGGATGAGCACTGCTTGCCCTTTAATAAACGCTTAACTTCCCACATCTAACAACCAGCCAGTGATTATGTGTGTGTGTGTGTGTGTGTGTGTGTGTGTGTGTGTGTGTGTGTGTGATGTGTGTGTGTGTGATGTGTGTGATGTGTGTGTCCATGTGGTGTGTGTGTGTGTGATGTGTGTGTGTGATGTGTGTGTGCATGTGGTGTGTGTGTGTGATGTGTGTGTCCATGTGGTGTGTGTGTGTGTGTGTGTGTGTGTGTTTGTGATGTGTGTGTCTGTGTGTGTGTGTGATGTGTGTGTGATGTGTGTGTGCATGTGGTGTGTGTGGTTGATGTGTGTGTCCATGTGGTGTGTGTGTGTGATGTGTGTGTGTGATGTGTGTGATGTGTGTGTCCATGTGGTGTGTGTGTGTGTGTGTGTATGTGTAAGCCATAGGTTGACACTAGGTGTCTTTCTCACTTGTTCTTGACCGTATTTTCGAGACAGAGTCTCTCACTGAACCTAGAGTTTACCTACTTATGTAGACTGCCTGGCCAATGAACCCCAGGGACCTGCTATGTCTATGTGACAAACAGTGGGATTATGCACCCGCAGCCTTATGTTGACTTTTTAATGTGTGTGCTGCGCGGCATGAATCCAGGTTTTCATGCTAACACACCACTTTTCCCACTGTGCAGGCTACTGGGTCTCTTCTTACATTCCTAGCAATCCCCTGCAGCATACCACTGCTGCTGTAGCAAACAACCCACCTTGAAGATTACTGGGATTCTCCTTAGGACCGCTCTAGGCAGTCTTCTGAAGTAGATGGTGCCTTATCAGGTCTAAACACACAGAGAGACAGCCAGGCAGAGTGCCAAGGGAGGGAATGCTGGAATGGGTGGGACCACCAGAACAGGCATGTAGACACACATTCAGCACATCAGGGTTTCTACAGAGCTCAGAGGCAGAAGGCAAAGTAGGGGAGCCCGAACATAAGAAAAATTAAATAAATCAAGAAAGCTGCTGGCCTTTTCCTGCTCCGGCATCTGGAGCTGGGGGTGACGACTGTAACATTTCCAATCTGCACAAGCTGAAAAGAGTCATACAGATGCCAAGAATTCTCTATAATTCCTTCCCTCCTGGGCCATTGTGTGGCTGGCCTTATTTAATGTATTTCTGAAAGGTAAGGGTTTGTAAGAATGTTTTAAGCAGGCAGGGAAAACTGGAATGTGCAAAAATTATAGGGCTTGCGAAAGTGATGTGAGAGCCCAGCGATCTCCTGCATAGCGCCTGTCAAACACAGAGCTTTACAAATGTTCTTGGGGTGGAATTCAAGAAGCCAGCTTTACTGCCTGTTATCGTGAGCTACTGCTATTGTTTGCCCCTATCCACAAATAAATATAGTTAAAATAAGCCAAAATCTTTTCCAGAAAATAGTTTCAATACCCCTTTCATCTTAAAACTGTGCAATTAAAAACCATCAGGAAGTAAAATTGGAGGTTCATTTGTATAAAAAGAAAAAAAAATCCTGGTAATATCAGTAGAGCTGTGACTTCAATTACCTTAACATATTTTTACAATAAAAGGCATCAAACAGGAGTATGAGTAAGGAGTAGGTATAATTTAATAAATTCATTATCTAGACTTAGAAAACTTAGTCTTTCTGAAACATCGAAGTTATGTGTCCCTAAACACATTCTCCTCCATCCTTCTTTAAAGTGGTATCTACTAGTCTAATTTATGTGTTAGTTGTCCTCTTTACCACACACACACACACACACACACACACACACACACACACACACATTCATGCATGCATACCACATGTAGGTTTTATAGTTTTGTTTTTAGGAAGTGTAAATAAACGAAACACTCCTTTTTATTCTTTGGAGAGTCTATACATGAATACAATGTCTATGGAACATATTCACCCCTCACAGATCCCTCCCGACTGCACTTCCACTTTGCCCTGCTTTTCTTCTAATAACACACTAAGATCAGTTGTGCTTCCCAAATGCCCAACGTAGGAGGGCCACTCGGTGGGGCATGGTTAACCTACTAGGCGTCACAACCCTCGTGAAGACCGACTTCCTCGCCTGCAGCAGGTATCAGTTGACTACAGCTTCTCAGTTAGTGGGTGGGCCTTGGTATCCATCTCCCCAACCCATCCCTGATGGAATGCTGCTGGTTTTCTCTTATGTGGGTCTTGTGAGGATCATGAGAACTGCTGTAATTATTTTCTTAGATCTCTTGCTTTTTTTCTTTTTTTTTA
The DNA here is from genome assembly GCF_903995435.1 of Acomys russatus. Taxonomy (NCBI): domain Eukaryota; kingdom Metazoa; phylum Chordata; class Mammalia; order Rodentia; family Muridae; genus Acomys; species Acomys russatus. Next base: position 21,712,080 of record NC_067142.1, read on the forward strand.
CTTCACAGGATGCTATTGAGAACAACCATGTAGAAGCATATCATTGAGGTTATTTTTTCTCATGGCTGTAGGGTATCTCACCACACATACAATTATTTACTGTCTGTTCAGCTGCCTATAAGAAAGGTCTTTGCTTTCCAGCTCTGTGTGTGGCTTTCCTGAGAAGCAGCATCTGATGTCCTGTAGCAGAATGATTAGGTATACTGAATAATGCCAAATGTTTTAAATCACTGGCTACATTTTTTTTCTCCAAAAGTGAATGACAATGTTCCTTTTTATTATGTCCTTGGGCAAACGTTTAATTTTTTTGCCTAAGTGAATAAATGTAAAATCATATTTTAAAATAACATTTCCCTGATGAATTATGAGTGTTCCATTTAAGCTTATATCTTTATTCAAATGGTCTTTTCTATTAAAATCATTTCTCATATCTGCCCATTTTAATTAGATCAATTTTATTGATTCATAGGATTTGCATAATGCTTAGACCTTCATTTCTTATTAGTCTATATGCTCAAAATACCTTCTCTCAGTTGTAGTTCCTTTATATATAGTATATATAAGCCTGGTATCTTTGGAGAATTAGTCTTCTATATTTATATATTTTTACTGTGTATGTGTGTGTGCACACACACATGCAAGTGCATGTGTAACAGTGTGTGAATAGAGGTCAGAGGACAACTTACAAGAGTCAGTTCTGTTCTTTCATTATGTTGGTCCTGAGGACTAAACTCAGGCCATCAGGCTTAGCGTCAATTACCATTATCCTCTGAGCCATGTTGCTGCCTCTTGTATATCTTTATGTAAACAGAATATCTCATAATTTTATATCTAAAGTTACATAATGCCTCCTTTTTATGATTTATTCACAAGAGCTTTGAATGTCATACCTTTTAGTTTTAAGCCTTTCTTATGATGGGAGTATGGGTGTAATGAAGTACCTATTACATAGTTTGATTTGGGTAGTCTGATATTTCCACGTAACATTCTCCAACTTAGGCTCGGTTTTCATGATGTGGTCTGTCTCTTAAGTCAGCTGTTTTTCATGATCCTTTACTCTACCTCTCTGTCACTATCACCTTGAACAATCAGTATGGATTTAAAATGAAGTGATCTTGTTCACAGGAGTCTGCGTGACTGATTGGCCTTTCAGGAATATGTTGCCTATTTGATAGGCCCTATTAGAACCCATTTAACTTTCATATATACTTAGAGCTTTAGACTTTAGAATATGACTTTTTCAAGTACCACCTAAAGAGAAATATAACATGATTGTGAATTTTCTACATCTACAAATAATTGAGGGAATAAATATTTCCCTCAACGACTTCCACAACTACAAACGTAGAACAATTATTGAGATGATATTTTAAAAATTATGTATATGTGTGTTGGTCTCTGTTACATGCACATATGAATGTAGGCCCACAGAGGTCAGAAGAGGGCATCAGATTCTCTGGAACTGGAGTTACAGGTAATTGTGAGCTGCCTGACGTGGATGCTGGGAATTAAACTCAGGTCCTCTTCCATAGCAACAAGTGCTCTTAACTATGGAACCATCTCTCTAGTTACTATAGTTAGTTTACTTTAAGTGATAATTTGCAATTCTTGAAACATGCTTGCCATTTTGGCATTTAGTCTTTGATTCCTCAAAATTTCTTGCTAGTATATATGGTTACTTGCTTTTTATTTTATTTCAAGGAATTTATTATTAAGTACAACTGAGAAATAAACTTTCCTATATTGCTGTTATATTCAATGAATTTCTTAAGCTGATCATACTTACTCTGTATATGTATTTTAATATCTCAAGAATGCTTACTATATTAGTACTCTCTTAATATCTAATGTGTACAATAACATATCGCTAGGCATAGGTTCTACATTTTATAATGATTATATGGAGTGTATCTATGATGTTTAATCAAATTTTTGTGATAAAGAGTTGGTAATTGCATTGGTTAGCTTTTTGTTGTGACTGTTAAAAAACTAGTCAATACTTTATTTAGCACATACATTCAGTCGATGGCTACTGTCCCAATGTGAGTGGGCAAAGCATCATGGTGGAAGGTAAATTTGACTGACAAAAGCTGTCTAATTCATAACAGGCAGGAGCCAGAGAGTGAGAAATGAGAAGATGGCCATGGATAAAACACACCTCAATGCTTGACCCCATTAACCTACTTCCTCCAGATAAGTCCCACCTCCTAAAGTCTCCCCATCTCTAAAAAGCACCACCATCTAGGAACAAACATTCAAAACATGAGCCTGGAGGGGCATATTTCATCTTCCCATCTTAATACCCACTCCACATTTCTCCCATTGACCCTGGAAACCATTACAATTGTATGAATTTCTGTATTTCAGATTACCTCACACAGGCATACATCAGCATGTCTCCTTCTGTGCTTTGCTTAGCATAATTTTCTTAAAATTATGAGCCATATGTTGCACCTGAAGTACAATATATTGACACACATTATAGAATTCTCTTCTTTTAAAAGATAAGTAATACTCTATTGTTTATATCTATGATGTTTTCTTCATGAACGTTTGAATTGCTACCACCATGTGGCTAGTGTGTGAAACTTGCAGCAATAATGACTATTGACATTGCTTTGAGCTCCTGGTTTGTACCCAGAAAAGTACTGCTGGGCCGTGAGGTGGCTGCAATTCACTTGGTTTGTAAACTCTTCATGCTATTTTTTAATGGCTTTGGCAATGTTTTGCATTCCTACCAACTCATCACAAGGCTTACAGTGTATCCTAAAAAAACTTACCAACAATTAATGTTTGGTTTAGTTTTTTAAAAAAACTTAGAGGTCTGTCTCATGCTCTCTATGCACCATTTCCCAAGTCCCAGCTCTACCTGCAATCCCAGATGCATCATCCATCAGGAGCTACCAGAGTCCTACTGCCAGCAGAAACCTCCAAGCCCGCCAAAACCAGGGACAACCAGATGTCTAGAAGACAGCATAAGAACACACTCAACAAAAACCCAGGGCAATATAGCACCACTAAAACCCAACTATTCTCCTACAGCAAGCATTAGATGTCATAACACACCTGAAGTGCAAGAAAATGACTTTAAATCTAATGTTATGAAGATGACAGAGGCATTTAAAGAAGAAATTAATAAATATTTCAAATACAGGAAAATACAATCAAACAGATGAAGGAATTAATCAATCCTTAAAGAAATATAAGCAAACAGTATGAGGAACTGAATAAAACTGGTCAAGACCTGAACATGGAAATAGAAGCAATAAGAAGACAAAATCTAAAAAAACGACACAATCTGAAGCAGTCCTAGAGATGGAAAGCTTAGGACAGAGATCAGGAACTACTGATGCAATCATTACCAATAGACTACAAGAGATGGGAAAGAGAATGTCAGGCATAGAAGATATGATAGGAGAAATTGATACATTGGGCAAAAAAAAAAAAAAAAAAAAAAAAGACGCTAAATATAATAGGTTTCTAGGGGCTCAGGATCAAAAGCACAATCTGCTATTTCAAAGTTCAATTCCTAGTAACCACATGGTAGCTTATGACTATCTGTAATGGTCTGTTGTCTTCTTGTGGTGGGAAGGCACATACGCAGGCAGAATATTACATAAATAATAAATCTTTAAAAAGTTTCAAACACAAACATCCAGAAAATTTGGAACACCATAAAAGACCAAAATTAAGAATAATAAGAATAGCAGAAAGAGACAATTCTCAGATCAAAGGCCCAGAAAATATCTTCAACAAAATCATAGGAGAAAATTTACCTAACCTAAAGGAAGAGATGGTTATAAACATGAAAGAAGCTTACAGAACACCAAATAGATTGGACCAAATAAGAAAATCTGCCCCGGCTCATAATAATCAAAACAATAAATGTACAGAAGAAAGGAAGAATATTAAAAGTGGCAAAGGGTAAGAGTCAAGTAACATATAAAGGTTGATATTCTAGTAATACACAATGCTTCTCAACAGAGATTTTAAAAGCTAGAAGGGCATGGACAGATATTTTGCAGTCCCTAAGAGACCACAGATGCCAGCCCAGAATACTATACCCAGCAAAACTTTCAATCACCATAGATGGAGAAGACAAGATATTCTATGACAAAATCAAATGTAAACTATATCTTTTTGCTAATTCAGCTCTACAGAGGATACTAGAAAGAAAACTCCAGACTAATGAGGGTTACCACACCTAAGAAAACAAAGGAAATAAAAATTTCACAACAAAGAAAGAAAAGAAGTGTGCGCGTGCACACATACACAAAGACACACACATACACAAACACACACACACACTACCACTGCCACCATAAACATTAAAGGAATCTATCATCAATGGTCATTAATATTTCTGTCATCAATGAACTCAATTCCTCACTAAAAAGACACAGACTAACAAAATGGATGTCTCAGAATAAAGGGCTGGGAAAAAGTTTTGCAATCCAGTGGAAACAAGAAATAAACAGGAGTAGCTAATCTAATAGCTAATAAAATAGACTTTTAAGCAAAAGTAATAAAAGAGATGAAAAATGGCACTTCATACTCATTAAAGGAAAAATCCACTAAGATGATGTCTCAATTCCGAACACCTAAGACTCAAATGCAAATGTACCCGTATTCATAAAAGAAACACTACCAATGCTTAAATCACACATTGAATCTGAGATATTAATAGTAGAAGACTTCAACATACCACTCTCACCAATATACAGGTTATTGAGACAGAAACTAAACAGAGAAATAATGAATCTAACCGAAGTTATGAATCGAATGGACCTAATCTATAAATACAGAACATCTTGTCCAGACAAAGAAGAATACACCTTCTTCTTAGCACCACAAGGAACCTTCTCCAAAACTGACCATATACTTTGTCACGAATAAATGGTCAAAAGATACAAGAAGACTGAAAGAACCCCTTGTATCTTATCAGACCACTATGGATTAGAGCTGGAACTCAACAACAACAACAGAAACAACAGAAAACCTATAAACTCATGGAAACTTAACACTCTACTCAATGACCACTTGGTCAGGGAAGAAATAAATAAAGAAATTAAAGACTTCCTAAAATTTGATGAAAATGAATGCACAACATACCCAAACTCATAGCACTAAATGCCTTCATAAAAAAATTAGAGAGATTTCATACTAACAATTTAATAGCACAGCTGAAATCTCTAGAACAAAAGGAAGCAACCACACCCAAGAAGAGGAGCAGTCAGGAAATAATAAAACTTATATGTAGGCATAAGGTTATTGTGTACTTCAAATACAGATTTCTGTGCCCCCTCTCCACAAATCCTTGTTCTGAGACTCTCCTGTTTCAATGTTTTGTAAACAGTGCTCCTAAATTGTCCCCTGGTATGCCAATAAAGCAGCTTACAGCACCAATTGCTGAGAAAGGACGAGAATAGGTCTGGACTTCCTGACAACCAGGAGAAGAGGAGTTAGAAGATTTGGCCAGAGAATTCAGCCACAAGAGAGGTCCTGGTGAGATTAGAAGACGAGCTGGATCAAGGAAAGCTACAAAGTGGAAGTATCTTTGGTATATACACTGAAAAGAAGCCAAATAAGCTTGGAGGGTCAAGAATAGAGTAACAATTACTCCATTATTGTGTTGTAAAGATTATTATTAAACAAATATAAAAGGGTCTCATTTATTTATGCATCACTGTATTAAGAGAGAAACTAAAAGAAATAAACAGTAATATTAACACTCAGCCATAACTTAGAAACAAAGAGAACAATATAAAGAATCAACAAAACAAAAAGCTGGTTCTTGGAGAAAATCAACCAAGATAGACAAATCCCCAGCCAAACTAACTACAAGACAGAGAGATAATATCCAAATTACTGAACTCATAAATAAAAAGGGGGACATAACAACAGCAACTAAGGAAATAAAAAAATCATTACATCTTATTTTAAATACTATAGTCCAAAAACACTGGAAACTATAAATGAAATGGAAAACTTTCTTGATAGATCCCATTTATCAAGGTTAAATCAAGATCAGGTTAACAATCTAAATAGTCCTATGACCTCTAAAGAAATAGAAGCAGTTATTAAAAGCCTTCCAACCAGAAAAAGCCAGGGTCAGATGGTTTTAATGTAGAATTTTACCAGACCTTCAAAGAAGAGCTAATACAAGGACCTATCAAATTATTTCACAACATAGAAACTGAAGGAACTTTGACAAATGCATTTTGTGAAGCTAAAGTCACCTTGGTACCTAAACCAAATAAAGATTCAACCTAGAAAGATAATTTCAGACCAATATCATGAACATTGATTTTTAAAAATACTCAATAAAATACTTACAAACCAAATCCAAGAACACATCAAGTACATCATCCACCCTGATTAAGGGGGATTTATCTCAGAGATTCAGGGATGGTTCAACATATGAAAATCTATCAATGTAATCCACCATGTAAACAAACTGAAATAAAAAAAAAATCACATGATCATCTCATTAGATACAAGGATACAAGGCCCATACTTAAGCATAATAAAGGCTATATGCAGCAAGCTGATAGCCAACACCAAATTAAATGTAGAGAAACTCAAAGCAATTACACTAAAATAAGGGACAAGACAAGGCTGCTCACTCTTTTCTTGTTCCTTCGCTATAGTACTTGACGTTCTAGGGAGAGCAGTAAGACAACTGAAGTAGAGCAAGGGGATACAAATTGGAAAGGAAGAAGTCAGAGCATCTATTCACAGATGATATGACAGTATACGTAAGTGACCCAAAGAATTCTACCAGAGAACTCCTACAGATGATAAACACCTTCAGCTAAGTGGCTGGTTACAAGATTAACTAAAGAAAATCAGCAGACCTCCTGTATACAAACAACCAGTAGGCTTAGAAAGAAATAAAGGAAGATATGGCCTTGATAACAGCCACAAATAATATATAAAGTATCTTGTTATAACTCTACCCAAGCAAGTCAAAGAGCTGTATAACAAGAATCTCAACTCCCCGAAGAAAGAAATTGAAAAAGATATCAATCAGAAGATGGAAAAACATCCCATGTTCATGGATTGGTAGGATTAACATAGTAAAAATGGTCATCTTTCCAAAGGCAATCTACAGATTCAATGTGATTCCCATCAAAATACCACCCAAATTATTTACAAACTTTGAAAGAACAATCTGAACTTCACATAAAAATACAACCCAGAATAGCTAAAGACATCCCTATATGATAAAAGAACTTCTGAAAGCATTGCTATCCCTGATTTCAAGCTATACTACTGAGCAATAGTAATAAGAACAGCATGGAACTGGCATAGAAATAGACAGGTTGGTCAATGAATCAAATCTAAGAGCCAGAAATAAACCCACTCATTTAACGACATTTGATTTTTGACAAAGGAACCAAAACCATACAATGGAAACAAGATAGCATTTTCGACAAATGATTTTGGTCTAACTTGATGTCTATATTAGAAAATGCACATAGATTCATATTTATAACCCTGCAGAAAACTAAAGTCCAAGTGGATCAAGACCTCAACATAACACTAGATACACTTAGTTTATGACAAAAGAAGGTGAGGAAGGGCTTTGAACTTATTGGTACAGGAGATAACCTCTTGAACCAGAGAATCATCAGCTCAGGGTCTAAGATCAACAATAAATGGGACCTCATGAAATTGAAAAGCTTCTTTAAGGCAAATGATACTGTCAATTGAGTGGCAATGTAAAGATTGGGAAACAATCTTCACCACTTCTACATCCAACAGTGGGCTAATATCCAAATTATTTAAGAAATGAAGAAATTAAACACGAATAAGCCAAATAATCCAATTAAAAATGGGGTACAGAGCTAAACAGAAAATTATCAATAGAGGAATCTCAAATGGCCATGAAACACTCAAAGAAATGCTCAATGTCCTTAGTCAGCAGGGACATGCAAATCAGAACGAATCTGAGATTCCATCTTATACTCGTCAGAATGGCTAAGATCAAAAATTCAAGTGACAGCACATGCTGGCAAGGACTGGAGCAACGGGAACTCCTCTATTACTGGTGGGAATGCAAACTTGTACAACCACCTTGGAAATCAATCTGGTGCTTTCTCAGAAAATTGGGGATAGTGCTACTTCAAGACCCAGCTATAACATTCCTGTGCATGTACTCTAAAGATGCTCCACCATACAACAAGGACATTTGCTCAACTATGTTCATAGCAGCCTTATTTGTAATAGCCAGAATTTGGAACCAACCTAGATGTCCCTCAACTGAAGAATGGATAAAGAAATGGTGATACATTTACATAATAGAGTATTATTCAGCTATTAAAAACAAAGACGTCATGTAGTTTGCAGGTAAGTGGGTGGAACTAGGAAAGATCATACTGAGTGAGGTAACCCTGACCCAGAAAGAAACATATGGTATGTACTCGTTTATGAGTTGATATTAGAACATATTGTACAGGTTAAACATACTACAATCCACAGACCCAAAGAACCTAAGTAACAAGGAGGGCAAAAGAGAGAATGCTTGAATCTCACCAAGAAAGTGAAATAAAATAGAAATTGGAAGTGGATGGATAGGGAATCAGGTGATAGAGGGGGTGGGGAGGGGAGCCAGCATGGGGAGAGGAACCAGGATGGGGTCAGGTGTGGGGAGAACTGGGGTGGGTGGTGCGAGTGCTTGGAGAGAGAAGGAAAACTGATGGCGAGAGCATCTTTGGGACAAGGTGGAGGCCTTATACAGGTTATGCTCCTGGGAGAATATAGGGGGTGACTCTAGGATTTGGAGAATGAAGTGACCATCTCCTATAGCGATGCAGGACTTTCTGTGGAGGGAGGGGGCACTATCCCACTTAAAAAACCTTCAATCCAACATTTACCCTGCCTACAAGATGTGCAGGGATAAAGATGGAGTGAAGATAGAGGGAATGTCCAACCAATGACTGGCCCAACCTGAGACCCACCCCTAGGGCAAAAGCCAACTCCTGACTTTGGTTGCAAACAGGAGTCATTATAACTCACCTCAGAGAGACTCCACCCTGCAGTGAAACAGATGCTGAGACCCACTGTCAAACACTAGGCAGAGCTCTAGGAATCTTGAGGAAGAGTTGGGGGAAGGATAGACAGACCAGAAGAGGATAAGAACTCCACAGGAAGACAAACAGAGTCAACTAACCTAAGCCCATGGAGGCTTACAGAGATTGAATGGCCAACAAAGAGCATGTATGGACTGGACTGAGGCCCCCTACACATACATAGCTAATAGGGAGTTTGGTCTTCATGTGAGTCCCCTAACGATTGCAGCAGGTGCTATCTCTGACATATTAGCAGGCAGGTGCCTGCTTTTGGATCACTTTCCTCTAGCTGGCTGACTTTGTTCCCTGAGTGGAAGAGGAAGAACTTTGTCCTGATGTAACGTGATGTGTTTGGGGGGATTGTAAGGGCGCAGTGGAGGGCTCCCCTTTTCTGAGGGCAAGGGAAAGGGGGAACGAGGGAGGAGGGGAGGAGGGTCTGACCTGGAGTAGAGGAGGGAGGATGCTGCAATCAGTATGCAGAGTGAATAAATTAATTAATTAATGAGTAAAATCATTTTTTAAAACAATTTCACAATTGTGTACAATGTGTTGTGGTCACATTCACTGCACATCCCTAACACACACACTTACAATGTGTTGTGGTCACATTCACTGCACATCCCTAACACACACACTGTCCTCATTTGCTTGCTTCCCTACCCTCTTTGGATGCCTGTCTTATTCTTGGCCGAATAGCTTTTGAAAAATCAAACCAGGGATTGGAAAGATGGCTCAGCTATTAAGGAACGATGGCTCAGAAGTTAAGAGGGGTGTTTGCCTTTACAGTCAGTGGATTTCTGTTACCAGCTCCCAGGTAGGGTTGTTCACAACATCCTGTCACTACAGCTCCAGGGGATCCGATGTCCTTTTCTGTCCTTTGCAGGTACTGGGCTCACATGCACATATGCACACACAGATACACAAAGGCACGTGTAATTAATTAAAAATAAAATATTTCAAGAAATCATGCCAATTTTTTAAATGTGGAGTGCTTTAGCTTACTGTGGCTTTGAGCTATAATTCCATGATTTCTGCTTAGACTGAATATAATTTTTATACTTGTGTACCATTTTGGTGTCGTCCTTATATTCTGTTTACTTCTTGATGATCTTGAATTCTGTGACTAGCAGCCGTTTGTCTTATACCCACAGGCCTGTTCATCTTACCCTGCTCTTTTTGTTTTATAGTGATGACAAGAACTGAACTATTTTCACGCAGGAGAGTAAGATGCTCACTGTGACCTGGGAGACTGTTATCCTTTGTCGAGGGTATCAATTAAGATCCCCTTAGGTGCTAAAACAGCATCGAAATTTAATGCTTCCAAGTTCATCTCTTGCTCTGCGGCAGGCTGTGTTGGTGCTGGTTCTGATGCTGATGATATTCTCTTGCACACAATCCCCCAGTAACTTCCACCCTGTGGGACCCACTCTTCAGAGTCCAGTCAATTTAGCTGCAGATGGAGGACAGAGTACATCAATCACAAGGCAGAGTTTTATGGGTAAAATATGCAAATACTGCACATCTCTTGCACTCTAATTCTCCCTCATGGTCATGTCTAGCTGAAGTCGAGTCCCAATATTCCATCCAGTTCTGTGTTGGGGTAAGAGGTAGCCAGGATTTAAAAAAAAAATATCCCTAGCAAACTCTGTCATAGCAACTGGAGAAAGCAACCTTCTAGTCTTTGCTTTCTGTATTTAGATAATTCTGTTTTTTTTCTTCTTTTTGTTTTTAACACTTTTTTTTTTTCTGGGAGAATACTGGGTGCTCTTAAATGCTGACCTACTTCTGTAGTTGGCTTCAGTCTGTAACTTTTGCATTTACGTTCAACAATGATCCTGGCCATTACTCATGTTTTTTGTCTGGCTTTGTTGACAAAAATAAATTAGACTCACAAAATTATTTGAGAATTTACATTTCTTACTGATTTGTAGTGAAATTTATCTATTTTAAAAATGATCTGTTTTTTAATTATTATGGAACCGTATTGGTAAATGGGATTATGTGACAGACCTAACTCCATTCCAGGAACCTTCCTTAACCTATTTATTCTCATTCTTAATTCATAATTTTCAAGGAATTAATTTTACATGAATATGTTGTAATCTTAAAATACACTGCAAAGTGTAATGGCAGCTAAGCCCAAGGACCTCAGTTCTACCCCCGAGAGCCAAGTGGCAGAAGGAAAACCCCAGTTCTAAGAGTTATCCTCTGATCACATCATCTAAAAATAATTTTTGAAATGTACAGATCTTAACTATATGTTTCAATATGCTTTGAAAATTTATTGTAACTGAGAGCACAAATCATTCACTCTGGGGTCCTTCTCCACCCTAATGCCTTCTATATGCAATGATTACTGTTTCACTCATAGGCCAGTTATTGAGAAACATTGGCTTTCCATATCTAACAGCAGAAATCACATGGTTGCCTATGCACCTCAGTGTGATGAGGATTTGATTTGGGAGTTTCCAGCAGCCCCCGAGCTCCCGGTGGCTAGGAGCAGCCAGAGGACTCATCACTTGCTAGCAGAATGGATGCCAAAGCACTTTGTGTTCAGACCCACCTTTCAAAGTGTTGCCTTTCCACTGCACTTTGTTCTCCAAAGCCTCCCACAACTAGCTTTCCCATTTCCATCCTGGGGCTGCTGCTGATGGACTCTCATGTAGGAGAGTTTCTTGGTAAAAATCTGCTTGGCCCTGAATAGCTTGCTTATAAAATGCCTGCTGCCTGCTCCTATATTGCTGTGCTCTGGAAGTTGAATTGATCTCTCTAAAACCCTTGGGTACCTTTGGCCTTTATTTTACTTTTTGTTATTTGCTGGTAGGCAGGTTAAGGTGGTTTTTGTTCTTGCTCTTGTTTTTCTGTAAGACATCCAGATTTGGGGAGTAGAGCGTGTTTTCACTTCTCTCCTAATTATGTGTGCTCCCAATATGTCAGAAATAGGTGTAAATGTGTATCCAACCTATTTACTTTTCTAGTTTTCATCCTGTAAAAATATTTTCTGTTGAGTAATCTGACACATAGAAACAAAACCTTCTTGGTTTAGGTTCGAACCTCTTGTGTAGTTTTTCTTTCAACTTATATATTAAACCCAGAGGAGATACTTTTAAAGGACCATCTGTCTAAATGAAGTTCCTGGGGAGTCAGAGGTATGAAGTCCAGTTTCCACTTCCAAAGTGCCTGCCTTGGCCTAGCAGTAGAATTTGAAAACCTTTCATGTCAGATAAATCTTTTCTCACCTTCATTTGCTCTTCCCCACAGCAGAGACTTCAGATTAATAAATAGAACTATTTTTTAAAAAGGCTTTTGCTGCCGGAAAAGATATTTACAGCACAGATGAGATGTATTATGAAAAATTAGATATCAGTTTTTATAACTATTACAATAACGAATTAATGTAATTTGGCATGAGAATGGAAGATAAAGAATACGTGGAATTTAAAGTCTTGGGGTCCAGGAAGAAGCGAGGGAGGGGGCTATGATTGGTATGTAAAATGAATAAATTTAAAAAATTAAATTAAAAAAGATATCAAAAAATAAAGTCTGGAGGAGGTCACACAGCATGGTGTTCAACCTTATAATTTTCGTTGTGAGCTTAGCCTTTAACAGCTGAGCCATCTCTCCAGCCCAGCACTCAACCTTTTAAGATTTGATCAGCTAGTTAAATGGAGACACAGCTTCTTTTGTGTATTATGCAGTAAACAAGAAATGGGTACCCCATTCTAACCAGATGATCTCAGACTTAGAGAACTAGAGAGTCAAAAAATATATAATGTACAGATAAATTTACAACCCTTCAAAAATTCTAAGATGAATCTCATGTTATCCAGAACCATGCAATCATAAACTAATCTTTTTGTAATATGAGTTATGGCACCCCACATCTCCCTCTCTGTGTATTGAGAGTGGGAGAGGCTGTGTTAAGATGTTAAAGGGAATGAAAAAAATCTACAGCCAATACACATAGAGAGTAGGATAGAAGGAAGAAAATAAAAGAGGGAGAGAAAGAGATGCAGAGGTTAAATGAAGGTATTGTGTAACAGAGATGGCAGAAGGAACACACTCACAGACACAGACATAGACACACACACACACACACACACACAGAGAGAGAGAGAGAGAGAGAGAGAGAGAGAGAGAGAGAGAGAGACAGACAGACAGACAGACAGACAGACAGACAGAGGCAGAGGCAGAGGCAGAGACAGAGACAGAGGCAGAGGCAGAGACAGAGACAGAGGCAGAGAGAGAGGTGGGAAGGAGAGAATGAACTCAAAGCCATGCCAACTGCCTAAAATTACAGGCTTGTCTTTGTAAGTCCAAGCTTAGGAATCCATGGTGCTTCTCAGTTGTAGAAAATGGTGAGGTAGCCATCCCTCATCTTCCAAGTCATTCAGAAACTGTCCTATCCTAGGATTTGCATATCAGAGTGAAGAAAATTAGGCTGAGTAATGAATACTGGGTCCCATGGGAATGTGCCACTAGCCGGTTGGAACTATGACATTTGCATGCTTTTGTTTTCTACCTTTATATCAAAATCACTTACATATAAGCAGGAAACTTAGAAGGAACAATAGGCCACATCCAACACAAAGTTTTTGTAGCTTACAGTTATTGTTCCTCTTTTCTTAAAGTGTATCTATAACAAAACAAATTGCCTGTTTGAGGCTGCTTTTGTCTTAGCATGAGGACGTTTGGCTGTTGTTCAATATACTATTCTGGAACATTTTATGTCAAGAGAGCAGAGTGAGAATCACAGGTTTTTATACACAGCTAAGAGACACAAGAGCCCAAGGCACCATAGAAATATGGTGTTATCATTGCTTCCTTTAGACTAAGAGACATGTGGGCCAGTGAGATGGCTCAGTGAGTAAATATATTTGCTGCCAAGGACAAACCTGAGTTCAATCCCTGGCCCCCACATAATTGGAGGAGAGAACTGAATCCCACAAGCTGAATCCTGGGCTCCACATGTGTGCCATGACTCACCACGCATATGCATGGATGAGCGTGTGCGCATGCACACACACTCTCTCTCTGTTAATTAATTGTATATAAAATAGTAAAAATAAGTAAAGAGATAACCACTGTATAACAGTGCTGTAGGTTTAATGTTCCTCACTTAAAGTAAATAAATCCAAATGCATTTCAGGCTTTATATTATTTCCATATTTGGGGACATGTGCACATGTATAATGGGATAGTTTAGCAATTGGTACTGAACTGGACAATCAATACCAACGGTTCACTTGGTGGGGTCTAGAATCACCTAGATCTTTGGATATGTCAGTGAGTAATTTCTAGATTGCACAGGGTGGGGCTTTGGAATAAAAAAAAAAAGAAGGTGAGCTGAGCACCAAACTCCTTACAATCTGCTTCTTGACTGCACTTGCAACGTGACAGCTGCCTGCCAGCAAGCCTTATACACCAATATAGAAAATACACTTAGACTGTGAGCCAAAATAACCCTTTTTCTTACATTGCTTTTGTTAACTTGATCATGACAACAAAAAGTAACCAATAAAGGACCACAATTTAACCATAAACCTAATTTATAGTTCAATTATCTTATGCTTATAACATGAAGACATTTTCACACAATATTTAAAGAAATGATGTATATATTTTTTAAAAAGTACATGGAACTATCAAGATATACAATAGCATCCATACACAAAGCACTTTGGATTGAAAACATTTTGTATTACATATTTTTATATTAGGTCTGCTCAACTAGAAATGGGAAATATATGCATGGTTTGAATGGTTCTAGTCATAAAATATAATTTAGTATCTGTTTTTCTTTTCTTTTCAATTATATGTGTATGAGAGGATATGTGCACATATGATTATAGTTTCACATCCGCCAACAGGGGTTATTGGGTCACCTGGAACTGGAGTTACAGGTAGTGGAGAGCTGCACAAAGTGGGCGCTGGGAACAGGACTGGGGTTCTCTGGAAAAGCAGTGTGCACTCTTAACTGCTAAGTCAGCTCTCTATCTTTATCTTTTATCTTTTATCTCCAGCTCTCTATCTTTATCTTTTATCTTTTATCTCTATTTATCTTTATCTCTCTATCTATATCTTTTACCATGAGAGCAGATGGACAAAAGAGTTAAGAACAACCCAAATGAGTATACTATCTCCTTTGAGAATTGATGCTGTTGATGCTATCTCAGGGCCTAGACCAAAGAAGGTCAGTGGATGAAGAAACACAACACCTTAATTGATCACTTAAGATGAAGTAGTTCAGACTACATTTAAAAATATCCTAGGATTAAGGAAACATTCTACTAGACAGAAAAAAATGATGACCAAAGTGAGGATGCTAATTTGGTTTTTTTTTTTTTTTTTTTTTTTTTTCATACCTGCTAACTGGAGATTCTCTAGTCTTGGCAAGTGACAGTTTTAAAAGGCTCAAACCAAAGTCTCTGACATCCAATCACCATACACCTGATCCACACTGAATATGAAATCAGGTCATCACAGGACACTAGAGAACGTGAGTAAAATATATTCAATTGGTAATACGTATGGGCTGTAAATGAGGTCTTAGAAGTAATTGATAATTTATTGTGACTCAATGAGCATCAAACCTATGATGTAAGTAGCATGCTTGCCAATGAGGGGTCAGGAGTAAACTGGGCTGAATGGCCATGATCTTGTCAAGTTGGAGTGTAGTTTCCTATGAGTGAAAACAAGTGGAAACTCTTCCCCTGTTCCAGCTTATAGCTTTGCACATAAAATTGTAATTTTTATGATCAGCTATCCTTATATTTGCAGATTATTGGCTGAACTACAGTCTAACTATTCACATAGAATTTTCTACTAAGGAGAATCTATATGACATTTTCATGGATACTACATTGCAAAGCTTGGTTGCTTTGAAAACTTCTTGTATTAATTTCTTTTTGTTGCCATAATAAGATACCATGATAAAAGACAATTTATAGAAGAAAAGATGTGTTTTGGCTCACAGTTCTAGGGAGATAGAGTCCACCATGGCATGGCATGAGCTAGCATGGTAGTAGTTGCAGGAAGTTGGCTGATCACACTTAAACAAGAACCAGAATGAGAACAGGAACTGGGACAAAGTCAGAAACCCTCAAATCCCATCCCACAGTGATATACATCTTCCAACAAGGCTTTGCTTCCTAAGAGTTCCATGACTTCCCAAACAACACTACCAGCTAGCATCCAAGTGTTTAAATACATGAGCCTATGGGGGACATTTCTCATTTAAACCATAACATTTCTCAACTACTTTATTCTGACCTCTTTCAGATGTCAGAGAGATGGGAAAAACAAAAATTACACTGAATTAACTATTGTAGTTGGTCTGTCTCACTGTGAACAGTTCAGTAATAAGTAATTGAGATGGAAATATCCCTACAACTGCTGCTATGTAGACAGATATATTTTCTCTTCTATATTTAAGTCTTATGATCCTGAAGATAATTGAATTTTTGTGTGTATTACAGATTGTAGGGGTCCTGTAGAAGGAGTAAAATGCCCTTCCTAGTTTTGTAGGTCTTAAAATGTATGGGGGAATGTGTGAATTCAAAATCCTAATTTCATTTTAAACTAGGTCAATAGAATATTATGTTAGAGATTTACAAGGTCCTGCTAGTATAAATGGGGCTTGTGGTAGGGTACCATTACCATTGATATCATGAAAGTGGGTGTAGGCTCCAGAAAGGGCTGCCTTAGAAAAAAGGATACCAACTGTGTCTGAAAACTGGTTGGTGATAGATGTGCTTAATTACCATTTAGATTTCCAACGGCACACCATGGTTTGTGTTGTAAACCTCTGGTCATTAAACAAGAACTTTTGGAAAGTAGTGGAAAGGAAAAGAGGAAGAGCCCCGTGGAGATCTTTCAAGTCATTGGAGATGTGTCCTCAAAGGCAAATGTGGGTCCCTTGCCCCTTCTATATCATCTCTTTGCTTTCTGTCCAGAGAGTGAGCAGGTTTGTTTACTATGTGTTCCTTCCACAATGAGAAAATTCACCTGATACTCCAAGAAATGGTCTGATTGGTATTTTGACTGTATCTCAAAAACTCTGTACAAAAGTAAACCCTTTTATGCAGGTTTTGTGGAAAGAATGTAACCTTGCCTTAGGCTGGGCCCAAAGTGAAAGCGGTCTTGGGTGGCTTGACTCCACTGAGACCTTAGATAGACAGAGAGAGAGAGAGAGAGAGAGAGAGAGAGAGAGAGAGAGAGAGAGAGGAGAGAGAGAGAGAGAGAGAGAGAGAGAGAGAGAGAGAGAGAGAGAGAGAGAGAGAGAGAGGAAGTTTCAGCCCAAGACAAAAGACAGGCTTTAGTGATTAGCCTGGGCTATTTCATCGCAAAAAGGACCATCAATTAGGAGGAGAGGAGCTTTGGCAAATCAGAGTGAGAGAGATCAGAGATTCCTGCTCACCTGTTGGAGGATTTGGTGCCTGGAGGCAAGCTCAGTGGATTCCTCCAGGTTCCATCCACCGACGGTGAGGCTTCTTCTGTCAGAGGACCTGCTAGACACCTGAGAATTATGCCAGAGGATTTGCCCTGCAGAACTGATATCCAGAAGGTTTCATTGTTCTTCTTCTTAACTTACTTTCCCTCCTATTTAGGGTAGTCAGGTTGTAAGGAAGATACATTCCTTTAATAAATTCATAATAAAGTAGAGTTGTTAAGGAATCAGAGCCAACAGGGTTTACTAGGTTGTTTAGTCATTTTCTATCAGTGTGACAGGATATCCTAGAAAATCAACTCAAACAAAGAAAGATTTAATTACATTTATTAGTTTTGAGATTACAAACAAATGCATCCATTTGTTTGGGTAAGGCAGAAGTGAGGCAGAATGGCATGTGACAGTGAAGAGGAGACTGCCCATGTCATGGTGGTAAAAAAATTTTAAATATTTTTTGAATGTGAGGCACCATAGTACGTGAGAAAGTCATATCACTCACTCCCACTCTGTGAGAATATTCTGACCATTGGCTAGATCTGGGAAGGAGTTTAAAGTTTACCTCCTGTATTGTCCTTGGCTGGTGCCTTAGTTTGAGCAGGACCCCTGGACCCAAATCTGCCTATCATATTGTTCCACTGTAGATTTCTAGGACCCTTTGTATCCTTTTATTTTACTATTCTCCCATGCGTCTCTCATTTAGAATCCCAAGGGAGACCTGGTGGCACTCAGAGGAAGGACAGCAGGTAGTCAAGAAGAGACTTGATACCCTATGAGAATATATAGGGGGAGGTAATCCCCCTCAAGAACAGTCATAGGGGAGGGGAATAATGGGAAAATGGGGGGGGGGAGGAATAGGAGGGGGGGGGAGGAATGGGAGGATACAAGGGATGGGATAAACATTGAGATGTAACAAGAATAAATTAATAAAAAATTGAATTCTGAAAAAAAATATTTTTGAAATATTGGTTACATTGAATCTTATATACCAGTGGAAGAGAAACCCTATTTGACTCACAAGTTATTTTAAATAGAAATTAAGTAACAGGAGTGATAATATGACTCAGGTTTTGAAGCCAGTTGCTAGGAAAGAGACTGTACTGTTTCCAATAAACCAGAAATGACTAGAAAGTAATGCTGGAGCTAGAAGCACAGACAAGTTTGGAACACTGGTGCATCATTAGCCTGTCCAGAGGTACTGATGTGGAACTCCAGTAAGAAGCTACGAATGACACTGTGATTGTAAATCATTAGCAGAGAAGTGCCAAATAACATGAGGGAACCAGAGAAGAGCAGATGGTAGAAGGAACAACCTTGGAATTAATCCAGCAAATATTTATCCAACTTGCCCATGTATCAGGAAATCAACAAAGTGAAGAGAATAGGCAGAGTGTCTTTTTCTCCTGAGGAGTGTGGTTGGTGTAGCAGTGGAGGGAGGGAGACTGGTTGATCAACTCAGGAGAAGAAGATGTAGGGACACATAGGAAGATGGCCTTCCAAAGAAGGAATGAGTAAAGAATGAGAGTCCAAGAAAGGGACATCTGTTC
Source organism: Acomys russatus (assembly GCF_903995435.1). Lineage (NCBI taxonomy): Eukaryota > Metazoa > Chordata > Mammalia > Rodentia > Muridae > Acomys > Acomys russatus. The sequence goes on from NC_067142.1 coordinate 21,731,147, forward strand.
ATGAGGTTTTATTTATTTTTTATTTTTTTAATGACTGGGGGGTTTATTTGGCTCTCCACAGGGTAGGAGAGATGATACAAAGCTCTGTGCATGGCCAAGCAGGGACTACAGTCTGAGTCTCTCAACATTTCCTCTCTGTGAAATAAGTACCACTTGCCTTCACAAAGACATCACTTTTATCTTTCATATTTTGCTCACATTGTTGAATGAAAATTTCCTGCATATATCACATATCTATAATGGCCAATGAATGGGTTATAATTGGGTAGTTTTTGCATGATTCTCTAAGCAAGTTCCCATTTTTAAAAAATTTTATTTTATTTGTTTATTCATATTACATCTCAATGGTTATCCCCTCCCTTGTATCCTCCCATTCCTCCCTCTCTCCCATTTTCCCTTTACTCCCCTCCCCTATGACTGTGACTGAGGGGGATTTCCTCCCCCTGTATATGCTCATGAGGTTTTATACTGATTGTCAACATGACAGGACCTAAGGAGACAAGAGTCTGGGTGTATCTGTAGGGGAGCTTCTAGCCTGACTTTATTGAGTTGAGAAGACCCATTCTGAATATGTCGGTCACCATTTTATCTGTTAGGGTCTAGAGTGATTAAGAAGGAGGAAGTGAGCTGAGAACCAGCATTTGTTTCTCTCTGTTTCCTGACTATGGATGCCCAGTGATCAGACACCTCACACTGCTCCTATTGCCATGGCTACTAATTACATAGTCTTAAATGTTAACTAACATACACCCTTCCTAACAGGTGTGGTGGTGTAGGCCTTTAATCCCAGCACTAAGCAGGCAGAGGCAGGAGGATATCTGAGTTTGACAAAGGCCAGCCTGGTCTACAGATCTAGTTGCAGGATATCCAGGAATACACAAAGAAACCCTGTCTCAAAAGAAAACAAAATCCAAACCAACCAATAGAGCAAAACCCTTCCTCCTTTACGTCATTTTTATCACAGCAATGTGAAAAGTAATTAAGATCCAGCTATAGCCCCTCACTTTCACTGTGGAACCTATAGTGTTGGTCAGGCATTGACGTTCAATTTTCTTGTTTGTAGAAGGGTAAGATAATTACTGTGATAATTAAATAAATACAAGATTAAATCCTCAGTTATAAACACTTCATGTTAGTCTTTTTTTTTTTACCATGGCTTCATAACATCCTTACCACTGAGCAATATGAGAATAGACACCTATGTGATTGTGATAGGCTTATCCAGCACACTGGCCAGGCTAGAGTTTGTGGTAGAAATTCCAAGCTTGCCCCCTGTCTCAGGAGGATGCATGCTGATCTCCTCAGCCTACTTCATAGCTCCTTCTCTGCTTCTCTCTTCACGTGCTCTGCTGATTTCGGTCTTCAGATGACATCATCACTTGTGATAATCACATGGAATGCTCTGTGTCCTTCCCAGTTCACAGCTTGTTGTCTGATTGCTTCATCAAGTCCAGCCTTCCTGGAAAGGATTAGGCTACACTTCTGTTTTGTCTTCTAGGAACTAATTCTCTTTGCAGAATCTTTTATATTTGGGAGTAAATAATGAATGGTACAGGGAGAACATAACTATGTTCCCCATAGAATGTATGCTATGGGGCTCTCTGTGTCCCAGTTATTTTTTGATTCATAACTTCAAAGAAGATGGTCTGTTCTATCAGGGAGTAAATAGTCAAAAGACATAGTAAAAGATCAGAGGTGGCCTATAACGTTAAGAAGGTAAATGACAAAATAAGAGCAAGAGATAGAGAAGTGGCCCAGTTGACAAAGTACTTCCTGTGCACGCTAGGGACAGAGATCAGAAAACCCATGTGAAAAAGTCAGTCAAGGTGTGGTGCCTCTGCAATCCAAGAGTGGGGAGAAAGAGATAAGAGAATTAGTAGAGCTCATTGGACAGCCAGTTGGACACTCAGTGATCTCTAGTCTTAATAAGAGACACTGTTTCCAAGAGTAAGATGGACAATGACTGAACAAACACCCTACATTGACCTATGATGTCTACATACACTTGTTCCGACACTTATAAACACAAACACACACCAAAACATGGACACACATGGAGACAACTAAAGATAACTTCTCATAAAAAAAAATATAAAGGCATGTGTTCTAAAAATTGCTCTCTATAATGTAACATTCTATCAAAAAATTGAACTTACATGATCATTCCATGGTTCAAAGAGATTATGTTTTAGAAGAGGGTAAATATGGCTCAAAATGTGGTCTTACCACATATTAGTTATGTGACTTTAAGTCTGGTATGTTTCCTGATCCTCGCCTTCCCCTTCTATACTGGTAGACACTAATAAGTATGATGTTTTGTGGGAGTAATAACAGGTGGAAACTCAGCAGAGAAAGGAGCAACTTTCAGAAAACAGCAGTTGGCTTCTTGCTCCCTGTTCCTTCCATACAGGAGCATCTCTTTCAGGCTGTCTCTCCCTCTGTATGTTCTGCTGTCTGGCACCATTTTTAGTCAAATCACTGTACTTCCAACTTAATGTCTTTGTGACATTACCAGAGTCTCAAAATGGCTCTCAAAAATTATCTTTGTAAAAAATAATTTAACCTATGGTTTTTATCTTCTTGAAAAGTATTATCTCTACAGAATATGCATGGACAAACCCCTGGATAAGTTATTTAAAAAATATTAATGCATTTCTAGCGAATTGTTGATTCAGGAATGACTAAAAATAACTAGACTATGAAAATCAAAGCAGAGTTGCAGTCTGGAAAGCAATCCTAAGTGAAGTCTCTTTTCATACCTGTGTGCATCAGAGGGTGCTGGGAAGGCAGATGTGGTCTCAAGTCTGGTACAAGAGAATCATTCATCATTAAAAATGAACAGCTTTTCCATCATTCCCCCAGTGGGACTGCCTTGCCACAGGGAAAGAGAATGTGCTCAGTCCTACTGGGACGTGATGTCCTGGGGTGGATTGGAAGTGGGGTTCCCCTTTTCTGGGGAGTAGGGAGGGGGATGAGAGAGAGGGAGGAAGGGTGGGACTGGTAGGTGAGGAGGGATGGGGATATGACTAGGATTTAAAACTGATTAATCATATAAAAGAAATTTCCACCTCAAAAAAAACCAAACAAACAAACAAACAAAAAAACAAAACCACAAACAAAAAGCCACTGTGGTGCCTGATAAAACAGTGTAGTGGATAAGAATATTTGCTACTCTTGCAGAGAGTGTGAACTCAGTCCCTATTACCTGCATTGAGCAGCTCCCCACTGCACTCCACGTAACTCTAGTAGCCTCTTCAGCTTCCACAGGTGACTGAACTCATGTATACATACCATCATGTCAACAAACAGCATACACGTAATTTAAAACACCAATAATCTTAATAAAATGAACGTTGTGATGGGACAATGTGGCAAGCAGTTTTCCATCACTCAAAGGTAAGCTTTTCTCTTTCTTCACATTTGTTTTTCCAGTGCTTAGCTTAGTGGTTGGCATTTGAAAGAAGTTTATTGAGCTTGCATAAAAATTGTTTTATTTCTCTGTTACAATCCATAGATATGTGATGTCGATTTTTACATTTCATTATTGCTCTTAAAGATAACAACTCTCAGACTCCATGATTAGATGTCTTTATTTGTATAATCTTTAAAGCTAATTACCAATTTCATATGTTATAACAATCATAATATTGATTCTATATCCCAGGAATAAATGCGATGGTATTTTTAGTTCTGTTGACTGCAAATGCAACACATTTATTAATTATACCCCTATTCTGGGAAGGGATCACAGAACTGGTTGATTTAGCAGACAGAAATTATGTAGTTTGAATAGCTGATCCAAAGCACAGTGAGAAACCAAGTTGATCTCAGTGTGAGCATTGTGTATTTGGGTCCAACTTCATGGAAACATCTGTAGATAACATAGTTACAACTGTTACCAGGGGGTGGGGCCTGGGCCAGGTGTTTCCAGATCCTTGGCTTCTTATCCAAAGAACTGAAAACAAGGGCTCACACAAGAGTTGCAAAAACGAACAAACAAAAAAAGATAAGAAAAAAAAAAAAACCAAATATGATACATTTATCCAGAATGAAGCAGCATTGCAGATTGGGTAGAGGGAACACTGTCAAGATTGAGAGCAGGACACAGAGTGAGAGTCATGAGCCCCATTATTACTTGGGGGTTCCTTTATGGATTTAAAGAAGAGATGCTCTACAAATCTGTACTATTGTTCAGAGGTCAGAATCTATGTAGCCTGATGCAGGTGTGAGGGATCTGAGGTTGCAAGTTTTATTGTTTGGAAAGGGATATGTGTGCAGTGCAGGCAGGCAAAAGGGCTAGATGGCCATGTGTGTTATTACAGGTGGATTGGCAGAGAAGGAACCAAAACAAAGTGAAGTCCTAGGGTACAAACCTATGTCTTCTGTGGATCTGCCTCATAACCTTAACCAGAGCAGTGATAACCCTAGCAACAGTTCATTCCAGACTACGGCTTCTTTAAGGCTATTGCATAGCTGTTGGGACACGGCCACACATTGTTATAAACACTTTCGTTCATGTTCTTATCTTATCTTAACAATTCTTTAGATTTCATATTACCTATTACTAGTTTGGATGAATGAAAGGCAGACCAAGTCCTAGCTAATGTGTCACGTAACATTTTAGGGACATTTCCATTTGCATTCCACTTTTGTTCTTTGTAGATATTAGTAAACCTTGCAAAAACATGACCTAACGAGCTAATTACTTAACTTATTTTTATTTAACTTAAGATTAACACCTATTATTTAAGCGTGGTTTAATTGCTGTCCTCTCAATTGGACATTGAGAATTTTAAAAGTATTCCTGTGCTGCTGTGGGGAAAGATTGGATATGATTAGAAGATTGAAAGTGCTAATACAGATAGTTTTATAAGATCAAAATCTACGTTAATGTCTGTGATGTTTAGTGTTCCTTGTCATATTGACACCTGAGAGATGAGCATCTGGGCTTGCCTGTGAAGGATTATCTCGACTGCATTAATAGAGATGAGAAGACCTATCTACTGTGGGTGGTATCATTTACTGGCTAGAGTCCCAGACTATATAAATAGATAAGGGAGCTAAGCAGCATCATGCATTCATCTCTCTGTTTCCTAATTTTGGATGCAATCTGACTAGCTGTTTCAAGCTCCTGCCTCCTCGGCTTTCTCCTCATCAAGGACTGTACCCTTGAACTGTATTTGCTGGTCATTTATGATTAGATAAAACATGTTCTCATAACCCTTAAACCATGGACTAAGATAACATTTTTCACCCTTGAGGTATTTTCCATGACAACAGAAGACTAATATCCTGGAAATGATGGTCAGTTTTACTTGTCAGCTTGACACAGCTTAGAATTACCCATGAAGACAGCCTCAGTGGAAGATGGCCTACATTGCGTTGGCTTGTGGGCATGTCTGTGTGAGATTATCTCTGTTAAGTTAATCGATGTGGGAAGATCTGGCCCAATGTGGGTAGCACCAGCTCAGGTAAGGGATATTGGACTGTATATGCATGGAGAAATTAAATGGAGTATAAGCACATGGCCAAGTATGCATAGATTTATCTTCTCTCTGCTTGTGAGTTGGATGCAATGTGATGAGGTGTTTGAAATCCCTGCCTTGACTTCCGTGACCCCCAACACATACACAGCAATGGGCTGTGACTTAAAATTGTGAGTTAAAATAAACTCCTTTCTCCCCTGAGCTACACTTTGTAAGGGCTTTTGATAACACTAACAAACAAGGTAGATGCAGGGCTTATATCTGATTGGTGGGAAGAAGGCATCATTTACATGTCTTTAAACGCAGAGTATATTTTTTCTTCATAACTACATCCAGAAAAGAGAGAATAACTTTACTTTGCGTCTCTCACAAATTCGTTCGTATGATGAAGATGCCCTCCGTTCATTTCCATATTAAATAGAGTAGCTCTCACTTGGAGACACATAAGTCTAAAAAGAGCAAATTTTGGCATTATATAAATGTCACAACCAAGCTGATACAAAATAAATAAAAATAGATAAATAAATTTGATACCAATTTATTTTAATTTCCTACACATATTCCTGTAATCATAAGTTAGTAATTACTGTAAATCACAGAAATATTGAAAATTGAAAGTATTATTGGCAAAGTTAAAGAAGTCACAGTTTTAGATCAACAGCAGAGTAAGAAAAATGCATCTATTCTAAAAATTTTCAGAAAAGACTCATGACACAAGTTCTTTTTTTTTTCTATATTTTATTTTATTTTATTTTATTTTTTTTATTTTTATTTTTTTTATTTTTTTTATTAATTTATTCTTGTTACATCTCAATGTTTATCCCATCCCTTGTATCCTCCCATTCCTCCCCCCCCCCATTTTCCCATTATTCCCCTCCCCTATGACTGTTCCTGAGGGGGATTACGTCCCCCTATATATTCTCATAGGGTATCAAGTCTCTTCTTGGCTACTTGCTGTCCTTCCTCTGAGTGCTACCAGGTCTCCCCCTCCAGGGGACATGGTCAAATGTGAGGCACCAGAGTACGTGAGAAAGTCGTATCACACTCTCCACTCAACTGTGGAGAATATTCTGACCATTGGCTAGATCTGGGAAGGGGTTTAAAGTTTACCTCCTGTATTGTCCTTGGCTGGTGCCTTAGTTTGAGCGGGACCCCTGGGCCCAAATCTGCCTATCATATTGTTCTACTTGTAGATTTCTAGGACCCTCTGGATCCTTTTATTTTGCTGTTCTCCCATGCGTCTCTCATTTAGAGTCCCAATAGGATGCCTTCCCCTCTGTCCCAGTTTCCTGGTAAGTGAAGGCTTTCGTGGGACATGCCCCTTGGGCTAGTATGCAGATATAAGTGAGTATATACCATTTGATTCTTTCTGCTTCTGGGTTAACTCACTCATTATGATCATTTCTAGCTCAATCCATTTATCCACAAATTTTGGGAATTCCTTGTTTTTAATAGCTGAGTAGTATTCCATAGTGTATATGTACCACACAAGTTCTTGATACAGTGTGGCCTGTGAAAGATCCAGTGCATTTTAAATGGTTTAGATGCAGGGCAGTGCACACTTGAGCAGGATATTAAGAGTCTAAAAAGATTGAGGTGGGTCCTACAACTTCTCCACTTATGTACATTTGACTTTAAAAGTATATATAATATGTTATTAATGCATTAAACACTAATATGGATGGATGTTTGATGACTTCTTCCATATCCACAATGGTTTGAACTGGTGTGTTTAAGTCGGCAAGGACACATCTCCTTGAGAAAATGTGAAGTTTCTCAGCAGTTGAGACCCTGATGAGGATACACAGTTGTGGCCTTCACTGCTGGCACCCATGAGCTTTTGGGATCTTTGTCCTTCTGCTTGCCAGTGATTGGTCCTGATGTTTATCTTGGCAGACATTATAAATGCTTCCTGGGCTTGCATTTTCTTTGTTGGCTTGTGCAGCACAATTGGCTGAATGAAAAGCCACTTTGGGGAGTTGCTACTGGGTCATGGAGGTTACTGTGATGGAAGCTGCCTGTGGGACCATAGGACTTCTTAAACTTCACAGCATAAAGTAAAATGTGAGTCTCCTTTACACTTAGGTGCCTTTGGTGTGGAAGGCTATTTTGACTTAAGCCTGTTAAAAGTATTACCATAGTTGTCAGGGTTAGAGAGAGCTGAGGCCCTGACAGCCACCCATCCTCCAGAGGCCAATTACACAAACAAGTGATAGAATCCTAGAAAGGAGATTTATTCAATGTGGACACAATGACAAGAAAAACAGAGAGGTCTAGTGTCCCCCAGGCCCATCTATGTCATCCTGACATGAGGCTCATGTTTAAATAGACGGCAAGAGTTGTACAGAATTAAGACATCTTTGCCAAGATATGGTCCTGCCCATCACTGACCCATCATTGTCTCAGCTCTAGTGTCTCTTCCAAGGCAGTCTATCAAATTGTCTGAACTGTTTGAAACCTCATTTCAGAAGACACATTTCCCTTCTGGCTAGAAATCAGGCTACAGCCTTTTCCTTCTTCCAGTAAGAGATTCCCAGGAAATTCTAAATATTTTTTGGATCCATTGTCTCAATATTCTGAGAGGCACAGGAAGCGGAGCACACAGCTTTAACTCTTGCCAGGTCAGTCACAAGGTCAAACTGAAGCAATCTATCAAACACGAGCTTCCTCTACCACCATCTTTCATTCCCTGACATGGACGCCATCATCAGTGCTTCTCCTCTACCACCATCTTTCATTCCCTGACATGGATGCCATCATCAGTGCTTCTCCTCTACCACCATCTTTCATTCCCTGACATGGATGCCATCATCAGTGCTTCTCCTCTACCACCATCTTTCATTCCCTGACATGGACGCCATCATCAGTGCTTCCTTTTCTATGTACGCTTCTTTGTCAACATTCTTGTTTAACTTCTGAGCACCAAGGAATAATCTAACACGCTAAAAAAAGAATCTGCTATATATACACATTTCCTGGTGTGATATAAATAGAGTACACCTGTGCTTGGATAGAAATTCAAACCTAATATACTCAAGTTTCTAGATCTAACTATTTCTGTTTCACAAAAGTCATTTCAGAAAGAGGAACAAGTTTAAGTCCCACAAAGGGGCAATCAGCAACATGCAGAACATGATTAATGCTCCACAGAAAATAGCCTCGTTCTTCTTCAGCAAATATCTAACATAAAGAATGAAAAGGATTGCTAGATTTTAAAATTACTAAATAATCAGCTGTGGTATGGGAGCTTTGTCTGGACCCAGAATTAAACGAACCTACATGAAAAGTTTCCTTTAGATAGCCAAATGTTGGGGGTTGGTCTGACGTATGTTGATGCTAATTACTCCTTGCTGTCTCTGTGACCCACCTTGTCTAAGAGCATAACCTGTTTGACCAGTAAAAGGCTATCACACCTGGGCTGGGCAAATGAAATAGGCATGGCATGGCTAGGTTCCCAGGCTTGGAGACACAGAGAGAATCTTGCGAGGAGGAGCCTGAAGGAGAGGAGAGGAGAAGAAGGGCGCACTGAGTTAGATGGAGGAGAAGCACATGGCTGGCATGGATGGAGACTTGGTCCAAATGATGATAATTAGCAAGTATTTGGGATTATGGATGGGACATAGCTGGATAAAAATTATTAGAAGCAGATGGCATGAGATTGGGGCAGGTATGGGATACCTGCCCCACTACGGGAAGTAGTTTAGGGGAGTAATATCTGCCCTGCCCTAGGTTAACTAGGGCATTTTAAAATATAACCATTTTCTGTGTCTTGATTGAATGCTAGCAGGTTAGAAAATACTGCTGTAATAATAATTATAGGCCTGATAATAAACATTATTAGGCCACATTGGTATTTTAACAGCAACAGCTAAACAAATTTGGATTTACAGTGTGTATTAGAAGCCACTAAGGGATTAATATTAATTCAGTTATATATAGGAATGATGGCATGTTTATACAAGCAAGCAATAAACAAAACATTCATGACAAACAGCTACTATAAGATTTCTGGGGCTGGGAATGTGGCTCACTGGATAGAATGTATTTCTAAAATGTCAAGGAGCTGCACTTCACACCAGCATTGCATAAAAATTGGGTATAGTGGTATAACCTGTAATCACAATACTGCTGGGAGTGGGGAGACAGGCATATCAGAAATTTAAAGTCATTTCGTTTGGAGAAATAGCAAGTTTAAGGCTAGCCTATGCATGAGACTGTCCCAAGAAGATAGATAGATAGATAGATAGATAGATAGATAGATAGATAGATAGATAGATAGAAAGATAGATCGAATTTTAAAATAATAGATAGTGGCTTAGGTAGTCAGCTTTGTAATTATGAGAACTTTTCTATCCCGTAGAGGATCCAGGTTTGCTTCATAGAACCTGCACAGTGGATCACATTTCCAGGAGACCTCCCAGCTTGTCCTGACCACCTCCGCAGGCATCAGGCACACACAATGTTCACATATATACATGCAGGCAAAACACTCATGCATATAAAGTAAATAAATGTAAAACTTAAATAATAAAAATACAAAATTAATAATAAAAATACATATATATATAGTACAATAAAATAGTTCTGACAGAAATATATAGTGAGATTCGTTTTAGTAAAATAATGAAATAGCAATCATACATAAAATGCTCAGCTATGCTTCAGTTCAAGAATTACTGGAATTAGCACTACTGTCTCCAATCTATTGACAATACACTATTTTATTACATTTACTTATGTGGTGGGAGGGGTAAGTAGAGATCAGAGGATAATTTTTTTCCAGAATTTCATCCCATTCTTTACACGTGCTTAGATATTTTATTGTCTTAAATTAAGACAAACAAAACATTTTCTAGAATCTAAATAAACATGACTTCCCAAACCAACACTGGTGAGTTCATCAAATGCTTACCACATTGTAAAGTTTGCCATAAATGGTCTTGCAGCTAGTTTCATACCCATCAATTATAAAATAGTGAAACTTTGCAGCTATTTGGATATTGAAATTTTTTCTCAACTAAGAAATGCATAATTAGTATTTAAAAGTTTTAAGAACACTGAGGTGAATTATTTTGGAGTAAAAAGTTTATTATTGTAAGAGTTATTAATACCACAGACAGGCAGATAGGCAACAGCATGGGGGTGTTTAGTAGAGATTGGGCGGATGTGGCAGGGTGGGAGCTTCTTTTTGTCCATTTTCTGTTAGAAGTGGTGGGGAGTTCTTTGCCAAATGACTGGCTGTAGCTTCTTACATGTGCATACAGTCAGGCAATCTGATTCTTGGCTGGGGAAGGTGGTCTGCTGGCTTGGCCTATATTTGAGAAGGGCTATGAGGCTGAGGACAAGAAGAATCTGGAAAACTGAGGTGTTTTTTTTGTGAGAGGGATGTCCAAAAATGTCATATCTCTCGCTAACAGTATCACAAAGTTTCATTATTTTATTAAGGAATTGGCAGGCGCAGAAAGACTGGTATTCCTTCTATATAAAAGCTACGAACCTTTTATTTCCTTTACATTATTTTAAACCCTAGAATTTGATCCTAACATTACGATAACTTCAAAAATAAAGGCCTATTGCATAGTATCAGGCACATCCTTTTTAGCCTTCCTGTTTGTGCCCTTGCGTGATGGCTGGACAGCAAGAAGAGCCTCTTCAGAGTGACTGACCTGCCCAATTCAGGCCTGTACAACAGCGAACGGATATATAAGTCTGTTGACCATGTTTCAACAGAAACAGAAACAGTGCAGGGAGCTGGCCATTTTCCTTCTCTGAGAACACTGTACTTTTCATTAATGATATGGGAAATTTGGGGATTGTCTTGAATTTGATGGAAGTCTTTTCTATCACATCAAGTTGGTTTAGCTTTGGATCTAGACTCTTAAAAAAATCGATGACCACTAAAGCTAGCACAAGCCAGCGGCTTTTGAGTTCTTACCTCCAAATTCCAGGAATGAAATTTATGGATCACGGAGGGTGAGTTTTAGAGAGGAGAGAGAGAGAGAGAGAGAGAGAGAGAGAGAGAGAGAGAGAGAGAGAGAGAGAGAGAACCTGTTTGGCAGGATGGTCCCAGGAAATATCACACTAAACTACTGAATTTCTGGTGTGGGGGCTTTCCACACAACAAGAACATTTGCTCAACTATGTTCACAGCAGCCATATTCATAATAGCGAGAATCTGGAAACAACCTAGAAGTTCTTCAAATGAACACTGGATAAAGAAACTGTGGAGTGTTTTACACAATGGAATACTTTATAGTCATCAAAACCAAGGAATTTTTGAAATTTGCAGGCAAATGGATGGAACTAGAAAAGATCATTCCAAATGATGTAACCCAGACCCAGAAAGACATGTATGGTATGTACTCACTTATAAGTGTGTATTAGCCCAACATAGGTGTCCTCTGAGAGACTTCACCCAGCATGGGTTCAGGACAGATACTTGGCCTTGCAGCCAGACTCTGGATGAGTTCTATGGAAGAGGTGGGAGTGGAGGGCAGGGCAGGGCAGGGGATGGAGTGTCTGGAGCTCCACTAGAACTATCCAGGCTGGGGGATCTGGGTGCAAGGGAGCCTAAATAAACTGATGGACATTGAAAGCAGAAAAGCTAGATCGACTTTTCATATATAGCTAATGGACAGTTCATTCTCCAGGTGGGGAAGAGGCGGGAGACCTGGGGACTGCCTCTGACAGACACTGGTGCCAACAGAGATTTGATCACTACCCCTTGGTGGAGAGGCCCTGTGGGAACACAGAGGAAGGAGATGCAGGCTATCCAGATGAGATCTGATAGGTTATGGTCAGAAGATGGAGGAAGAGGACTGCACACGTCAGAGTGCTAGGGGAGGGGAACAGGGAGTAAGAGGGAGAGAGGATGAGAAGAGGAAGATAAGAGAGAGGAGATTACAATCAGCATGTAATGTGAATAAATTACAATAAAATAAAAATTTAAATGTAAAATGAAAGAATTTATAGCAGAAACTGGGGTGAGGACTGAGAAGGGAGATGAGCTGTTAGGTCAGTTGGCCCAACAACAAGGGTTCCAGGTGCCTGCCTCCTCTCAATTCCAGTCACATCTGCTCATAAGGCTTCCAGGCCAGGGTGAGAGAACAAGAAACCAACAACTGGAACGTTTCCAGCATCACTGGGTTCCAACAAAGACATCCTTGTAGCTGCTGCTTCTAGAAGACCTCGCCCTTCCTGGCCTGTGGGGTTTGATTGTTGTTGTTGTTTTGTTTTTGTTTATTTCATCTTCTCATCACTAGCTCACATTATCTTAGAAGTAGCTTCATTTGGGCTACAGAATGCATGGCCCTCAAGATAGACATCCACTTCAGCCTGTGTTTCCTTTCGTTTCCCAAACTCCAGCCCACATATGACTTTAAGGTGTGTTTGCTTTTTCTGCAATGCTTGTGTAAGTCCTTAGGCCTCCTCAGGATTCTGTGCCTCCTTGGCATTTAATATGACCTTCCAGTAACTCCAACAGTATACGGTGAAGAGCTGCAGGTGGATTTGCAAGGGCAAACTTCCTTGGAAATGATTAGAAGAGGCAACAATGTCCATTTTAATTTCTCCTGTTACTCCTTTGTATGGATTGCGATGAATCTGTGACTCTCCCAAAAGGAAAATGGGCAGGCAAGGACCAGAGAGAAGCTTTCATCTCTGATGACTCTCATTACTAGAAAGTGGAGAGGGGATGAGGAGTATAACAAAACCAGACAGAAGGTAATTCAGGCTTAGAAGCACAAACACACTCTGCTTCCTGCCCCATGTAGGTGATCCTAGCCGCTAAGCTATACACACACACACATACACACACACACACACACACACACACACACACACACACACACACACACACATATATATATATATATATATATATATATATATATATATATATATATTCATGTTGGATTCATGTAGATAAGAGGGTAAGAGTTAAGGCTTAGAAACCATAAGGGAACAAACGAGACTGGAAAAGGGGTTTGAGGGAAGAGTGGGGCAACAGTGGGAAAAGAGGGGATGGGGAGATAAAAAGAAAGTGGGGGAGATTCAACCTAAATGAAGTGTTTATAAGTTTGTGTAAAAACATGCTGTCTGCACTTTAGCCAGAGGTGAGTGTCTTTATTGACCCAAGAGTAGAGAATAAGTGTCTGTGACGTACTCAGCCTTAAACGGACATCTCTATTGTATACCTCCTTGGCAAGGTGAAGGAAATGTTCTGGACGAAGTGGCAGGGATATTTTAAGAGCCAGAAGTCGAGAAGGGTGAGGTGAAGTTGTGTATTCTGGACATGTGGATGGCTGCACTTATGAGCTCACAGAAGCTGCACTTCATGAACAAGATCCACAGAAGCACAAGCTAATCAATAATCAAGTACAGAAGGGGATAGGGTTCATGAAACCACCAACGGCTGAGGAGCCTTGGCTGTTGCTGGCTACTGGGGGACAAAGGGTCATTTTTCTTTGTGTGTAGCCTCTGGTGGTAACTCAAGCTCCAGCGGATGGCTCCATACCCCTGTGTATATGGGCAGTACTTTTAGTCCCAGTGAATTAAGGAAAAAACAGACATAAAGTTGATGAGGTGTTGAAGATAGGGGTAAAAATGAGCATGATATATATTATAGCATAATCATATATGAAATTATCAAAGAATAAAAACTGCCTCGAGCTAGTTTAAAACTATTTTTGAAATTAAAATATAACTACGTCATTTACTCCTTTTCCTTTCCTTCCTTCAGTCCTTCCTATGAGCCCACCTCACCTTACTCTCTTTCAAATCTGTGGTCTCTAACATCTGACTTCTTCTTTAATTTGTGATATATATATATATATATATGACATACATATACACACATATGTGCATAATGTGTACGTACAGAAAACTTGCTCAGTCTACATAATGTTATATGTAGGTATATGATTTTAGGGCCAACTACTTGATACTGGATAACCAGTAGGGAAGACTATTTTCTCCTTTCCTTAGGTGTAGTTTCCTTCAGTTACTTTTCTAGTTGTAGGACCCTTTGTGATTTCCCCCTTCCATACTATTATGTCTGCTGGTGCTGTCTTTGTTTGTATCTTGTTTAGGCAGCCATGTTAGTGAGAATATAAGTGTAGCTTACCTGAGAATGAATCTTATAGTTGGCATCCTGTTTCTCTGGCTCTTACAATCTTTCTGACCCTTCTTCTTCAGTGTTCTGCAAGCCTCTGGTGAAGCTGTTTTGCTGATGAATTCCCCTCGGGCTGGGTACCACAGGATCAGCTGTGTTACAGATGGATCAGCGGGAGATGGGTACCACAGGATCAGCTGTGTTACAGATGGATCAGCGGGAGATGGGTACCACAGGATCACCTGTGTTACAGATGGATCAGCTGGGGCTGGGTACCACAGGATCAGTTGTTCTGTACGTTTTGATCAACTATGGTTTTCTGTAATAGTCTCCATCTGTTGCAAATATACTTTTCTTCATTGATGAGTAAGAGCTACACTGATCTCTGGTCATAAGTATTCAGAATGCAGTTAGGAATTAGGCTGTAGGCTAATTTTTCAAACAAAAAAATATAATTGAATATCAAAATGAGAGAGGTAGGTGTGTGATTCATTTCAAGGGCAGGAGGTGTTTTGGGGGAGGAAAAGGTTTCTTTTCTTTTTTTTTTTTTTTAAGAAAACATCTGCAGCTTCCCACAGTCACAGACACTGATGGCATATGGGCTTGGGAGGTTAGCTAATGTTTCACTTTCTGCCAATAATGCGTCTTTGCTGACAGTTGGAGTTTCATCCTAAAGACAGGAGCAGAGATGCTTTAAATGACTTTCATTAAACTTGCTAGATAATGACCTCAGTTTGCTATTTTCCTCTTCCCTAATAATTTCACTTTCTAACAACATGGAGTATTTATGGAATTATTCTTGGAAAAATAAAACAGTGGAAAAGTGTGTTCGCATGCATGTATGTGCATGTGTTCATGGTCCCTCTGTGTGTGCATGTGACAAATTTCACTTCTTTCTTTAGCCTCTTTCAATCCACTATTACATAAATTTATACAATGATGATTCAAGGGGGAATGAATCAGCTTGATTAGAGGAACAGAGCAGCCCAATTTTATCTCTGTCATTTTTGACTTTTGGCTCTTAGCTCTTCAGTCCTAATGGCTTCATTATACCTCTTTCTTGTGTGTGTCTGTGTGCACACGCATGCACGTACACAGGCACATGCTCAAACATTCATGTACTTGCATCTACATATTTGTGCGTACATGTTCCTGTGAGCATGCATAAGAAGGCCAGTACAAAAGGCAGCCTAAATCTTGGACCAGCCAGAGCAGAAAGAGCTTTACAAATTGTTAAAGCATGTTATGAAAGAGGCAATGATGGATCAATGGTGCATGAGAACTTGACTTAGACTCTGAGCCATACATAACCCCGGGAAAATTCCCATTCCCACCCGTCCATTGTTTCAGTGGGCTGATAGCTACTGCAGGAGATGCAAATGCTTCTTGAGAGTCTCTCCATCTCTGTCAGATTGGCTAGAGGCCAGCCCCATCTATCTCTCCTCAGGAACCCTCTACCTTGTTTTTGAGGCAAATCTTCCACTGAACAACTGGAGCTCGGCAAGAAGGGTAACCAATCCGTGAAGCCCAGGACCAGCCTGTCTCCGCCTCCCTGGCATTGGACTTGTAACCTTATGCCTTTGCAGCTGGTTTGCCTACTTGGATACTTACCTAGGGTCTCATGTTTATGCAGCAAGCACTTTACTTAATAAACCATCTCTCAGCCTCCACTTTGCCCTGCAGCTTTCTTTTTTGGTGCAGCTGTTTGTACTGCAGACCTTGTGGTCCTTTCCTGGATTTTGTTTGTTTTGGTTTTATTGTTGTTTTTGTTCTGATATAATATATATAATATATATATATAGATATAATATATATATATATATATATATATATTAATATATATAAAATAGAGTATTACTATCTAGCTTTGGGCTAGTCTGAAAGTTTCTATGTAGACTAGACTGGCCTTGAACCCTTCTTGAATGTTTTGGCTCTGTCTCCAAAGGCACGTAGTTACAGATGGCTGCTGCCCTTGCCCTTGCACTGTGGTATTCAGTGAGTGTGGCCTTAAAAATCCTTTGTTTGACATGCCCCTTTCTTTGTGTCTTCATTTCACATGACTTCTGTTCAATGCAAGTCAATGTGGTGCTGCCGTGGTCCAGTGACTGCCCTGGTGCTGGCTCACCTTCACCCAGAGAGTACACCAACTTCCACCAGCATTGAGCTTACTCGGGTTCTGTAGCTCCCACAGGTGCATCATGTAATGCCAGCTCAATGATACAGAAATCTCAGCCTCTGGGGTGATGACAAGTGACTCTGGAGCACCAGGCAGCTGCTCTGTGCAGAAGATTTAACTCACGTTGCATAGTAATTCTCCTAAGATGAGCTCCCAGGGGGGATGTTACCATGCAGGACTTTCCACAGGGGCTCATTGCTTTTCATGACAGTGCTAAGCCTACTTAGAAATTCTGCCCTGGCTTCTGTTCCTCACAGGACAGCATCTGCATAAATCATGGCAGGTGCTGAGGCTGTAGAATGGCTCGGGATGTTAGCAATACACCTCCTGTAGAAAGTCCCCGAGTTTGGTTCCTAGCATCCACATATCATGGTTTGCATCTACTTTTGTCTATAGTTCCACGGTATTCAACACTATCTTCTGGTCTCAACATGTACTGTATCCATGTGTCCATATATACCTTACCCTCACACATATGTACACCAATTTAAAACATCTTTTAAGCAGACAAAACCAGAGGCAGACATAAACAAGATCTCCCTTAACAGTCACCAGTTCTTTTTGCCACCATTCCTTGAATTGGTGGGGAAACGGTTATGTCTTTAGAAGACATTTACATTCATTATATACCTGAGCTCATTGCTCTGCACCATACATCTCTTTACACACTCATGATCTTTCAGATAAGGGAACCTTGGCTTTGAACAGAATATAGAGCAAAGCCTTTCCTCTCCTCAACTGGACAGTTCTGGCCTGTGACTTTCTGTACCTGCCCCAGATGATGCCTCTGCACATTTCCAATATTCCTGAACACTCCAAAAGTGCATACTCATGGCTAAATATTTCAGAAAGAGACTGTTATTGGACCAGAGTCACAGTTTATGCCTCAAGAAGCCAGGTTCAAACACCTGTTCATCATAAACCAATGAAAAAAAAAAAAAACTAATAGCGAAAGACAGAAGGAAAAAAAGATGTATTCAGTATGTCCACAGTGGTGAGAGAGACCCCAAGTTTATGTTTGTGGTTCTGAAGTAAGGTTGATGTTCAAAAGAAAATCTAGTATTATGCTTAAGAGTCAAGGTCAAGGCTCTGACACCAGAAATCAAGGCACCGTTGACCCATCAATGTCTCTTCCATAATGTGGTCTTAGAAGTTGTCAGTCTCTTTATTCTCTTTATGCCCCTTCCAATCTGGATCTCACAGTGACCTTGTGACTTCTCACTGCTTGAACTCTGCTTCTTAATTCATGCACATGCTGGAAAGATGTACCCTTCTCCTCTCTCTCCTCTTCCCCCTGACTCATTAGCAATATTATATCATGCCAACCACGCCTGCTCTATACCCATAACTTTGTTCACAACTTACTAATCTCATGGACATCTCCACTTTTGACATATCTAAAACATTATAAATTCCAGATAATTCTGTAGTGTATTTTCTTACTACTTACTTATAGGAAATATGACTTTCCTTTTCGTCGTCATCTTTAAAATTCTGAAATCACTGTTATTTTAGTTTTTTTCTCCTTTTTGGGTACTCATGTTTTTATTCTGTTGAATAATTTTTAAGTGCACATTTTGAGCTCAAGAACGTTGAACATTTTAAGACTATTTTTCCTTTTTCTGATTACTAGACAATATTTTTTGTTTTGTTTTGTTTCTCTGTGTAGCCTTGGCTCTCCTGAACTCACTTTGTAGACCTGGCTAGCCTTGAACTCACAGCAATTCACCTGCCTCTGTCTCCCAAGTGCTGGCATTAAAGGTGTGCCCCAGCACTCCTGGCTCTAGACAATATTTAACAGTGTTTTCAGTCCGCTTTTAACTGTCAACTTGATAGAACCTAGAATCATTTGGGAACAGAGTTTCCTTTGAGAAGTTGTGCAGATGAAGGTGACCTGTGGGCATGTCTAGAGGGTTGCCTTCATAGTTAATTGGTATGGGAAGACAGAGACCTTTATGGATGACATCTTTCCCTAAGTAATCAGTCCTGAACTACATGGGAGAGGAAAAAGCAAGATGAAAATGAGCAAACAAGCCTCTATTCTTTGCTCCCTGTTGTGTGTTAGTGTGATGTGACTAGCTGTTTTCAGCTTCTACCTTGGCCTCCCCTGAATCATGGATTCTGAGCTAGTCCTATAAGCGAAATGAATCCTTGCCTCCCTAAGTTGCTTTTGGTCAGGGCATTTGGTTACAGAAACATAAATGAAACTAGAAAATATTGCAGAATACACATCAACAGTGTGGAAGAAGCTCATTTCCTCACATTTTTGCCAACTCTGATTGGTAGCAACTATTTGCTTTTAAGTTTTAATATCTCATCATTGTAAACAGCATGTTGTTTTTGTTTCCCCTCCAATAGTTATAGAGTGTGTGGTGTAAAAAAAATCACCAGATAGATTACCTAGGGGTGCTTAATAAATTACAAAGGCACAAGAAATAAGACTTTTCCATCCATTCTACTGCTCACACTCATTTTGAGCATGTGGAGATGAGAAGTGGACAGAGGTTTCAAAGAGGACAGAGATGCCACAAGGCTAACCCTGGGGAGATGTTCCCTTCCACATTGTTACAGAATATCAACCCAGCTGGTGACACAAGACCAACATCCCCCCTGGACTTAGCTTTTGGCCTGGTGCTCTGATCCTGTTAGTTTTGTTTCTGTTTCCAACAAGCAATTTGAGAGCAGAAGACAAAGGTCACACTTTGAGTTTCTTGTCACTAATCCAAAGTGACACTCTAAAATCTGAAATTATTTCATGTCTCTCCTATGCAATTCATGTTGTTTAACTAATGGTCCATATGCAAGAGAAATGAAGACAGAGAGTCTATGCCCTGAGAGTGAAAGCCCCTTCCTTCTCGTGGATTGACAGGTCAACTGACCACATTAATTAAAACTCAAGCACAGCATGTATTACCGTGAGCATGGGTCGATGAGCTTCAGCAGGGAAAGCTGATTTTCCAGATCACAGCTAAGATGGTAGATGAAATCTCTGAAGGTCTAGTGAGAGGTGGACAAACTATCACTAGAAACTCCTACACAGCTAACCATTGTGATTTCCAGATTCGCAGACTCACACAGCAAATGATGATCAAATATGCTGAGTGACTACTGTGGCTCCAGGGCCAATTCTCAATGATTCTTATCAATGACATGCAATACTCCTGACAATTTTGTGAATCTGTTATATTCATTTCACAGAGACACAAAGAGGCTATCATTTTCCCAAAGCTACACAAATCGTTAGTGGGGTACTAGAGCAGTTCAAATGCAGGAAGTTTGGGTTTGAGACAGATGGTCATCTGTGATTCTGTGACCATCTGGCTCAACAACTATGAAACAGTAGGGCTATTTGTAGAAAGAATCTCTTGTATCTGGATAGAAATGTCACCTGTCAATAAAAAAGGTAAAGGATTATTAGCTGAGGCATGAAATAGGTTGTGATATTTCCAGCAGAGAGATATGGTCTCTGGGAAAAGGGTAGAGCCAGATAATTTGCCCCAGGACACTGAGGAGGAAAGACACATGAAACCTCAGCAGAAGTAACGAGCTACATGGCAGAACTTAGAATAGAATAAATGGGATATTAGTTAAGAGAAAATCAGGGAGCATGCATAGCTATATTGGTCTAGGCTTTTGTAAATAAATTTAAGTTTCAGAGTCATAATTTCGGGAACAAGAACATTCATGTAAAACATGGCTTACAGAAAATCTCCTTCTTTAGCTATTGAGCACACACATTCATGAAATAGTAAAAAGCAAAAGTCACACACACACACACACACACACACACACACACACACACACACTCACATACACAACCCAGGGTAAGTGATTTGTCTAATAATTGAGAACAGTAAAGCTGACTGAAATGTGATAATGGGCCATTTACTAGTCTTAGTTATAAAATTCACTCATTAAATATATAGCCTAGTTTCATATACAAAGTTATGTATGATCACATATGTATGTGAAGTGTAGATGCTTTATTTGTGCATACAATGTGGAGGTCAGAGGCGGACTTAGGGTGTCTTCCTTAATCATTCCTTACTTTACTATTTGAGACAGTCTCTCATTGAACATGGAACTTACTGATTGAGATAGATTGGCCAGCTATCAAGACCTAGGAATTCTCTTGTATCTACCTTATCAAGGCTGGGATTATAGAAATATGGCACCTCACTTTGTCATGTTATAAGAATTCTGGGTATCAAATTCATGCCCTAATTCCTATGCAGCAAGTACTTTTCTGACTGAATCCTCTCCAGATCCAAAAATGTATCATGGTGATTAAAAAAAGATGTTTTCTTTGAACCTCAGTACTCAGGAGGCTACTGAAAGACTGTCAGTTTGTGAGCTATACATGAAAACTACTTCTAAAAATAATGAAGAATGAAAAAGAAAAGAAAAGAAAAGATGACAAAGATACACAATTCTCCTTAAAATGGGAAGATTCCATTTCTTATCACTTTTATTCATCTTTGAAAGTTACAGTTCTGTGTGAACACTTCACCACTCAAAACTAAATTTTAAACTAATGGCAACTCATCTTCTATATATAAAATATTAATGACAATGAGGAAATGGAAAATAAGAATGTATTTAATATTTAGAAATGTATGCAATTGTCTTGACACTTGCTGTATCTGTCACTGGTCATACCTGTGCCTTTTTTCATTCAGTATTTCATGACTTCTATGACCACAGTCAGTATTTCATATGCTTGAGGTTCTTTTTCTTAATGGAGTGACCTAAATTATCATTGCTAAAGGGTACGACTCCTCACTAATGTGGCCTTTTCTTGTCTTTGCTTTAAGGTTTTCTTAGCTTTTACTATGAGCTAAGGAAGCACTAAGTGGATCCCAGGAGACTCTTCTAAGCTCCTACCCATTTTGTGAAAGATAATTTAGATTTTGAGACTTGGTTTTCCATAGTACTGGCTGGTCTCAAACTGGATATGCAGCTGAGGATGACCTTGAACTTTCAACACTCTTCTTTCCAACTCCCAAGGGACTGAGACTACCACTCCGGGTATGTGTGTTCCTGAGGATGAGACCCAGAGTTTTTTTTTTAAATGTTAGCTGAGCACTGTATTACAGAATTATAGGCCCCATACCTTGTAAAACAGAATCTCAAATTGTCTTTGTTCACTTTGCTCATTGAGTTAGTGTCATCCCTTGATGGCAAGCACTTGACAGTCTAACTTCCATTTTAATGATTTTCCTGTGTCTCTTAGAAGCAGTCTTCCTAAATTGAACCAAGAATTACAAACAAATAGCACTTAGTGTGCTGAGAAGAGGAAGTATGATTTCTATAATGGGGCTGACAATTATCAGAGAGAAAAGAGATATGTCCACACTCACTGTTAGACTTCTAGGCACATCTGTTCCATTGAAACACAGATTACTTACTGGATTTTGGTTCACTCACATTGAATTCTGTTCATGATGAGTTTACATTCTATACAATAGCACTCTATGGTTTTATTTTCTGATTTATTGTAACACAGTCTTCAGTAGGCTATTCTACAGTTTGGTTAGGTGACAGATTCTAGGAATCCATGACATGCTATGACATCATAATATATAATCATACAACACATAAACACAATTATATAAAATCACTGATAAACTAAAAGGTATTCACTTAAATGTTTGCTTGCTGTAATGAATTACTTAGAGAAAGAGAGAGAGAGAGAGAGAGAGAGAGAGAGAGAGAGAGAGAGAGAGAGAGAGAGAGAGAGAGAAGAGAATCTGAGTATGGTGAGTGAGTTAATGCACATGTGTGTGTGTGTATACATAAGCATAGAGGCAAGAGGTTTGTTCATATTGCTCGCCACATTACTTTTTGAGATAGGGACTGTTATTGAACCTCAAACTCATAGATTAAGCTATGCTTGGTTTCCAGAGAGACCTGGGGATCCTTGTGTATCTGTCCCTTTATTGTAGCAGTATAGGAATGTGGCATGGTGTCTTGCTTTTTATTTAGGTAATGGGGCTTTGAACTCAAGCCTGTATGCTTGCACAGCAAGCCCTTTATTGACTGGTCTATCTCCCCAGCCCTTGTAATACAGTGCTTTTTTATGTAGTTATCTTGGAAAACCATTGACTATAGCTTTTGGCTGTTAGTTCAGCAGCAACGGCCAAACATGTATGATGTAAGATGACTATGATCTATGATGCTAGCATAATCGCAGAAGAGAACGGCGAATTTGTGGTCTAAAGTTTTTTATATATCAATTCAAAGAAGATCAAGAACTTCTTCAATGTCCCTAATGACATAACATTCAATTGTGTAGGCTTCAGACTTGCAATGTGAGTTCATCCATAGATTACAAACTAATTTCTCAAGAGAAAAGTTGAGTAGACTTTGGGGAGAACCAGAGTCTTGTAACTAAAACATAATGAAGCTGAGATGTGAAGGCATCACTGTGGGAGGATTTGGCCAATGCAGGCAGCCCTTCCTTCTGTGTCTGAGAGAACAATTCATCCTTGCTTAAAGTCCAAGATGTAAACTTCCTTTAGCAATTGTCTTGAAGGGCTTTCCATTTTTATAAAACTGTCCTTAAAGACCCTTTCACAACTGGACTCCTATAATAGAATATATCTTGAGGAACAGTTTAAAATATGATGTAGAAATCAGCACTAATACGCCCAAAGAATTGTATGTTTTCAAATTCACTTCAATGTAAATCTGGGGAATTAGTATGTCACCCAAGTCTGGACAGTTAGAGCAGCAGAACAGAACATGGTATATCTTAGATGTCTTATTCATACGGGGGCATTAAGGAAGAGGACTCTGTGTAGGGTGTGTAGCCTGTTGGAAAAGCTGCAATAGTTCATGTGGTATGGATGATTGACTTGTAATCAATACTGGTCAATCGTTCATGAACCTGGTACTGTAGAATGTTCATATCATGAGAGAGGGATAGAGGAAAAGGTGACAGGGCAAGAGATACTAGCCACATGTGAAACTCCATATCCATTCTCCTTGATACTTATCTCAAGAAAGCCCCAAAGTATCTTCAGGTAAATTACAGAGTGCCTTAGTGTGGGTAGCTCATGATTTTCATTTTCCTTATAGATGGCAGTCTTTCATAGAATAGTATAGGAAATTGAACAATTAAATTGGCCTTCTAGGGCTGGCAAAATGGCTCAGTATTTAAGAGCTCTTGCTGCTCTTCCAGAAAATCCATGTTTCATTGCCAGCACCCTCACTGGGTAGCTCACAACTGACTGTGACTTAAATTCTAAGTAATCCAACATTTTTTTCCTGGTCTCCATGGGTACCTACACATGTGTGTAACTCTCCCATTCCCCACACAAATTTTTTTAAAATGAGACTAGGTTGGCAAAGGAGGGAATTGTGGTCTCAAAGAATGATAGGAGATAAAAGTTAATTATGTTACAAATATAAGACTTATTTATTTTTAATGGTGTGTGTGTTGGAGGGGGTATGAGCACATGAGTGCAATGCATGAGGAAGCCAGAAGAGGATGGTAGGTGATTATGTAGCAGGAGTTACAGGTGGTTGTGAGAATCTCGTGTGAGACCTCGGATGGAAACTGAGTCTCTTAATTGCTGTGCCTTCTCCCAGCTCTAACATACTTTTGAAAAAGTTAATCTTTTCTAACCAGTTTTTGAAAAAGCAGCGTTGGTTATGTAAGGATGGAGTGTGGATACTTGGCACTCTTGCCTGGAACAGCAAGTATTATCTGAGTACATTAAGTGTTATGGCTACGGAAGGTCAAGACTTATCTGTTCATCACTGTAACTTTCTAGTACTTCCTAAATGAGCCACAAGAGCTTGGAATAACCTGGCAATGTAGGCATATCCAGAGTTCCCTGCATAACATGATGGATAATTTAAGCTGTATTTCTAATTTCAAGTCATCAAAGCAGGAACTAAATTGTATAGCTATATCGTTTTCTTCTTTATCCCATTGGAATTTTTTCCCACTTTACACTGTCATGGGTTTTTCATTTTGTGGTTACCTGGAGAAATAACTGATATTGACACTACACAATAACTGTATAACTTATACTGTACGTGGCTGTCGCAGTTTGCCCTGCAATATCCTGAAAATCAAATGTAATATCAAATGATATTCATGATGTGTTTCCCATGGCTGTGTACTCCTTGAATGTGATGAGTTTGGCACCATGATGATTTCAAGGACCACGTGACAATCTTCATTTTATATTATGAAGATATTCCTTTGTTCTTGGAAAATTAAAGAAAAACCATGTTTTAGCATAAAGACTTAGACATGTGCCAGGCGTGGTGGCGCACACCTTTAATCCCAGCAGTTGGGAGGCAGAGGCAGGTGGATCACTGTGAGTTCAAGGCCACCTGGTATACAAAGCGAGTCCAGGACAGCCAACACTACACAGAGAGACCCTGTCTCAAAAACACAACAACAACAACAACAACAAAACAAAAAGAAGAAGAAGAAGAAGAAGAAGAAGAAGAAGAAGAAGAAGAAGAAGAAGAAGAAGAAGAAGAAGAAGAAAAAGACAAGGAAGAAGAAGAAAAGACAAGACAAGACATGTAAGCATGAATAGCTGGGAACAGTTAAGGACCTGTATTTTCTTCTGTGAGTACCTGTGACTGAATTGGCTCCCTGAAGGCCAGTTAACTTTGAAGATACTAGGGAATGTAGGCCAGGCTTGGAACAAAATACCCTCTTCTGAGAAATCATTTCTCTTTTCTTTTGATATTTCTCTTATAAAAAACAGACTAGATAGAAAGATAAAATATTTGTAATAAAAAATAAGTTCCATTTTGGTTGATTTCACACTTCCCACATGTTCAAAAGCCTCACATGGAAATCTACTGCTCTTAAGATGATTACAAAAATTAAACAATAAACAGCCCAATAGTGTCAAATTCTAAAATATTGTGAAAAATGACAGAATGAAATTATTCCACTCCATCATAATTTTATCAAACTTGAAAGCCTTTGTTTTAGGGCCTGAATAGATGGCTTGGCAGTTAAACATGTGTACTGCCTTTACAGAAGACATGAATTTTGTTCCCAGCATCCACATTAGGTGGCTTACAACCACCTGTAACTTCAGATCCAGGAGATTTGACATCCTCTTCTGGCCTTCATGGGTACTTGTTCTCATATGCATATTCATTTGTCCGTCCGTCCATCCATCCGTCCATCCATCCATCCATCCATCCATCCATCCATCCATCCATCCATTCTCTCTCTCAAATTAAAATAGAACAAAATTCTTTTATTTAAAATCAGCCTGGTATAATGAAACATGGATAAAATTTAAGAGTTTATTAATTACTCAAATATTGTCAACATGCACACAAAAACCTTATACAATTTACATCTAAGGTACAGAGTTTTTGCTTCATTAATATGATAATTTGAAAACGTAATTTTTTATTTTTTATTATAATTTATTCATATTACATCCTGATTATTTTCCCCTTGCTCTTATGTCCCAGTTCCCACCCTCCCTCCATTTTCTGCCCCATTCCTCTCATCCAGACCTCTGGTGGGGGAGCTCCTCCCCCACCATTTGATCACAGTATATCAGGTCTCTTCAGGATAGCCTGGATCCCCTTTCTCCGTGTTTCCCCAAGGCCGCCCCACCAAGAGCCATTGATCAAATCGCAGACCCCAGAGTTCATGGCAGAGGCAGTCCCCTATCTCCCCCCTCCTCATTCACACAGAGCATGAGCTGTCCATCAAGTGCATCTGAACAGGAGGTCTAGGTATTCTGCACGCTTTGTCCTTGGTTGGTGCATCAGTTTGTGCATGGCCCCTGGGTCCAGATCTGCTGGCCTTGGTAGTCTCCCTGTGGAGCGCCTGACAACTTTAAAATGCATATATAGTCAAGAACATTTATCATCATTGTTTTAAGCTGCCACACATATCTCTTTGCTTTCCCCATAATTCGATGATTTTTCCAAGCTTTTTCAACTTAGTATATGTTTGCACATATGTATATATTTCTTTATATATTTATTTGTAATATAATACTTATATACATTTCATGTGTTGTACTGCAATTTTCATTTCCACAAAATGATTGTGTATGTGTGCATGCGCATATATGTGCAGTCATACATACATGTATGTGTGCACATGAAAGTAGAAAATTACCTGGATGTTGGGCATCAGGGGCTTTCCACTTTTTTTTGTTTGAGACAGGGTTTCTTATTGACTTGGAATTCATTAAGTTGAATAGGATATCTGTCTAGTCAGTGAGATTCCAGGAACTCTGTATCAACGTCACACCAACAGTATAAGCTTAGGCAATCATGCCTGATTTTTTTTTTTTATGTGGCTGCTGGGTGTCAAGCTGAGATCTTAAAACTTGAAAGACAAGCATTCTGTTGACAGAGCCATCTTTCCAGTCTTCTCCCAAAAGTTTTGAGAACCTCTGAAGGATGCAGCCCCTGTTCTCTGGGGATTAACCATTGGATTGAGCCCTGGCACAAGCTGTTTTTCAGCTTCCTGCACTGGGTTACTCTGATGACCTCTTCTGAAGCTTTTACTGCCAAGGAACCAGTAAACAAATACTTTGGTATTTCTGGGTCAGGATTGCTGTGACATGTTGAAAGGTGATCCAGTCTGGTGCTGGGGTACACCCATGTAAGGAAGGAGGAAAAGTCTGCATTCTAAGTATCCCGTGTGCTGTGAGCTCATCTCTTTGGTTAGCGGTTCCTGTGGCAGATTTTCAAAGAAGTTCTTTTCATAATTTTTATTCTGTCATAAATTCTTTTAATCTCAGGCAGGTGGCCTGGAGGCTAGGGAAGGAGAGGATTGAAGTCACTGATGCGATGTGGTGTACATGCAGGTCAGGATCAGATTTGGTATTCTATGGTCGGGAAATCATGTTAGTACTTTCATTTCATACACAAGCCTGTGTGTGTATGTGTTCATGTATGTGCTGGCATATGTGTGTATGTGCAAATGTATTATTGCATACATTATTATCATATTAAATATATGTATTGTAATATATTATATAATTTTTAGTATATAAATTATACCATATCAATATATGTAATATAATATAAATATTAAATATATAGTATAACAATGAAAGAAATAGAGTTTATGGATTTAAGAGAGAGCAAGAGGGTTCATGGGTAGGGTTGGAGAGAGGAAGAGACGGGAGAGAAAATGGTGTAATTATATTTAATTTTAAATTAAATACTGTCTTGAACATCCCTTTTTCTGTCATTGAGGTTTTTACTCTGTAGATTCCCTTGCTACCTGTAAATTTATTTTAAAAGCTTCTTCCACATCTGCAATTTTTCAGAATAACTAGCTCAAAATAAATAAAGAGGTATATTTTGAGGTGGGATGTCCTGATCTATAATCATATTTGAAGTAACGTATCTTGATACTCAACAATTATTTATGGGTAAGAGCCTAATTAAATAACTATGAAGAATATATTATGCTATATTGCTTCAGAGGATACTCATTCTAATCCATCATAAATTATTTCTGAATCAAAGTGATATGTGGGAAAAATATTTTTGTGTGTGAGAGAGATGAATAGACTTTTTCTTGAAAAAATACAAATTATTTAAAGAATGTTAGTATTTTTAAGATAAAAATAGAATGCATTTAGTTCATTAATTCTTCAGATAGTCTCTAGAGTTATTTTTTATAATATCTTGCTTATTATACAATAAGTCTCATCTACAAAGGCTCCAAAAAATTTCAACAGGAAACAAAAATTATTAAAGGTATTATTAACTCTTATAATGAGTCTACAGCTTTGTGATTTATATGATTATTAAAATATGGATGGTTTCATTAAAATCAGAAAAGGAGTTTTTTCTTACACTATCAAGATCTCTACATTAGTTAGTGATTTTGTTCTCATTCATTTTCTTTTCTCAATTATCACAAAAACAATAAAAACTCATGAACATTTTAAGGTCTAATATTGTTTGGCCTATTATCACTTCTGCTTTTGTGCAAGTGCAAGTGAAAAATTAGGTGTCAGAGAGACATAGGCACTTTTAGCAAGGGCATCACAAAAGTCTGGCTGGAAGGAGAGAGAAAGAAAGAAAGCAACCCTTAAACTAAACCAAAGTTTAACCACATCGATTTATTTGAAGTACCTTAACTCCTGCATTAGTTACATTTCTATTGCTGAGACACCATGACCAGTCAAACTTATAAAAGCAAGCATGTAATGTTTTCAGAGAGTTAGTGTCCATGATGGCAGAGCAAAGGCATGGTGGAACAGACAGCAGAGAGCTCACATCTTGATCTACAAATAGCAGACAGAGAGGCATACTGGGGATGACGTGACACTTTTGAAACCATAAAGCTTATCCCCAGTGACACACTTTCTCCAACAAGGCCACACCTCCTAATTCTTCTCAAACAGTTTACCAACTAGGGACCAAGTATTAAAAGACATGCTCCCGTGTGAACCATTTAAATGACTACATCTAGTGCAGGACCTGTCAAACTGTCGAATAAAGACAAAACAGGACTAGGAAGACAGACCAGATAGAGCGACAGTCAGTAGGTAAATCACTTGAAGGGCAAGCAGGGAGACCTGAGTTTGATTCCCAAAACCCATTATTTTAGAAGGTGGGTGTAGTCCTAGTGCTAAGGAGGCTGACACAGGAGGGGCCACGGCCTGGTAGGCCAGCTAGCCTAGTCAAATTGAAATATTGATCCTTTGAGAGGCTGTCTCAAAAAATACCAAGGTGAAGGTCTAATGTGATGATTCAGTCAAGAAGGGTGCTTTAACATTGATTTAAATTTGATCCCCAGGCCCTATACGGTGGAGAAAGAGAACATATCCCCACAAGCACTCACACACCTTAACACTAACATTATTATGGCATAAAATGTCTGGAAAAAAAAACCCACCCCCAACAAACATTAAGATGGAGTGTGCCTGAGGAACTGCAACAGAGGCTGTCTTTCAGCCTCCATGTAAATGCACACAAGTGCCCATGTGCATGCAAATACATGTGCACACAACACACACACACACACACACACACACACACACACAGAGGTTTCATGCATTGAATAGAGAAAAAAAACTTAGTTACACTACCTACTAGCAAACATGGTTAGCCAAGAAGTCCTCAAGGACAGTTATGAACTTCCGTGATGTCATTGCCACCATTAGATTGATTGCCAGGAGAGACCCAGCAAATGTCTGTCTGTTTGGATTCTTCATGGGCTTCCTTCCTGCCCTGGGTCTAGGAAAAAAAAGCCATTATGGAATTGACTTTTAAAGTCTGATGTAAGACAAAGGAGACTGGAGAAACATTTCTAAGTTTTTGGTCGCCTTGGGGGGAGATAGGATATAACGTCTATGGCTTACTTTGAGGAGTGAAGAAAGCTGGAAAAGGAGGGGCAAAAGGATACTTTGATTCTGGGTCCTCCCAAGATCTTTTAAAGTACTCAACATCCCGAAGTGTCATAGATTTTGACGTGTTGCTTCTGAGCCTCAACACAATCAGGTGGAACCGAAGAAGGCTTTCATGTGATGTGGCAATACTTGACCTAAGTTCCTGTGACATATAATCAAATTAAATAGAAAAGATATGACACCCAGGGACAATGAAGCACAAGTCATGGCAACCATCCAACACACACTATCAGTGAGATGAAAGCACTTGGACAACCATAGTGCTTGATCTCCATTGTTTACTGGATGGGATTTAAAACCATCTTAGAAACACACCTATGAATATGTCTATGAGGGTGTTTCCAGAAAGATTTAACCAAGAAAGGAAGTGTTACATTACCTTGAATGTGGGCAGCACTGTCCATGGGCTGGAGTTTGGGACTGAGTAAAAAGGAAAAAGAAATCTGAATACCAACATTCATAGCTCTCTGCTTCCTGATTGTGAAGCAGTGTGACGGTAACAGACTATACTCTTGAACTGTGAGCCCAATTAAACCCTCCATCTCTTAATTTTTACACACACACACACACACACACACACACACACACACACACACACACACACACACACACAGAGAGAGGGGGGGGCGCAGGGAGAGAAAGAGCTCTGTCAAGAGCAGTCACAACCATTTGAAATTTCACATATTATATCCACCATGCTCTTCCTTTTTTTTCAGTTCAGTTGTGGTGTGGTGTGTAGCAGGGACAGTAGACTGAGTGATAGCATCAATGAAGGTGACCTGTGTGTGCATGTGCTGGAAGTTAGGAAGACCTCGTTGATAGCTGATGCATTCCGTATAGAAAGGAGGCAGGCCCATCTATTTCCTGTCTCATTCTCCTTTCCTATTTTTCCTTTCTCTTGCCTAGTATGTGAAAATGGCACTTAAAGAGGATTCTGCTATTGTGCCAGCATGAACTAAAAGGCAGACACTAAAGGCAGTCAGGCAATAGAAGAATCCATAAGACATTCAGGCCCGATTTAGGCAGCATAGATCTGATGGCATCTAACACCCTGTAAGGAAAAAATAAACCTGGCAGTATTTTAGTTCACATTTCCTCCAAACTTTTTAATCTTGGAATCTGGTGAATTCTTGCCTGGCGACCAGTCAGCCATGTAATGAATGCTGAGAACCTCTGATGTGCTTAGGGTTGTGGTGATTTCTACTATAGATGTTAACATATGGAGGCTGTATGTGAAAACATGCCTCACCCTCTGTGGAAGGGCTTTCATAGAGTGGTATGCACATTGGTCACCTTGTTAACACTGTCTCTTTCTGTGCACAATGCACTACAAGTTGGCCTGGTAGTCACAAGTTCAGCTAAATTCGTTTAGCTTCTCCAATGCCAGCATCACAAACATGTGACACTACTAGGGGTTTTTGTTTGTTTGTTTGTTTGTTTGTTTTGTTTTGTAGGCTTTGGGAATGGAATTCTGTCTTCATACTTGCATGGTAAGTACTTGACTGACTATCACTCAATGTGTGTTCATTTGCACGCATGCATGTATCACAAGAATGTAGCATTCACAGGACAGTTTTCAGGAGTTGTTTTCCCCTTCTATAGGATCTTAGAGATTTAGTTTAAGTTGATAGGATTGTTGACAAGCTCTTTTATCTGCAAGCCATTTCATCAGTCCAATTTAGTATTCTTCCTAAGGAAGCTGTCTATAGGGAAGTATCTGGGCATACTAAGATGCCCTGTCCCACCAGAAACAAGGAATGTCATCATTTGAAGTCCAATTTAGTGTTCTTCCTAAGGAAGCTGTCCATAGGGAAGTATCTGGGCATACTGAGATGCCCTGTCCCACCAGAAACAAGGAATGTCATCATTTGAAGTCCAATTAACTGTACTCTCAGTATAGACCTTGCATGAGTTACCACTTTTAATATTAACAACTTTGCTCCAATTATGTTCCCTCGGGTTTTTTTTTTTTCCTGTGTAGGGTAAAAGACTAGAACACATTCTAGTGCTTGTTTGATACAGAAAGGAGATGCAGGTGCTGGTGGAGAGATGCAAGCTGGCAAGCCCGGAAAGGCAGTCCAAAAAAGGTGGCACCTGGCAGTCTATTTCAAGTTTCCACTCCCCATCAGAAAAGCTGTTCTTTTGCCTGTGGAGTGTGGGGTGATGCTTGTGAAGGTTCCTACGTGTGTATTAACTTTTGGCAGGGAGTTGGGGAGAGAACCAACATTGCTAGCCAGGCAAATCTGCTTCCATTTCTCCCAAGAACTATCACAATGTCAACTCAATTCCTTCCAGTGTGGAAGCAATAGCTGAAGATTCCCTTCCTCCGTGAGAAGGAGGACTTTATGCTCCATGGAAACAACTGGAGAAGGCTTTGGGCGTGGCTTGCTTCTGTGTGTTCACAGAGGAGCATTGGCGCTAGCTAAAGGAACCATGCACTGTGAGTCTCCCCCAGCAGAGAAAGCTACGCTTAGCACAAACAGCTGCTCCTCTATACAAGGTTGAAACATTCTTATTTTCTCTACTGGGGATGACCATTTTTAGACAGAATAAGAAACAGCTGTGATCTGAATAATGACTGTGTTCCAAAAGGGAATAAGACCCTAAGATAATGTTTTGCTTTCTTTCATTGCTAAGCTATGTTCTATTCTCCACTGAGCTTTTGTTGACTCACTAGTGTAGTGGGTTTGAGCACCTCTCTGCAGACTCCTCTATGTTTATGGGTTCCTAAATACCACACACTAATGAGCCGTGCAGATTTAAAAACAAAACATCTGAGTTTACTAAGGGTGTTGATATACCAACAAACAATGTTTTTACGACTCATGGAGGACTTTTTATTATAACAATGGGTGTCTTCTTTAGGTTTCTGTTGCTGTGACAAAACACCATGATGAAGATAACTTATAAGAGAAAGAGTTTAGTTGAGATGATAGCTCTAAAAGATTAGTCTATAATGGTGGAATAAAGGCATGAAAAAAGGAAGCCAGAACAGCTTGTAAGATTGCATATCTTGATCCACAAGCAGGAAACAGAAAGCATACTGGGGATGGTGGGACTTATTTAAAACCTCAAAAACTGCCCCCACACTTTCTCCAACAAGTCACACCTACTAATCCTTCCTAAACAATTTCACTGAAGACCGAATATTCAAACATATAAGTCTAAGGGTGTAATTTTCATTCAAACTACCACAATGCAAAATATGGAAAATATTTACTTTATTTATTTGCACGTGGATGTGTCTGTATGTGTAGTGTATGACCATGTGTGTGAGTCCGTGTCACTGTGTACACACACAAAGGTTGGATGAGCGTGTCAGGTGACCCCATAAAACTTCTCACCTACTTCCTGAGCTGGAGCTTGGGTTTCTTGGCTAGGTTAGTGGCCATAAAGTCAAAACAATGCTTCTGTCTCTTCCAACTCTAAGCAGAGGTTACGGCATGTGTGGAACACCAACTTTGTTAAGTGTGTGCTGGGATCAAAGCTACAGTCTTCCTGACTGTGCAGCAAGCTCTTTTAACCACTGAGACATTTCTCCAGCCCCTGAGGTGGGTGTGATTTTTGAAAGAAGTTCTGAAGAATTGGTATAGAGTTAGGTGCTGGAAAATCATTGAAGGAAATGATTTTTTGTTTTGTTTTTATAACCTCTGAATGCTACATATAAAAAAAAGTTAAGTGGAGACATTTTTTTCAGAAAGTATTCTTTTATTTCAAGTTATTTCACTGTGTAGTTCTTGTGCACCCCAGTGAAAGTACTTCCATATTGCTTAATTTTGCATCATTTCTATATACATAGGCTTCCAAGTTCGTGAAAGGAACATATATTAACCCTCACACACTGATAGTGGCAGATATAGGTACTCCACTTTTGATAGTAGGCAGGTCATCCATACAAAAACTAAAAAGAGAAATGCTGACATTAACCAACAGACAAACCAAATGGACACATTTCACCCAGACACAAGAGAAAGCTTCTTAATACTTCATGGAACTTCCCTAAAATTGACCACATCCATGGACGCAACGTCTCAGTAGGCACAAAAATGAAATAACACCTTTCATTCTATCTGACAACCATGGACTGAGGATGGATATCAACAACAGCAGAAACAACAAAAATCTTACACACTGAACAACTTTCTGCTGAATAAAGAATGGGTAAAAAGAACATTATGATGGGCGGATCTGGGCCCAGGGATTCTGCTCAAACTATGACACCGGCCAAATACAATACATGCAGTAAACTTTGAACCCCTACCCAGAACTACCCAATGGACAGAACATTCTCCACAGTTGAGTGGAGAGTGGGATATGACTTTCTCACGTACTCTGGTGCCCCATGTTTGACCAGGTCCCCTGGAGGGGGAGACCTGGTGGCACTCAGAGGAAGGATAGCAGGCTACCAAGAAGAGACTTGATACCCTATGAGCATATACAGGGGGAGAAGGTCCCCCTCAGTCACAGTCTTAGGGGAGGGGAGTAAGGGGTAAGTGGGAGGGAGGGAGGAATGGGAGGATACAAGGGATGGGATAACAATTGAGATGTAATATGAATAAATTAATAAAATATATTTTTAAAAAAGAACGGATAAAAACAGAAAATAGGGGCTGGGGAGATGGCTCAGAGGTTAAGAGCACTATCTGCTCTTCCAAAGGTCCCCAGCTCAATTACCAGCACCCACATGGTGGCTTACAACTTCCTGTAATGAGATCTGGTGCCTTCTTGTGGTGGGAAGGCACATGTATGGACAGAATACTGTATAAATAATAAATAAATCTTTAAAAATTAGAAAATAAAAAATTACAAACTTTTAGAATTGAATGAAAATTAATACACAACATACTCAAATCTGTGAGGTATAAATAAGGCAGTTCTAAGAGAAGAATTTATAGCACTGACTACAGTAAAAAATGGAGAGATTTCATATTAGTAACTTAATGACACAACTTAAAGTTTTAGGACAAAATGAAGACATCGTACCCAAAAGACATTGGCAGCAATAAATAATAAAATTCAGGGCTGAAATTAAGACAATAGAAACAAACAAAAACCAATATATTGATTCCTTTTTAAAATGTATTATAAATTATTCAGATTACATCCTCAATGTTACCCCCTTGCTTGTATCCTCCCATTCCCACCTCTCTCTACTCCCTCTTCTGCCCTATTATTATCCCCTAGACCTCTGACAGAAGGAGACCTCATCCCCCACCATATGGCCGTGGTGTATCAGGTCTCATCCTGATAGATATCTTGCTTCCCCTTCTTCTGTGTGTTGTTGGTCCTCCCCACCAAGGGGAAGTGATCAAATCATGGGCACCAGAGTTCTTGTCAGAGGCAGTTCCTGCTCTCCCCACAAACATGGAGAATGAGCTGTCCATTGGGTAGATCTGAACAGGAGGTTTATGTTTATGGCATGTATTGTCCTTGGTTCATGCAATAGTTTGTACAGAACCCCTGGGTCCAGATCCTCCATCCTTGACAGCCTCCTTGTGGGTATCCAGAACACTCTGGGTCCTTCCATCTCCTTATTCATCCATACCACTCTAAGCATTCCACCTGGAGTCCACCAATGAGTCTCAGCATCGGTCTCAGTCCCTGGTGAGTGGAATCTCTCAGAGGATATCTATCTTGGACTAACATCCACTTATAAGTGAGTATATAGCATATGTGCCTTTCTGGGTCTGGGCTACCTCACTCAGAATCAGAGTGATCTTTTCTGTTTCATCCATTTGCCTGCAAATTTCAAGATTCCCTTGTTTTTAATAGCTGAGTAGTATTCCATTGTGTAAATGTACCACCAAGTCTTTATCCATTCTTCGGTTGAGGGACAGCTAGGTTGTTTCCATATTCTGGCTATTACAAATAAGGCTGCTATGAATATACTCAAGCAAATGTCCTTGTTGTACAGGGGAACATTTATTGGGTATACACCCAGGAATGATACAGGTCTTGAGGTAGCACTATTCTAAATTTTCTGAGAGAGCCAGATTGATTTCCAAAGTGGTTGTAAAAGTTTGCACTCCCACCAGCAATGGAGGAGTGTTCTTCTTTCTTGACATCCTTGCTAAGATGAGCTGTCACTTGAGTTTTTGATCTTAGCCATTCTGATGGGTGTAAGATGGAATCTCAGAGTGGACATCGAGGATTTCTTTAAGTGTTTCTCAGCTATTAAATATTTATCTGTTGAGAATTCTCTGTTTAGCTCTGTATTCCATTTTTAAGTGGGTTGCATGGTTTGGGCGTATTTAATATTTTGAGTCCTTTATATATTTTGGAATTAGCCCTTTCTGTGTGACCCAGAGATGACACAGCCTGCCTGAACTACACATAGGTGATCTACCAATGGACCTCTTCCTCTCAGTGGCCCAATCCACAGTGTCCCTCTCATCATTGTATCCCAGCCTCCAATTCCAGCTGATACCCCTGGTGCCCCAAGTCCTGCCCTCAATTTGGACAACGACTCCCTACTGGATCAGAACTCACACCTGGTGACAGAAATCCAGGCAATGAAGACCAGAAGAACAAAAAGGAAGTAGAAACCAAGGAACCAAGCACCCACCCAGCAGACACTAAGCCAAAAATCAGCCCCTAGACATGTGGCCATCCCAAACCCAGATGCCTAAGTGCCAGTGTAGGAACTCAGTTAATCGTAGCCACAGTAATAGAGCAGCACCAGAGCACGGCTGTCTTGTGACAGCAAGACCTGAGTATTCCAACATAGCTGAAGCACAAAAATAAAGTCCTTAAAACCAACTTGAGGAAAATGATAGAGGTCCTTAAGGAGGAAATGAAACAACCCCTTAAATAGATTGAAGAAAAAACAGACAAAAAAAAAAAAAAAAAACTTGACTATATTAATTAACACATTCAAAATGCTAAGAAAGCCAGGGTGAGGTTCAAACAGGTGAAGGAAAATGCTCAAGATCTAAAAATGGAAATAGAAGCAGTTAAAAAAAAAATTCAGAAACTGAGAGAATTCTGGAAATGGAAAATCCAGGTAAGTGAACAGGAACTACAGACACAATCCTCACCAACCGAATACAAGAAATGGAAAGAGAATATCAGGTATTGATGATCCAGTAGAAGAAATAGAATGATCTGTCAAAGAAAATGTTAATTCTAAAAAATTCCTAACACAAAACATCAATGGAATCTGTAACACTATGACAAGTCCAAATCTAAGAGTAATAGGACTAGAAGGAGAAGAATCTCACTCCCCAATCATAGAATAAAATTTTCCTAATCTAAAGAAGAAAATGCCTGTAAAGGTTCAAAAAGCTTACAGAACACTACAGAGATTGGATCAGGAAAGAAAGTCCATCTAATAATCAAAACATCAAACATACAGAAAAAAGAAAGGATATGACAAACTGCAAGGAAAGAAGGCCAAGTAATGTGTAAAAGTAGACCTATTAGAATTACAGCTGACTTCTCGGTGGAGATGCTAAAAGCTAAAAGGGCCTGGGCAACTGTGTTGGAGACTCTCGTAGACCACAGATGCCATGCTAGACTACTATACCCTTCAAAACTTTTAATTACTATAGATGAAGAAATAAGATATTTCATGACAAAGTCAAATTTAAATGGTATCCACAAATCTAGATATACTTAAGATACTAGAAGGAAAACTCCAACCCAAGGAGGTTAAGTACACCCCCAAAACACAGGCAGTAAATAATCTCACATGAGATTTACAACAAAAAGAAGTAAAACACACAGACACAGACCTATACACATACACACACACACAAACACACACACATGCACACTACCGCCACCACCACCATCAACAGCAAAATAATAGAAATTAACAATTGTTTGTCATTAATATCTGTCAACATCAATTGACTTAGTTCGCTGATTTAAAGCAACACAGGCTAACAAAGTCCATACAAAAACAGGATTCATCCTTCTATTGCATACAAGTAATACACCTCAAAAATCAAAGTTAGTTATACCTCAGAGTAAAGGGTTAGAAAATGACTTTCCAAGCAAATGGGCTCAAGAATCAAGCTGCTTTAACAATTCTAATATCTAACAAAATTTACTTCAATTAAAAAATAATGAAAAGACATGGCAAAGCAAACTTTATACGTATCAAAGGAAAACTCCAATAAGATGAAGTCTCAATTCCAAGCATCTATGACCCAAACACAAGAGTACCCACACACATTTGTAAAAGAAATGTTATTAAAGCTTAAATCACACATCAAACCTCACATATTAATAGTCAGAGACTTCGGTATATGTCTCTCATCAATGGACAGGTCATCCAGACAGAAACTAAACACAAAAGAACATACCATCTTCTCAGCATCACATGGAGCATTCTCCAAAATTGACCTGAAAGAGCTAGAACAAAAAGAAGTAAACACAACCAAGAGAAGTAGATGACAGGAAATAATCAAACTCAGGGCTACAATAAATAAATTAGGAACAAAGAGAACAATACAAAAAAAAAAACCAATGAAACAAATAGTTGGTTCTTTGAGAAAATTAGCAAAATATATAAACCCTCATTGAACCTAACTAAAAGGCACAGACATAATATACAAATTAACACAATCAGAAATGAAAAAGAAATAACAACAGACACTGAGTAAAACCAAAGAATAATTAATTCATATTTCAAAAAACTGTACTCTACATTGTTGAAAAATCTTAAAGAAATGGACTAGTATGCAGATATAAGTGAGTATATACCATTTGATTCTTTCTGCTTCTGGGTTAACTCACTCATTATGATCATTTCTAGCTCAATCCATTTATCCACAAATTTTGGGAATTCCTTGTTTTTAATAGCTGAGCAAAGTAGAAGGATCCAGAGGGTCCTAGAAACCTACAAGTAGAACATTATGATAGCCAGATTTGGGCCCAGGGGTCCCACACAAACTAAGGCACCAGCCAAGGACAATACAGGTGGTAAACTTTAAGCCCCTACTCAGATCTAGCCAACGGTCAGAACATTCTGCACAGTTGAGTGGAGAGTGTGATATGACTTTCTCACATACTCTGGTGCCTCACATTTGACCATGTCCCCTGGAGGGGGAGACCTGGTGGCACTCAGAGGAAGGACAGCAGGCTACCAAGAAGAGACTTGATACCCTATGAGAATATACAGAGGGAGGTAATCCCCCTCAGGAACAGTCATAGGGGAGGGGAATAATGGGAAAATTTTGGGGGGGGGGGAGGAATGGGAGGATACAAGGGATGGGATAAACATTGAGATGTAACAAGAATAAATTAATAAAAAAAAAGGAAAAAAAAAGAATCCAATAATACACACTGGAAAAAAAGAAAGTATTCTCAACAAATGGTGCTGGTCTTACTGGATATTAGTATGAAGAAGAACGCAAATAGATGCATAGCTCTCACCCTGCACAAAACTCAAATCAAATGGCTCAAAGACCTCATCATAAAACTAAATACACTGAACCTGATAGAAGAGAAAGTGGGGAATCATCTTCAACACGTTTTCACAGGAAACAACCTATAAACAGAACAATATTAAGATCAACAATTAATAAACAGGATCTCATGGAACTGAAAAGCTCTGTAAGGCAACAGGCACTGACAATAGGATGAAATGTCAGTCCACAGAATGGGAAAAGGTTTTCCCCAACTCTATCTCTGTCTCTTTATATATCTAAAATATATAGAGAACTCAAGGAACTAGACATTTACAAGCCAAATAATCCAATTAATACAGGGGGTACAGATTTAAACAATTTTCAACAGAAGAATCTCAAATGGCTGAGAAACACTTCAAGAAATGCTCAATGTCATTAGTCATCAGGGAAATGCAAATCAAAATGTTATTAGATTACATCTTGTACCTGTCAGAATGGCTAAGATCAAAAACCCAAGTGACAGCTCATGCTGGCAAGATTGTGGTAAAAGCAAAACACCTCTCCATTGCTGGTGAGTATGCAAACTTGTACAGCCACTTTGGAAATTAATATGGTCGTGTCTCATATTTTGAAATCAATACCTCAGGATGTTCTATCATACCATAAGGATGCTTGCTCAGCTACATTCATAGCATTGTTACTTATAGTTGCCAGAAACTGGAAACAACCTAGACCTCTCTCAACCAAAGAATGTATAAAGAAAAAGGTAGCACATTTATGCAATGGTATATTACTCAGCTGTTAAAAACAATGGCATCATGAAATGTGTAGGCAAATGGATAGAACTAGAAAAATTCATTCTGAATGATGTAACCCAGACCCAGAAAGACAATCATGGTATGTATTCGCTTATAACTGGATACTGGCTGCAAAGTAAAAAAACAACAATTCTACAGTCCATAGACACAGAGAGGCTAAGTAATAAGGAGGGCTTAAGGGCACATTCAAGAACCTCCCTGGATAGAGAAAATAGAATTGATTTTGTGGGTGGCCTGGGGGCCAGTGGAGATGGAAACAGGAGGGATCAGGTTGAGGGGAGATGGAGAAAATACTGAGAGAAACACCTAAAATTGGGGGCCATTTCAGGGGTGAGTACAAACCTAGGGCAATGGAAACTACCTGGAATCTAAGAGAGTAAACTCTAGTAAAGACTCCTAGCAATGGAGGACATGTGAACTTTTGTTACCAAGCAAGGCCTCAAGTTGAGGGATGGGGACACTAACCCAGCCACAAAGCCTTTGACTTACTGTTTGTCCCGCCTGTGAATGTTCTGCAACTGGAGCCCAGCATAATTGTCATCAGAGAGACAAGAGAGGCTTCATCCAACAACTGATGGGATCAGATGCAGAGTTCCACAGCCAAAAATTAGGCTGAGCTCTGGTAGTCCATTGGAGGGGGTGGAGGAAGGATTGGAGGGACCAGAGAGTCAGAGACACCATAAGACCACAGCTCACAGGATCAACTAGCCAGGACTCACGGGGACTGGAAGAGATCAGGGACCTTGGAGAGGTCTGATCTAGTTCCTCTGCAAGGCCCCATGAGTTCTCATCAGTTGATTCTGTAGGGCTGTTGCCCTGTGGTGTCCCTGACCTCTCTTGTTCCTTCATTCCTTCCTCCTCCTCTGCAAGACTCTTGGAGCTCTGCCTAATGCTCTTGTGGGATTCCCAGCAGTGGGAGCAGTGACTGTTTGTGACCGTTTTGCCTACATATGGGACCTTTTTCTTCTTACTTGGTTGCCTGGTTTAGCCTTGGTGTGATGACATGTGCCTGGTCTTATTGTAGCTTGTTATACCATGTTTAGCTGATGTCCCTGGAAGGCCTGCTCTTGTCTAAGGAAGGTAGAGGACGGTGTGGATGTTGGGGAGAGGGAAGTTGAGCAGGAG
Source organism: Acomys russatus (assembly GCF_903995435.1). NCBI lineage: Eukaryota > Metazoa > Chordata > Mammalia > Rodentia > Muridae > Acomys > Acomys russatus. Next base: position 21,772,608 of record NC_067142.1, read on the forward strand.
ACACTGGGGAGGGGAGGGATGGAAAAATAGGCAGGAAGCAATATATGAGAGAAAAATAGAAATTAAAAAAAGAAGACTAGCCAAGCTTTGTGATCCATGCCTACAATCCCAGACATTTTAGTTCCAGGATAGCAAGTTCAGCATCTCTCAAAATCAAAGGCATATATTAAAAAGGATTTGGGGAGAACTTCTCATTAGTAGATCACTTACCTAGTATACTTGAGGTCCTGGGTTCAATCCCCACTAATGGAAGAAAAGGCTGGTTATAAATTGATATGGAAAGCTGAGGTTGGACATAGAGAAATTCTCTGTGCCACTTGGGCTACTTTCATATATGCTTGACATTTTCTATATTAAATTTATTTTGCTTTGGTTTTCAGAAGCATAAATAATTATTTAAATGTTGATATATAGATAGTTGATGAAACAGATTATCTATAATTAAAGCAATTTACTTTAACAAGAAAAAGAACTGTCAAGAAGGGGTTCACACTCCAGATTGCTTGTACAACCCTCTACCGTCCACCTTGGTTCTTACTTTATGATAAGGAGAAATGAAAGTTGTATGTATGATCATAATCCCAGAACTGAGGAAATTAAGGCTTGAAGATCTTGGTTCAAGGCCAACCTGAGGTACGCAGAGACTCTGAGGTTATCCCAAGCTGAAAGGTGACACTCAGTATCAGAAAACTATGTCATATCTCCCTCATTGGGATGTTTTCATAATCTTGAAAATTGTTTGGCACAAAGGACAATTAATTAGTAAATGGGTGAAGCTTTCAAGTTATGAAACCAAACCAAAATGTTCAGCACACATGGAGGAATTAAGACATTTTTATATAAAGCTTTTCTAGTAAACTGTTGGTATTCTATCCTATAAAGCACATTCATTTTATACATACGTGTCAGACTGAGGTGATGAGACTGGCTTGTTAGAGCTCAGAGGTAAAAGCCAACTCCTTTACACTATAACTCATGGCGTGGTCAAAGTGGATGGGAGATGAGTTTTATGGTTTCACCTGTTCATCCCACCTGGTACGGGCAGTGCCATCCCTGGTGTGGTGGCCTGGGATGTGGAAAAGAGAAGGGCGAATGAGTCAAGATGAGCAAGCTAGGAAGGCAGTATACTCTATGGCTTCTGCATCCACTTCTGCCTTCAGGCTCCTACCTAAAGTTAATGCCCTGACTTCCCTCAGTGATGAAGTGTGGTTTGAGAGTTGTAATAGAAAATAAACCTTTTCCTCCAGAAGTTCCTTTTTGTCATGGTGCTTATCACTGGAATCAACAGATAACTAAGACAACATCTGAGTATATGCACTTAGCAGTCAGCCTTATATAGCAGCATTTCAGGTGCCTGGATGTACCTCATTTTATCCTCAGAGACTGCATGTACATAATGTCTCTTAGCTACACTTTAAGACCTTTGTCTCTCTCTATCTCTCTCTGTCTCTCTTCCTCCCTCCTTTCCTGTTCTCTCTCATGTGTTTGCCTGTCTGTCTGTCCACATGCATTTGCATGTGATATGTGTCCACAAATGTGTGTGTGTGTGTGTGTGTGTGTGTGTGTGAATACTTATCGAGGTCAGAAGACAGCAGCCTAAGGCATGGGTCCTCACTTCCTCATTGCTTGAGATAAGATTTCTTGCTCTTCTGCATTGTCTTTCCTTCTGATCCTTTGAAATAAGATAGTAATCTATACACTTTGAGTATCAATGTGAGTTTACAGCAGCAACAGGGCTCTCAAGTAGAATTACGCTGGTCAAGCCACAGTTTGGGAACAATGACCGAGCACTTGCAAATTGCCAGAATCTTCTGTTGTTCCAAAGGATTTGGAAGCCATATTATTTGGTGCTTGCAATCACATTCAAAGGACTGTTTTTGTTTATTTGAAGCTACTATTTATTTTCTCATAAGGAAGTGATTTATATTGGCTTTCAGCTTTCTATTATCCACGAACCTTGGCCTAGGTTCCAAAAACACCAACCCTTGTCTGGGAACTATGAATTCATTCCACCCTTAGAGAGTGCTTTCTCTAATTACAGTGACAGACTGGAATTGTTCCCATGCTTTGGCTCATAACCCCAGGGTGTCTCTTAATGTTATGTAGTCATCAGTTATCCACTACCACAAAGCTATTATGGTCTATCTAAATCACCCAAAGATGGATGAACTTGCCACTGAAAGAATAGCAGAAGCAGCTGCGTGTGGAGATGCTGGCCAAAATCTAGAGTACGTTGCTCCTGAGACCATTAGGATAAGAAATAGACTGCCGCCAGAATTACAGCAAATGCTCTAAGATTTCATGGCACAGGTACTTTCTGAAATTCAAATCCTCTTATCTGGTCAGAGCAGTTGAGTGGGAAGAGCCAGGTGATGGAATCCAAAACCCAGGTCATATGTGAACTTAGCACATAAATGTTGTGTGCCTACTATGGGTTTCATGCAATTCAAGACATTGAAGCTGCAGTTTAAGGTAGAACTGGGCTTTCATGGGGTGTCACTGAATAATGAGACTAATTATCCAGATGGCCAGTGTTCCTATGGCCAGATGAGAGGCAGAGACATGAAGGTTCCCCAAAACCTGCATCCAGGTATCCTGCCACACATAGCAGAGAACAAGAGAGCCCTTCTCAAACAAAGTGGAAGGCTTGTACCCACATTTAAGGTTGTCCTCTGATTACCAAATATGTCTCAAAGCACTCTGATGTACAGCCATTTTCTCAAAACAGAAACATTCTGTCTAGGAGGGTGCGGGAGGATTTTGAGACTTCCAGGATAAACCAACATTACATGCCTGAGAAGTAGAAACCTACTGAGAGGTCACCAGACCTTCAGTACTGTCTGACATTGGTAAAGAGAGTTCCAGGATGCAGCTTTCCTGAGTCATCCTCTGTTGGAGTGGGCTCTGGAGTAGTGCAGCTGCCTCTGTGTCAGCCCTGCTACTTGTTTATTACTCCTTAGCCATGCTCCTGTTAGTAACACCAATACAAAGGAATTAGTTCATCAAGTTGAACTCTGGTGCTGTCTTAATCACTGTTCTATTGCTCTGAAGAGGCACTATAAGCAAGGCAACTCATAAAATATATTTAATTGGGGGCTTGCTTACTATTTAAGAGGTTTAGTCCATTATTATCCATTATCATCATGGTGGTAAGCATGTCTACCTGTTTAGCAGCTGTGATCCTGGAGAAGAAGGTGAGAGCTACATCCTGATCAACAAGGAGAGGGAGAGAGAGAGAGAGAGAGAGAGAGAGAGAGAGAGAGAGAGAGAGAGGGAGAGAGAGAGAGAAAGAGTGGGAGGGAGAGAGAGAGAGAGAGAGAGAGAGAGAGAGAGAGAGAGAGAGAGAGAGAGAGAGAGAGAGACCGATGGACAGACGGACAGACGGACAGACAGACAGACTGTACTTGAAATGGGCTTTGGAAACCTCAAAGTCCACCCTCAGTGGAATATTTTCTCCAACAAGGCCACACCTTCTAATTTTGCCACTCCTTGGTGACTAAGCCTTGGAGAATTCTATTTCAAAGGATCACATGTGCCATCCTTTGAGCTAACTGAGGCTCTGTTTCGGGATGACTACTTGCATTTTTCTTCTGTTTTGTTCTATTCTGTTTTGATTTGGTGTGTGTGTGTGTGTGTGTGTGTGTGTGTGTGTGTGTGTGTGTGAGAGAGAGAGAGAGAGAGAGAGAGAGAGAGAGTGTACATGTGTGTGCATGTTCTGTCTCCTCAGGAAAAGCTTGTTGGTGTGTGTGTGTGTGTGTGTGTGTGTGTGTGTGTGTGTGTACATGTGTGTGCATGTTCTGTCTCCTCAGGAAAAGCTTGTCATATTGGTGTGTGTGTGTGTGTGTGTGTGTGTGTGAGAGAGAGAGAGAGAGAGAGAGAGAGAGAGAGAGAGAGAGAGAGAGAGAGAGAGTGTACATGTGTGTGCATGTTCTGTCTCCTCAGGAAAAGCTTGTCATGCCTTATCCCTGACAAAAACATGTAGGTGTCCACACAATACACACAAAGAAATTGTTAATTTCATAAAATTCCTTATATGTGCCTATACACACACATAGGAAAGATCGCAAAATATAATCACAGTTGTTAAAATAAGAAACTAAATTTTATGTAGATTAATGAATTTTAGAACTAGAATCAGCTTTGCACACTGATCTTCAGTTTCAACAGGCAGAAGAAAAGTTCTATACTTTACAGAAATGATAAGCCATGGGGGTTCTGTAAAAAAAGGAAAGAAGTTGGATGTTCGATAACAAAAATAAAATATCCCCTAGAACTTCTGGTCACTAATGGGACAAGAAATTAAAAAAAAAAGAAAGATTAAGTTACCTAACACTGAGAAAATATATCTTAAAAGAGTGTTCAGTGACACTACCAGGGAAGAGATTAATTCTAAACAATTATCTTACAGCAAGAAATGAGATAAATTAACAATACTGAACTTTAAGATGCTGGAGCTTTACTGAAAGTGAGAGGATTAAGAACAGCATGCAAATATTCTTTTCTTATTTAAGGCACCTGTATCTGTCAGCTGAGCTATTAAACAAAGATCAAAATTGTGAGATTAGGGGAAGAAAGATAGCTGGCAAAAACCACCATTAAAGCTGGTTATTCCAGTTTAAGAATGAATAATAAACCCATCTACAGGTTTTGAGCAGCTTCAACCCACACAACACACATACACAGATACATAATGTGAGATATGAAGCATATACAACATGTGTACACGTAACACAGATATACACACAAAACATAGATGTATACTACATACACACATGCACACAGTATACACTACATAACACACATAAACAAATATATTCATAAAAAGGATTTTCATGTATTATTTTGGTCTTGTGTCTCACTTATTCCATGGCCCCTATCACAACAGAGTGCAAGATGCTAGTTTATTAATTTCACTCTAGTTCATTAAGACACATTGACTAAAAGGACTGAAGACTGTCCTGCTCTTCTTTATTTTGTAAAGATTTTTTCACATTTTTTCTTTATTTAATCACTTCTCATTCCGACCCCAATCCCCTACCTCCTGTCCTCCCAGTCTCAGAGACCCCAGCCCCTCCTCCCATTCCAACATCTCTTTCCCCCAGAGAAGGGGAGGCCCCCAATTGGTACCTATCCACCCTGGCATCTCAAGTCACTGCAGGACTAAGCACATCCCTGCCTGCCTGAGAGTGACAAGGCAACCCAGTGGCAGGCAAGAGGAAGCCTCACTTTGAACTGTTGGTCAGGGGACTCTGAGAGGCAAACCATAATCCAGGCTATTGTTCCTGCCCTCGTTTGCCACTCAGAACTTGAAAGTAAGAACCTGTTGATGGTACCACATACTTTGGACACAGGACTTGGAGAAGTTGAGCTGGAAATCACCTACCCAAGGACTAGATTCCATAGTATTGGAAGACACTACACAAGACACCAAGGGGGAAGAACAAACAACCAATAGTTCTGCCTATCTGTGAAGCCTATGGACAAAAACAATGACTGGCATGGCAAGAAATTCCTCAAAGATGTAGTCATGGCATGGATATATTGGGGATAACCAACTGATATGTAATTAGACTTAAGGCTCATTCATGTAACTGGATCATAAAGGAGAACCTAGATCTGCCACTTTGCTAAACCAGTATAACTTCTGCATTCTAAATATTTACCCTTGCATTCACAAATGAGTGTAGCCCATAGCCCTCATCAGAAAAACTTCTCTTTACACTGTATGGAGACCATTACAGAAGACCACAATTGGTCATAATGAGGAGAGTGGATGACTGCAAGGTGCCTAACCTCTATCGACAAATCTATCACACAACCCCCATTCCTAAGGTTTAGAGAACATCTCAAAACAGGGGCCTGAAAGATTGTAAGAGTCAGAGGACCAGGAGTCTGCTTAGAGACCATGTCATTTATATATGACTGCAAAGCTGCCCTCAGGAAATCTGAATGGTTTGGTCACCTAACCAAAACTTGAATGACAATACCAATTGACATGTCAACATAGATGGCGGAATCTCACAAGGTCCCATACCTAGATGAAGAGCTGTGCTTGTGCTCATGTGTGCCTGTGTGTGTGTGAGCTCACCTGTGTCTGTGTGTGCACACCTATGTGTGTGTTTAAAGGCAGCTAGGCCATGAATTTAAGAGAGAGCATGGGTGAACACATAAATTGTAAAGGGAGAGAAGACTCACATATAAAATTCTCAAAAAGTTATTTTTAGTTAACAAAAAGGGAAGGAAGGGAAATGAATACTACAAAGCATGCAGTGGGCTTTCCAGGAGAGGAGAAAACTCCTCAGGAATGACCCTAGAGCCTGCTGGAAGAAGAGCTTTGTGGATCTCATTTTCCTGAACCACGGCTGCCAGGCAGGTTCTGTTTCACAGAGGCGGATGTAGACACATGGGCGGAGAAAGATGACAACAGCAGCCTCTACCCCTGCCTTTTCTAGGCTCCCCTCCAGGGGGGAAAAAGACTTTTTAAAGAAAGTGTTATAAAGGATCTTCTCTAAGGAAATTGAGTGACACTGGAGAAGCTTAATAAAGGGCTTGAGGCTGGAGCATAGTGGAGAAGCTTGATAGTGTGTAGAAAGCCCCAGTTTCAGTACCAGCACTGAAGAAACTTAGTGTGGAGGTACAGGCTGGAAGGTCATGATATGAGCATCAAAAGTCCAAGGTCATCCTTAGCTGCAAAGAGAATTTGCAGCCAGCCTGGGCAATGTGGGATCTTGCTGCAAAACAAACCAACAAGAAGTGATGAATATTAGAAAATGTTCACCTTCAAAGTCTTAACATTTTCCCCTTGGGCTTCTAAGATGCACTGTAGTTTTTCACTCACTCTTAACTATCCAATACGTTCTAATGAGACCTTTTTTGTATCTTTGCTTCTTTGTGCTTCAGCAACTGGAGCCTATAGTTGGGGTTGGAATGTCATCAACATGCAAAGGAAGCTTCCCATGCAGGGTGTACCTAAAAAGAACCTCCATCAGCTGCAAAGGTTTTCTCCTTGCTCTTTGGAATCACACGATGTGGCCATCTTGTCAAGTCCAAGAAAGGAAAGTAACCAAATATTGGGGCTATGGAGATAGCTCAGTTAGGAAAGCACGCCCCTTGCTAGCACAAGGTCCTGAGCTTGATCTCTAGAATACACTTAAAAATAACAGATGTGGTGATGTGTGGGAAGGTGGGGACAGGCGGGTCCTTGACACTCTCTGGCCAGTCACCATAGCCTAAATTAGTGAGCTCCAGGCTAGTGTGAGAACCTGAGTGTGGATGCTGTTTCTAATGATGATACTCAAGGTTGACTTCTGTTCTCCACACTCACAGACACATAGGAACACACACACACACACACACACACACACACACAGACACAGACACAGAAAGACAAACACACATGCACATGCACATATGTGAACATGTACATACTAATGTTCTTGCACACATATATAAATGCACATACATTGACTACGGGAAAAATATAACCAAAAGAAGCATCTTTTTTATTAATTAAAGTGACTTTAAGACTCCATTCTCCCATCATTTTGTGATTTCTTTCACTTATGTGTATATCTATCACCAGGTTGTCTCTATCTCTCTGGGCTACATCTGCTATCAGTGGCACCCATTTGGTAATTATAGTGTTACTCATGACATATACATATACTTCATAAAAAATGACAAGTGCCTTGAAATCTGCCCTTCTTCCCCTGTCAAATTAGCCTACTGGTATATAAATATTTGAAATATAAATTGAGTATCTGGAGGCAGAGATTCTGGGAATATCAATAAAAAGAGACCAAAGTATTCTCTGCTAGATATAAAAAATAAAGAAAAGCAGTAAAAAAAAAAAAAAAAAAACAACAACAACAACAACAACAGCAATTGATGTCCAACAAAGGATAGATTACAAAATAAGAAGACATTGTTTCTAGAAACCCCACTGGGAACCTTTTCCGGGAGGTGCACTCTTCTGTGTGTGCCTGCCCTCATCCATCTTGTTCAGCAACAATTTCCACCTAAAACATAGAATCCATATTTCTAGAGGGGTGAACTTAGTTTTTCTCACAGGCCAAGTTCCCTGTTCCCACTACCAGTAAACATGGAGATTTTAGGAAGGGATACACAGAAAAGACTCTGTGAGCTGAGGACCAGATGAATAGAAGGTATACATTTTCATTTCCTGTTTGTGTGTGTGGGCATGAAATTGCATGGGTTCCATTGTGATTTTGTCATTTGTAGACAACATTGTCCTTGCCCCGCCCCGCCCATCCATCCGCCTTTCCCCATGTAGCGGGCACCTTTCTCCCGAAGACAGTCCCTCCTCTGCTTCTTTGGCCCATGTAGCCCATGCCCTCTCCTGTTCTCCTTGTTCTAGACTGCTTCTTTTCCTCTGATGTTCCCATTCTATTTCCAGACATCACACAGAGAAAAAAATATGAATTTATGACCAAACATTTAGTTCTCTATATGTACTTTTCTCTATATTTAACTATATTTGTGTATACACACACACATATATAAACATATACTGAGCTCTATGTATTTAATTATCTTTATGTATAAATATATGTGTATATACATCTTTAATTCTAGATATTTTATTATTTCTATTTAAAGCTATATGTTCAACTATGTGTATATATAATCACACTTACAAATATATATGCTTACAATATATTAAATCTGTAAGTGTATATGAATATATGTAAATAAAATATATAGCTGTGCTTATATGTACATATTTATATAGTATTATATTAATACATCTATAAACAAATATATAACTCTATAAAATATATGTATAGGTAAATATAATTATGAATATATTATGTTTATGTTTTTATAGACTTAATTCCCTGTGCTGGGTAGTATTGTGTCAACTTGACACAAACTAGAGTCATCAGAGAGGAGGGAGCCTCAGCTGCTAATGCCTCTATAAGATGGTGCCATAGGCAAGCTTGTAGGGAATTGTCTTAATTAATAATTAGTGGGAGAAGACCCAAGCCTTTGTGGGTGGTGCTATCCCTGGGCTGGTCATCCCGGAGTCTAATAAGAAAGCAGGTAGAGCAAGCCATGGCTAGCAAGCGTCACTCCTCCACAACCTCAGCATCAGCTCCTGCCTCCAGGTTCTTACCTTGCTGGAGTCCCTGTCCTCACTTCTTCTCATAATCAACTGTTATATGTAACTGTAAGTGGAATAAACCCTTTCCTCCTCAAGTTGCTTTTGGTTAGAATGTTTTTATCACAGAAACAGTAACCCTAATTACGACAAATTAGTACCAGGATCATGGGATATTACCATGACAGACATGGTCTTGTTTTGGGGAGGATTGTGGAAGGACTTTGGAACTTTGGGCTAGAAAAGCCATTGAGTGTTCAAAGCTTTTCTGTAGGAGCTTGGAAGATAAGAATATTGTGATGAGATGATGGATTCCTGGCTTGTAAAGCTCAAGAGGGAAGTATGAGAGCCACTTACATACTCTATCAGGGTCATTCGCTAATTCGAGTTGAGAATCTGTTGTTCTTGTTAGCTGGCTTTACTGGGACAACTGAAGCTGGTCTGATGGAGCTTAGAAATGTTGGTGATTAAGAAGAGACAAGCACCATTGGGTTAAAAATCTTCTGGGAAATGTTTCCTCAAAGTCAGCGCCCTGAAGCTGTGTTCCAGAGACAGCCAAGGTTGTAACTCACAATGGCAGCTGAACTTGGTAATGTGTAAGTGTCACCCAGGTGGTACTGGTTTGAAGACTTGAAGGCATCATGAAAAACAGCTGAGGCTTGGCACTGGGAGAGACCAGGAGAGGCCATTGTGGATGGTGCAGCCTTAGTAGCAGTTAAGCCCCAGTACTGAAGGTCTCACGGAGAGACATTGAGGCTTAGAACCATGGAAAGGACCCAGGAGAGGCTACTGGTGAAAGTGCTGACCCTAACACGAACTCTGGTGCCCCTTTTCTGACCACGTCCCCTGGATGGGGAGGCCTGGCGGCACTCAGAGGAAGGATAGCAAGTTACCAAGAAGAGACTCGATATTCTAAGAGCATATATAGGGGGAGGAGGTCTCCCTCAATCACAGACATAGGGGAGGGGAGAAGGGGGGAAGTGGGAGGGAGGGAAGAATGGGAGGAAACAGGGGAAGGGCTAACAATCAAGATGTAATATGAATAAATTAATAAAATTTAAAAAAAAAAGAAAGTGCTACCCAGTTTCAGCAGAGACCTCAGCACTTTTGTGAGTACCATAGAAGGATCACCAAGGACAGCAACAGGGGTGCAGTAGAGTATGCTGGAGTGTGAACAACAAGCTATGTGTGCTATCTAGGGAAGAGCTGGACAAGTGACCCTTCAGAGGAGCCCAGAGATCATGAGTCAACCCCAGGTACTGCCATTGCCCGGTAACTCTGCCCTGGTTCTTTTCTCTTGCAGTAAGAAAGTTATTTAATTTTGTTTTTTTACAGAAGCCCATCATTGAAAGACTAAGCTTTTAAGAGAGATGTTGGATATTTAAAAAGACTGAATTTTTAAAAATTGAACTATTATTTTGTTTGTATTTATAAAGGCTATGGGACTTTTAAAGTTATTTATGTTTTATATTGTGGTATTAATATTGACATATCATCTTGGGGATAAATAAGAAAGGAAAGGTTCTAATTGAAAAGTGATGTGTGTGTGTGTCATGTTGACAAGAGATCAGTTGTGCTGGCTAGTTGTATGTCGCCTCGGCATAAGATGAAGTCATCAGAGAAGAGGAAGACTCAATTTAGAAAATGCCTCCGTAAGATCTGGCTATAAGACATTTTCTTAATAATTGATGGGGGTGAGCCTATCTCATTATTCATGGTGCCAACTCTGGGATGGTGGGCCTGGGTTCCAATAAGAAAGCAGTCTGAGTAAGCCACGGGAAGCAAGCCAGGAAAGCAGTACCCCTCCATGGCTTCTGCATCAGTGTCTGACTCCAGTTAGGTGTCTACCCTGCCTGAGTTCCTGTCCGTGCTGCTTTAGAAGATGAATTGGTATGCAGAACCATGAGCTGAATAAGCCTTTTCCTCCCCAAGTTATAGTGTCATGATGTTTCATCATAACCGTACCAATTCTAACTAAGGCTCTCTCTCTCTATGTATAGAAATGAAACTCTAGATTCTATGTGTGAGAACACATGCGAGTTCATCTTTTGGAGGCTAGGTATTTTGATTCACATGACGGCCTCCAGCTTCGTTTCTTTCACATGTTATCTTTTTTTTACAACTGAATAAAATTATATTGTGTATTCGTGCCACATTTTGTTTATCCTCCCAAGTGTGGATGATGGACACCTGGGCTGGTCCCAAACCTTTGTTCTTGTGAACAGTGCTTCAGTAAACACAGATGAGAAGGCAACTCTGGCAAGTGTTTTGGGTATACACCCAAAGCTCCAGGTTTCGTGCTTCATTTTCGACAGGCCTCCATACTGATTTTTATTACTATCCTCCACTCCAGGGCTCAAAATCTGAGTAAAAGATTTTAGCTTCTACACACACACACACACACACACACACACACACACACACACACACACACACCTACACACACTAGTTCTACTTACTTAACATTTGAACTGGACAAATCCTACAAACTCACTTATCCTTGAATCAGAGCGAGATGAAATGTGTCCTCTTCTAATCACCATATTGTTTATAGCTGCTCATAACATGGGGGGCAGATTTAAGGACGGACCATACCGATCCCTTCTTCCTGGAATCGGTGTCCTTGCAAAGTCCCTTCTCCTTGAGTAGCTGGCTTATAACCAAGAGGATATGACAACTCTGAAGGAGCATCACTTTGAAGACTAGCTCAGAAAAGACCATGACTTCCAGCATGCCAGCAGACTGCGAACTTAGCTGAAGCCAGCTGCTATGGCAGAGAATCCCAGATGCCAGGGAACTGGGGGTGGTTTCTGGCCAATGGCCAGTGAAGAATTAGAGCCCTAAATCCTGTCACTGACATGGAATTAAATCTTTGCCAACTACATGGTGAGCTTGGAAGGGAATGCTTCCCTAGGCAGGCCTTGAGAGAAGAGGACAGACTTCCTGCCAAGGACTTGCTTACAGTCTTCTAAGAAATTATAAACCCGAGACTCCAGCCAAACATGGCTCAGATTCCGACCCAGAACCTTGGAAGTAATGAATGTGTGCTTTGATTTAAGCTGTTAAGCTTTGGGAGTGATTTGTTCCATAGCAAGAGAGAACAGACACAAGACATGACCATCAAAGTTTCTGCTCCAGCACCCCCTGTAGTTTGCTCCCCTGGAGGAAGCTTGGAGACTCTCACTTTCCTATGATTCCTTCTTCCTGGCTTTGCCCAGCTAATGTTTAATGCTTCTGACACAAACACTAAAGGCCACCTTCCCAGGAAAAACAACACATTTTGAGAGGCTTCTTCTGATTAAACATGATGCTCTATCTTTATACACAATCTTACAGTTCCCAGTCTGCTCAAAGAACAGCTAAGTGGCACTAGAGCACAGCATTAAAGCTGCAGCATTGATTAAGTAACTTTTTTTCTATTATTTTCAGATAGAGAATATTTTTCTGTTAAAATTTTCAAATTCATTTTTACAAATTACTTTGTCCTGTGCACATAGACTTTCTCATTAACTTCTTTTCTTTCTGTATATGTATTAATCTCAATTTTCTTTCAGTTTCTGTATTTATTATGACAAAAGTGAAATAAATGCTATTGAATGACACAATAAAAGGTCAGAGATATGCCCCACAGGAGAAAAATGAAAGCTTTGTATTTCAAAATAAAATAAAATCAGTAAATGACTTTTATTCCTTTTGTAACTCCTATACAACTCTTATATATTTTTTAAAACAATCACAGACAGGCATAACCAGAAGCATAAATTTGATGTGTTACCCTGCTTCACTTTTCTAAAAATACAAAACCAAACCCGGAGCTAGTCAAGTTGTGAGGAGAAATGTTTAATCTGGCTCTAGATGAAAGGTCTCAATCTGTGGTCCACTGGCCCCATGACATCGTGAGAAATCATGGTAGACCAAATGCACCCACCACATTCCTCAGAAGTGAAAAGAGGAAAAGATCTGGTTCCAACAATCCTGTTTGAGGGCACATTCAATGACCTAAAGACGTCCCACAAAATCTCTTCTCTTAAGGTTCCTTCTCCTTGCTAGTGGAATCCTTCTTGGACCAGGTCTTTACTCTGAAGGCTTTGGTGGGACACCTAAGAGTCAAACAGTAGCACCTCGCTTATGAATGACCTATGTCTTTCTAAGGCAGATTGGAGATACTTATCCTTATTCCCATATAATTGTTCTATTCTTTCTATTACATTCCATTCTATTCTTTTCATCTGTCAATCCTCTATTATCTTTCATGTATCTATCATACATATACATAATATATATACATGTATATATATACATATATATAATCATCTATCCTCTATTATCTGTCTATATGCTTATAAGCTATCTATCTATTATCTATCCTCTGTGTGTGTGCATGTGCGTGTGCATGTGTGCGCGCATGTGTGTGTGTGTGATTTATTAGATTGCCTTATAGGATGAAACCCAACAATGGATGCCTTAACCCAGGAGAGGCTGAGAATCTGGTCATTGCTTGGTCCACAAGACTTAAAGTCTCAGCTGTCTCAACGTGACCCTAGAGACATGAAGGATAGCTGGATGGTTGCTGGTCTCCAGTCTACATTTGAATCCCAAAAGAGGTAGGTTCTAATACCAGTGAGGGAATGGTGCTTCAATCACATAAATAGACTTACCAATGAGAGTGAGGTCAAGCAACCAAAAAGCAAAGTTTTTTTTATCTTCTCTGTTCTTTTTACCTATCCTTCCTCCAAATGGTGTTACACAGATTTGGAGTGGATCTTCCTGCTTCAAATAAGCTGATTAAAAAATCCTTTACACAAGAACCCAGTATCTTGTGTGTGGTCAATCCTAGATTCAGTCAAGTCAACAATCAAGTTTAATGAACAGTGTCTCTCTTTGAACCTAGAATTCATTGATTAAACTGGACTGAGTGGCCACTAACTCCCAGTGCCCAATTCTGCATATTTGGCTTCTCCAGGGCTGGGATTACGGGCAGCATACTGTTGATCTTGGCTTTTGCCTGAGAATTCAATGCAAGTGTGTTGTTTACATGGCAGTCACTTCAGTGCCTGAGCCATATCTGTAACTGATATCGTTTCTTAAAAATAAGAAATGTACTAGATATTACTTTTAACATCATAATCTTCTAAGCAGTATTTTTTAATAAAAAAATAATACTTGTCTTCCGGTGAATATAATACAAGTGCTTCCAATTCATTGTACATCCAATTGCAGTACCCTCCCTGCTCTCCTCCCTGTCCCACCCTTGCATCTTCTTCATTTTTACCCTCTCCACTTCTTCTCAGAAAAGGGAAAGCCATCCTGTACCAACACACCCCGGTGCATCAAGTTGTATCAGGACTCTAAGCACATCGAATCTTCTTCCACCAAGCCAGACAAAGGCAGTTTGATTTTAGATTTCAGTTTTCTGAGATAGTCTGGCATGGGACACACTGCCTACTGACTCACAAAGGAACCAGGGAGACCTGAAACTACTGACTCTCCTGCCTCTACTTCCTACGTGTTGAGACTACAGGCATGTTCGGCAATGCTGAGTTTTCATCTTAGTTTTTTCATTCACCAGTGCTTTTATGAAGTAAGTAAATTACTAGAAAACAAATTTTTCAGGATAGATATAAAAATGGAAGGCAAATATGTTTTGACTATATAAATAAATAATTGTCATTGGATTGCTACAGTAATTTTCATATTTGCCACAGATTGAAACAGAGAATTCAGAGAGTGATGTAAAGATACAGCTCACATTTTAAATAGATATGATCTAAAAACTCTCTCCAACTTGGAAGACAAAATATTTTTAAAGTGTCTGAAGAGTTATGTTAACTCCACCAGTAAACAATTGTGGAAGGGGAGATGACCAAACAAATGCTGTAATACAGAAGCAGTCAGGAATTTTCAGAGGTTAGTTCAGTGGCAAGTTGGAGAAGCTACATTTAATTTCTAGAACCTATGTGGAAAATAATCAATCAAACAGAAGCAAAAAGCTAAGCATAGTGGCATGGACTTGTAACCCTAGAGGTAGGAAAGACAGTTTTTCCTACTTAGTGAATTTTAGGGTGGCATTTGAAGAATGACATGCAAGGTTTATCTCTGTCCACCACACACAAATACATACCCATCCAATTGTTCTCTCTCTCTCTCTCTCTCTCTCTCTCTCTCTCTCTCTCTCTCTGGAAGGCTATCACCTTGCCCCTGACTCTAACACTGTATTGCCAAAATTTTGTCCTATTTTACGCTAAGAATGTGCCTTTCTGAAAACATAAAAATGTAAAGAGAGATTCAATCGCAGTTAAGGGTCCCCTAAAGATGATTTTGCCTAGGGAGGAAATGAGAGTTAGTAACAGTGTAGTATAGGAGGGTGGAGATGGGGACAACGAAGAATACAGGGAAAGAACCATAGCCTGTAACTTTGGGTTAGAAAGCATGTTTTTCTCCAAAGTGGTTTTCTTTATAGGCTCTGTTATCTTTCTTCTCATTTCATCTGTCTGAGGCTTGTCAAGGCGACACAGAGATGTTGCTTTATGAGTGACTATCGATGCCGTTAACCCTGTGTGGCAGTGCTTCACCACATCTTCTGTGTATGCTTAGGTAGTAACTTCCCTCACAACCTGCAGGCATACATTGTTCTTAATTGCTAGATGTGAGCGAATTTTAAAAAGATGGAAATTTGGAAGCAATACAAATCAAATGCAAATGGAAAAAAGTTCTGCATGGATGTGATTTAATTTTTCTGAACTACCTCATGTGCTTTTTAGATACAATCAGCCCTAAACACACTCCTGAATGGTGTTTTTGTTGCATATAAAATTCTCTTTTAAGCAGGGATGAGGTGAGCTAATGGTTTTCTTTATCAGTGTTAGGATTGGATTATACTGCAAAGATAAATTTAGGTCTCTGAATGCAAAAAACTCAGTAAATCACACAGAAATACGTCTTGCTTATGCACAGGAGTTGTTACATCCATAAATTCTTCTTTGTAAATGTAATGACAGACTAGTTCTCCCTTGGAGTTTCTTGGAACACTTTCACAAGAGCCTGGTAACTTATGTTTTATGACTAAATGAAGAAATACTTATGGGAGCTGTGGGATGAGAAGAATGACCTTGCTTTATTACTGGGTCCTATGATTCCAGAATTTAAACAACATTGCGAAAGGTAGCCCAGACTTTTGTAGACTGAAGAGCTAAGAAGCAAAGAGTAAATGCATAAATTGAAAGAGAGGTCAATATCCAATCTTTAAAATATGGATGCCACCTTTTTCACTTCAACTAATTTATTTTTTACACATTTATAATACATATTATATTTAAAATGTGTTGATAGAACTCACACTATGTCAAATCTATGTAAAATGTTCCCTTTGGCATCCTTACCTGCAGACTAAAATGTAACATGAATGTGCCTGGATTTGAATAACTCATGCAGCTTAAATTTTACTTAAAGCAAGACCCAATGTAATTCAAACACATATTAGGCACTTAATCCAGTCAGGCTGCTCTAGCAAAGAACCATCGGTTGAATAAGCTTATACACACTGCTAGAGTTTTAGCTACAGGCCAACCAGGCCATGCCCACCAGTTCGTAAAGAAAGGGGCAAGAGTGAGAGTCTCTATCCTTCTATCAGATTTCTCAGATGTCCAGGATCCAGAAGAATAGTGGTACATTCTCACACCTCCAGAGAACTTTATAGGCCTCAGATTGCCAGGATCAGAGACATCACATGTTCTTCCCTGAAATTCCTGTCCCTCCCTCTATAGCTCAGGGGCCATGAACAGCCTGGATACATGGTGACACAAAAGCTACCTTCCTTTGGGGTCTGTGAGAAAGAAACCCTACTTTGCTTTATTGGCCTGAGCGCCTTCAAGTCCCTGCTATGCTTTTGTCTGTCTGATATTAGTAAGTCTCCCAGGAAATCTCTTACACACAGGGGCAATCTACCTCAAAGTCCTCCTTGAACCCCAACCTTTCAATAACGGGTTTAGCTTCACAGTTCTGAAAAGCAAAAAAGTCCCAGATTAATTTAGGGCCAAATTTAATACCCTGGGATATGGAGTCCAGTTGACTGGTGATATGTCCCATATCCTCTTTTGACAAAGGAGACGGGTCTGCCCTCTGTGGCCTCTGTAATAAGAGCCAGTATCCTAGCTGTAGCCTAGCTACCTCTGCCACCTTTCATCTACTGATACCATTACGTTGGTGGGGTTAGGGTTTCAACCCACAGCCCACGCTCGTCATATCTGCATGAGATCAAACATACTTAGACCATAGCAATCTGCCCTTAGTCTTCCCCATGCCATGTTTTGACAACACCTCCAGTGTTTGTGGTCCACAGTCTTACGTAAATATCATGTAAATTATATGCAAGTGAAACTGAAGGTCTACCGTATCCTGGGGCTCACAAATCTACTAGTTTTTAAAACCAAATAAGCTACATAGTTTCAAGAGTGCCACACAACAATGGCACAAGTGTGGAATAGCACCTTCTAACTCCTTTTTTAAAATTAGGAATGTCTCTTGTCACTTTCTTTTAAAAATTATATTATTTATTTATTCCCTTTACATCCTGATTGTAGCCTCATCCCTCCTTTCATTCCAGTCTCGTCCTCCTTCTGTCTTTCCCATATCCCCTCCCCTATTCCTGAGAGAAAAATGAGCACCCCCTCCTCAGCTCATCAAGTAGTGTCAGGACTAAACACATCCTCTTCCACTCTGGTCCGGAAAGGCAGGCCTGCCAGGGGCAGGGAGTGATAAAAAAGCAAGAAACAAAGTCCATGTTGGAGACAGCCTCTGATGCCCTTACTAGAGGACCCGAATGAAGCATGAGATGCCCAACAGCTACATCTGTGTAGGGGTCCTAGGTCCAGTCTATGCATGGTTTTTGCTTGGTGCTTCAGTCTCAGAAAGCCCCTCTGGGCCCTTGTTAGTTGGCTCGGGTGGTCTTCTTGTGGAGCTCCTGTCACCTCCAGGTACTTCTATCCTTCCCCCACCAATTTTTTTTCACAAGGCTCCCTACGCAATGCCCAATGTTTGGCTGTGAGTCTCAGCATCTGTCTCTTTCTTACAAAGGAGAAAAAGATTCCTACTCCAAAGAGGAGAAGAAAATAATTCCCAACTGCTGGTAAGTCCAGACCCTCAGATTCTTGAGGCTAATAAATATACAATAATGCATGGTAATTTTCTTTCTTTTTTTCTTTCTTTCTTTCCTTCCTTCATTCCTTCCTTCTTCCTTCTTTCCTTCCTTTTATTCTTTCTTTCTCTCATTACTTTACAGTCTGATCCCAGCACACTCCCTCCTCTCCTCTTAGTTCCACCCTCATGCTCCTTTCCCTCCTTCCCTCTTCTTCTTTTTCTCAGAGAAGGAGAAGCCCACAAGGGGTACCAACTCACCCTGGCATCTCAAGTGGCAGCAGGACTAAACTTATCCTCTCCCAGTGAGGCCTGGCAAGGTAGTCCAGCTAGGGGAAAGGCATTCAAAGGCAGGCAAGAGAGTCAGAGACAGTCCTTACTCCCATTATTAGGGGACCCACATGTTGACCAGGCTGCATCTCTGCTACATATGTGTAGGGGGTCTAGGTCTAGCCTGTGCATGCTTTTTGATTGGTAGTTCAGTCTCTGTGAGCCACCATAAGCCAAGATTAGTTTACTCTGTATGTCTTATGATGTCCTTGACCCCTTCAGTTACCTCTAGTCTTCCTCCCACTCTTCCACAAGGACTCCCAAGCCATATCTGTTTCCACCAGTTGCTTGGTGAAGCCTTTCAGAAAACAGTTATGTTAGGGTCCTGTTTGCAAGCACAGCAGAGTATCATTAATAGTGACAGTGGTTGGCTCTCTCCAATGGCATAGGTCCCCAATTGGGCAAGTCATTGGACTGCTATTTTCTCAATGTCTCTTCATAGACAAAAGATTTATTTGCACAGGAAGAAGGATTCAACAACTATTCATATGAAGTTTTCCCATTTACCTTTCTGAAGCACATAGTTGTCACCTTACTTGATCCATTCTACCCATAGCCCTAGGCCGGTGCACAGGAGAAAGAAAATGAGAAAATTTCATATTCAGCCTATTACATTAAAGGTAGAATTTTATAGTAAGACAGCGGTGCTCATTATAAGCTACTTTCTTGAGAAAGTATGGTCTAAATACTAGTTTCAGTTTCCTTCCTTGTGAATATTAATTGACTGGTGAACATGCCTGGCTGGGTTCTCCATAAAGAGAGCTAAACAAAGAGAAAGGTAGCCTTTTTTCTACCTTTCCCCAAGAGAAGATAAGAAATAGCAAGAAAGAAGAATGAAAAATCCAGATAGTTGTCCCGTGTAGTAGCAGTTTTTTTATGTGCCCATGCTGGGAGACAAGGCAGAGTGTGACCAGGAATACCAGCTGAAGCTGAGCTAGAATCAATCAATAGAGAAATACCCACCTAGCATTTCTGAGACTAGAGACAAAATATTGAACTAAAACATCTTCATTTTCTCTAACCAAGGTCTGGAATGCAGGAGATTGTAGGATTAGCATGAGGTAAGGAAACACATGCTTTAATTTCCTGAAGTGTGAAGATCCTCCTGAGTATATATTTGGAGTCACTGAAGTATCCAGGAGTGCAGGAAAGATGACTCCATGGTTATGAGGCTGGTCTGTTCTTACAGGGATCTGTAAGAACCCATGTGATGTGTCTCACAAGTGCTTGTAAATTCAGCTCTAGAGAAGTGTGATACAATGTCCTCTTGTGACCTCTGTAGGCACTTCATTTACACACACACACACACACACACACACACACACACACACACACACGAGGAGGTATGAGAGAAAGGGTCTGTGCTGAGATTGAACACTTTTGTGTCAGAGAAACAAAAATTTCAGTTAAATAAAACAAAATTGCTGAGAAGGACTAAAATTAAAACAAGTGTTGATATCAGTATTTTTTTCTTGGCAATTGGGTGTGAGGTATACAGTGAAATAGATCTACCATGCTAGACATGCACTGATGTGACACACTTCTGAGAGAAACAGTTTAAAGAAGGAAGGTTTTATTTTGGCTTACGGGTTCAGAAGTCTAGTCAGGCAGCTGGCCCCATTCCTTATGGGATAATAGCAAGGGAGAAACATCATGAATGAAAGCCAAGGAGGATAAAGTTTCTTACCTCATAGCAGCCAAGAAGCAGGAGGAAATTTAGGAAGAAGCCAGAACCAAGATCATCCTGCCCACAGCATATCCACCAGTGACTTTTTTTTTCCAAACTGACTTCACCTCCCAGTAATGTGTTTAGACTTTGAGTCTATTTTAGTTTGGGTAAGAAATGTTCTTCCCTCTACCCAGGCTTATATGTTGGAATACTACATTCCCAGGTGGTGATTCTGTTTGGAAAGTTATGGAAGCGTAAGGAAGTAGAAACTTCTGGAAGGTGGGTCAGTGAGGGTGGGCTTTGAGATGTGTAGCCTGGTGTGTATCCCATGTCAGTTCTTTCTCTGCTTCCAGAGTGTGTGTGCAATGTGGGCAGCAAGCTTCTTAGTCCTGATGCCAAGCCTTCCATTCCTTCTATCATGTCTTCCCTACTATGTTAGTGTAGTGAGTTATCCACTAGGAAAAAATATTTGGACATATGTTCAAGCAAATAGAAAGTCTTTATAGCTGCTGGCAATTACACCGGATGTTTGGGATTCTAGTGATCCCCAAGCCATTTTTATTTTATTTTATTTTATTTTTTTTATTAATTTATTCTTGTTACATCTCAATGTTTATCCCATCCCTTGTATCCTCCCATTCCTCCCCCCCCCCCCGCATTTTCCCATTATTCCCCTCCCCTATGACTGTTCCTGAGGGGGATTACGTCCCCCTGTATATTCTCATAGGGTATCAAGTCTCTTCTTGGCTACTTGCTGTCCTTCCTCTGAGTGCCACCAGGTCTCCCCCTCCAGGGGACATGGTCAAATGTGAGGCACCAGAGTACATGAGAAAGTCATATCACACTCTCCACTCAACTGTGGAGAATATTCTGACCATTGGCTAGATCTGGGAAGGGGTTTAAAGTTTACCTCCTGTATTGTCCTTGGCTGGTGCCTTAGTTTGAGCGGGACCCCTGGGCCCAAATCTGCCTATCATATTGTTCTACTTGTAGATTTCTAGGACCATCTGTATCCTTTTATTTTGCTATTCTCCCATGCGTCTCTCATTTAGAGTCCCAATAGGATGCCTTCCCCTCTGTCCCAGTTTCCTGGTAAGTGAAGGCTTTCGTGGGACATGCCCCTTGGGCTAGTATGCAGATCCCCAAGCCATTTTTAGGATGAGCTTTTACCACAAGAAAAAAAAAAGCTTGTTATTCTGAGTTGACACAGCAAGAAAAAACATACATACATACATATATACATACATACGTACATACATACATACATACACATAGCCTGAGCTACAGAAGCCAAAAAGCAAGGCTAGTACATTTAATAACTTTCCCAGAACTGTGGAATTTGATAGATTAAGTTTTTGTTTCTATTTTTGAAGGTTCTATCTATATTCTGAGTTTTATGGCCTGAATGGTACTTTCAATATGGAGACAGAGGTGTTGTGGTCTGGGGCCCTATTATAGTATACTGTATCTTTCTGGGACTGTAAGGCAAACTGAACCCCTTTGTCCCTAAATTGTCTTTGTCAGTGTATTATCACAGCAACAAAAAGGAAACTGGTACTGTATCTATTATTAGATCAAACTATTGATCACGTTCTAGTCCTCAAGAGCTAATCTTTTCTAGAAACAAACACTCAGACACCTGAGAGTGTGCTTCTAACGTCTTTGGCATCTGAATTAGACTCTGTCACTCAAAAGGCGTAACTACGTTATTTTTCATTTTTAACTAATTTTTGAACAATATATTTTGATCTTGTTTGCCCACAACTCCTCCCAGATACTTGCCACCTCCCTATCCACTCAACTTTGTTCTTTTTGTTCAAACAAAACCAAAACAAAAGAGAAAACCAAACCTAACAAAAAAGAAAACAAAAAACCTCCACAAAGCCACAAAAGTGAAAAATCATAGTAAATAGACCAATGAGACCAAATCAACAGCAAAAGGAAAACAAACAAACAAGCCTCCCCCAACATCAAAAAAATGTCCAAAGAAAGAAAGCAAAATAATACAGTCCATAAAAATGTGAGTGAGTTTGTTTTGTGTTGGTAAAGTTCTCCTAGGTATGGCCAGCCCTGGTTTGTGGTGGATATGCCCAGTCTGTGTCTGGGGAAAGGTTTTTAACAGTGGTAACATTTGAACAAGACCTTGGGGCACTGGTAACAATTAGTCATCATGGGAAGTTGGTTCTTGGCTCTCATTAACAGCTTATTAGAAAGCATGGCGGCAAACACACACCATGAAGGCTTAGAGATGCTTGGAGTGTTCATTGTGTCTGAAACATATGGAGCATGTATGAAAAAATAGAGACTGATTTAGCTATTAGGTCTGAAGCAATGAGCCAGAAATAAAGCCTCTGTACAATTAAATATTGAACAGTGAGCCATTCGATATTTCAGGGTTATGGGAGTTATGAGAATTAGGGGAGTTTACGGAACAGGAAAAACTAATAAAGACAAAGCACTTGTGAAGGCTTCATGGAACATGAGACATTCTAGCATATGCCCTTGGTATTCCGGTTCTTATGTTGGCTAATTTTTTTTTAAAAAAAAAACACATCTGCAGAAATCATTGGGCATTAGTTAACCCATGAGGATTGGAGGTACCAGCCCAGTGAAGCTCTGATGGAGCTGATGGAGTTATGTGCTGTATAACTTGACTGATCATATGTATAAGGATGGCAAGGACCAGCCCAGAATTGCCCTGATTGACTCGCATGCTGGATACCATGAGTGATTCAGTTGTATTTGTGCAGAACTAGTTTTTCTGACAACTCCACCAATTCCCACTTGTGGTTACTAAGGATTTCTCATAAAAATAATTCTGTAGTCATCTCAGCTTCTCTGATGGTCTTCATTAATATTCCAGTAACTGTTGTAATATGGACAGTAGTTGCCAAGAAAATTTCAGCACCGTGGCTTGAGCAATTCAATACTAGCTCTACAGTGCACACAGAGAGGGCACTGGTATTGATATCATAGATTCACACTTACAGTTTATCAAGAATATAATTTAAAATGTAACAGGGCTGAGGATATAGTTCAGTTGTAGAGTGATTGCAGCATGCATAAAGATTTGATCTTGAACACCACATCCAGTGGAGTGTGTGTGTGTGTGTGTGTGTGTGTGTGTCTGTGTGCATGTGCACATGTGTGTATTTATCTGGAAACAGAATTCATCTAAAATAAATATGTGAACATTACATTAAGAAAATATATAAAAGATGGAAAGGTAACAGAGTGAACAAAATACTTGTGTGAACATAAAGACCTGGACTCAAACAAGATGGAAAGCAAGGATTCACACCAATGGGTGTGTTTTGACTTACACACACACTGTGACATGTGAATGCTTCATACACACACACACACACACACACACACACACACACACACACACCACCTCAAACATAAAAAAGGGAAAGTAGAAAAATATGAGATGTTTAATATTTACCAGAGACAGCGGAAAAGGTATGACCCTTGGTCCAACTTACAAAAACACAGGGGCAAGACAAGGCTTCCCAGTCTCTCCATATCTATCCAATGTAGTACTTGAAGTTCTAGCTAGAGCAATAAGACACTAAAGATCAAGGGGAAACCAACTGGAAAGAAAGAAGTCAAAGGACGGCTATTCATAGATGATATAAGTATACACACATGAGTGACCCCGAAAAATATTACCAGATAGCTCCCACAGCTGATAAACACCTTCAGCAGAGTGGCTGGATACAAAATTAACTCAGAAAGTCAGTACTCCTCCTTTATATAAGAGATAAATGGGCTGAGAAAGAAATGAGGAATTCAACACTCTTCTCAATAGCTTTTTGTTTTCCTTTCCTGACTTGAAAATATGGTACAAGCTGTTCCTCACCTCTTCAATCTTTCAGTCCTCTCTTCTATGTATTTTTGTGGGTTTTTTTTTCTTTGTTTGTTTGTTTTGTTTTCAACATCAGGGCTTTAAAACATTCCTCTAGCTTCTTGAGGTGATTTAGTTAAAACTATAGGACTGGAGGTAAGAAGTTCCTGCTGTCTTTCCAGGGATATTCAACGGAGGTGGAGAACCATTCCATTGGAAACAAGAAAAGGCTAGAGTGTCAGCAAAGGGATGCATGGGAGCCAGGCAAGTCTTTGCTGCTGGCTGGTTGAGGTGAAAGATTTAACTCAGACATCCTTTCAGCGGCTCCCAGGTCTACATCACTGCAATGGTCAGATGCACATTGTCCTTGGTGTTAAATGATTTAGTTCTGAACTTCCTATATCATTAAATTTTGCATATGCTTCACTAACTAAATTCACTAAAACTAAATTCACAACCAACTAAGTTTCTTACTGCTGAGAAATGCTGTAACAAGGCCCATAATGACGGGATAAGGAGATGGCTCAAAGCGTTTGAATGTGAGGACCTGAGTTCTAGTCCCCAGAACTCACATAAAGTCCCATTTAGTATTGCTCATATCTAGAATACCTGTGTTTCTATGGTGAGATAGAAGGCAAAGACAAGCAAATCATGAAATATTAAAGGCCATATATATGTATAAGTATAGTGGATAACCAATAAAGAGACCCAGAATCAAACAAGGTTGAAAGTGAAGACTGAAACCGACGTTGTCCTCTGACTTCCTCATGCCAACCATGGTGAACTTGTGACCTCACTCATTCATAGGCACATGCACACTTGCATAAACACACAAATTACACATTGTGTACACATCCACAGATCACAAACTCACAAAATAATCTTTGCAGTGATCATAATAGTAATTGGCATGCTGGAAAAGACAACCTTCTAATTTAAGAGTGAATTTTTACTTTTCTAGGAGGGCTGCCCAAAAAGAAATGTCAAACTTGAATTGGGCCAAGCACCCAGTTCTAGTTATTAGTGCACAATAAACACAAAGCACAGAGAACAATCAGTGACAGAGATGTTGTGAAGCTCCAGGAACAAATGATCCACGTTCTTCAACAAATAAATTATAAGGAAATACAAAATTAAGTGTTAAGTAACAGACATGCTACGCAAGATGCTGTGTTGGATTTGTTTCGATCCAATTCTGAGCCGGGAATGGTGGTGCATGCCTTTAATCCCAGAACTCTGGAGGCAGGGGCAGGTAGATTGTTGTGAGTTGGAGGCCAGCCTGGTCTACAAAGCAAGTCCAGGAAAGCCCAGGCTACACAGAGAAACTCTGTCTTGAAAAAACAAAAAACAAACAAACAAACAAAACAAAACAAAACAAAAACAAAAAAAGAAGAAGAAAGAAAGAAAAAAACAAGTCAGACAAATGTGTGCAGACATGCCTAGTTTAAAAGTGAGCTGTGTCCTCGATCTCACATTAATTACTTAACCTACTTGCCAGTAACCACATGCCCAGGAACCCAGGAGTGGAGACTATGCAATTCACTTGACAAGGATCTGAGCTTGAGGTCTCCTCCAGATGACCCTGCATGGACAGGAGTTGAATCACCTGACAAAGACCTGATCTCTTCTGACCCCTGAGCTCATCAGTTAATATGACACCACCTGTTACTTTCCTGATGATTGCTTTCACTCTGCTCTCCTCTCTCCTGATCTTGATGTGTTTCCCTCCCCCTGTTATTGGTTCTTCAAAAATCACTGAGCACAGATAGCTAGATGTTCTGCCAAATTCAAGTAATAATACCTGCCCAGCAACTCATGCTTAAGGATAAAAATATCACTGATGTGGAAGCAACATTAATTTGGAAAAAAATGCAAAAATTGTTTCTTACTAAGTTTTTCAATGGTTTATGATTTACAAATGACATATGAAAAGTATGAGAGATTGAGGAAAGAAACTTCTAGGGTTGAATCTTTGACTAGGCAAAAGGAAAAACTACCTACGAATTGGAATTTTTAAGGAAAGGCTTGAGTGGATTCTGACGAAGGCGTAATCCAGGGATGGAAGTGGTATGGTGAGCAAAGCAGCGTGGGCTAATGATTTGACTTTTATGGAAAGACAGGCTGCCACACATAGCAGACCTTGGAATTGTCATACTGAAGAAGAAAAAAATAGAATTCTTAAAGGATATATTAGAGCTGAAGAACTTGAGGATGCAGCTACGTTTTGCTGTACTCAAGGACTTTATAGATAAAAGATGCCTAGCTAGGCATCGAGCTGAGCCTGAAAGATTAACCACAAGGTGAAGCGATGTCTAATACTTGTATACAAAAACAGCCTAGGAGTTCTAATGTCTAGTTGCTAATGTCTAGTTGAAAGGAAATCGCAAAAGCTGTGCCCTTCAGCCAAAAACAAAACTGGCTGAAGAGTTCAAACATTGAAGTTAATAAGAAATAAAGTGCTTTCGTTTGAGGCTAGTGGGGCATAGAAATGGGACTTACTTCCGTTTCCTGAAATTTAGATGAAGTTGAAATTCTGTAGAGGTTTATGCAGCTATCATGTGAAATAACTGACTCCACTTCTTTAAAACACTAAATAAAGAACTGAGGTTTGTGTTCTGTGGTATGCTTACACGCTTGCCTGCTTTCTTGCTTGTATGTCTGCCTGCTAGCAGCTACCAAGGACACTGCTTGTCAACCTCTATCAAATGTCTGACCCAAGACTTGTGCTACTCCCGTTCATCCCTGCTTCAAGCATACTCAACACCCTGAAGTGCTAGGGCTAGTTGCCAGCACTCTGTGGTACTCACTTCTAATTTAGTACCCTATTATTTTTTCGAAAATGATGAAACTCTCTTGAAATCCAGCTTGAGAGATACCCATTTTCCTATGAGACATTGAAATTTTTACACAACTCTTGAACAGTGTCCATGTATAGATAGCATCGAAAATTTACATAATTGGAAGTTGTTATGTATGAATGCACATGGCTAAAGAAAAAAAAATCCTAAGAATCACTGAAAGCTATTTTTTTTTTTTTTAATGTTACAACTGGGGATGGGAGAGATGGCTTAGTGGGTAAAGTGCTTTCCTTATAAATATAAGGATCTGAGTCTAAAACCCAAATACCCATGAAAGAGGCATAGTGGCTTACAGTTGTCATCCCAGCATTGGGGAGGTAAATATGGGAGGATCCTGGGAGCTCATTAGAGAGTCAGCCTACTCAAAATGAGTGAGCTCCAGATGTGGTACAAGACTATCTCAAAAATAAGAGGAAAAGTGATATCTGAAGACACTCATTGTTGACCTGTGGACTTCATATGCAATTGCATGCATGCATGAACACATGCACATACATGCATACACTCTTACACCAGAGTTACAAAGAAAGGAAATATTATAACTTCATATATCAGCAATTTAACAGTGGTGTTCCTAAGTATTTTCAACTTTCACTTAGGCAGATTTTTGCATACCTCCTGGAGCTTGATGGTAAAAATTTACATTATCACTGCCCTACCACTTATATAACTGCAGATACACGTCTCAGGCCTGTTTTGCTATAGTTTCTGTAACCTTTGGATTGGAAAAAAATTGAGGTCATGTGCTTCTATCTCTTACTGTATGATCCTTATGAAAGCTAAAGTTTATACCAATGGCTAAAGAGGTAAGGTTGGTAGAATTCATAGCACTTAAAATAAAGTCTCCCAGCTTACAATGCATAAAAACTAAGAACCAGTCCACTTTTTTAGTTCTGTAATGGTCATCTCTAATTGTCAATTTTATACAATCTATAATCACCTGTGACTCTCAGTGAGGAATTATCTACATTGGATTGGCCTGTGGACATGTCAGTGGGGGTTTGATTAGTTAGCTAGTTAGTTAGCTAGTTAGTTAGTTAGTTAATTAGTTAGTTAGATAGATAGTGGAGAACCCAGCCCACTATGGGTGGCACCATCCCCTAAGCAAGAAGTTTTGAACTGTGAGACAGTAGCACAGTGCAGCTGAACACACGTAAGCAAGCAGATAAGCATACGTGCATCTGTTTCTAGGTGCTCCATACTGTGGAAATGATGTGACTGGCTGTGTCAGGTTCCTGCTTGGCTTTCTACAATAATGGATTGGAAACAGGAAGTGTGCACTGAAAGAAATCCCTTTGTTCTCCAGTTCACTTTTAGTCAAGCCTCTTTTTTCAGTCAGGACATTTTATCACCGCAGCATAAATAAAAATAAAGCAGTCTTAATTTCCAACATTTTTACTCTCAAAAATCATTACTGGAAATAGAAAAGACCAATTTATGTTAATCTCACCTTTTCCCCACACTCTCTCACTCGTTGTTCAAATACCCCTGGCTAGAGAAGAACTAAAGTGATGAAAACAAGAAAAGCAACGACAGAAAATGAATCCTAAAGCAAAATGCCTAACTTTTGGATAGTCAAAACTTGGCCATAGTTATAATGAGACAGAAAGTCTTATTCATATAATGACCTGCATATATGTTCATATATGTGTGTGCGCGCTATATTTATGGACACACACAAATGATGCAGCTTCATTTAGTATATCTATTTCCAATTACTGAGACACAGTGCCAACATGTGCTGACTAGAGTAGCTCTAATGAATGTGTGTGATACCCACAGAGATAGAAAAACAAAACAAAACAGGGAGGCATGAAGGAAGACAATGAAGTTTCAAAGCACACTCTCATTTGTAGCAAGTATTTTCCATTTGCGTTTATTTTCCTTATACTTATTTGCATATACTTGTGTATATTTAAGTTGTATTGATACATTGTGTATAAGAGTGTTTTGCCTGCAGGTATGTCTGTGAACCACATGAATGTCTGGTGCGTGCAGAGGACAGAAAACGATGTCAGGTCCCATGAAACTGGAGTTACAGGCAGTTGTGAGCTTCCAAGAGGTTGTAACCAAACCTGGGTCCTGTGCAACAGTATCCAGGGTTTTTAATCACTAGGCCATCTCTCCATCTTCTGAACCATGTTTAATATTTCATCATATTTCGTGTATTTATCTATTCATTTATTTAGTGTGTATGTGTGTCTGGGAAGGCATATATATGCTACAGCTTGCCTGTGAAGGCCAGAGGACAACCTGAAAAAGTATGATTTTTTTCCATCACGTGGGTCCTGAAGGACAGAACTCAGGTCCTAAGACATGGTAGCAAGTGCCTCTACCCTATGAACCAAATTGTCTGCAGATATATTGAATCAATATAAATCTGTTTTAACTAATAAAATAGAAAATATTTCATTGCTAATAATATTTTTAGAGAAAACATCAAATACTTCATATTTTTACTTCAATGGAAAAGTTTTATCAATATTAAATAGAATTATGGAACAATTTAGACACAACACACTAGTATTTATTTTCACATGTGTAGATATTCGGAAACCATTACTTAACCACTACATGTTGTATATAAAAAGTGAATAAAATGTAATGTTTAGAGTTACATGAGGTGGGATTGGAAACACACACTCCTGGGACAGCATTTTTGTCTGGGGATAGAACTGGATTTTCCTGCTTGTCAATCAAGGACTCTATCAAGTGAGCTATCACCCCAGCATCAAAAGCAAGATCTCCAAAGTGCTGGGAGCAGAGCAACAAAATCAGGGGTTTTCAATCGAAAGATGTGCATTCATTTGGGAATCGTTCCATTCCTTTATGAATGCAAGTGTGTGAAAATTTTCTACCTTCTTCCCTGAAAATATTTGAAGATGTTTCACAGATGTGTCAGGCTGGCTACTGACATACATATGGTTCTCCAGGGTTCTCACTCTGCAGCCAGTGTCCTTACAAGCCTTGCAACGTGGTAATAACAGGTCGTCCTTCATCTGTGATCTCTCAGGTGCCGTCTGGAACAGGTGTCCGCTGTATCTGCCCTCCTGAGCAGCAGAGTTTCACCATCCTGAAATGACAGCTACTGTGGTCATACATGACCTATAACTAGTGACAAATGTTAGAACATTTCTTTAAGAAATTCATACATCTGGGGACTGGGGAGATGGCTTAGGGGTCAAAAGCTTGTGACATTATTTTGGAGGTTCTCAGTTCAGTTCCCAGAATCCATAGCATGTCTTAACTCCAGCTCCATAGGAATCCAATGCCCTCTTCTGGCACCTGCGAGAATCTACACTCATGTGCACATACTTATGTATACAAACACACACACACACACACACACACACACACACACACACACACACACAGTTCTACAGAGTTCATGATGTCTAAACCAATAACCAGGATAGCACAATATCCCTAAGGCTGAAATAGTGCCATGCATACCTCCGTGGTAACCAACAACTCGCCAATTGGGCTTAAGGCCTGCACAGAAGGGAAATCATGACTAGTACTGGAAAACCTAGCCAGGGCTGTGAGGTCATGGATTTTGGAGAACTTAACAATCACTGCTTCACTGTCAGTGTAATTCCTAACTTCATTCTAAATATGTATCCTTATATCCCTAGAGCTAAGAACGGGTCTTATCTCTAAGGAAAGAAATGTATTCTCCTTGCAAAAGATGGATATCAAGATAGAATATCACAGCCAATCAAAATGAAGAGAACGTTTGACCTTGTGGCACTCAGCTCCGATGGATACATCTACAACCTAACTCCTGCCCGTAATGTGCAGGGCTTATAATGGAAGAGGACCAGAAATACTGTAAAAGCCCAAAGAACAAAAGTTTACTGAGAGACTTTGCTTTTTAGAAATTTCAGAGAAGCTACATCCATGAAATGTATCAACAAGACCTGAACAAAGACCATACAAACACTCGTGCTAATGTGGAAGGGGGAAATATCATGGGGCCTCATCCCTACATCAAGCACGAGAGATAGACTTCTTCAGGGAAAAGCTCCTAATTGTTATCCACCACCTAATGATCAATCCTGAAACATATTCATAGATGTAACATACATTTAAATATGAAGGAATACTCCTCCAATTAAAAGAATAGAGGGCATGAATTTGATAGAGAGCCATGTGGGGCAGGGAGGGCATGGACAGTGCTGAAGAGAGGGAAAGGAAGGAGGAAACCATGTAGCCATATTTTTAAAATATATTTTATTAATTTATTCATATTACATCTCAATGGTTATCCCATCCCTTGTACCCTCCCATTCCTCCCTCCCTCCCATTTTCCCCTTAATCCCCTCCCCTATGACTGTGACTAAGGGAGACCACCCCCCGCTGCATATACTCATAGGGTATCATGTCTGTTCTTGGTAACCTGCTATCCTTCCTCTGAGTGCCACCAGGTCTCCCCATCCAGGGGACGTGGTCAAATATGGGGCACCCGAGTTCGTGTGAAAGTCCTAATTGTAAAATAATCATTAACATACTAATACTGCATGGTCAAAGTTCAACACAGACCATTTTCTAGCCAAACCAGTGTTTTTCCTATCATTATCCTTCCTAAATAATTGCTAAGTTACAAATCACTAAAATGCCGTTTGACTTGATTTGTGCCCAAGTCGGGAGACGTTCCTTCCTCCCCAGCTTAGTGAACAGGAAGCTCCTGCCCTTCTCTAATGATTGACATCTAACATAGAAAACTACACATTTCTGTAGACATATTTCAAGTTTATTATGCTTTCTGTGTTCTAATTAGATCTCCCAGGGAGCCTCAGAAGCACACAAAATAAAAAATAAAACATAGAGACAGCTTGTACTCATGGGCCTTGGATTTGTAATCCCATTGGGATGAGGATCCTACCACAGGCCTTTTGGCCACAGGTCCCACTGGTAGCACTAGTGACCTGGACAGAGGCCATGGGTCCACCTCACCTTGAGTCCCAGGCTGGACCTGTGCTTACTTGGCATTTGGTGGTGTGGATTCTCAGTACGAAGTCAGCAGCATGCAAAATGCTGTCTACTTTGTTCTATGAGGACATTTTTCATTGGCTTTGTCCCATGTTAGTTTATTCTTTCTCAACAGTATTGCCAAGGACAAACCAAGTGAGGGCACTTCGTATTGCCAAAGCACCTAGAAAAATCTTGTCCCCTTCAGGTTTTAGGTTTCACTAATACCCATTTTCAGAGATGTTCCCTTTTTGAGTCATGGTCTTAGCTGGCTCAGGCTGGTCTTGGACTCACTAGCTGGCCAAAGATGATTTTGAACTACAGGTCCTCCTCCCCCCATGCTCCAGAGTGCTTGGCACACAGGTAAGTGCCTAATGATTTTTCACTAACATTTTTAAGTCAGCAAATGAAGGAAGAAGTTGCCTGCGAAGCTTAGACGCTGCTGAATCGGTACACTGATTGCCTAACTAGCACAAAGCCCTGGCTTTTATCTCCAGCAGCACAGAAGTTAGGTGTGGTGGTGTGTGCTTGTAATGGCAGCGTTTGGGAGGTAAATGAAAGAAGATCAAATGTTCAAGGACATCCTCACCCACGCTGAGAGTTGAGGCTAGCCAAGAATACAAGGGACTGCTACTCAAATGAAAATCCAACCACTGACCACAACTCTCCATCTGGAGCTTTCCAGGGGCCTTGACCTACTGAGCTGCAACTGTCAACGTGAATACCTATAATCCCCTGGAAAGAGGAAATCTCAACCAAGGGACTGCTTCCATCAGGTTGGCGTAATGACAGTGCTTGTGGCATTTTCTTATTTGCTAATCTGTGCACTTTCCCAGCATAGTCAGTGCCTGGAAAAGAAAAGGTCGTTGAATACAAGCTGGGAGGCAAGCCAGCGAGGAGCATTCTTCTACTGTCTCTGCATCACTTCCTGCCTACAGGTTCTTGCCTTGGCTTCCTTTGATGACGGACTGAAAGTACATGGCAGATCACACATCGCTAGTGTTGCTTTTGGTCCATGTTTTATTACGGTAGCAGAAGAGCCAACCATGACTGTCACAGAAGCTCAGTAATTTGCATTGTATATTGCCGTGGATATATTGCACAGAGGGATGGGCTAATTACACCAGAGGTGGAAGGAACAGCACAGGGCGGGGCTTCATCATGATACTCAGTATGGTGTGCACTTTGAAGTCTATAAGCAATTTGTTTCTGGAATCTTCCATGACATGTAATTTTGGATGTGCCACAAATAATAAAGAAACATTGAAAACAATGGCAATAAAGTAGGTCTGATTATGCTGTGTAGTTTTCCTTCCTTGAGGCTTCAGTTTCCAGGAAGGGTTAAGCTTGATATTATCTCAAAAAGAACTAAATATTATCTTGCTAACTGAGTCACATCTGAGAGGAATTAGATCGCTGAAACATGACCCTTCTGTTTCAATCTTTTTTGAGGATAAATTTCTAGTAATTTATATGCCTGGTGTGGTTTTTTGACTTTCTGTGTTCTGCTTGTTGAAAAATATAGAACTTTACAAAGTTCCTAGTTCATTAAAAGACTGATTCTCAGATATGTGATTTTCATCAAGAGCAAAGCATACGCATTGATTAAATCACATTTATATCTAATGACCTTATCCAAATTTCAGTAGATTTTGTTTGTCACTCAGTATTATGGCTATTCAGTAATATTTTCAACAAAAACTTTGGAGCAGCCCAGTACTAGATGAAGTTTCAACAATTTAATACACATAATATTCTGTCCTTACATGTAATTAAATGTATCTTTAAGTCACATTCCAAATGTTTAAATATATTCAATTTACCTTTAAGATATTTATTAAACATTAAAATCTAAAGTAAATGCAAATAAAAATGCCTAGAGAAATAAACATAAAAGACTTGTCTGTCGTTAAGAATTCATAATCCATGTGGGGATCTTGAACCTGCTGGGCCCTTCCATCCCCCCATGCTTCCATAACACTCTCACTGCTCTGTCCGGAGTCTAGTAGCAACTCCCAGCATCTGTCCCCAACCTCCACTGAGTGGAGTCTCTCAGGGGACATCTATATTGGGCTAATATCCCATTATAAGTGAACATATACCATGCATGTCTTTCTGGGTCTGGGTTACCTCACTCGGGATGATCTTTTCTAGTTCCATCCATTTGCCTGTACATGGATGTATTTCTTTATCCATTCTTCAGTTGAGGGACCTCTAGGTTGTTTTCAGATTCTTGCTATTACAAATAAAGCTGCTATGAACATAGTTGAGCAAATGTTGTGGTATGCTGGAGTGGCTTTGGGGTATGTGCCCAGGCAGATCTGGACCCAGCGGCACTGCATAAACTGTTGCATCAACCAAGGACAATGCATTCAGTGAACCTAGACCCACCTTTCATTCAATACACTCTCTGGTACCCTAGTTGATGACTTCCCCTTGATGTGGAGGCCCAGTGACACACAGAGGAAGGGGAAATAGGCTATTCGTATTAGACCTGATAGGCTGTGGTTATATGGTGGGAGAGGAGGTCCCCTTATGTCAGAGTCTAGGGGAAGGGAACAGGGCAGAAGAGGGAGGGAGGGTGGTAACAGGAACACACAAACAAAGGGATAACAATCTTGATGTGAGATGATTAAATTATAATAAATTAAAATTAGAAAAAGAATTAATGGTCCATTTGAGAAAATAAACAAATGGACAATATGTTATAGGAGATGGAGAGATGGCTCCCATGCAGGCCTGGCACAGGACTTGAATTTGGTTCTCAGCACCCATGTTGGGATGCTCACAATTATCTCTGACTTCAGCTTCAGGGGGTCTGAAGTCCTCTTCTGGCTTCTGGGGGTACCTGTATATGCATGCACATATTCACACACAAGTGCACATACATACACGTAAGTTACAATAAAAATAAAAGTCTTAAATTTTAAAATATATTTTATTAATTTATTCACACTACATCTCAATTGTCATCCCATCCCTTGTATCCTCCCATTTCTCCCTACCTCCCATTTTTCCCTTACTCCCCTCCCCTATGACTGTGACTGAGGGGGACCTCCTCTTCTATGAGGCTGTAGTCACATTGATACCTAAACCTCACAAAGACCCCAAAAAGAAAGAGAATTTCATACCAATTTCTCTTATGAACATTGGTGCAAAAATACTCAATAAAATACTTGCAAAACGAATACAAGTCTTAAATTTTTCAATCTGTTCTATGATGAGCATCAAGCATGTCAGAGGTTCCATAATAACAAGTGGTAGGACATTGCCACACTGTCTGAGCTACTGCGTATTAGAAATATGATACCCCATGTATGGGCTTTACTGACAAAGTTTGCCTAGGAGATTATTTCACACACTAAAACCAAACTAAGAGTATGATTGGCAGAGTTTGGAATCCCCAGTATGGAGGACAGAGAAACCGTAAAGCACAGGAAGGTTGCTGGTGTATACCTGAACGGTTTGGAAGGTACATCAGTATATAATTATAGTTTTACTGTGTGAGAGGACCTTTTTTAGTCTAAAGGTTATGTTCATTTTCATTAATGTTTGCATGGTATGTCTTCTGTGCCTTTCTCAGTGCATGCACATTGTTGTATTTGAAGTGAGTTATTTTTGAAAGATTAATTTAATTTATGAATATCCGTGTGTGCGTGTGAATGCAGAGTTAGGGTACTGAATGCCCTGGAATGGAGTTACAGGGAGCTGTGAGTTGCCCAATGCTGGTGCTTGGAACTAGACTCCACTCCTCTGTAAGAGCGGGAACCTCTTAACCAGAGTTCTCTATCCAGTCCTGAAGTGAATTCTTATTTACAAAATGTGGTTGCTGCTATTAATCCACACAGCTCATATGCCTTTTGACTTATTCATTGAAGTCATTTCCATTTAGTTTAATTATGATTATATCAAGGCTTGTGCTTTAAAATTTTTCAGATTGCACTCTTTTGTTTTTTAAGGGTTATTTATTTATATGTATACAGTGCTCTGCCTGCCTGTACACCTGCAGGCCAGAAGAGGGCATCAGATCACAGTATAGATGGTTGTGCCCACCATGTGGGTGCTAGGAATTGAACTCAGGATCATTGGAAGAGCAGTTAGTGTTCTTAACCTCTGAGCCATCTCTCCAGCCCTCAGATTGTACTCTTTACTTTAGTATTTCTGCTTTCCCCTCCTTCCTTCCCTCCCTCCCTCATACCTTTCCTTCTTTTCCAAACACTTTTATAATCCTTTCTAAACTGTATTTTTTATTTTAGTGGATTTCCTTTTATTGCTCTTGCAGCACTTGTTCTGAGTATTATATTATCATGTTTCATGGGTGTCACTGTTTTACGATTTTAAAGTTCGGATGAAGTACAGGACCCTTATCTCTCTTATGTCTATTTTCTTTACTTCATTTTTAACATTATTTCCTAAATATATACTTATGTGAATATCTAAAGCAAATCAGAGGAGAAGTTCTTCCTCAACTAACAGTTATAATTTGGAAAGCATAAAGAAGTTCCTTTTTGCTTATCATGATCTGATGTTCCTTCTTTAAAAATATCTAATGTGTGTGTGTGCATGCATGTGTGTGCAGATGATTCCAGAGGCCAGGAGAGAGATTCCTAGGAGGTGGAGTTATTCCTTCATTCCCTGAGATCCTTTTGTGACCTGAGTCTACAGAGCAATGTCTTTAGCGTATCTCATCTACTGGTGACAAGTCTTTCCCCTTTGATTTTCTCAAAGCAGATCTTCCTTTTTTCCCCATTGCTGAAGGACACTGGCTTTCCCTCCTACACTTGACATATGTTCCATACTTCTTCTTTACAATGAGAAATATCTTATTATTTATTTACTTCTAAAGAAAAATATTATTTCTTTCAAAGTGTTTGGCTATACAGAGATTATTTTATTTCTTGTTCCTTGAAACTTATTCTATTTATTGTTAGTTCTTAGAATGTTTAAGTTTTAATTTTATTTTTGTATTTGGGTATGCATATGGGTCCCTATGTGTTCGTGTTGGTACTGGGAATGAAACATGGTCCTTTGTATAAAGCAGCAAGTGTTCTTGATCCCTGGGCCATCTCTCCAGCCTGCTGAAGGAGTTAGTTAGGTGTCCTCCTACAGGCTTAGCTCACTCACTTGCTGCTTCTTGAATTTGTTGTTTTGCATCTTTTGCAAACTAAGATCCTAGGCGTCATAGCTGCATGCTCAGCCTGCCCTTTCCCCTGCTCTTACAGAACCCTGATCGATGAGTGCTGCTTCTTTTATTACAATTCAGTGCATGTCTGAGCTTCTGGCCTTTGGATATTGTGTCTTGAGTTTATTTTCTGTTTTCTCTAAACTGGTTAGATGGAGTTCTTTCTTCCTTCTTCATTCCTTCCCTCCCTCCTCTTGTCTTTATTTTTTGCCTAGGGTTTGTTTTATGAAGCAATTTCTTCTTACAGCCCAGTGCAGCCTGAGCTACGTGTAGCAGAGGATAATCTCGAAACTGATTCTTCTGCAGCCACATCCTAAGTGCTGAGTGACCCGTTAGTGCAGTCTCTCATGTTGTGGTGACCCCCAACCGTAAAATTATGTTCATTGTTACTTTATAACTGTAATTCTCTACTGTTATGAATCATAGCATAAATAGCTGATATGCAAGTTGTCTGCTATAAGTCCCCTGTGAAAGGGTTGTTTGAAACCCCAAAGTGATCTTGACCCACAAGTTGAGAACTTCTGGTATACGTAAATTAATTTTTAATCTTCCATTTTTTTGCTTTTTTTCCATTGAGAATTTCATTTTGTTATGTTTAGAACTTTCATGTGTTTCTCTAAAATTATTATTATGAAGATGTGGTGGTGGTGTGTATGGGCACACTTGCCTCAGTGCATGTACAGAGGCCAGAGGACAACTTGAGAGTGTCAGCTCTGTTCTTTACCCTTTGTGTGGATTTCAGGGATTGCACTCAAGCTCTTAGAACAATCACCTTCCCTTGCTGAGCCATCTCACCAGTCTTTGTGTCTTGCTTATCTGTTACAAGTGCTGCTTAAATAACCTCTTTACTGGGTGTGGCTGTTAGCTTACTAGACTATGAAGAGGTGGCTGTAGAGAGATGACAGAGGGAAAAGGGGAGGTTTGGTCTGGACCGTAGGTCGGGCCATCATTATTCACAGAGATGGAGTGTGAAGATGACCAAAGCACCTAGAGAGAAAGATGGGGTAAGGTACCCTATCAGGTCAGAAACCACTTCTCTAGTCTGCAAGGGAAGCTGGGAAGCGTACACTATCAGTGACAGTACTTCATTTCAGGCGTGTTCACAGTGAATCACCACAGCGATTTTCTGGTGTGGTTTGTGTATTAGATGATTCTTCCACCTTTGCCCGCTGAGTGTCGGCGTCTTTCAGTTGTACTTCTTGATCCCAACTGAGATATTCTTGCTTTGAATGAAACATTTATCTTTTTTTCAAATAATTATGGGATGTCACATCATATTTTAACATCTGTTTAAGTTGTATCCTAGTAACTCATTAGCAGAGGAAAGTGAGTGCTATCTTGTTCTGCCAGGTTGCAGGGGAGGTAAAGACTCAGATTTCTGGGCTAGTCAGATGGTTTAGTAGGTACGACATTTGCTGTGCCAGCCTGAGGGTATGGATTCAGATCCTTCACAACCACGTGAAAGGTTGGACATGTTCACTTGCATGTCTGTAAGGAGGTGCTAGAGGAGGTGGAGACAGGAGGATTGCTGGGGAATGCTGGCTTTCAACTTAGGTCAAAACTCAGAGACTTGTCTCAAGGGAATAGGTAGAGACTGGTAGAGCAGGGAACCTGATGTTTTCTTCCCTCTGCTCCTTTCCTACATATACGGGCACACATGCATACACATATATGTGCATATAAAGCAGACAGTCAGAACACATACACACCACACACACACACACACACACCACAAACATAAGTTATCTACTCACTACTCACCTTCCAGTAACACACTGTAACAGTCCATCTGTTCCCCACACAGTCTCTGTTGACACAGCATTGTGACTGGCTTCCTCCTCCTGAGAGAGAAAATTCCTGACTCCCAGGGACACCCCTGTGTTGCTGGGTGGAAATTCCCTGCTTGGATTTTCCACTGGTCAGAATGAGACCAAGCAAGCAGGGAACATCCCTGCCCTGTCTAGGTGAACATTCTGACTCCCTGTTTGCGTGGTGTTCTCTTTCCTGATATGGTGACTACTATGGTGCCATAACTCTCTTTCCAGGGTAGAAGTTTATGTTCCCCACTCACTGTTCTTGACCTCTACCAGAGTCGCTCTTCAGTCTGTATTGTGATGTTTGTCTGGACTAGAGCATTTAGTGTTAGGATGTTTTATGCCTCACTGGACTGCCTTGACTAAAGCAGTCCTTTCCTACAGTCAAGTGCGGTCCTTGACTAAAGATAGTAGTATTTTATTTGACTCATTTTTGCCTATTTTTACTTCCTGGGTTAGGCTATTGATAATCACATAAAAGTGACATTTCTGATAAGAGTCCTACTTAAGCAATTACTGTTATGATATAGTGCTAAAATGAAAAAACAAAAAGAAAAAACAAACAAACAAACCAGTAACCAAGGCAAAGGGATACTTAACTATGGCAATATAGCTTCTAGTTGTAATAATGAATGAAAAAAATACTTACTTTTCAGTGTACCATGAGTTACAATATAAAATATAAAATATGAGGCCCATGGTATGGTAAATATGTAAGTTTAGCTTGCAGCTAAGACTAATGATTTGAGTTTGATCTTCCAGAATTCCATGATGGAATGAAAAAACTGACTCCTGATGCCCGTCCTCTGTCTCCCATACAAGCTCTGTGGTGTGCATTCTCACTCTTTTTCCACAAATGAATGAATAAGTTTAATAAATAAAATATAAATCACGTTAACTTTTGAAATTCTTTATAAAACTATAAAATATTGAATGACAATTTAAAATAATTAAAATATTCAGAATTTGTCAACAGGAATAAAATATCTTGCCTGATGTAGGTCCTGAGGTGCACCTTGAGTTTCCTCTAAAAGCAATTTGTGCTTTTAATAGCTGAACCATCTCTCAAAAGGAACATTTAAGTATTAAATCTCTGTAAATTTAAGACAACAGGTTTCCTTTTACAAGCATTTAAACATCAATTCTTTTACAATATAAAATAATTCAAATAATTACAAGAAACATTTGTAAGAAAAATAAATTTGCAGGATACATTAGCAATCTTCAGTAATTATGTTGAAGATAGCAGTCTTCCTAAAACAATGAATTTCTTTGTCATATCCATTTCTTATGTATGCATATTTTTTGAGTCCAGGTCTCACTCTGCAGTCCTAGTGGCCTCAAACTCACATATCCATCCGCCTCTGTCTTCTAAGTGTTGAGATCAAAGGCATAAGCCACCATACTTGGCCATATAATCTTTCTGTCATATTTATTAAACTATCACTAGCTGTCATGAAAATAAGAAAAAAAATCTCCTAGATCTTAAATAAATTTATTGTCTGCATAGAAAAATAAATAAATAAATAAATAATGTCAAAAACCATAGTAGCTGCTGATAGAGCAACCGGTTTATGTGTGTTTGTTTTGTTACTTTTTAAAAACTTTTCCTTAAATTTTATAATAAGTATTTTTTCCTTATAATGAAGAAAGAAATAAAGCACATTTATTTTTCTTCTGAAACAAACATTTTTTGATGCAATGACCATTCAGTGCATGAAGGGAGTGAAGTATTTCCAGATATATCACTTATTTTAATTGCTTACATAAGTCTGGGTTTTATTCATTGTTGTCTTTTTTTCTTCCTCCTTAACATTCTAAAATAGTTCATTTAAGCTGGATAACTAGCCTCAAAGTAAACTAAGTACCACTGTGCTATAAACCAAAATGTAAACCAAGGGGAAGGCTGGGGGTCGGGGGTTGGCTTAGTTGGTAAAGCACTTGCTGTGTAATCATGAGCACCTGTATTCAACCTCCAACGTCCACATTAAAAAGCTCTGGGATCCTGCTATTACAGTCTAAGCCTGGCCTTTCTGGATAGCCTCTGAGTTCAGTATAAGAGAATATATGGACTCCCCTTTCTCAGTGGGATTCTCCCTCTGCCTGATCTGGGGAATCCCAGAACCTCTAAGGAGTATCACATAGCCCTCCGGGAGACTACAAGCCCGTCCTTTTCCTAATAAGAGCCTCATTCAGCAAGCATCTGGTGATTCCTGGAAATACCTACTTTATGCTAGTAAGAGTTCTTGGCTCTCAACCACCTTTAACTTGCCACCTTTAACTATACCTAGAGCTCTTTGCCCACCTATAGGATAATTAAGTTCTATGTTCCCCCTCTTATGAGAGGACTGTGTTACTGTATGTAAATCAAGTATCTCTAGGACTTCTAGCCCCAGTGAATCAAAAATAAACATTTACCCTCAAAACCCCTCACACTCTCCAAGGTTTATTATTCCCTGTCTCACGAAAAATAAAGGGTCCCAGCATCATCTATTTCACCAAGACCTGTTGGCTAGCTTTTGAGAGGTCAGTGAGAAGGAAAAATGGACACAGGAAAAAGAGAATTAAAAGCAGGACAGACTTTTAGTAAGGGAGAGCCCTTTATCCATCTTGGGTAGCTGTAAGTCAGAAATGGGGTAACAGTTTTCTTTGTGGTCCTCAGCTGGCATTGCTAAGGGTAGCCAGTGAGTGTAAATAATAGAGTATTAAGTGGTCCACAAACCTTTGTTATAGCCAACCATTACCAGGAGTCTGTACTAAGGTTAGTGGCAAGAATTAGGAAAACAAGTTATTTTAGTCCTTGAAAGCTAATCACAATGGTTTTGGTAAACTGATAGAACTTTTCAAAATAGCACCCTGCAAAGTAAGGTGACATATAGATAATAACTGTTACAGTGACAGAAGGTGCTATGTGTGCTTCTGTGGGAGAAGCGTCATCAGCACTCTTATGCAGCCGTAAGCCCTGGGAAGCTACAGTATGTCAGACCACTGTTACAACAGTGGCGTGACTGTCACTGGAGCAACAGACCACTTTATTATGGAGTTTTGGCCTTGATCCACAGGAGCACTTTATGCCCTACCATGATAAGTCTGCTCAGAAGCCATGGCTAGAGAGGCCATATGCCCAAGATGAGAACTTATTATGAATCCCTCGGTCACCTGGTTGATGCCATCTCACTTAATACTGCAATACCCGCCCCCTCCCATTCTATAGCATCCCAGAAAATGTGATGTCTATTTAAGGAACAGGTACCCAGGCCTATCTCTTTCTAAGTCATTTATGTACATGAAGGGTTTAGATTCTTCTCCATAAGCGTGGACCACTAATGATGTGAACTTATGTGCACTGGATTTTGTTATTGTTGGTGGCGGTCTGTGTACGTGTGACTGAGTGTGTGCATGTGTATGCGTGTGTGTGTGTGTGTGTGTGTGTGTGTGTGTGTGTGTGTGTGTGTGTGTGCAGGTGCATTTAGAGAACAGAAGTCCAAATCATATTTCTCCATGAGTCACTTTCCACTATACTTTTTGAGATACCATCTCACAGTGAACTTGGAACTCACTAGTTTTACTTGTCTGTCAACCTAGCAAATTCTAGCGATCTAGAAAATTCCAGAAGTTCTCCAGACTCCACCTCCTCAGTGGTAGGCTAAGTGCTGGGTTACATGTGTGCACTTGCTAGATGTCCTTCAGCATTCAGCATCCATAGGGAGCCTGGACTGTCCTGGCACATGACTGTCACTCTGCCTTCCCTGAAGCAAAGATGGCCTGGCCTGACTTGGGCAGATTGTCTTTCAAGGACTAAAATAACTTGTTTCTGAGATTCTTGCCACTATCCTTAGTACAGACTCCTGGTAATGGTTGGCTATAACAAAGGTTTATGGACCACTTAGTACTCTACTCTTTACACTCCCTGGCTACCATTAGCAATGCCAGCTGAGGATGACAAAGAAAACTGTTATCCCATTTCTGGCTTATTGCTATCCAAGATGGATAAAGGGCTCTCCCTTACTAAAAGTCTGTCCTGCTTTTAATTCTCTTTTTCCTGTGTCCATTTTTCCTTCTCACTGACCTCTCAAAAGCTAGCCAACAAGGAGGAAGCATCTTGTTCCATTCCAGCTTGGTTTCTATGCCCTGAATCAAATGGTGTGGTGCCCACAGCATGAAAGTTTTCCCAGAAGGTTCTGGAGAGCAGTCACGGACAATGGCAACAACATTTACTAGTTCCTAAAACCATTGTAAAATTTAATATCATACAAAAGCTTGAATTCCTCAGTCATGAAAATATCACATTTAATAATGCAATTTTCTAAGCGAAGCTATGACATTTTAATTTGCATCTTTTCCCTCTTCTTTATCATCCAATAATCTAGCAATGGAATCCTGTTCAACCCACAGCTTCATAT
Source organism: Acomys russatus (assembly GCF_903995435.1). Classification (NCBI taxonomy): domain Eukaryota; kingdom Metazoa; phylum Chordata; class Mammalia; order Rodentia; family Muridae; genus Acomys; species Acomys russatus. The sequence continues at coordinate 21,815,938 of NC_067142.1, forward strand.
GCTCATCTGAGCTGAGAAACTGTGTTCATATGAAGCTCTGAGAAATACTTATATACCAGGAAGAATGTCTAAAAAAGTAATGACACTATGAAACTGAGTTTACCTAAAGATAGGAAAACATGCACTCTAATGCACTTTTGGTTAAACATCATTTGTGATGGTGCAACTACTTGAAAGGCGTATATATCACAAGGTGTGCATAGCATAATTTTGTAAGGTAAGGCCAAATCTTTAAGAGCTGGATTCTCCTTTCATTTTAATAAATCCACATTATTGATGAATACTCCTTGGAAACCTATTTAGGTTCTTGATTCCAAATAGATTCATGCTTAGTTACCTGCTTAGTTAGTTTGTTAATCAATAAAGTCCAATTTCCCTCACCTCATTAACTTTTACTTCTCCACCATTATTTCTTTTCAGTTGTTAATTCAATGCCTATAAATGCCTTCTATCAACCTTCTCTCTTTTTCCTCTCTGGCAAGTCAAAAGATTTGCCTCTGCAACAAACACAGTATTTAGGCAGGTTTCCAGTTTGGTTTGATGAGGTCTCTTGTGATTTGGAGTTTTAATGTTCAATCTATAATCCCATATAGTCTCAAGCTACCTGATAAATTCCGTTTTAAAAAGACCATTTGCTTGCCTTTGATGACCCACTGTCAGGGCTAGTATCAACTTTATTGATGTTAGATGAGGGCAAAAATATCATTATACTGACCTTACTTTTGTGACCCACTGATTTTAACCAGGATTAAATATGGAGTAGGGATCCATAGGGAGAAGGGAGAAAAAAATAGGGGTGGGATGGAGACCAAGGAACAAGTTTAATCAATGAAAATCAATTAATCAGACATTTACAATAGGTTAATGGACCCATATATGCTTCTGATGTTCAGCTAATTTTATAAAACAAATTCAAATGCAGTTACACTTATAAATTACCATAGAGTTGCCTGACCTGAATCTCATACACAGGTTGAGGTAGGACACCAATGTGTTAGTTTTTTTTTTTTTTTTTTTTAAGAGAATGATCTTTTATAAATTGTGTAGGCCCGGAATACCTGGGTAAGTTGAGCTTCTCTTTTGTGAGAGGTGAGAAAGTAGATGGATATTAATTCAGTATAATTGTTATTTTAGAACAGATAATATCATGACTTTTAAAATGCATAGACCCTTGTTCTCTCCATACCAAAAGACTTCACTCAAGAGCACTGACATTTAATTAACCTCCTTATCATCTATAAATATGAATTCCTTTTATTCCTAGCACCACTTCCCAACCTGGCAAAATACCAATAGCAAGGAAAGAGGAATTATTTTAAAAGGCTGATTGGTCCATTTTATGTTGATATAAATAATGGAGTGTTAGTTGGCCCAAAGTTCTGTTGTCTGGGAAGTTTAAGGTCAAGTAGGCAACCTCAGTTGAAAGGGCTCTTGTTTGTTTTGGTTTTGTTTTTTTCTGCTTGGAACTCTGCAGAGTCACACCCTTGTGCAGGGTATCACATGACACTACAGAGCCTATTAGGCTGGGCCTCTCTTCTCTTTATAAAACCACTGTCCTATTGCATGTTGGTCCCAACCATATAGCCTCACTTAACAACTTCCTCCTCCTCCTCCTCCTCCTCCTCCTCCTCCTCCTCCTCCTCCTCCTCCTCCTCCTCTTCTTCTTCTTCTTCTTCTTCTTCTTCTTCTTCTTCTTCTTCTTCTTCTTCTTCTTCTTCTTCTCTTTTTGAGACATAGTTTCTCTGTGTAGTCTTGGCTGTCCTGAACTTGCTTTGTAGGCTAGGCTGGCCTCAAACTCTTGAACTCATATCAATCTGCCTGCCTTTGTTTCCCTGAGTACTGGAATTAAAGGCATATGCCACCATACCCAGCTTAACTTTTAATTAATTAATTAATTAACTTTACATCCCAATCACAGCCCTCTTCCTCTTCTCCTCCAGGTCCCAAGTTCCTCCCCTCTTCCCTCTCCCCCACCCTCTCCTCTAGCCCTTAGAAAAGAAGAGTCCCCCTACCCATCCATCCTTGCTCATCAAGTCACATCAGGACTGAGCATGTCCTCTTCCCCTGTGGGCTGGCTAGGCAGCCCTGCCTGGGGTGGGGGATGATCACAAACTCAGAGGCAGTCCCTGATCTCCTTACTAGAGACCAGTTTAACTTTGTTTTAATGAGAGATTGAGACAGGGTCTCATGTATCTCAGGCTGCCTTAAACTCACAATATAGCCAGGGGTAATCTTTAGCATGCAATCCTCCTGTTTCACCTCCCTGTTGCTCAGACTAGAGGTGTTCCTCACAATACCTGCTGTATATGATGTTAAAGACAGAACCCAGCTTCACGCACGCTGGGCAAAACTCTACCAAGTTCCATTCTCAGAGTCTTCTTTTTCCTGTAATTCCCAAACGTAGTATCTCACAAAGCCTAATCTATAATTAGACTACTTTTCTATCCTCTTAGTCTTTGCACTGGAAATTAATACCAGCATGGCTTTTGATAGGCTGTTCATAGAACAGCAAAATCTGTTTTCTTTTCCTACAAAATAGCTATGATCATTCTTCCTTCAGTGTTTTAAATTGTTTTATATAGGAACAGTACTTGATGCATGACCATGTTCTCCCTTGTAGTATCTCACAGAACATGTCCACCTTTTCTAGTTGGTGTGCAATTCATAGAGAATACCATGATTTCCATATATGTGTGTGTGGGTGTGTATGTATGTGTGTGTACATATATACATATATACATGTGTGTATATATATTTAAGGATATGTTCCAACTGGATTTAAGATAAACAGAGGGATGATTTCTTCTCAGATACTGGCATGGAATGATGATTTTGATGACGTTGCCTGAGTTAACCCAGAAGCAGAAAGACTCACATGATCTCACTTATAATTGGGCACTAACCCAAAAGGCATGTCCCATAAAAGTCTTCGCTTACCAGGAGATTGGGATAGATGTGAGGACAACCTACTTGGACTCTAGGTAAGAGAAATATAGGAAATGGGGAAATAGAAGGACCCAGAGGTTCATAGAAACCTACAAGAAGAACATCATGATGGGTGGATCTGGGCCCAGTGGGTCTGCTCAAACTATTGCACTAACCAAGGACAATACAAGCAGTAAACATCAAACCCCTACTCAAATCTATCCAATGGATAGAACATTCTCTACAGTTGTGTGGAGAGTAGGGGAAGGACTCTGACATGAATTCTGGTGCTCCATATTTGACAACCTCCCCTTGGTGGGGAGGTCTGCTGGCTCTCAAAGAAAGAATAGGCAGGCTACCAATAGCCTATGACCATATAGTGGGGAAGGAGGTCCCCCTCCGTCAAAGACCTAAGGGAAGGGAATAGGGTGACAGCAGGAGGGAGGCATGGGAGGATACAAATGATGGGGTAACAATTGAGTTGTAATCTTACTAAATTAATTAAATAAAAAATAAAAAGTGAAAGGCATGTATCACCAACAACCCTCCGAGGATGCACTGTGGTTTTCCTTCAGACACTTGAGTGCTTGGAAGTTCAGACACCTGTGCCTTCATGGTTAATACTGAATGTCATCAATTTGAGAGCATATCAAATCACCTGGGGGTAATCCTCTGTCCTTTTTCCTGTCAGGGGTTTCTCACCTTTAATAATTAAGGTGGGAGGACTCACCCTAAATATGGGCAGCTCAATTCCATGGGCTGGGATCATGGACTGAACGAAAAGGAGAAAAGGAGCTGAGAATTAATCAACATTCCTCTCTGTCTCTGTCTCTGTCTGTCTGCCTATCTCTCTCTCTCTCCTCTCTGTCTCTGTGTCTCTTTGTCTCTGTGTCTCTGTCTCTCTCTCTATCTGTCTGTCTATCTGTCTATCTATCTATCTATCTATCTATCTATCTATCTATCTATCTATCTCTCAGTTGCTCTTGCTCTCTCGCTCCCTGACTGAGTGCAGTGAGACCAGCTGCCTCATGCTCCTCCTGCCACAACATCTCTGACATGATGGACGTATGAGTCGAAATAAACCCTATTGGAGATGGAGACGTGGATGATTTATTAAAAGGCATTGCTGCGTTTCCAACAAATCTGAATTTGGTTCCTGATGCTTCCACCAGCTGGCTCTAAACCACCTAACCGTAACTCCAACTGTAGGGGCTCTAGCAGCCTTTTATAGCCTCCGTAGGCACAACTTTTACTTGTAGCACACACATTGACGCACAGACATAGATAGATGATGGATAGTAGATAAAAATAAAACAAAAGGAGAATAAAATAAGCCCTTCTTTCCTTAAGTTGCCTTGTGAGGTATTCTGCCACACCAATAAGAAGGGTACCTGTTCACAGAGACTCAGCGGATTCTCAAGTCTATTCACCTGTCAAGGTGTCTCCGGAAGACTTACATTCTAACGTCAGAATTCTTAGACAGTGAGCTAGTTGGAGTAGAGGAAATGGGCCCCTCCTGAGCACGATGTAAAGGGGAGGCTAGTACCCTGAGAAGGTGCCACCTCTGCTTCTTGTTTCTACATCTCCTGAGGTATATGTATGGAGGCTTCACTCATGTGTGCGGCTAAGAAGTGTCTCATTGTCACCATAAGCATGGTTTCAACGTGAGCATATTTGTGGAAGACTCTCCTGTTGAGTGAGTGCTAAGTACCCACTCACTCTCATCCCCATGCAAAATCCCAGCAATGTTCTTGCCTCCTGCTCAGAAACTGACAGCCAGCCATGTGTGTTCTGAGTTTATTCTCTGCGCTGATTAGATGGGGCTCTATTCCAGCTGGGTGGCTGCTGGGACGAACCTGTTTGAGGGACCTAGATCTCTCCAGGGAACTCCTGAACCTTTTCTCACTAGATCTGAGTATCACATTCTCCCCTTGATCCTTACAGAGTCTGCAGAAGGCTCTGTATGTTCATTCTGAGCCAGGATCTGAGTTCCAGGCTTGCTACTTAAGGTTACACACCTGGACAAAGGTATTCAATGTGCTCTCTATGTCCATCTGTTGGCCACACACACACACACACACACACCCCTGTGGTGCGTTGTGTGTGTATGCGTCTGTGTGGGCACATGAGTATGTGTGTGTATGTGTGTGCAGAACCAGATTATCACACTGGGTGTCTCCCTCAACCACCCTCAACCTTACATGCAGAAGCAGAGTCTCCCATTTGAACCCAGAACTATTTATTTGGCTATTCTACTTTTTCCAGCTTGTTCTGCTTTCTCCATTTCTCACATGCTGAGATGAGAGGCTGCCACCCACCTGCATTTGCATAGGTGCTGAGGATCTGCATGGACTTCAGTCTTAACACTAGTGAGGCAGGTGATGGGCACTCTGAGCTACCTCCCAGCCCTGCCAGGTATTTCACACCATTAGGATGCCCAGGCTTCTGCTCACCTGGTACCTGCTTGGAGCTACTCCACATCCCATCCTCAGGAGAGAACTGCCTTCTGGCATGCTTATGCCTTATGTGTTTGGGAGACAGAAAGTGCAAACTTTCAACAAATCAAAGGTCCTTCACAGCCCCTCCAGCAGGAATTGTGAACAGATTTTGCTTGAGGCTGGAGAGCAGACTTTATTTTAAGCCTGGACTCTGGTATGCCTCTACTAATAATCTCACTTATCCACATGCTTTTATCAGCTTTCTTGTCTCTCTCTCATTTCCCATTTCTTCAATAATTCCCCCAATTTAAGCAAACATCTAAGAGGCAGAAATAGCTTTCATACTTTTACCTTAAAGTTGGTAGAAAGAAAAACACACTAAAATATTGCAATATTTTTTAGATTATAACATATTTCAGATGAAAGTATTTTCTTGGAAAGAAATACTGAAATTAAAGCATTCTGATATGATTTTAGATCTTTTTAAAAAAAATCACACTTTTCTTCTATCATAGATCCTTGCCCTAAAGTATTTGACCTTCAAACACAGTGTAAAGTAAAGATGAAAAAGTTTTAATTTGTAGAATTTATAAAACTAATTTTCAAATTAGGTGTTAACAGCCCTTTCTCAGGATCAAAGTTTACGTGCTTAATACTATTTGGACTTCTAAGCTCTCAAAAAATATCCAATTAGCATATATGTGTTTCATTAGGACTGTTCCAAAGGAATGCTATCATGAAATTATTTGCCAAGGTCACTCTGGGCTTAATGTATGTAATTGCTTAAAATTTTCGGGGCTATCATAAATACATCTGTGTCTCCTTGCCTGAAGTTTTTTTTTTATTAGTGCCTGTGCATATGTATGGGTGCAGTATTCATGCATGTGTATGTGGGGATGTGTGTTCTTGAGAAGATTGTCCTACATTCTGCTCTACTTCAGTCTTATTTCATTGATTCCTGGTCTCTCATTGAACCCGAGCCTAGACTGGTGGCCAGAAAGTCCTAGTTGGCTGTCAACTTGACAGAAGCCAGAAGTACTTGGAAGAGAGAACCTCAATTGAGAAGATGCCTTCGTCAGATTGGCCTGTCAGCAATTCTGTACGATGGTCTTTTGATTAATGATTAATGTGGAGGGTTCATCCCACTATGGGCATTGATGTCTTTCATAGGAGGTCTGGGGTTGTTTAAGAAAGATAGTTGGAGCAAGCTTTGGGGAGTATGTGAGCAGCATTTTGCTATGGCCTCCAGATTTCTACCTTGAGTTCTTGGACTGAATTTGCTGATAATGGACTACAATGGTGAGGTGAAATAAACCCTTCACTACTAAAGTTGCTTCACCATGGTGTTTATCACAGCTTTGAAAACAAGCTAGTACAATGATAATCAGTCTCCCTCCCCCCCCCCACCTTCAGCATTGGGGTAACATGTGCCCGCGTAGCTAAACCTGTTTTGTTTGTTTGTTTGTTTGTTTGCTTTTTATATGAGTGTTAGAACCTGAACTCAGAACCTCATGCTGGCACAGAAAACACTCTAAGCCATCTCTCCAGCTCTAGCTGCAGATTTTGGAGCCCTGTCAAGATCACTAGACTACTGTTAAATGCTTCGGGTTTGAGAAAGGGAGGCAGAGGTATGGAATAGGATGCTACTTCGTCATTTTATGACCACTAAGGCAAAACGTGCTGTTTGGACAAGAGAGAGCATGTTATAGGAGGAAGGTGGAGGAAGAGGCTGTGTATTGTTTCTTGTTATTAGGTTTTTTGTTTTTGTTGTTTGTTTGTTTGAGGTTGGGTGGAGTACGTTAAGAGCTTGGATGTCCTGATAGCTGAATAAAACCAGGAAAAAGCAATGTAACAGCCTCCTTGAGAGGATGCCCGAACAGAACGTGAAATAACTGCCAGCCTTGGTCTAGCTTAAAGTGACATTATTTTGTTTCAGTTGGTGTTCTTTAAAGGAGAAGACAACAAAAGGGGCTGGAGAGGCGGCTTAGTGGGTCATAGCATTATCTATGCAAGTATGAGGATCCGATTCCTCCTGTAAAAGCTGGGCATAGTGATTGAAGGCAGAGTCAGCTGGATCCCAAGGACTTGCTGGCCAGCCACCCTAGTCAAAATGGTGGGCTCTGGGTTCACCAAGAGACCCAGTCTCATAAAACAAAGACGAGAAGTAGTCAGAAATATCCTGACGACAACCTCTGGTTGCCATACACATCCACATGGACAAGTACACCTGCACACTCACCAACACACATGCATATGACTACTCTCATTACACACAATATCCAGAGAATTAGCTTTAGTCAGTAAGTGGGCAGTATAATTCTAACCCTCACTAGCTCTGAGCTGTAGGAACCAGGCCCGACTGGGCTGCTTGTCTGTCTTGCTGTTTCATGTCCTGTTTCTAGCAGCTTCCACGTTTGTGTTTATCTTGGTTAGCTAGTCGTGTTTACTGCTCTGAGAACGCGCCCCTCCCTTCCTCGAGACTTTTCCTCCTGTGCGCTATTACCTCTTGAGGGATTTCACCTGGAAGGAGGATTCCTGTTTGGCTGCCTATAAGAAGGCTCTTTGGAACTCTGGAATGGAGAATAATAAACCACTGCCGCGGCTGCTTCTCTCTTAGGACAAAGGACCCACTGTGTTCTGTGTGTGTGTGTGTGTGTGTGTGTGTGTGTGTGTGTGTGTGTGTGTGTGTGTGTGTGTGTGTGTGTGTGTGTGTGTGTGTGTGTGTGTGTGTGTGCACGTGTCTGTGTGCATGAGTTAAATCCGCAGCCCCTCGCCCTCAACTCGGTACCGCGATGGCGCGGGCACCACACTGAGCCCTTAAATTCTGTACCCTAGCAGCAGTCTCTCTCTGGTGACTTCTTCCACTGCTACTGGTTTTTACTTCTGTAGTCCTTTAGAACTACAGCTTGTATCGCCAAACTATGGGCACAAAAGACCATTAAGGTAACTTATGACGTCAGAAACCCCAAGGAACGTGCTTCTAGAAGCTATCATGTGGCTTTCACCCTAAGTACCTAGTGATTTGGAGTCTTGGTGTAGAGTTTTGGCTCCACCCTCAATTCAGGTAAAAATATCTTTGTGTTTAGGGAAACTTGAATTGCCAAAATCAAAGGAAGAGTAAAAACAAACATTTAAAACATAAAATACATGGTTGAAATCGAGTGCTGGTGGTTACTGCTGTGAATGGCACTGAGAAGGCAAAATGACTTAGAGGCAGAAACATTGTAAGGTCCAGATGGAGGGCTGGAGTGGGGTGGGGTGTCCAGGGGATTCTTGTGAAATGCTGGCCTCTGGGCATGATATGGCTAATGCGCTCATGAATTAATTCCTAGCGCTCATGTAAAAAATGTACTTTAGTGAATTAGAACTGGCTCAGATGGAGTATATATGTGAATTAAAATATATAGCATCTTTCGGAACAAAAAGTGAGTACAAGTTCCTCTTAATATTCTCCCAAATATATAAAATCTAAGCTAAGGTGATAGTTTAGTCAGTAAAGTGATTGCCTTGCAAACACAAAGACTTGAATTTCGCTCCTAGAATTCATATAAAACAGCTGGGGCTGGTGTTACACACCTGTGATTCCCAACATTGATGGGGTAGGGGTGGGTGTAGACAGATTCCTTGGACTTTCTGTTAAGCTAGCCTATTCTAATTGGCAATACTCAAGCTGAAGTTGTCCTCTGGTATATATTCATGTATAAACTTTTACACATGTTCCTGCAATACATGAGTATAAACACATATGCAAAATAAATAAATGCATACATTGGGTTCACTGTCCATGGATTTAAATTGCCCAAGAAAATCTAGTGTTTTAGTTGGAATGGTCCTAAAATGTAAGAGGCTGTAAACTCATCTAACAGAAGAGCATGACGCCACATGTTCTAAGGAGCTGTGGGAGCTAGCTCACAGAAGAGGCATTTTCTCAGTCTTCAGCAGTGGCTCTCTGCACATCACCTGACCTAGTTTAAAGACCACATATTTCACATACTTCCGTATATTTCTGATGATATTTGTCTCAAAACAACATTTTAAAAACATGAGGGTTTTTATCAACTCAATGATTTATCCAACTTATTTACCACTAGTGTTCTGATATTTTAAATGGTTAAATTTTGATTATGTGTATGTATGCGTGTGTGTGTCTCTGTGTGTATGTCCCCCATCTCTCTCTCTCTCTCTCTCTCTCTCTGTGTGTGTGTGTGTGTGTGTGTGTGTATGTGTGTGTGTGTATGTGGGTGTGTATGTGTGTGGGTGTGGGTGTGTATGTGTGTGTGTGTGTGCGTGCACCACATGTATGAAGGTGCACAGAAGCTACAGGTCATCACTGGATCCCATGGAGCTGGCATTACAGGTGGTTATAAGCAGCTCAGTGGAGATGCCCAAAATCCAGGTACTCTGCAAGAATAGCAAGTACTCTTAAGAGAGTCATCTCTTAGCTCTGTTCTGAATTGTTTTGATGCCTTGAGAAATTAAATAGAATACTGTCCTTGATACCATAGCACATTTAAATACTAGATGTCTTGGCCTTTAAAAGAAGCTGAAGTGTGTAAGTATGAATAATTCTTTCTTTTTTGGGTGAATATCTTGCACTAATGCAGGTTAATTAGTATTTTTGGCATTTTTAGAAATTCATAGTGTTATGTGTGATTTGAGATGAAGCTAAGTTTTTTTTAACTTTGCCTTACATTAATTTTAAATGCCAACAGAGAACCAACTGCTGTGAAAATTAATGAATGAGCTGCACCAGTCTGTCTTTACTTTACACTTGACTGATTTTTGTACTCACTGAGCATATGTGACAAACCAAATAACTCACGTAATACAAATGACACAGCAGAAATAGCTATCTATCTGCTGTTTGGCTAAGTAGGGAGACAGACAATTCCATTTCTCCCCAAATATATATATATATATATATGTGTGTGTGTGTGTGTGTGTGTGTGTGTGTGTGTGTGTGTAACTAATCTCAGAGATTATTGTGTCTGAATGTTTTGCCATGAAATTCTGTTATATTACACTTACATTATGGTATTAATTACTCTTATTATGCTGCATTATATGGCACATTCAAAGAATTCTGTGAAATCCAGAGTTCTGAAATTTCATGGCCCCAATTACAGGGCATGAGACAGTATAAATGGAACACTTGTGTCACTCTTCATGTTAGGTGTGACTCTCAGCCCTGCCCTGACATTTATCCACTGGAGAAACATTTTTAAAAGTGTATTTTTACTTATTCTTAGAATTTCCTACATGTATACAATGTATATTGATTATATCTAACCCTCACTCTCCCTCCACATTCCTGCCTTCCAACACATTTTCTTTCAACTTCATGTCTGTTTCTTTTTGTTAATGACCTACTGAGTCCATTTAGTGTAGCTCGGTGTCAGAGAATGACCCCATCGCCATGTGCACCTAGGAGACCTACCAATGGCTACACTCATAAGCAAAGTGATCACACCCCCAGCAGCCATTATCAGCTGGAAAGAGCTGCTTAGATAGGAATGAGGCCTTGCATGCATCAATACCTCCCATATTGGCATTTTAAGCTGTCTTGGTCCTGTGCAGGTATTACAAAGGTAGCCACAGTTGCTGTGAATTCATGAGTGCAAACAGCCATGTCCAGAAGGAAGCATTTAACAGCTCCCCATCTGACAGCTCTGACATTCTTTCCACCTTCCCTTACTCAGTGTTCCTTGAGCCTTGAGAAGAGTGTGAGCAGTTGATACAGATGTCCATCTATAGCTGAGTGCTCATGGCCACTTACGCTCAGCACTTTATATCATTATGAATTTCTGCACTAGCTTCTACTCATTGCAAAAGAAAAGAAATTTCTCTGACAACTTTGAATGGTCAAAAGTTTTATTTTTCTTCTTTTCAGAGTGAAGATAATGGCCCTCATCTCAGGCATTGTATTCAGACACAGAATGGAAATAATATATATTAAGGACTTAGTCTATAGGAGAAAGTCAATATAGTGGTTACATACACAATAGCAACAATCATAATCACAAAGAAAAGGGCACAGTCTTCCTGTGCTTCCCTGAGACTCAGCTTGGTGCAGTTTAACATGAGTAGACAGTAACCCTACTCCTGACAGATGTCTTTCAAGCAGCTTTCCTGCAGATGCCTAAGGAGAGAATAGACAGAACACAACATTCCTCATAAATATTAGTGTCATGGGGAGTGTGTGCGTGCACACGTGTGTGTGTGTGTGTGTGTGTGTGTATGAAGGTGCCCATAAAAGCCAAAAGAAGATCTCAGATCCTTTGAAGCTGGATCTACAGGTTTGATAGCAGTGCTAAGAATCACACTGAGGTCCTAATGATTTAGCAACAAGTGCTCTCTTCTAGCTAGGGAGTAATCAAGAACCTCTTTAGCAAGGCTTCACAAAAAATAGTATTCTAAATATTTAATGAGTCTTTGCAATATGCTGTGCTGATTATAAAACTTAATAGACTCTTCATGAACAGAATGTAAACTGGCTGTGACATGGTACCTTCCTCACGCTGATGCACAGGGGACCTTTAAATGCTGGGCTTCTCAGGCTCTCCTGCCCTCATGTATTTCTGTATGCAGAAAACAAAATAAGGCTTATGGTTCCTCATTTCCTTGAAGAATTTATCCATTCTAATAAAATCTTTGCATCGCTTCTTGTTCCTTTTTTGTATTTTTAGAAATTAGGTCAAATTTGGCCCCTATATATGTATTTTTTATTGAATGTCTATGATTTATACATCATGCACTAAAATCCCTCTCCTCCCCCCACCCAGTAAAATAAAGCAAACGGACAAGCAAAAAACCCTGTCACAGAAGCTGTAGTGTATCACACAGTATAGCCTTTTGTCCACATGTGTTTATTTTCAAATGTTCACTGTTATGAGTCCTGGGTCTGGTTGGAGGCTACACTATTGTACCGGATCCTCACTGGGACTGCTGTCAGATATCCCATTGTTGCCGTGTGCCAAGGAGATTCTCAATCTTCGAATCTGCGGGTCCGGCCCCTTCATGTGTTCCAGCAGGTCATACATGGGGTAGATGTTGGGCTGTGAACTTCACCTCAAATTTGGTCTTTACCCAGACACTCTATGTCGTGTTACCTTCAGCTGCGTGATGCTCTGTCATCACCATGCCCACTGCCCTTGCTAAAGACACTCCCAGGAGAGATAAGCCATGCAGATGTGTCCTTGCAGAATGCTGTCTCCTCTTACTACATTCTCTTCAGCCTAAGTTTTCTCTAAAATTTTGTTTGGTTCTTTTGAATCTAGAAATATTTCAGTGACAAACGGACATTTAAGACAAGGAATCCTAAGCTAAAATGCCATTTTTAGAAAGAAAAATATATTGAATTATAAATCAAGCTGTTATGGTAATGTGGCTAATATTATAGTCAAGAAGACCGAAGTTCCTATCCTGGTTCTTGCTCTAGTCAGTTGATATATCACCTGTGGAGCTTACTCATGCACATAAAATGGGAGCACAGCACACGGTGATGGCTGTGGTGCTGTACATATGAAAGGTGGGACATGCGGCAGACTCTGAATACACGTTAGGTCCTCTCTCTTCATAGTGCAGGCTACATGCTAGCATTCAGTTTATCTTCTTTTGCAACCATTCTATATTTGGGGTGCCACAAAAATCAGGGCAACCTTTATTTTGTATTTTCCTAAGTCACAGGGTGTTTTACCCAGTCCCAGTGAGGTACTACATTTGAAAATGCTTTATAGACTAAAATTTACTTTTTAAAATTAAGAGGGCTTGGTCTGGAGAGGTGATGGCTCAGAGTTTAGGAGTTGTTGCACTGTTCTTGCAGAGAGCTGAAGTTCAAACACCGGTACCCATACTGTTCGGCTCATGATCTCCTGTGACTACTGCTCCAAGGGGCCCTCTTCTGGCCTATGGGGGCACTTAAGTTGCATGTACCTGCACAGACACACACGCGCACACACGCACACACACGTACGCATGCACGCATGCACATATGCACATGCACACACACACACACACACACACACACACACAATAAATAAATAAATAGAAAGATGAAATGTTAAGTTATGGGAACTTGGGGTTAGAGAGGTGGCTCAGTTTTTAAGTGTTTCTGCTACGAATCCTGAAGGCCCCAAGTCAATCCTGGGACTCAAATGGTGGAAGAAGAAATGACTTCCACAGATTGTTTTCTACCCTCCACACATACGCCATGGCATGTAAGTGTTCACCTCCCCTATCCTAATAGTAAGTAAGTAAGTAAGTAAGTAAGTAAGCAAATATGTAAATAAGTAAAAATAATAAAGAAATAAATAAGCAAATGTGACACATTACAAATTGTCTTTTGATGTCTCGTTTCTTTTTTATCAGTCAGGACTTGTTTTTACTATAGTAGAACAAGTGACATTAATTTCCTGTTGCAGAAATCAGGTTTCCTAGGTCTGTACTATAAGATGATGGCCAATGCCAGAGTGAAAACAGAGGCCCTAACTCTAGTCCTCACATTATTCCCACACTCTGGGACTCTGGGTACTATGTTTTGTTTGTTTGTTTGTTTGTTTTTGTTTTTGCTACATAGTTGATGTGTTGGGCTAGCTTTTTTATTTACTTTTCAATGAAAAAAAATGTGTCTTTCCCTTCATGGTGGCCTCTTTTCCCATTCCTCAATGAGTTCAGCCAGTGTTCTGCCACTTTGGGAAAAAATATGCAGCCAGCAGAAAGATGAACTGGGATTGATGGATTCCCTTTCCTGAATTCCTGCTGTGGACTCTGCTGGGTTTGAAACAAACGTGTGTGTGTGTGTGTGTGTGTGTGTGTGTGTGTGTGTGTGTGTGTGGTGGTGGTGTTGTTGTTGTTGGAAGGCTGTCATATGCTTCCCATTCTGCCTGAGGCACTTGCCGATATCTATATACAAAGACTACATGTCTTATGGAGAGGGTTGACAAAGTGACCACTCCATCTAAAAGATTAAAAAGATCGCTTCTGTTGGGCTCATGGTACCATTTGAATATAGTCTGATGACTTTGACCTAGCAAGTGTGGAGTAAAATTATCTCCTGGGAGTTGAAAGATGACTCAGCGGATGCAGTGCTTGCCGTATAAGCATAAAGCGTGGAGTTTAGGCACCTGGCAATTCTGAATGGGCGTGGCGGCACACCTGTAATTTCGGGACTCAGGAAGAAGAAACAAGGCACCCTGGAACAAGTTGGTTTGCTGGACCAATTAAATTGATGAGTATTGAGGTTAAATGAGATACCCTGCCTCAATCTATGAACTGGAAAGTAACCAAGAAAGATATACAACCATCTGAACACCTCACAGCACGTCATACACACATAAACATAAAACTAAAAAAAACAGATTATTAATAAAAATGACCTCTCCTTCATTCTCTTTGCCATTGTGCAGTACAAAGGATGGAAAGAAAAAGTCAAGAAAATAAGGCTCCATCTCTAGAGAGGAAATTAAGATCCATAGTTCAGAAGTGTAATCCAAAAACTGACTCCAAAAATATCATATGGAGTGGAGCACAAATATCTTGAATCTGACATTGTATGACTAGTAAATAGGCTTGATAAGCCTGGTTTGGAATCCCTGTTTAGTGGCTTAAAGGTCATGTGAGTACAGGTACGTTAGTTACTCACATTCTGAGCCTCAGTTGCCTCCTGTGACAACTGGGCGTGATTGCTGAGCGACTCGCGTAGACACTACAAAGGGTAGCTGAGTTCCTACGGGCAGCCTTCCTGGTGTATAGCCTTTTCACTCTAAGCCCTTCAGTGTTAATTCTATGTATGCTTGTCTCCTGAAGAGTAGGTGAGGCATGGCATTCCAGAGAAAGTCTTAGTCTGAGGGGCCACCCAGTGGCTTCTGTGCTGCCAGAGGCTAGCAGGCATGGGTAGGTGGAAATAGAGAAACTATTTTGTGAGTAGTAAATCACCTTGCTGACCTTGCTCAGTAGAAAAATATAAAGAGAAACCTTCTCATGGGGAACCCTGACAAACACCAGGATGTGGATGAGAGAAAGGGTCACCTTTGTCCCGGGAGATGATCAGCTTGTGACACATGAAATTGGGCCCATAGGGTCAACTGTGGATGAGAAAATATCTCCCTAGAAATGTGAATTGTTGTGACGAGTGTTTCACTCTATTCTATCTCTCATTTTCTTTGATTTTTTTCCTTTTTTTTTATTAATTTATTCTTGTTACATCTCAATGTTTATCCCATCCCTTGTATCCTCCCATTCCTCCCGCCCCCCCATTTTCCCATTATTCCCCTCCCCTATGACTGTTCCTGAGGGGGATTACCTCCCCCTGTATATTCTCATAGGGTATCAAGTCTCTTCTTGGCAACCTGCTGTCCTTCCTCTCAGTGCCACCAGGTCTCCCCCTCCAGGGGACATGGTCAAATGTGATGCACCAGAGTACGTGAGAAAGTCATATCCCACTCTCCACTCAACTGTGGAGAATATTCTGACCATTGGCTAGATCTGGGAAGGGGTTTAAAGTTTACCACCTGTATTGTCCTTGGCTGGTGCCTTAGTTTGAGCGGGACCCCTGGGCCCAAATCTGCCTATCATTTGTTCTACTTATAGGTTTCTAGGACCCTCTGTATCCTTTTATTTTGCTATTCTCCCATGCGTCTCTCATTTAGAGTCCAAATAGGATGCCCTCCCCTCTGTCCTAGTTTCCTGGTAAGTGAAGGCTATCGTGGGACATGCCCCTTGGGCTAGTATGCAGATATAAGTGAGTATATACCATTTGATTCTTTCTGCTTCTGGGTTAACTCACTCATTATGATCATTTCTAGCTCAATCCATTTATCCACAAATTTTGGGAATTCCTTGTTTTTAATAGCTGAGTAGTATTCCATAGTGTATATGTACCACAGTTTCTTTATCCACTCTTCTACTGAGGGACACTTAGGCTGTTTCCATGTTCTGGCTATTATGAATAAGGCTGCTATGAACATGGTTGAGCAAATTTTCTTGTTGTGTGCTGGAGCATCTTCTGGGTATATTCCAAGGGTCTTGAGGAAGCCCTGTTCCCATTTTTCTGAGATAGCACCAGATAGATTTCCAAAGTGGCTGTACTAGTTTGCATTCCCACCAGCAATGAAGAAGTGTTCCTCTCTCCCCACATCCTCGCCAGCATGTGGTGTCACTTGCGTTTTTGATCTTTGCCATGCTGATGGGTGTAAGATGGAATCTCAGAGTTGTTTTGATTTGCATTTCCCTGATGACTAAGGAGGTTGAGCATTTCTTTAAGTGTTTCTCAGCCATTTGATACTCCTCTGTTGAGAATTCTCTGTTTAGTTCCAAGCCCCATTTCTTAATTGGGTTGTTCGGTTTGGTGGTGCTTAATTTCTTGAGTTCTTTATATATTTTGGATATTAGACCTTTGTCAGATGTAGGGTTGGTGAAGATTTTTTTCCCAGTCTGTAGGCCATCGCTTTGTTCTCTTGACAGTGTCTCCTGCCTTACAGAAGCTTCTCAGCCTCATGAGGCCCCATTTATTAATGGTTGACATTAAGGCCTGGGACATTGGTGTTCTGTTCAGGAAGTTGTCTCCTGTGCCAATATGTTCCAGGCTCTTCCCCACTTTTTCCTCTAAGTGACTTAGTGTCTCTGGTTTTATGTTGAGGTCTTTAATCCACTTGGGTTTGAGTTTTGTGCAAGGTGACACATATGGGTCCAGTTTCATTTTTTTACACATAGACCTCCAGTTAGACCAGCACCATTTGTTGAAGATGCGATCCTTTTTCCATTGAATGGATTTGGCTTCTTTGTCAAAAATCAAGTGACCATATGTGTTTAGATTCATATCTGGGTCGTCGATTTGATTCCAGTGATCAACCAGCCTGTTGCTGTGCCAGTACCATGCTGTTTTAATTACTATTGCTTTATAGTACAGTTTGAGATCAGGTATGGAGATTCCTCCGGAGCACCTTTTATTGTACAAGATTGTTTTAGCTATTCCGGGTTTTTTGTTTTTCCATATGAAGTTCAGAATTGAACTTTCAATGTCTTTAAAAAATTGTGTAGGTATTTTGAAAGGGATAGCATTGAATCTGTGGATTACTTTTGGTAGCATGGCCATTTTTACTATGTTAATGAGCAAGGAAGATCATTCCATCTTCTCAGGTCATCTTCAATCTCTTTCTTCAGAGTTTTGAAATTTTTTTCCAACAAGTCCTTCACTTGCTTACTTAGGATAACTCCTAGATATTTTATATTGCTTGTGGCTAATGTGAAGGGTGTGGTTTTCCTAATTTCTTCCTCTGCAAGCTTGTCATTTGTGTATAGGAAGTCTACAGACTTTTTTGAGTTAATTTTGTATCCAGCCAATTTGCTGAAGGTGTTTATCAGCTTTAGGAGTTCTCTGGTGGAATTTTGAGGGTCACTTATGTACACTATCATATCATCTGCCAATAGGAATAATTTGACTTCCTCCTTTCTCATTTGGATACCCTTGGTCTCCTTTTGTTGTCTTATTGCTCTGGCTAGAACTTTGAGTACTATATTGAAGAGATATGGAGAGAGTAGACAGCCTTGCCTTGTTCCCGATTTTAGAGGAATTTCCTTGAGTATCTCACCATTTACTTTGATTTTGGCTATTGGCTTGCTGTATATAGCCTTTATTATGTTGAGGAAAGTGCCTTGTATCCCCGATCTCTCTAAAACTTTAAACATGAATGGGTGTTGAATTTTATCAAATGCTTTCTCTGCATCCAAGGAAATGATCATGTGGGTTTTTATTTTCAGTTTGTTTATATGGTGGATTACATTGATGGATTTCTGTTTATTAAACCATCCCTGCATCCCTGGAATGAAGCCTACTTGGTCATGATGAATGATATTTTTGATGTTTTCCTGTATTCATTATGCAAGTATTTTATTTAGTATTTTTGCATCTATGTTCATAAGAGAAATTGGTCTGAAATTCTCTTTCTTTGTTGAGTCTTTGTGAGGTTTAGGTTTCAATGAGACTATGGCCTCATAGAATGAATTTGGTAATTTTCCATCCGTTTCTATCTTTTGGAGTAGCTTGAAGAGTATCGGTATTAGCTTACCCTTGAAGGTCTGGTAGAATTCTGCACTGAAACCATCTGGCCCTGGGCTTATTTTGGTTGGGAGACCATCGATGATTGCTTCTATTTCTGTAGGGGAAATGGGACTATTTAGCTTGTTTATCTGTTCTTCAATCAACTTTGGCAAGTGAAATTGATCAAGAAAATCGTCCATTTCCCTTAGATTTTCAAATTTTGTGGGGTATATGCCTTCAAAGTAGGATCTTATGATTCTTTGAATTTCTTCAGTGTCTGTTGTTATGTCTCCCTTTTCATTTCTGATTTTGTTGATTTCAATACTGTCTCTCTGCCTTTTTGTTAGTTTGGCTAATGGTCTGTCTATCTTGTTGATTTTTTCAAAGAACCAGCTTTTGGTTTTGTTGATTCTTTGGACTGTTTTCTTAGTTTCTAATTTGTTAATTTCAGCCCTGAGTTTGATTATTTCCAGGAGTCTACTCCTCTTGGGTGTTTCTGCTTCTTTTTTTCTAGGGCTTCCAGTTGTGTCGTTAAGATGCTTATGTGTGATGTTTCCAATTTCTTTTTAAAGGCATTTAGTGCTATGAATTTTCCTCTTAGCACTGCTTTCAATGTATCCCACAAATTTGGGTATGTTGTTTCTTCATTTTCATTGAATTTCAGAAACTCCTTGATTTCTTTCTTTATTTCTTCCCTGACCCAGGTGTCATTTAGCAGAGAGTTGTTTAGTTTCCACGTAAGTGTAGGCTTTTTGTTATTTCTGTTGTTGTTGAATTGCAGCCTAAGAGCATGGTGATCTGATAGGATACAAGGTATTATTTCAATCCTCTTGTATCTATTGAGGCTTGCTTTGTAACCTACGATGTGATCAATTTTGGAGTAGGTTCCATAGGGTGCAGAGAAGAAGGTATATTCTTTCTTATTTGAGGGAAAGGTTCTGTAGATATCTCTTAGATCCATTTGACCCATGGCATTGGTTAATGATGTTATTTCTTGGGTTAGTTTCTGTTTCAATGACTTATCCTTCAGTGGGCGTGGGGTGTTGAAGTCTTCCACTATTATTGTGTAGGGATCGATGTGTGGTTTAAGCTTTTTTAGCAGATCTTTTACAAATGTGGGTGCCCTTGTATTGGGAGCATAGATGTTCAGAATTGGGATGTCATCTTGGTTGACTTTACCTTTGATGAGTATGAAGTGTCCTTTCTCATCCCTTTTGATTAATTTTGGTTGAAAATCTACTTTGTTCGGTACTAAAATGGCTACGCCTGCTTGCTTCTTGTGACCATTTGCTTGGAATATTTTTTTCCAACCTTTTACCCTGAGGTAAGGCCTTTCATTATGGGTGAGATGTGTTTCTTGAATGCAGAAGAATGTTGGATCTTGTTTATGCACCCATTCAGTTAGTCTGTATCTTTTTATTGGAGAATTGAGGCCATTGATGTTGAGAGATATTAATGACCAGTGACTGTTAAGAGTCTTAATTTTGATGTTGTTTCCAGTCGAGCATTTGTGTAGTTGTGTTTTTGCCATGGGATAGTTATCTATTTCCTGGGTAGTTTTGGTTGTAACTTGACCTTTTGGGATGGAGTTTTCCTTCTAGTACCTTCTGTAAAGCTGGATTTGTGGATAGGTACTGTTTGAATTTGTTTTTGTCATGGAATATTTTGTTTTCTCCATCAATGGTTATTGATAGTTTTGCTGGGTAAAGTAGTCTGGCCTGGCATCTGTAGTCTCTTAGGGTTTGCAGGATCTCTGTCCAGGCCCTTCTGGCTTTTATGGTCTCTGCTGAGAAGTCGGGTGTAATTCTGATAGGTTTGCCATTAAATGTTATTTGGCCCTTTTCCCTTGCAGCTTTTAATATTTTTTCTTTGTTCTATATGTTTTGTGTTTTGATTATTATGTGACGGGCAGTTTTTCTTTTCTGGTCAATTCTATTTGGTGTTCTGTAGGCCTCTTGTATGTTTATAGGCATCTCTTTCTTTAGATTGGGGAAATTTTCTTCTCTGATTTTGTTGAGAATATTTTCTGGGCCTTGGAGTCTGACATCTTCTGTTTCTTCAATGCCTATTATCCTCAAATTTCTTCTTTTCATGGTGTCCTTAATTTCTTGGATGTTTTGTGTCAGGAGTTTTCCAGATTTGGCATTTTCTTTAATGGTTGATTCAAGATCTGTGATTGTATCTTCTAGACCTGAGATTTGTTCTTCCATCTCTTGGATTCTGTTAGAAAAGCTCACCTCTGTGTTGTTCGCCTTCTTCTCTGAGGTCTCACGTTCTCGTTTTTCTTCTGTCTGTGTGTTTATCACTGAATCCATTTTCATTTTCAGATCTTGATCTGATTTTTTAATTTCTTTCATCTGATTTTTTGTATATTTCTGAGTTTCTTCCATTGCCTCTTTATAGGTCTTCAGAGCTTGAACCGTTTTATTTCTTTCATCTGGTTGTTTGCATTTTCCTGCAATTTTTCCAGTTCCACTCTATGTGTTTCTTTTGTCTCTCACCTGTTTGTCTTCGTCTTCCTGCATTTGATTACGAATTTTATTTGTTTCCTCCATTATCATTTTCATTACTAAGGATTTGAGGTCATTTTCTTGTATTTCCATTGTATGTGAGTTCTCTGGGTTGTTTTCTTTGGGATAGCTGGAAACTGGAGACACCATGTTGTTTTGGGGTTTTTTTGCGTAGGCTTTTTCGCTGTCCTTTAGACATCTTGCCATCTTTGTTTTTGTTGGGTAGCTTCCAGAGTTGGATGGAGGGAGTCTGGTGATAGATTCACTTGTTTTCTCACGATTTCCCTAGGCTGGGAGCTCAAAGCTTCACTGGTGTGGATGTTAGGAGGTTAGCCCTATTGTTCTGGTCTCTCACAGCCAGTGATCTTTAGCTCCCCTGTGCTGTGGGTCCTGCAATTGTTCTGGGTCTCTGAATGAGCGTTGGGTCAGGCCAAGGTATCCACAGCCTTCTGTGTTTCCTGCCAAGTCCAGCCAGGAACACTGGGCCCGAACCACGGGCTGAACTCAGCTAGATTCTCAGGGCCTGAACCATCTGACGAGCTCAGCTAGGGATTCTGGGCCCAAAATGCACACAGGGTCCAGCCAGAATTTTTGGGCTGGGATTACGCACCAAGCTCATCTAGGGCCTTTTGGCCCAAAGTGCATGCTGTGGTCAGTTATTGACTCAGGGCCCGAACTGTCCACCAATCTCAGCCAGGAATTCTGGATTCAAACTGCACACTGTGTCCAACCAGAGTCTTAGAGCTGGTGGAACCGAGCGCTCTGTCCAGCCTGCGTCACAGCAGAAGAACTGCGGCTGCACTGAGTCAGTGCCAATGGTGGAACCAAGTGCTCCGCCACTGCAGGGGAGCTGCCGCTGAGCTGAGCTGGTGCCTAGGATGGAACTGAGTGCTCCACCAAGCCTGCGCAATAGCAGGAGAAATGCGGCTGCTCTGAGTTAGCGCCAATGGTGGAACCAAGTGCTCTGCCCAGACTGTGTCACTGCAGAGGAGGTGCAGCTGAGCTGAGCTGGTGCCTAGGGTGGAACTGAGCGCTCGGCCAAGCCTGCGCCACA